>NC_139061.1:10861069-11461069 GCF_965140915.1 Aythya marila
CATGGCCTCTGCTCAGAACCTGATCACAAGCTTTCCGAAGTCAAGGGCAGTTTCTCCTCCAGTTTAAATTGGACCTATGCAGCTCCTTACAGACACACTGAAAAGATCAGTGCCTTATGGGAGAATGAAGTCTTCTGTATTAGCTTTTTCAACTTTTTTTTTTTTTTTTTTTTTTTTTTAATTAAAATAACCCACAGTTAGGGATGCAGAAGGATCATTCTAATGTCAAAAGCTCGGCTTCTGCCACCTTTCTTCCTGTAATGGAGACTATACAGAGTGATAAAAGGTACTGCAACATGCTCTGATTTAGCAAAACACTTTACTCTCTGCTGGTATGTGTTCCTTTCCAAGGCAGCACCTGAAAGTGTGCTTAGGCAAAGCCTTTGCAGCAGCAATTAAAAACAGGTACTAACTTGACTTCAACGTAAATGCTTTTGTTGTATTGACTGCTATGGCACTGTAACATGGACTTAAAATTAACTTTGTGCTTATGCAACGTCCTGAAGAAAACACTTTCCTGCGCTGGGACCTCTGTCCCTATTGTGATCCAATGCTCAGGCCTCGTCAGGTGGTATTCCCCACCAGAAAACAATGGGGACTTTTACCTTGTGAACTGCAGAAGCCGATTATTTCTCAGCTGGATGAATTCTTCAGTTCTGCAGTGAGGGCAGAGGTAAATAAACTTGTGAGCTGCTGGATCAGGAAAAACTAGGCTCAGATATGAGGGAAAGTGGTAGGAGTTTACTTTGACCTTTCCTGTACATTAGTCTTCCATGAATGCAAACAGTTTCCTATTTGGTGCTGCAGAGTGAGAGCCAGGATTTTCAAAACTTTGGCTCAGTTCCTGCTAGTGTTCATGTTCTGCTTATCTTGCTTCCGGGGCAAACCATTTCCAGAGACAGTGTTACTGTGAAAGTTGATGATTGTGATGGAAACTGAGGAAGAAGAGTTACCAGAAACCAACAGACTGAATTCAAATGCTGGTAAGTACTAACCAGGACCTTTCTCTCTCCAGAAGTTACTACCAAGGGTAGAGTGTGTGTTTGTGCAGAAATGGGGCAGCTGAGCCCTACCACTAGTGGCTACTGACAGAAATAGGGTAGTGAGATAGGCTGTGCTTTCTAGCACTTTGTCTAAAGAGGTCTTTTTCTTTTTTTTTTTTTTTTTTTTTTCTAAAATCGGAGTGCTGCCAGTCACCCCAGGTATCTGTTAGGAATATCATACATGATAACCACAGAACCAGAATGGAGAGCATTTATACCATGGTATCCTTCAAAATTAGAAACTTAAATCAAACGTTAATGTAAAAAATATGCTTATTTGGTTTTATAGACTTCTGTGTTTGAATAGAACATGCGTTTCACAATTTCCTGCAGCATCATCAGAGAAAGATTTATCTGCATGTGCATTTGTGCTTTGTGAGTAGTTTGGGTAGGGACTACCTGGTGGTTGAAAAGTTAAGTATATGCACCAAGCCTTGGCTCTTTACACTAAGACAAATGCTCCCATTCAAAGAAGTTTTGCATAGTCTTGTACAGAAGGTTTAGGCTATCATTACTTCTTGCGCTCATGCTAGTGTATGCTGTTAGCTGGTTAATTTGTGGATGTACTAAGTAGCTTAAATATGGTATGACTACTCTAATCCAAAGTCTGAACTGTACGCAGAGTTCAAGCAGGGATTTGGGTAGTACGTGCCCTTTGAGGTGACTTTCAAAAGAAAGAAAAAAGAAAAAGAATTATAAATGTTTGTTTGCTTAGAACTGAGATGTACCAAAATAGCCTAAAGGGATTTTAAGGATGTCTCTTTTCATTTTGCTTTCACCTCACCAACTCCCATTTGACCAGAACTGTTTGCTAAATATAAATGTTCTATCAGGTGAAGACTCCTGGTACAAATGTCTAGTGACTGCTCACACCTGAATGGGAAGGGAGCATCATCCTGCGAATATGAACAGTACTGTACTGGGTTCTCTTCACTCTACCACAATCAAGACAACAAATAATTTGCAACTCCCAATGGCTCACAAATCAAGATATAAACCTCCCTCACATCAAGCATTTGGCCTACAAGTCATCATAGAGTAAACTGATAAGTTCTTTTAATTCTAGTTAAGAAGAAAGTTTCTTCGTACTGCTTTTATTTTCATTTTAGTCTGACTTATCCTCTCCCTCTAGGCTTTTTTTTTCTTTTTTTTCAATGCAGTGGTCCAGTGGATGCTCTTTCATGGTTTCTATGTGCCCTTCAGTATTTAACTCTTACACTTGCATCTCAGTCCATTGGCTACCTTGAGCCCTGACCCAGTTTTGTACAGCACGGTGCACAGAACCCTTATTCCTCAGTGACCATCCCGGACTTGAACAGAGCCCTGCACACTGTTTACATCACAACTTTGGGTCTCTCGGTACTAGTCTGCCATACAGAATGAAAGGAAGGGGTTAAGTTTTCTTGTTAGTTCTGAAAAATAGGGTGCCAGTGTGAGCCAAAATTAAAGTGAGAAAGAACCCGAACACAGTAGTTTAAGATATACGTTTTCTATAGATCTCATACCGCCTTTTCCCTTCAAAATCCCACTTGGTTTCTAACATATATTACAGCTGTTATACCATTACATAGAATTCTAATTAAGAACTTTCAAGTAACATCACAAAATCTGCTACACCAGAAACTACGATTCTCCCTGTAAATATGTGCCTCTTAGCTCTACAGTAATCCATGCAAAAAAAAAGAAAAAATGCCAGACCCTAATCAGCCCACTGCAGGGATGGGTCGTGAACACGTTTATCTTTCCTCTCACAAGCCTCCCCTGGATAAAGGAAATGCCCTAATACTCAAGGCATCTTGGACACCAGATGGCTGATTATTAGACATTTTATGGAGAGGAAGGAAGTAAAGAGAAACAGCCTGAATTTTCATGGTGCTGTAGGGACAGTGGAAAGGAAGGCAGAATGAGGACCTCATCCAAAACACACTGACTGGGAAGACACTGATTTCAAAGGGCTTTGAATCAGAAAGAACAAACATCTGCGTTTGTTTTTCCTTCTGCAGATTAATTCTCAGCTCACCAAGGGCTAGAATAATTGCTAGGTGAATATAATGTCCTTTCTACTATCACCACTGTAATGACTTATAGCTGAACCATTTTTAATTTCCAGGGGACAGGTTTGAGTTTTTAAATATTCACAATAATGTTATAAGCTTTCTTTAGACTATCCACAGGTTTTCATAGACCTGGTCTCCAAGAGCCTGCCTCAGGGAGCAGGAGCATACTGTGAGGCCAGGAGGAGCCCTAGGAGACACAGGCAGTGCTTGCAGAATTCTGCCTTCCAGAAGAAAGGAGTCAATAGGCAATGCCTACTGGAAGCATTTGTGCTCATCCTCTACTAATGTGAGTCGATCTAATCTGTTTTACCCTGGCTGAAGTAACTGATGAGGTAGGTAAGTTATGCCATGCCTTCAGCTACACACACAGCACTATAGCTTAAAGTAAGGAAAATACACTGTAATCATAGATATTTACCAGAATATTGAGAGTATCCAAAAGAGACTAGAACGAATATTTGCGAATACATACCACTTGTGCAAGAGTCATTCTTCCCTAGCTGAACTTTTAGAAAACTCAGAAAGCCAGCTCCTTCCATGTCTACCTACCACAGGGCTCTAGCAACTCTCCTAAAGCAGAGGTGTTGATCTATCCAAGCTCTCCCCAGAGGTGCCTACCTGACCTAAGAGACACATGCGCCAGAATGCTTAGGGCAGAGACTTCACAGCTACTTCACAAGTGGAAGATGGCAGTAATTTCTCCAAGGTCACACCATGCACACTGGAGGGACACGGCTACTTCAGATGTGCAGATGAATCTTGGGAAGAATGCAGACGTCAAACGTCAGTCTCTGTGGTCCTTCTCCACCCATGGAATGGGATGTGGATTAGCCAGCAGGCCCTGCTGATCCCAGTACAGCCTTCTTGCTAGCTATGTGATGAGAGACTTAATGAATGATTTGAGAAATGTATGTGGCCACCCCACTTCTGAGGCATTGCACATGCAGACGTGGAAGCAGAGTTGCAGAACTGGAAGTGAGGCCTCCCACAGAACAGTGTAAGAATTAGTGGTAAGATGTCTTTCCACAAAGAAGGGGCTGCAGCAGGAATTTTTTTTTTTTTTTTTTTTTCCTTTTGCCATTAAAATTGGCATGGAGACACAGTTTTGCTGGCAGAAATATGGCATACAGGGGTGTGAAGGGTTTTTTGTTTGTTTGTTTGTTTGTTTTTCCATTTTGATTAGCAACATAACTACGCTGCCAAAACACTGAAGTACAGGATCAGCCTTACTCGGGGTGTACACAGCAGACCAGCTCGACTCATGTCCCTTCTATAGGCTCCTCACATCAAACACGAGTGCAAGGTACAACATGAATAGATGATTATCTGTCAAACTCTTTTCCCTTTGTTCAGAACAAGAAGAGAGGCCTTGGGGAAATTAAGCTAATAGTCATGTGGGGTAACAGCTCTGAAAAATATCACGGGCTATGGGACTTTTACACAGAGGTGTAAGAGGGGCTGTTGTGATGCAGCTCAGGAAAATGTGCTAATGACAGAGGCAGTGGCGAAAACAACTAAAACCTTCAGCTGTGGCCGAGACTCAGAGCCGTAATCTCCTTATGCAATACACTTGACAAAGCTCCCTTGTGGAACATGAGCCTGCTTTTTCCACCACAGTATATACCCCCTCCCTTGACATACTGTGGGTTATTGCGCTTTATTTCTTTATTTTTTATTTTTATTCTTGTAACATAAAAAAAAATAAGCTGCTTCTTTTGATGCAGATAATACAAACACGGGGAAGCTCTGCTTACAGAGGGGTGGGTATGCCTGCCTGATGTGAAGCGCAGCATATCACCTGCTGCAGTGTTTTGAGAGGTAAAACTGCCTAATCATTTTTGATTATCCCTGTGTTGTTTTGTTAACCAAATATTTGTCTTTTTGCCTCACACAAACATCTAATGCCAATATACAAATTGCACAAGGGGATTATGCCAGCATGAGTCAATCTTGGGTGTGTTTATCCGTGGAGAGACACAACCCTCTGTTTTTAGAGGCGGGTGTTACTTATCCTTGTTAGACCTATGAATATCTCTCGCCAACAAAATTTGTCGCTTTTCACTGCTGGCATATCTGCTGCTATAACAAACCCTGCAGATTGGCAGGCCTCCAAGTGGGGTGGGGGCTAAATCCTCTGTGACTCTCATTATTTAGTATTTACATTACAGCAGAGCTTAGAGGCTTATAGCCGAGATTCAAGCGTTGCTGTGCAAGCAGACAGTAAGACACTTCCTGCCCCAAACAGCTTATAGTCTAAACAGAAGAGTCTGGTAATAAATAGCAGAGAAAAGGCAGTATTATTGCAACACAGCTAGGTCTGCAAGAACTATGAGATTTTTCTAAAAATAAATGTTAAGTTTTTGTAATTGTATTCCAGACTATTCAAATTTGTATTTTCAAGCTTTCTTAGTCCTTAAAGCTGAACACTTTTTGTTTGCTATTACAGCTACAACTCTGGCTTACTCATGTGACTCCAGGAGACGAGGTCTTTTAAGATAGGACACATCATCCCAATGATTTCCTTCCAATCCTATTTCAGAGTTCCCTTCTGCTGACCTGTGTAAAAAAAAAAAAAAAAAAAAAAAAAAAAACAACATTGATTGCAGCTACACAGCTAGATTCCCATGCCTTCCCTTTGTGGAGCAAGAATTTCTTTTTATCATATTGCCCAAGCACAAGAGTTTTCTCCTACCAGTGCCACTAAGTTTTAAGAATAACAGTAATGTTTACTTTTCACATCCCTTCCTCCGTTACTCTCAGTGTACAGTTCAGATACCTGTATCCATCCATGGCCTCATTGGTAAATATTACTGTCGAACCTGTGGATTGACTGTTCCATCCCTTACTTTTGACCAAAGTGGGTGCTTTGCCTGCTCTAACTTGGCCTTTACTGTAATTAGTGTACTGAACCTACCAAACAAGCACCTGAACAGGAAAAAGGCTATGGGAGAAGTGGACCTATGCTAAGCATTTTATTAGAGGTGTAGGGCCAAATCTTGAACTGGCATGAATTGATTTGGTTTGGTTGCAGGCAATGGAGATGTTTAAACTGAGGAAATTGGTGAGGATTTGTCCCATGAACACTACTTCACCATCGTCATTTTCTCTGTAAATCCTAAAGAGAAAACCCAGCAGCCTGTCTAAAAATAGGACCAAAGTTTCCTAACTTCACAGCAGACAAGCATGCCAGAACCACCGTGTATTATTGTGCTGTGCAGCAGAGAGAAAGGAATACTCACACTGTCTGTGTAGGAGGAAGCCTTTGAGGGGAAAATCATTGATAATAAAGGCCTCTTTTATTTGAAACACCTAACATTTCAGCTCTTCAAATCCCAACACTGCATTTTCTTAAAACAGGTTTCTATTACCTGTGTTAAACACATCAAATTGAGTAATTCAGTCTCATCATCTAAATTCAGTGTTGTGATAGCTGAATGAAACTGGGACAAGCTAGCTAAAAAGGTAATGGAAGCCTTTGATAAAAGCAGCATGTGAAATGCATCAGTGCTTTTCTGCCTTTGAAAAAAACCTCTCTGCTTTTTTCCAGTGAGTTTATGTTACTGAGGTGAAGACCCTTGCTAAGGTCTACGGGGCAGCATTCGCTAGAGGTGATTAGCAAGATTACGACTTCACTGTGGTAGGTAGTAAGGGAAAATCTTTGTCCCACAGAACTTAGTCTGTGCAGTCAAGAGATGGGGAACAGGAAGGAAGACAAATCCTTTTAGATCTTAGGTCAGTGGCTTAAACAAGCTTTTAACAGTTCTCTCTGAGAGAACTCTTAGAGCTCTTGAAAACAGTGTGTTTAAGGAATTAAAGGCCTCAAAATGTATGTTTGTGTGGGTGTGTGAGGAATGGAATCTGTGTCCCGTAAGAACTGCTCTGTCAGACTTGATTTTGCAGGGCTGGAATAAGGGATACGCCTCTTGTGAATTCCTGCTGGCCTCATCCATGAAATCCCCAAAATTGCACTCCCTTCCCACCCCTGTGTTCCCAAATGTCCTGCTCCTGGCACCTCAGCATCACATCTGCTCAGCGCCCACCTGGTGTGATGCAGGCTGCAGCTCTGCGGCACACCCGAGGTTGCAGTCCTGTGCCACCGCAGCTCTGGGGTTCGCCTCGGCCTGACAATGGCTCCGTGGTGTAGGTGTGCATCTCCCTGCCTGCTCTTTCTGCCTTGCTCCTGGAGTCAGAGCAGCTAGCTAGGAGAGAACAGCTCATCTGTGTATAACCTGCTTCTGCAGAGGAGCGCTCAGACATTCTCCATTTCCCCCGTGCATGCACCAGTCTCATGAACAGGCGAGCCAGCAAGCGATGCTGAGCAGGGACAGGGACGCAGGGCAGTGCAGTGTTTAGTCAGCACATTTTTCCATACAGCCCTGGAGGGCAGTCTTGTACGCCGGGACTGGAATGCTGCCCACTTATGGCAGCAGTTAATGAGGCCGGCACTCCCAACGCAGCACATAAACTCTTGCAGAGAATGCCAAGTATCTTGTGATGCACAGCCCACATTTTTCCTGGTTTGCTTTCTTATGCAATAAACCTTGCTTATTGTCCATTGGCAAATGGATGTTCTCAGGCAGGTATACAAAGAATGTCCATGAGAATAATACCCTTGTTAATAACACTGCTTAGATGCACAGGCACCTGTACTTGAGGATTTCAGTCTGTCGGACTTCTACAAACTATAATTTCCAGTGCTAAATTTCCAGTGTTCCTAAGAGGAGGGGAGAAGATACAGACTTTTTCATAAGGGATGATGAAAAGGGATGATGGAGGTAACAAACAAAGTAAGCAACTTTCCCAAAACCGCAGGATGTATCACATGGCAAACTAATTAAACCCTAATCCAGAAAAGCCCTTAGTATATATAAAATTTACATGAGCATGTGAATAATGGCAATGAAATCAAATACTCTGCCTGACCCACCTGCTTAAGAAAATTACTGAACAGTTTATGCCACACTACTTGATGCAAATGCAGCCGAGCTAACACATACACCAATATCCATCCAACCATGAGAGAAACAGCTGTGTCAACAGATTTGCCCTGCTCCACTGCCTCATGCCCTATATTCAGAGTGTATTCCCCCCTTTTTTGCATAAAAGTCTTTTCTGTTTTGCCACACGTGGCTCAGATATCATTTTAGCTTTTAAAATCTGGTGTCAATCTCTAATAAATTAAAGAGGCAATCTTCTGCCAGCGGGGTGCAACTAAGTTGTCCTTCTGGGTCCCTCACAGGAGACGAACAGCCCTCACCCTGCTAGGAGCGGGGAGGCATTATTCCTGCAGGGACATCTCCTACCTCCCGCGGGACATCGGCCCTGTGCAGGTCCCCGGGCAGCCAGGACTCGCAGCTCCCTCGGCTTCCTCGAGGTCCTGTGCTGAAAGCTTTGTCTTTGGCGGTTCCACAGGGCAATGTGATAAATTTCCCTCCTATTCACGATATGAGTGAACCCATACAACTACTGCACTCAAGTGTTTATATTCACTACAAGATGTTTATAATAATGCCCACTTCATGTGCTAGACCTGCACTTATTCTTTACTAGGTAGACGTTTATGTCAAATAAAACACACATCTGACCAATTTATAGAACATCTCGGAAAGGCTACCTCAGGAGAGCGCGCTACGGCCTTACTAGGCGACTTGGTTACGGCCAGTACGTGGCTGGTATTTATTTTACACCGTGGTGTAACGTTTTACACCACATTTTACACCGTGGTGCAACGGCACAGCCCTGTCAGTGAGCTCCCCGCTCCTCTCCTCACGCCGTGACAGGCCCTGACCCACCGGGAGCCCCGCGGGACGGCTCCGGGGCCGTTTTTAACCTCCGCCAACCTCCTCCCAGCGCCTGCCACCCGCAGCTGCAGGAGCGGCCGGAGCCTGGGCCCGCGGCAGGGCCCCTCAGGTGCTGAGGTGAAGGGGCCGCCCCGCGCCGCTGTCCCCGCTCGGGCGGGCCTGCGCCAGGGCTCCCTCAGGGCTCCCTCAGGGACCCCTCAGCGCAAGGCCGGCACGGCGGGGGGCTGAGGGCACCGTGCGGGGGCTGTGCGGGCAGCGGAGGGCTGAGGAGCCGGGCCCGGCGCCTGTCACTGCGCGGCGACAGCCCGGGGACAGCCGCGCTGAGGCGAGGCGAGGCGAGGCGGGGCGGGGCGGGGGGAGCCACCGCCTTCCCGCCCTCCCTCCCCGCCGCCCGCCTTCCCCTCTGCCCGCCCGCCGCCGCTCCCCCCGCCGCTGCCGCCGCCGCCTCTGGTCGCCGGCCTCCCGATGCCGAGGAATGGATAGAGCGGCTGCCCTGCGAGCCGCCGGCATGCTGGAGAGGAAGGAGCGCAGCGGCGGCGAGGCGGCGGCCGGCGGCGGCGGCGGTGGAGGCGGAGGCGGCGGCGGCGGCGGCGCGGGGCCCCGGGCGGGTCCGGGTCCGTTCCCGGGTCCGGGTCCGGGTCCGTGCCCGGCGGCGCGGGGCTTGCCGGCCGTGCGGAGCACGCTGCAGCAGTGCGGGCTGCTCCAGGACCTCATCGACATCTCGCTGTCCAACCTGCGCGGGCTCCGCACCAAGTGCGCCGCCTCCAACGACCTCACCCAGCAGGAGATCCGCACCCTGGAGGTACGGCCACGGCGGAGGGGGGGGGGGGCTGCCGGGGCTCTCCCCCCCCGGCCGGGGGCATCCCGCGGGCGGCCGGTGCCGGGAGGGCGGAGGCGGGGGCCGGCGGCCGGGGACAGGTGCGGGGAGCGCCGTGCCCGCGGGGGGGGGTGTGGGGGGGGGCCGCGTTTCGCTGCCGTGCACGCGCTGCGCGGCCCCGCGGCCCTCCGGCGGCGCTCGGCCTCGGCGCGGGGCGGGCGCGGTGCTCGAGGGGGCAGCGGGGGCGCCCCGGGAGTGCCGAGGTGCGGGCAGGTCGCTGGGGGAGCTCCCGGGGCTCCCCTCCGGGCCGGCCGCTCCCCCCCGGCTCGGTGCCGGTTGCCGGGGGGGTCGCTCTGTGGCTGCTGGTGCCGCAGCCGTGCCTCGGTGCTGCTCCCGGAGGAGGCGGATCCGCACACGGGTCTGCACGGGAGTTTAGAAAGGGGATTTGGGTTTGTTTTTGTTTGGTTCGTGTGAGCTTTAGGTTCTCCCTAACCCCCTTCGTGCACCTCGCTCTCAGGTGATGCTGCGCTGGGCAGGGCGGGCAGATCCCCCCCAGCCCTGTCCTTGAGCAGGAGCCTCACGTGAAGGCCCCGCGGTCCCATAACCTGGCACTGGGGCCATCGAGCCAGCATCAGGCTCAAGGCAGGAAAATCATTACAACCGTGTAGCTCTAACAGACACACATGCTGTAAAACCCATCGCTTAAGACATGAAGGTTAGAAAAAAACTGCAAAACAATAGGTGGTAGCTTTTGGCACAGCCTCTTCAAAATTTATCATTCTTCCTTCTCTTCTTCCTCTACTTTATTTTTTATTTTTTTTTTTAATTTGGAGTGCTCTTTTTCCTACTGCCACCTCTAAATAGCCTTCAAAAGGCCATTCTTCCTAAAACAATATTTATATAGGCTTTTGGCAACCCTACTGACTGTCTTTTCAATGCTTACACAATGTAAATCACCATCGGTTTGGAAAATGATCATTAGTATTTTGCTGGTGGGCCCATTCTAAAAGGAAACCTTTATTTAAAAAGGTTAAAGGCCTGCTGTCATCTTCAGGTTGTTCTTAAAGCAACAAAAACAGCATCTGCTGATAGCTGCCAAGTGTGTGCGGGCGTTCCTATTGAACATTTATCTGCTTAAATAAATGGGTGCCACATTCAGTAGTGCTCATAAAAGTTGTCCCTCATCAGAAAAAAAACACCCCTCTGATGCACTGTCCAGTGTATGATTTCTCTGGGAACTGAACCATGAACTGGATGTCTGCCAGCCCGTGAAGCTCCAGGAAGGGGCACGGGCTCTGCCCTTTGCTCTGTGCCGTTGCCTGCGCCGCGGTCCCTGCTGCTGGGCACAGCCTGTCAGGCACGGCGCTCCGCGGCCCTGCGCCAGCCCCAGGTGGCTTTGTCTGCAGATGCAGGGCCCAGGCCGAGGAGATGAGGGTCTGTGTTTACTTCTCCGAGTTGTAATTTCCGTGGTGACACCGGGGTGGTGGGCTGCCTCAAGTGACAGGCGGCCCGCCTGGGGCACTGCCCCTGTGATTACCGTGCCGTGGTTAATGTGTCAGAAATGCACGCGTGCGTGGCTGTACGCATTTGCCTACCAGATCGAGGCAGCGCAGCCAGGTGCCGTGATGGTGCCTGGAGCCGGTGTGGCCGATAACCTGGCTGCAGCCTGCAGGGACTGCATGCACTGAGGGCAGCTCCTCGCCTGGCACTCCCGTGGCGAAGTGAAGCACCTCGAGATCTCCAGTGCCTGCTGGCTTCCCTCACTGGCCTTGGCGGGCTGAATGGCTTCGAGGGCCATGATTAGCGGCTGCTGGTGGTACGGTTGCTGGGCCTCATCTGTGCTTTGGTTCTGTTCTTATGCAGGAACTTCTTTGTGGGAAAAGAATTATGAAAACTTAGCTGCGTTAGTGTAACTGGTAAACTGTATAGAAAGCCACAGGGCTGTGATGGAACGCGAGATAGGTACGGGGAGCAAACTGGAAGCGGGAAGTAGTCATTTGGGAAGGGAGGGGACTTGACTCTGAAGTTGAAGAAGTAACTCCTGAGGCCAAATGCCAGGCTGTATGTGTGTCTTTTGATGACAGTCCAATGTACAAAGTCAAAAATCAGTTTTGATTAAAAACAAAGAACTTGCATTGATAAGGAACGAAAAAGCAGGGAAGTGTCTTGTAATGCAATCTGTGTATAGCTCATGTCTTGACAAGTGTTGCAGTGCCTAGTTTTGGTGTCAGAAGCGTGAACCTAACAGGATACCTCCCTGAACACAGTCCTTGGAACCTGTCAGCCACAGGCGTGTAGGAGGGAGGCAGGTGGACGCGGCTGCCCCGTGCCCTGCGTCCTGCGGCCAGGGAGCGTGGCCACTGCTGCCTTGGCCTCCCGGGCTAACTTTCTGAAAGCAGCTGTAATGTGAATGGGCTTACTAGCCTAAAACACCAGTGAAAATGAACGTAAATGTACGTTTTTTTTTTTTTTTTTTCCCCCAAGATCTGCTCTCTTGGTCCTTTTTGCACTGCTTTCCTCCGTGTCTGTTCGCAGCTCGGACAGCCGTCGTGTGTGCCGCGTGATTCATAATGTGCTCGTGCCTCAGTGGAGAACATCAGCCCAACTGAGGGTTAGGCTGTGCGTGCTTGTGTCCCTCCCAGCTTACTGCAGTGCTTCAGGTCCTTCCTCATTCCTCTTGTGCATGAGGTCTCAAACCGAAGCACACAGTAGATAAGGATGCCAAAGTGGGACCCTGACAGGAAAAAATAAGCACTCACGGCCTAAAGATTGCAGGGAGAGCTTTGTGTAATACAGGAGGGAGAGGAGGGAAGAAAGGGCTGTGGGAATTACTGGCAAATAACGCGTCAGTGTAATGTGTTACATGAGCTGCCCGTTTCACATGTGTGAAGGCTGTTTCTTAGAAGGGCAGGGAGTTTCCCTGTAGTGCAAAGTAGATTGTGTTAGTTTAGTTATTAGCCGAGTAGGTTCTCTGATACCACAAGGTCTTGTATTTTTTTAAAATTTTTGTATATTTAGCTGAATAAGTGCGTGTTTTTCTTTTTACCCAACGCTTTGGTATATGGCTTTCTTTCAGTTCTGTCCTCGCAGGTTACTCACTTCTCAACTAGACTGCAAAACTGAAATGGAAAATAATGGTAATTCTAAACCATACCTAAGAGAGCAAAAATTGTCCTACCATGTGGTAAGCACCCAATGTTACCCCCAAGTGTCTTTGGAAAGAAAATACTCGCACAGTTTTTAACTCTGTCTCAATGCTAATCCCTTGCATCACTCTTAAATGGGTATTGCAAAGTTAGAAACATATCATTTCTAGCTGTATTTCTTTGTGAAAATTAGATCTTTGTGGATCTCTGGCTACGAAGCTGGTAACAGGACCAGACTTGACAATCCGTAGCGAGGCACATGAAACCTCTACCACTGCAACTCGAGCCACTCTGTTGGAAGTGCGGAGGAGGATACGGTCCTACATGCTGACGGCAAGGAGAGTTCCTACGGTTTCTCAATCTCTTGTGTGGAAACAGCATAGGTGGTTCAGTAAACTGTGGGAATTACCAGGCTGAGGACGCCTTTATTTATTTATTTATTTTCCTTTAGCCTAATTGCAGCGAAGATGAAGCAGGACCTGGCTGAACTGAGACCTCAAATGTTTAGATTGCAGATGTAATTTTTTCTATTGTGGCTCTTACATCGTAAGAACTAGCTCCAGTGTTTCTGGCAGAGAAACTGCCTCCAAACTGGTCGGGGTGGAGAGGTGGCGTGTGTTGTGAAGATCTGTCTGCTCTTTGAGGAAAACTGTCATTGCTCTTTGGCTGGACTGTGTCTGCGATGGAGATGCTCTTGGACCAGTGTGCAGAGATCGCTTTGACCTCTCCCTCAGGAACATCTTCTGTTCAGCACCACCAGAAATGTAATGCCAGAGAAGAAAGCCTGATCCCAGCTGTGCTGTGTCACAAATGAGTCTACAGCTTCGCAAATCAGTCTTTCAAGTTGGCTGAATGATACCTGTGGATTAGATATGTTTGAACTTGCTTTTGCATAATCTTGATGCACGCAATTTGACTAGGAAAGGCTTATCTCTTACCAATGTCTGAGAAGAAAGAAATGCTTTGAAAATGGGTGAAGGAACAAGAAGAGAGGAAGAAGAATTGTAACCATCCAAACTTGCAGACTGGAAGTTGGCCATGTGGTATGCATAAGGAAAGGAAGACTGTGTTTGTAAATTTTAAGCGGTGGGAGTAGTAAATTTTTCAGGCCAAGCTGCAACCTGTAGCCACATGTTCATGAGCCTTGCTCAGCTGAAAAGACTTCCTTTTCCAGCAGGTCTTACGTAAGAGACCTTCTCTTACTTCATCTTACTATTTGTATATATGCAAGCCATTTTTTTTCCCTCAAAGGTGACTATTCTTTTCTGTAGGACTTTTCTTTCTTTTTTTTTTTTTTTTTTTTCCTAAACTGGTGCACTTGTCTAAAACAGGTTTCAGCAGAGACTCTGTTTGACTTGGATGGAGGGAAAGCTACATGTTACAAGGTCTGTATCATTTGTCTTCTCTTGCAACAGTGTCTCTGTATATGATCAGGATTTGCACATCATCATGGAATTTAGCTTATCTCCTACCATTGATTTTATATAAATGTTGACACAAAGTCAGCAGCAATGTTTTAATTTACCTGGAGTTTCCAGGTTAAGTGGTGATGAGTAGATCACCATAAAGAAGAAGATATGAAAAAGGCTGTTCTTCACTTTTCGAGGTTTATATGTATTTTGCTCCATGGCTGAATTCTATGAAGCGCTAATTGGGAAGCAAGAAAGTATCAGAGTAAGTCCTTACAGTGCCTTTGTCTCTCTTAGATTGCTTTAACATAATCCAGTGGCCACACAAAGAATTACTCCTGCTCATTTTTGTGCAGAGTCAGCTTGGAGATCCTTACAGCAACTGAACTCCAGGAAAGTTCAGCAGAGCGTGGCACTGAGACCTCTGTACGTGCGTGCCTACACACACTAACAGGAACCCACAGTCTGGTGTGCTAGACAAGCCTCAGTCTCCACATATGAATTCTGATGTGTATTGCAGGTTCAGAATTGATTTGATCAGTCAGGTGGCCCAACTTGAACTCCAGCTGTGTCTAGCTAAACCTGTGGATGTGACGAGGCTTGGATAGGTAGCACCTGAGCAGAGCTGGGTCTGCTATTAAGTTCAAATGCTAGCTAGTAACTGTTTTACGCAAGGAAAACCCCAAGGAGTGTTACAGCTGCATACAGGTGACAGATTTACCGATATGAGTTGGTGTGGTGGTACATAAATTTATCACCTGGTGTTGTTCATAAATAGCAACGCTTAACAAAAGAATTCATGTGACACACAAAATTATTTAGGGAATAGCTATGCTTAAAATAACATTTCCAGCATAGATCGTGTAATCTTTTGGATGCTTGAGGGATAAAACCCTCGCCATTCCTTTATGGCTATGATTTCCCATCCTTGTTCTCAGCCAATAGCAGAACTTTCTCTTTCCAAAAGATAAATTATAATGAAATCATGTTTGGCTATTTCCCACTGTTTGGGGGATTGGAGAATGTATTGGCTCGATTACTGCTGTGGTGAAAGGCATGAAAGATGATGTATAGGTGGCACCACCCAGGGATACTGACTCAGACATCTCTTAGAGACTTCCCTCCCTGCTCGTTTCTCCCTCCCGTGGAGTAGTCCCACACATCCGACTGCTACAGCAGCACAGGGGCTCAGTTGCCACGGCTAACAAGCGTGAGGAATGGGGGGTCTTTGAGCCTGGAAACACACCTGTGCCACAAGAAAGGAACCCTTCCAAGGTACAAATTGTGAGCAGTTGTGCATGGGAGTGTTGCGGGCACTCTTGCTTCTCAGTGGGAGTCTGAACGCAGCCAAGGACTAGCGCAGCATGGTTAAGAAAATTTGGCAGTCTGGCTTGGCCCTGACTGCAGCTGTTCCCTGTGGGCACAACCTGAGGGAGGGTGGCAGGGGGTCATGGTCTGTGCCCCCAGAATCTCAGGCAGGGTCAGCCCCAAGTTAAACCAGAGAAATTCCAAAATGCTGGTGAGTGGAAGGCCCACTGAGAGCCACCAGGTACACAGGTGCTCAGAGTCCAGTCTGCTAATAGGTGTCTTTCGTGCAGCACACGGAGTTGGAGCCTGAGCTGTAGGGGCTGTAGGTAGGTGGAAGATGCAAATCTTGTTGGACTCAAGGCTGTTTAAATAACAGAAGCCTGTACCACGATGCTCTAAATTGCTGTAGAAACCAGTGTGGTTATGCAAGTACGCAGCAGAGGAGGAGCTGCCTAGAGTTGTTGCTTCCAAGAAGTGAGTGGTTTTTGTTTTTTGTTTTTTGTTTTTTTTAAAAAAAGGAAAAATGAGATACTAGATGGAAATAGCTTGCAGCTGGCTGCAGAAAAGTACAAGTTTAGCCTGGCAGAAGGATGTTCAGCATAGTGGGAAAAGCACATGACACCAGAAAGGTTTTAGTGTTTGTAAGGAATAGACTGAGTAAAACGGGACTCAAAGATAGGATATTTACCGGCGTGGGCTCTGTTTGAGGCTTTTCAGGTGTTACTTGGGATATTGTTCAGCAATACCTAAAATCATTTGTTTCCTACAAAATAAAGCCACGATGGCAGGTAAAAGCAGACAGCTCTTCAATAGAAACCTTCCCACCTAAATATGGGCTAAGAATTTTGTAGTTCAACTCGCTACTGCTTTTGGGGAGGGAGCTGCAGCAGAGGGTGCCTGCAGAACGTGTGGTTAGATGACTGACTCAAATACATTTTTAAACAGTGAGGGGAAAAAAGAAGCAGCTTCCTATTTTCTTAGTGATTTTCCTAAAAGGAGAAAGCAAAAGGTTTCATGGGTTTCTTTGGGTTACACTTCAGGAAGTTGTTGGAGGGGCAGTGCTGAGGGCTGGAGGCTGAGCTCTGTTGCAGGCCAAGGGCATTCTCCGTCCAGTTGCAAAAACTCAGAATAAAAGTGGCCAGTGCTGCTCATTGCCTCGAAATGTGCTGTGTGTGTGTGTCATCTTCCGTCCCCTCCCCTGCGGGACAAAGAAGGGTGCCCTGGCCCATCACAGCATGAAATAAGCCTCTGACCAGCATGTCCCAGTTTTGCATTGGGGTAGGGAGGATCTGTCTTGGTGCTCTGCGTTTTAGAGGGCTGGTTCTGTGTCCGCCGAGACTCACCGCAGGCTCTGCCCCGTGTTCCCCTGTGTCTGTAGGCAGAGTTAGCTTGCCCTAGGTTAAGGCAGTGACTGGTCAGAAGGCAGTGAAGCAGCAGTTACCCTTATAATGACATTGTAAATGGGGTTACCGAAGCCCTCTGTAGCACCCCTGATGCTTGGTGTCAGTCTGCGAGCTGCTGCAGTGGAGCAGCTCCGCGCTCAGCAGCCGTTCCCTACCCGTGTCTGGGATCGGACGCAGTGCCTCCATCTTGCTCTTGGTAGTTTTAGATTTGGCTTTAAAGTTAAAATCTAGTTGTCTTTTCTCTTGGGAATGTGTTCTGAAGTGAACACAGGAAGGGAGGCCAGGCCCCCATCACTTTCTGTGTGCAGAGGAAATTAATTCGCATTGCGTGCATCCTGGGGGCATGTGGTCGGTGGAATAAGGAGCCCCGTTTGGCTCGGGCTGTGGAGTGCCTCTGATCTGATGATTATTGGCTATCCCACGGGGAATAGCTCTAATAACAGAAGCTGTGAGATGCACAGAGCAGTGATTGGCATGGTGCTGAGGAATCCTGCTCGGACAAAGGGCCCAGGCCCTCCCCTGGGCTGCGCGGAGCTGGGTGACGGACCTGCACCTTCCAGAAGCCTTGTGCAGGGAGCTTTAAAAGAGTGGGCAAGCACTTTCCTGCCTGGTCCTTCCCTGATTATTTGCTTCTAAAACGTGGGGTTGTTCATTTGTCAGAGAACTTTCACTTCTGTCTGAAGCAATCTAAATTTAGAAAGGAAGTCTCGAGCTTCTGGCTGCTGCTGGGGGGGGCTATTGTTGAGGCTTGCAGGTTCTAGCATGAGGTTTTATTTTTAGTTCTTGCTGATGCTGAATAAACTGGAAAGAAGAAATTAATACTTTTTTCCAGATTGAAAACCTCAACCAGGTGTAACCTCTTTAAGATATTAGGTGGTGCAAATGAAAGTAGTCACTGGAAGATGCGCATCAGTGTCCCTCGTGCTGCCCGGGAATGCTCAAGGACTTCTCGGTGTTTCCCTATCCATCTTTAAAGCACAGAGAATTTTCTAGCAACAGTTTTCGTTGTCCAGAGCAATGTTTTCATCTTTTTACCTTTTTAGTAAGCTCGAGGGTTAAATCCTGCGTATGGCTATAGCTGCACTGAAAGAAGCAGAAGTGGTAAGTTTTTTTGTTGCTTAAAGCTTCAGGGAAGAGAGAAACTGTTTTAGACTGAACTTTCCACAGAAGGCTCCTGACTTTCAGACGTCTCCCTTTTAAAAGCTGTTCTTCATCTGCCAAGCAAAACATTTCAGTTTACGGGCCTTTTGTCTTTCTGACCAAAACCGAAACTTTCCACATAATAAAATTTCCAACTTTAACGCTCCCACAATTTCAATAGAGATAGTTCTGAATGCCTCAGATCAGTGCCAGCTAACAATATTAGACGCTCTTAGTGCATGTGTAGATCAGACAGCATTTTTTGCCTCGTTTTAGTTAATTCTGGAAGCTATATCTTTGCCTGTTCTCCCTTGTTTTAAGGAAACAACTAAAACAGGTATTGGTGTCCTGGAACTGACCCTTTGGGGAGATTTGCATAGGCTTTCAACTGGCTCCCTTTGTAAAAATGAAGGTTTCTTTTTCTGTTTTTCCTGAGAAACACAGGGGTGTGTGTAAGCCCTTCGGAAGAGGAAGGGGATGATAGCACTGAAGTAAGCCAAAGACTTGCAGCATTTGCTTACACAGCTAAGGTGGGAGAAATCTCAGCGTGGATGTCAAAGAGCTTGTCAGCCCCAGTTGTCTTAAGCCAGGATATTGTGTGTTCAGACTGGTTTGGTCTTGCTTTGTGGGTCAAACATAATATTCATAAAACCACTGGCTGCATGCTGTGGGCCTGCTTTAACCACTGCTGTGTTGGTGACAGTCTGTGTGGGGACAACGGGGCCCTTCAGTCAGTGCACCCTGGGCCACCTGCAGTCATGGCTAGTGACACGAGCCGTGTCTGAAAGAAGGGTTTGGAGGGGGAAAGGAGAGCTGCTGGAAGCACCCATCTGCTGCTGCTGCCCCGAAATGCTGGCTGGGTCTCTGCTGAGGCCGTGTTTGGAGGAAATACAACGCAGCTCCTTGGGAGGGCTTTTTTACAGTGATGCTCGATGCACCTAACTGACCGTCCCTGATCTGTTACCGGCTGCCAGTCTGCGATTGGAGGTGTGGCAGAATACTTCTGGTGTGACACTAATATTTAGGTTTTGATTCTTATGGAAACAATCTACAACAACATCCTGCTGCCAAGGCGTGCTGCAGCTCCACTGATGTGTTCTTTCCTTTTTTTCTTCTTCTGTGTTACTCAAATTGCCTCTGTTGCCAAGAATAACTAGTTTGTGCTCTGAAGCTAGGAGCTTTGAAGTTATCGGAGTCCTGACGATGTAAGATTCAAACTGTAGTAGCATCTCTCCATTCATCTGGGTGAGACACGTACTTCAGCAGCAGTGCAGCGTGGTGCAGCGGGTGTTACTGTGAACGCTTACACCAAGAAGGGTGACTCGAGAGAGCCTTAACATCTGGCTTCGAGCCTCTGCTTTCTCATGGCAGCACTGGGAGGAGAAGGCAGAGCTGACAACTGAAGATGCCTTTCTGAAAGCGGCAAGCAGAAGTCACACGGGTAGGTGCTGTGGCAGTTGACTCTGTGATGCCGTGTAGCCACTGAGAATGGTTTGGGACGGGGTGAGGAAGGCTGAGGAGGAGCAGTGACCAGTGCTGGTGGCCGAGGTGCCTTTCTGACGGCAATCCTGGTTCCTCGGGAATGGTTCAGTCCCTCCAACAGCTTCCCCTTGGCTGTTTCCACCTTGCGGTGTCTTTCCAGCTGCTTTGCATTCTGCCTTCTCGCAGGGCTTTGTCCTCTGGCCTCGGTGGTGCAGACACCTCCTGCAGAGAGGGCTTGACCTGGCTCTCCTGCACGCTCCTGCCTTGGCCATGCCTGCAGCTGTGAAAGCAGGGGACAGAGGGAGGGGGAGAACACAAGGCAGAACACAGAGACCTGATCCCTGCCTCTCCCCTTTGCTCATCATGGGTCCTGTACGTAGGTAGGCTGGCCTGGCCGTTTTCGTGATCCCCTCTTCCTGGTGTGAGGAGCATGGTGTGAGGCCAGGCGTGGCCCCTGTGTGCTGCAGGGAACAGTCTGCAGTCAGGGCGGGTTAGCAGCACGGTCTTTCATGACAAAGCGTTTGAGCTGTGGGAACAGTATCAGCAAGCACTGCAAGTCTCTGCATTGCTAGAATTCTTTGGAGTTCTAAATGCTGAGCCTGACCTCCAGCCGCTTAATGAAAGTTGCTGTGGCTCTAAGATTTATCTGGCTTCAAATTCTGGGGCAGAGGACATGGGGAAAATTGGAGAGCCACCCTAATGGGTGAGGGATTTTGAAATTTACCAGTGAGAATGGCTCATTTCTTTGGGAAAAATGATGTTAAGGGTTTTTCCTTACTGAAGTCCTTGTACCACCTCTTCTTAAGTAGCCCAGAGCACCTTCTTCTCACACTACAGAGCACTATGGCTCCCATGCTGCTGTGCAGGTAGTTGCCAAGTTTTCTGAGGATAAGCCTTTCTGAAGTGCGTGACCTTCTTGTCCTTAAATCACGAGCATTTGGGCTGGCAATTCTCCTTTCTGGGAAAGGTGCCTGACAAGTCAGCCTGCGTGGTGGCAGTTGTGGGAACCACCAAGGAGAGGGGTGAGTGTGCAGTGTTTGTTTTCAAACTGTGAGATAGTTTAACCATTTCCCCTCGTAACAAAAAACTTTATGTACCCAACGTCTGTGTAACTAACTGCAAATAGACGGCAGCTTGCGTGAGATCCGCGTGGATAACGCGGTGTTTGTATCAGGATGGTGTCTGATCAAAGCTGTACTTTGGTCTCCTGTAGCAGCATGGTTAACTCCGGTGAGAGCCTGTCTCTGGGCAGTAGGTTCTCTTATCCCAGCTGGGATAGATGAGCTCAGAGACCAAGCTGAACCCTCTTTCTGCAATTGTTGGAAGGGTTACTGTTGTCTTTGTTCTTGCGAGGTTACCAAACGATGGGGAGACCTTCCTCAGCTTAAAACTGAGGCCAGTTGAGACATGGGCAGAAAGAGGCAGGTTTATCCAGAGACCAGTGTCCCAGCTCAGGAGGGAGTGCTGGTTTGGTGCTCATGAGCTTTCCAAGTCTCTTGGGAAATTGCTGGGGTACACGAAGATTATTTGTAAAATGAGAACAACGGCACTTAATGCTACCAGCCCTCCTCCACCCACCGTGCCAGAGACACAGCACGCGCTTCCACTCAGCATGGAAAAACCTCAGGGCTGGTATGCACAAATTGTTGGAGTTGATTTCTAGGGTGTTCAAATTCTTTTCATAGATAGATTCACGTGAAGTAAGACCTATTTGCTTAGGCCCAGAGTCTGACCCCAGAGCAGGAAGCCCTTCCTGCTTGCTGTCTGGCGATCTGGGGGTCTCAGTGCCCCCGCCGCTCGCAGTAGCGAGCTCCCAGGTGAGCGAGGCTGGAAAAATCTTTTTCCATAATGGCTGTTGTCTGCTTGAAAGGCTGTCTTCTAAATCTGTCTAGAAATGGTGTGTTTGGGGACTTGTCAAATTTTGATTTTAGTATTTTTCGTTTCCTTTTGTGGTGTGCTTTGGTGGGTTGGTTTTTTGTTGTTCTTTTTCCTTCCCTGCTGGGATGTGGAGAGGGCAGTCAGCAATACATCCTCAAACCTGTTTCCAGGTGCTGACAAATTGGGCTATAAATATATATTTGCAGCTGAGGGCTGGTCTGAACAAAGGAATGATTTATTTTGGGTATTGCATCTTTTAATGTGGGTAAGAGTTATTCTTCTGGGTGTCTGGATTGCTAGCTTTTAAAAAAGTACTGAATATTCTGTTGCAGCGGCTTCCACTCAGGTTGGCACAGAGAAGCTGTGGATGCCCCATCCCTAGAGGTGTTCAAGGCCAGGCTGGACGAGGCCCTGGACGACCTGGTGTGGTGGGTGGCATCCCTGCCCAGAGTGGGGGGATGGAATGGGATGAGCTGTAAGGTCCCTGCAATTCAAGCCATTCTATGAAGTACTGTACTCATTAATACTCCTCTATACAGCCTTTATATAATAATAAAAAAAAAAAGCCAGTTCTGTGGCTCATGTGGTTCGTAACTTACCTGCTGTCTGCTGCTCATCGCTAAAAGATGCAGCAGGCACTCTCTAACCCAGCTGCTGAAGAGATTAGGCACTTACTGCACAGGTGCCCAAATGCCAGTCATGAGGACAGCCAGTACTCTCGCTGTCAGTTCAGATGCCCAGAGGCAGAAAGCAGGAATGATCCCCAGAACAGTCAGCATCACACAGGTGGAGGTCATCGCAACTCAGTACAGATAAAGGTACCCTTTTCTAAAATATTTCTTCATGTTCTGATGAGCTTCCACTTGCCATCTGCCCTTTACGCAGCTGTCATACAATTATCTGTTCTTTCTGAGACAATTTAATTAGATCTTCTTTCAGTAGGTTTTAATCAAGTATTATGGGGTTGCTGGTAAATTATTTACAGCCATATCACTTGATGGAACACTTGGTCTGCTAAAGCTGTCACGTAAGTGACATATCTTTAGCAAAGAGTACAGCTGGCTTTAACTTAGGACCTCGCTTGTGCTCCTTGGGGTTATCCAGTTGGCATTCAATGAATGCCAGGTTACGTGAGCCTATTTTTCATTTACAGTAGTAGTTACTGAATGTAGATGTGCTGGAGACATTGGAGTTGAAACAGTTTAAAATGAGAGTAAGAGCTGAATTTAGCTTTAGTCTATGCCTGCTCAGTTCTTTAAGTGCCTTTCAAGGTTGAGTACCCTAAACAGCGTGGCCTTGACCCTCACTCAAAGATCCAGCTATTTCAACAGAATTGCTGTTCGTACTGTCTTCACTTGGTCTGATGCAAAGTAAGTGCTTCTTGAAGGGGCAAGGTAACGAAAAACAACACTCAAACAGCAAAGGATAACAAACTGAGAAAGTGGGTATTTTTAGAATGTGAAAGGATTATTTCTCTGCCTTATTGAAGGAAGGCAGTACCAGGAGTTGTTAAAGGTAACTACTAACTTGCAGGAACAATGTCCAATCCGAGCCTTGTATGAACTGATAAGAGGTGGGTGATCAGGTGGGCTTGTTAACGTAGAGTTCAAAAATGAATGCTGTTCTTTATTACCCATGTGAATAATAGTGTAACATGCATTGATCAGACTCACCCTATCAAATTTCCTAGCTCATTGGGCAGCCAGTAATATGTGGAGATCAACCTGCACCAAGTTCCAGGTTCCTATAACAGCACACTACTGTGTCACCTCTCTGTTGTGACCAGGGACCGTTTCAGAGTCCGCACAGATTTCTTTCCACTTCAGTAGGATTTGATTTAATGATAAGAAAACATGTTGTTAGTATATTTATATGAATATTCATACATTTCCCATCCTGTTCCAGACAGGGAGTGCTCTCAGTATTATATTTGCCAAGAACATGGCATTACTCTAAATCCACAACCAGTTGTTCCCCAAGCTGAAGATGCTATTTATTAGTGGCTTTCAAGGAAAGATAGCAAAGGCTTCTTGGGTTTTGGCCCAGTTCAGTATTTTTTCCCAGCGCAGATATTTAAGTACTGTTTTCTTTTTTTTTTTTTTTTTTTTTTTTTTAATATATGTGCCTTAGAAGTTATGTGATAGTTCTGTAGCAGTGGTTATAGCAATAATACTATCTTTATTCCAGGTAGGCGACTCGCTCATTCAGTATTTGCAGTGAGTCTAAGCTTGGGTGTTTTTTTTAGCATTTAGTCTGCAGGCTGTAGATGCAATTCAAGCTCCATTTGTTACTGGAAAATGGCTAAGTACTTTTAAAGATGGTTTTATCTTTCTGGCTTCTGTTAAATTCCTTTCAGTGTTGGAATTAGGAGTAGTTTTGCAGATTCTTGATGGTGTCTTACCTCACTTGATTCCTTGCTGAGGTAGAGGAAATATGGCTCAGTTTGTTCTGGGTCAGATCCCAAAGCTTTGAGGACAGTAATATAGCTTAATTTTGAAGCACAAATCTCAACTGCATATATGAAGAAAGGATATACGATACACGATGGAAGGCCATATCTGACATCAGAACCATGTCTTTACCCTAATTCTACCTCTCCATAAGCGCGTTAGAGGAACAAATCCAGTATCTCTTTGGAGGTCATCATTTATCATGATCCTTTTGTGAATGAAAAGACTATGCTGTTGTCTTTTTGTGAGGATAGGTAGGATGTGCCCGTGTGTTTGAAGGCTCTTCAGAAAGGACTATTGAGGTGAGGAGTTGGGTACTCTGCGATTTCCCCCTGCAGTAAAAGGGAGGACTGCCTACTTTGAACCTGTGCCTTTTTTTTCCTTCCTCATTCTCCAGAATGGTCAAGTTCAAGAAGGGAGCCTTACTAACATTCCTAAATGAAAGCTGAGCACGTTGTAGTCTCACTTGAAAAGGAGCTGAAAGCAGTCCACCTATTTGTGAGACCATTTCTACTAGCCTGTTTTTCTAACCTCTTTTGACAAGTAAGTAGGGCAGACACATTTCAGAGAAAGTGTTTGTGGTCCTGATGCTCCTGGTATTTGGGAGATGGGACAAAGGTGGAAGCAGGACAAGAAGTGACTTCCCTGCACTTTGTTATCGCACTGTAATTCTCCCATGGAAATGGCACAGATATCACAGATGGTATGGTTACGAGACAAATGGAGCCTTAGTGTTGCTTATCTGCGGCTGATATCTGAAGCATGCTCCTGACAGGCTATCTGCTGGTCTCAATGTTCAAACTCAAGTGAAACTGTATAGTATCTTGCTTTATAGCCTGCTCCTTCCCTTCGGCCTCTCTGTAACCCCAAAGCTTTTTCCTCTTTCCTCCCATTGCTGTGGCTGTCAGTTCCACGTACACTATCACTGCTCTGAAGCTTTGTGCAGCTGCTGAGAGAGTATTTGCCTTTGCAGCAGAAGGCAAGCTGCTCCATGTCACTGGAAGTGCTGCGGTCTGTCCTTTCCCCACCCCCAGAGCTGACTATTATTTATGCAACGTGATCTAACCCAGAGTGTCTAGGAGATGATGGTCCAGAGTTCATTTCCAGTTATTATTGTAGTACAGAGTCAGTCTGGTTAGAGGTACTGATTTCCAGCACAAAACATATACCCTTTGAAAGCATAAACAAACTCCAGGTCAGTTTTACTTAGCTTCGTACAGAAGTGCTTCAGCTAAACAGGAAAAGCGAGATAAAGTCGAGGAATTGCAAGAAGCTGGTCCAACAGTCATCCATAGGGAGCTAAGGAGGGCCCCTTCTAGTAGAAGGGAGATAGAAGGAGCACTAATCTCTAAAGCAGCAGTGTAAGTTTTCCTTTTTAGTCTCTGGAGATGTGTACTGAGCACAGGTCTTACCTTTGCCTCAGTATGTGTTTAAACTCCTGCATTGGGGCATACGTGCATGAAACATGCAGAATTACCTCCCCAGGCTGGGGGTCAGGCTTCAGTGGCCCTAGCAGATGTGTCTATTTCTGCCTTTAATGGCCTGAGTAATTATGCCTGCTGTCACAACCCTGTTCAGGTATGTGGGTGTAGCTGCTCTGGGGTTCAGTCATCCGAGCTGCCACTAACCCAGCTAGTCACCGTAATTGCAACGCTTTGTTTGTTTGTTCAGCTAGGACTAGAAACCCTTCACAGTCAAGGCCCTGTCTTTGAAGGCAGGCATGTTCAGAAGTTGGTGTGGTCTCCCAGGCTGCAGATTAAGAGGTTGAACTAGGTGAATCACTACCTGCAAAGCATGAACTAGCATCGGGGTACCATCTTCCCTGTCTGAGCAGCCCCAACATAGTAAGCTGATTGTAACCGTAGCCAGCACTGAAGTAGTAGGGGAGCTGGGTTACTTAAACAATAAAGCCTCTTTTGCATGCTAATGCAGCGATTTTAGATCTGAGACTGAAAAGACACTTGGCATAGCTTTGTATTTGTAGCTGGAGATGAGACTACCTTATGGTAATTCATTCTCATTGCTTTGTTCCAGGTGGTAATCTGGATGCTGCTCCTGGAAAGCTGGGGGTCAGGCAGCTCCTGAAAACCATGGTCCCAAGAGGTTGTTAAATTCAAAGGCCAAGTCTAACAGGGCTGCACAGCTGGAGGGGGAAAGGGCTGCCTCTCAGCTGGATGAGCAGCTCACATGGGTTTCCAGAAACTTTGTCCCTATGAATGCAGGGCACCGAGGCTGCTGGAGCTGAATGCTCTCAGGTTGGAGCAGGACCAAAGGTTAGCAGAGTTGAGGCTTCATCAGGTACTCCAATGTTCAGGTTTTTGTTAGCAAGAGTCCACTGGAACAGTCATTGAGTTCTTTGCAGTTCCACCTTCCAAGCACTACTGATGTCATTAAATGCACGGTTTCTAACCCATAATAAACAGCTTCACTTTTGGTCCTTGATACAGTCTTTCCTTGCTTTAGGGAGACACCAGCTTGGATATCATGTTCCAAGCATTTCTGCCCTATTTAGGGAACAGAGGTCACATCCTGCTTGGCCTCTGTAGAGCCGACTCCTACTCTTCCTGTTGCCTCACTCTTTCTGCCTGTCCCCTTGCAGAGTAGCAGGGGGAGTAGGAAGGAAGGAGAACCAGTCCAGTACAAAACTTCATTCAAAACAGTCACAGAAACCCAGCAACTGAACAGCAATCTTAGAGCACAGTTAAGTGGTAGAGCTTGTGTGTAGCTCACCTCAGTAAGTTTAAGAATCAGGAGAAAAGCAAGAAGTAAAGCCCTTCTGCAACACCATTCTTCTGTTTCATAGCTTTTCCCCACATCTCACATTAAACCCAAGCATCTTCAAGTAGCTCTTCATTGTTGAAGGCATGCTCAGGGCTCCTGGGCTAGGTGCTTTGTGTCCCTTCGCATCGTCTCCTGACTTGTAAGTCAGCGACACAGAAGTTCACCAGCAACTGTAATGTTCCTGGTTTGAGACAGCAGAACGGCTAACCTGCGGACACATGGGATTGCAGAAAAAGGGGGAATTGGAAGGATAAGCTCTATGAGTTTACGTGCTTTTTTTCTGGGAAGGAAAGAAAGCTGAGCAGGGAAACAAGCTCAGTATGAGTCCCACTTAATAATGGTATACCCAGACCTGGAGGAAAGAAAAAGAAAACTCATACAGACCACTTTTATTTTTGATTTCTTTTAGGAGCTTTTGCTAGAGCTGAGCTGTGGGTGATCAGCTTTCTACTTGGCAGCCGAATCTCAGTTGTGTTTCTAGAGAAGATTTTTCATTCCTATATTTCCTGCTTTGTGCCTCAGTGCATTGTGCAGAGCGCTCAGGAAGCACACTGTAAAGCTGATGAGCAAACTGAAAATCTCTGATTCCTACTGCATGGCACAGCATACCAGCAGTTTTCTTTTTTCCTCCTGTAAATTTATAGGTCAAAAACATTTTGAACAGAGGGCTTTTAGTGTATTTTGTTTTTTGACAATCTCAAACTGCAGTTTCATAGCAGCTTGTTAAAATTAGGTTGTTTTGCTGTTTTAAAAAATACTTTCAGAGAATATGGCAAGTTGCCACATCCCAGTTAAGCAATTTCCTATAGTTAGCTTTTTTTTTTTTTTTTTTTTTTTTTTTTTTTTTTTTTAAAAAAAAAAAGCATATGGTTTTCTCAGCCATCTCTCTCCTCCATTTTCACTGCAAAATGCAACCCCCAAAAAACAAAAACAAAAAACACAACACAAGCCCCAACCCCCTTTTTAATGCTTATGCATTTGAGGTGCCTGTTCTTTGGGAAGCTATGGAAGGCCAGTGCCTATCAGCAGCATGCTTTTATGTTTTGATTCATTGTGTAGTGTAAACATTTTCTGATCATAAACATCCCATAAAAACAACTGATAATATGGGATCAAAGGGAATATTTCATAAAGTGAATTTTGTAAATAAAGAATACTTTCTCTTAACGTTTCTTTTTCTGAATGGGTTGCATATTTAAAAACTGGTTATACTGCAGAGCCTGAAGTTTTTTAGATGCTTTGGAGAGAAGTGCTGCTGATGTGTTATTACATGCTAGCATAAAATGCTCATTGTGGATGAAAGATGTCCACAGCAATAGAGAGCCCACTCCCAGGAGCCGAAGTCTGTCCAGCAGTACAGCACTAAGTTATTCTTAGACATAAAATTGTTGGCAGTACAAACATCTGTACGTAAAGAAAAAAAACTTTTATGGGATCCTTTTTTTTTTTTTCCCCTCTTTCTCCCTTTCTTATGGCTCCTCTGCTGTTGTCCTCCAAGGGCATTCAGATGCATTCAGAGAGCCCACTGCTTTTTGCTGAGAAGTCTCTGTGGAAGCAGTGCTGGTAGCAGCAGCTCAGAGCAACCTTTGCTTTTTCATCAGAACAGAACCTGGAGCCTTGGCACTGGTGATTTGTAACACGTATGGCAAACAAAGCTTTAAGAACGGTGGCTTTTTTAGAAATAGTCTTTTCTTTCATGAGGATAGATTTGCCTTCTATTTCCTCGGCAGACCTCAAAAGCAACTCACTAACAGTTCTTGGGAATCCTACCCTTACAGATTTGAGCTTGTGATAGGGGAAATAAGGGATAGTACTTTAACCACATCCACAGCAGCGGTGCAGTATCTGATGCCATCACACAGTTTCGAGTCTTGCTTAAAATGTCTTGCACTTTCTCACTGAAGCAAGGGAGTAGCAGTAATGCCTTCCTGAGCTCCTTTGGTAGATGCATGTACTGAGAAATCAGGTTTTGGCAGGTGCATTTAAGAGCTGAGTAACTGCCTTAAGAACTGATTTAAGAACAGCTGCTGAGTAATCAGGAAGAAAGGCAGGCGAGTCCTCAGCATTGTGAGTAATGCTATAGCTTCCTATTTTGGGGTGGCAGTGCTTGATCCTCTCCCTTTCTGTTATCAATTGAAGAAAAGGACTGGCAGGTGGCAGTGCTGTAGAGACGAGATTTAGTGTGCAGGACTTTTTCAGGCAGCCTGTGGAAGTGGACTCAGAAGATGAAGCGCCAGCCTGCCAACCAGCTTGGGCAGCCGCAGTGTTTGTGTTGGGCTCCCAAATGCCTCTGTTTTAACCAGGGGTAAGGCCCTAATGCCAGCCCAGACAACAGGCAGGACCCATCCCACCACTCTGGGACATCTGTGAAAATCTCTGATAATTTCAGTATTGTTTGAATGGGGTCACAGCTGAAAGCCAGTAATAGTCTGCTGCTCGTTAACTGCACTTCCAAGAGTAAACAATCCAGTTCCATTTATCATTTCCCTTTGCCAAAACCCAAGAGAAATGACTACAAAGAGATGATGAAGGTAGAGGGCTTTTCCTGTTTTAAGGTATTTTGGATTCAGAGGCTGGGTGCTGAAGAGACTGCTGATACTCAGGGAATTTGGCGTGCTCGTCTGTTCACTCATCAGGTGGTGGCCGCGTGGGTCCAAGTTTCGTATCTGTGGAGGTCCTCAGAAAGCTGAGCTTTGGGAGAACGCTTGTTTGGTGTGCTCCCATTTTCAAACTACCACGTAAGTGAAATGTTAGGCGAGCTGTGTGGGCACAGATCGGTGCCTCTGAGAGAAGCAGGGCACTACCTGCAGCACAGCTGGATCCCTCGGACATTTGTAGGCCTTTGCTGCGTTTCTGGCCATGAGTCCTGCACGAAGAATTGCCCAGGCGGTGTTTCATAGCACACACAGCGACAGGTGTAGCAGGGTACTGGTACTGGTGAAAGGCATTTGGTGCCTTTCAGTGCCCAGGTGCGGTGTGCTGCTTCTCAGCTTCCTGGGGAAGCTTTTATTTAGAGCAGTGCCTGTCATATTCGTGTTCCTCTTGGAAAGATGAGTCTGAAAAAAAGGAGTGATCTTTGGGTAACTATGAAGTGTTGGTTGGCTGCTGTGGAAAGTCTCGAAGCCTAAGGAATGAATTTGTATCCAGTGCTCAGAATTGTCAGTTCACAGGCAGAGAAATACAACATAGGATCTCTTTGTCTTCCCCCCACTCCTTAGGAGGGGGATATTTCTGTTACAGAATAGCGTGCAGGCTGGTAACAATGGCTTTTTATTTTCTTGTAAGCGGGCATGGTTTTTTCTCCTCTCTGATTGCTGTCACTCAGTGGAGTCCTTCCTCTGACGCAGTCATCTGAGCAAGATTGAGCAGAAACCCTGAACCCAAGAGGCTGCTGAACTTACTCTGCAGTGGATAGGCAGAGGAGATATGTTAAGATGAAAGGGATATAATGAAGCATATGTCATGTGAAGGGAATGACAAAGGACTGCTATGAAGAATGTTTCCTAAGAAGAACGTAGAGTGTGAAAAGTGAAAGATGTAAAAATTGCAAATGCTTTTACCAGAAAGGACCGTGGGCTTGAGGATGTGGACCTTTGTCAGGCTCATACTTTTCATAAGTTCTGCATAAAAAAAAAAGTTGGGTGACACACATGCACAGTGCATAAATTCTGATCTTGCACTGGCACACTTCCTTTTATTGTACATTTAATTCAGAAGTGAAATCTTTTTTAAATTAAGGGTTTTTTTTTTGTATTACAAAAACATGTTTTGACAACTTTAATCTGTTTCCGTAGAACAATTTCAAAATGGGAAGCTTACCAAAATCACTTTCATGGAAAAGTTGGTTTTAACAAACTGCTTTTGACAATGTGGTTGTCTTAACAAATGGTCAAAACAAAGCGACAGCAACAAAACCTTTTTGACTAGGCACAGACACAGATTTGCTGTGTGGAGTTTCTGTGGAAATTCACAACAATAGTGGATGTTGTATCTGGCCTACAAGCACGAGGGGATCCTGAACTTGGAGCCTGTTGTCTCTGCACACGTGTGTGATCATTTTTCAAGTGCCGATTAAAATCTTTCCAGGCTGCTGCATGGTGCCAATAGCTGTTTCAGCATTGTCTGTCGTGTAGCCAGTTGCTGCTTATCAGTCTCCTGAGCATTTTTTCTCACACAGCTATTGCTGGGTCAGCAACTATATTTTCCTCTGCTTCTCTAAGTGGACACAACATGGCCTAAATGAAAGCCCTGGTCCAAAGAAAAAAATTTTTGTGTGTGTTGGGGATCTGGATCCAGGTGTCTCCTGCCTGAATGCTGTATTTGTACCTGAATAATGATTGAAACACTGCTTGATTGCTATAGGCAAGTGTTAGCCACAAAGCCCCAAAGAGATTTTCGTGCGAAGAAAACGCGAGCAGTGAGACACAGCAGCTTTCTCACGCAGTGTCTGAACAGAGAAATGTGCCCCTAGTCCTTGCCAAAACAGCTCTGTTCTTTGGAGTAGAGTATTTAGAGCATTTTGCAAAGTATCATTGCTTAGATAACTGTCTTCTAATGCTGTATCAAAGAAATCTGCAACCTGCCCCTACCTAGGCTTCATTTTTTTCTGTATAAGCCTCTTCTGCCACGTCCACTCCAGCAGCATTTAGGGGAAGCATGCGTGGCAGAGGGAGGAGGAGAAAGGTGGAGCTCTTGAAATGCCCAAATAATTGAGTCAAGTGAGCAAAGGATTTGATTTTGTGTTGTTTTGTTTCCTTCCCTTGGTCTGCTAGTAAGCCCAAGTGCTGCAGAGAGCAAGCTGCCAATCTTTTCCCAACCAGCACCTGAGGGAATGGAGGGGACAGGAGGTTTGTGAATGTTTTATTTTTTCTGAGGTTACGGAAATAGAAATGTGTAAGACAGAAGGGACATCAGGAAGGCAAGGGGAAGAGAAATGTGAAAAAATCTTGGGGACTGTGGACAGCATCCTGGGCAGTAAACTCTCCTTTAGAGGAGCTCATTTCCTTACAGACCTCTGGAGACAGAGCAGTGGCAGCTTTGGGGCCAGCCCTGCAAGGTGCCTTGGTCCCTCGCCATCTGGTGGGAGCTGGGGGTGCTCAGCACCTTGCAGGATGAGGCGTCCAGCGAGGAGGAAAGGGAAGCTGAGGAATATGACAGGGGCCTAGAATTAGTCATTCCCTTCCTGACCTTTCTGGAGGAAATGCCTGGCTTTATATTTTTTGCTGTAAACTCTACTCCTTTATGCTGTACATGCTCACAGGTTGTTGGTTTCCCTATGCCCACCTCCCCCACTGTCAAATCAAGTACACTGGAGAGTTATTTCTACAGAAGTGTAAGAATGGTTAGCGTTATCTTAAAAATGACGGGGGATATCAGCTTTAAAGGCACTGTAAGTTTTGAGTTTTACAGAGGTCCGTGGGTTGTAACTTCCCCCTCCCCCTGAAGATGACCTGTTGTTTCCTCTTAATTTTCAGAAATGTTTGTAATCGTTCTCCCTGACACTTGCTGCTTTCTGGCTGTGGTCACTGTAAAACTGGCAGGGGGGTTGAGTCGTTGTTTTCTTTAAGGGAGGAGAGAGACAATAGATTTGCCAAAGGGCTGAACAATTGCAGGGAGAAGCATGGTGTTAGTATGATTTTCAGGCTGCATTCACCTTTGTCTAGCCTGACAGGCTACAGCAGGCAGGTTGGACAAGGAGTGGTTTATCTCAGTACTTTGGGAAGCCTGTGTTGTACGTGTGGGCACCCCATGACCTCCCTTTCCTGTGGCTCAGTGAGGCAGGGCAGCACCACGAGTGCTTGGGCAGACCCAGACGGGAGCCTTGGGGCCTGCACAGCGCGGGGCCACCGCTGCCAGCCCCCTGCGCATGTCCTCAGGGTGCCCGGGAGTGCAGGAAATGGGAAGGAGGACAAGGATCTGGTCCTCGGTTTCTCCAGCTGTCAAGAAAGATTTACTCAGGGCTGGTCTTTTCTTGGGGCGGGAGATGGAAGTCTTTGATTTCTTGAGACTCTCCAAATTTCTTTCAGAGCTGTTACGACAAGGGTCAGAGTCAGCCATGGGACTGCTCTGCCTTTGAGTTGCAGAGGCCCAGAAGTGATCTCTGGAGATCCTTTCTGCTTTCCTGCCAAAGGCATGATTAGCTCTGCCTAGTCCATTTCTTACAGGTATTTGTGATCTTATTGTTCAAGACCTTGGTTGAGGGCCAAGACTCCCTCCCTTTGGAGCCTTGGCTGCTGAGAACCAAAGTGACAGTGATGCTGTTCCGAGGTCGTCCCCCAGCCTCCAGCAGCTGTTTGAGATCTGGCTGCGACCTGGGACCCTGGGGAGGGAATCAAATGAATGAGAACGGGAGATTCTCTGTGTTTGGACAGAAGTTTTGTGCGTGGCACGATAAAATCATCAGCTTTCTGAGTGGCACATAGACTGATTTCAAGAGTGAATAGGAAACCTTAACAAGTCTTCAGGCTAGTTTGGAGTAATGATATCCTTCAGGATCCCCTTTTTGCAGGGGAGGGATTGTTCTTCCTGTGCTCTGTATGGAAGTACAGTTCAGCCTAATGAGGCACGGCTGAGCTGAAGTAGCTAGGTGGGTGCTGGAGAGAAGTGGGAGCTGAGGGAAGGTTGAGCTGCAGATGTGATGTGGCAGCAAACAGGCTTGTGCTCAGCAGACAGCAAGTACAGTTCTGAGTCTTGCGGAGCACTCCTCATCGTTCTGCTGCAGTTGCATGTCTTTGGGTTATAGAGGAAGGGGGAGGGCTTTCATTTTTAGTGTGCACTGGGTGTGAAACCTTTGGTATTTGAGCAGAGGACTGTGCCTGGGGCTGCATTAGGCTCATGTGCCTCTCTGGGAAGAAATCTCTGAAGAGAATCGTGCTATCATGTACAGGCAACCGTCTGTGCAGCGTCGTCCTCCCACTCCTACCCGTAGCTGGGGAGGCCTCAGCTGTGCCTTTGCAGCTCTTGGTTGCTGGGACTGTGGAAAAAGAAAGGAGGGGAGCAGAGAGAGGTGGTACGTGGCCTCCAAGTGACCCAGAAATGATGCTGTCTGCATCATCTGACAAAGCAGAAATAACATACTGTAGTGTTTGGGCAGTGGGTATTGTGTCAGCCTCGGGCGTGACTGAAGGTTCAAAGGAAAATCCATCCATCTGGTGTTTCATCTCCCCCTATCCCTCTACCTCTCCATGCTTTTATTTACTCATTTCTCTTAGGCTTTTTTTTTTTTTTTTTTTTTTTGAGTGTACCTTGTGCGTACACTTTTCTGCTGGCTTGTGCTGGGTGCTGTTTTGCAGGGTTTGTTTAGCAATGCATTGAGAAACTACTTCCTTTTCTTTTATAAGCAAAACCAAAAGTCCTTAAGCCAGCCCAGACAGCCGTGTTCTGCAGCAGCAGGAGGCGGTCTGGTGTTCCTGCTCTGTAGCTGCTGCAAGCGAGGCTGGCATGGAGGCTCCAAGCACAGACCCTCTGCTGATGTAAATTACCACAGCTTCCTCGCTGCAGCGTGGTGTGGCTGCAGAGCTGCAGTCACCTGGTGCTTGCTCCTGTCCTTGCCATCGTTCCGATTCCCTCTGCTTTTTGGGAGCCCCACAGCAGTTACTGCTGCTGTGCTCTAGTGGTTAGGGCAGAGGACTGAAAGATGGGTCCTTCGTGACCTGTTTCTAAAACTGCTCCTGGACTTTGTGCAACCTGTTTTTAATCAAAGTGTTTTTAATCCTTGTTGTGAGAGTGTTAATGTTCATAAGTTGGTTTTGGCATTCAGAACAGTAACACTGTTCTGCAGGCTGTCTTTTTCAAAGGGGGCTGTGCTTGTGGTCCAGCACAGCAGGAACTTGTATACCCAGTGCCTCTGACTGCATTTCTGTAATCAGTAAAGATGTGGATAAGAGACAGACACCAAGAAGTAAGTGGTCTGGTTGCTGTGGTAGCAGAGCTCGAACGAGAACCCAGCCTCTCCTCTCGGACAGGAGGTGACAGGAGGTGACAGGAGCTGTGCTGCACGCCCAGCCACACTTCTGTGCTGAACGAGTCAGCTGGGTGCAAGGGAACGTGAGTTCCGCTGACTGCAGGTCGGCGCCTGACATGCACGAGTTCCCTTCCTCAGATATCATCTCAAATAAATGATTCTGCTACCAGTTCTTTCTTTGTCCTGTTTTACCTGCGAGCTTGGCCTTCCTCCTACGTCTGGTGAAGATACATGACAAAATATTATCTTTCAGTGTATTTGGTTTTGTTGTTCTTGAGGGCAGAATCATGTGGGTGAGAAATTGAGTGACCTCGTTTTGTAGGATACAAATAATTCCAGGAAGAATTTCAGGAAGAAATGTTTTTTTCCGTCTTTTCTTCTTATTTTGTTGCGTGTTTTGCTCCTGTGCAGCTCTTGTGCTTGCCTTGAAAAGAGCTGTGTGAAATCCGTGCTGGATTCAAAGCAGCTTCGAGGTTTGTAAGATCCTAGGAGTCACCAGCTGAATCCTACATCATCTGAGTGCTCCTAAGGAAAGCACAGATGGAAGCAGGGTTTTCTCTGCAGTCAAGCAAAATTTTCCATGAACAGGTCTGGATCAGTTTTCACTGCAAAATGTGAGCATATGTCATGTGAAAGGGCTATCTACAGACTTGATTTCTGTAAAGTAAATTTTTTACACTTTACTTCACCAGGCAGATGTGGTTAAGCCAGTCAAAAGCAGGCGTTGGTTTAGTTCTCCCTCTACTAGAAAGGGAACAGTCCATACTGCTATAGAGGTATCTTTATACCTATACTCACGACAAGCTGCTCCGTTGAACACAGAGGGGAAATGAGGACCTCTGAGACTTCAGTTGCTGCTTGGCGATACTGTGAGCAGATGGTGATAAGAACTGAGATAGCCAGGAGGCATTCAAATGAGTCAGCTGCTTGAGGCAAGTTCACTGAAGGTGAACTACTGCTCGGTATCCCCTGCGTTACTCCGGCACGCAGGTGACTCCGTAGCTCTGTTGGAGCGTGAGGCACTGCGGGCGGTGGCAGCGCTGTCCCAGAAGTGCCGGCCAGGTCCCCTCGTTGCTGGGCCATCGTTCCGGGCCAGCCAGCAAGGGCTGGGTTTGTTGGGCTGCCTGCACGGGCTGTGCCGGGCTCTTGTTCACGCCACGGGTTCTTCCCCGGCTTTCATCCCCAACATAGCAGCGCAGCGTACAGCGCAGCTTGCTCTATAAAAATGAAGTACTGGTTCTTTCAGTTCCTTGGATCGACTCAGTTGCACCTTTTTTCTTTTTCAGTTCGGGTGACTTTGAAAAAGGTGTCCTGAAGTACACTCACAGCGCAGCTGGGCTCTGGATGATTGTAGAGATCTTTATCAGTTTCTCACATGGTTTCTGAGCAGGGCTTCTGAGACAAATTTGGCAAGTCAGATTCTGACCTCTTTATGTTCTATTCAGTGCTCAGGTTGCTCAAGATTTTTTTTTTTTTTTTTTTTGTCTGACTTAGGGTTTGTCTGTGTAGTGGCACTGGGGAAAATAGGTAAGAGTCAGGTAAAGGTGTGAAGTGAATCCCCTTTCACTGGATGCCTTAAGATGACTCACTTTACTTCCCCCAGCGTCCACGTGCAGATAAACCCCGAGATCAGAAATTTTGTCTTCTGTTGCAAAAGGTAGAAGTGCAGAACCTCCCTACTGTACGAGACACAGATCCCCAGATGTGATGTCCTGCTGCAGCTGCTGTCTGCTGCTTCAGAGAGCACACCCTTGCCCTCTGGGTCCTGTTCTTGGCAGGAGGTTAACAGAGGAGCTCTTTCCTGGTTAATTCCTGCCTGGAGGAATACAGGTGATTTGCATTTCTCTTAGCCACATGTAAGAGCTGGGTCATCCATTTTCAGCCACGGGCTTGTTAAATTGCAAGGCAGTAAGTGGCTGTAGGCTTGGAAGTATTGGTGGAAGCTCATATTAATTGTCCTTTCAAGTGCTGCCAGACTCTGTGAGATTTCATCTCCTGGGACAGGAGAAGCATGACATGCTTTTGAGCATGTCCTTGATTTGTTGATAAAATAATGTCAATTGCCTATCTTGAATGTTGCAAAAAAAAATCTTCAAAACATTGCGTAAGTTCCAAGTCGCCTAGAGAAGTTATAGGCATCGGTGAGGAGAACGTGATAGTTAGTGTGAAAACATGAAAACATTTTCTCAACCAACCGTTGGTTTTCTGAAGGAATCTTGGCTGGTACTTTGGTATAGCAAGAGTCCCTAGCGGAGTACCTTTGAGAGTCCCAAGTTTCTTTAACGTGTAATTTCTAGCTCTACAGATGCCATTGCTTTCATGTGCCATGTCTGCAGAAATATAACTGAAGAACTTGTGTGTGTGTGTGTGTGTCTATGGCTATGTGTTTGGTTTTGGTTTGTTCCTATTCCGTGAAACTCCCAACTATTGACTTGAGGTCATGAACACAGGCAAACTTGCATCTCAAGAGATCTGGCTGTTTATTTTGTATAAATAGATAAAAATTCAAGATTGGCATGTTTTTCTTAAACATCTTGGGCCTGATTCCCACATGTGCTGTAAATGGACATCTATATAGAAACAAACAAACAAACAACAAACCTGTCAGGAGGAGATAAATGTGCATCCAGGACCGCACCTTGGAAGAAGTGTAATTCTCATGGCAAATGAGCACGCGGTGCCTGGCCATCAGCTGCAGGCTGCTGCCAAGGGCAGGAGGGCTGTGATGCAGCACGCCCTGTAACCAGCTGCTCTGTGTCCTGTCTCTGCTCTGGTTCTTCCGCACTTCTGTGGGTTAGGGGCAGTTGGATTATCACCCCCTCTGTTGTGGGATTTGCCATTTGTGATGAGTAGGATGTGCCGTTTGGCAAGCAGGCAGTGAATAAGTTACTATTGGCTTTATCTCTCTGTCTAGTTCGTGGTTGGAGACCTGCATGTTGTTTGTGGGTTTTTATGTGCGTCACTGAACCCAGAAGTTTTATTATGTTCTCAGAAAAGGGTTTTGCAACAGCTCAGCTATTAAAGCCAAACCATGTAGTTGAGTTAAAAGTCTGGGCAGGAAATAACAAAATGAAACCCATCCTAGGGGAGAAGCGTGGTGCACGTAGGGTGGGAAGAGAGTGCAAATATACTATTTATAGGAACGGAGGAAAACAATTCTGGACTCGAAGAGTAAATGTGAAGGAGTTGTCATGGGAAAACCAGACTTAGCAATCTGAAACACTCAGATCTGTGCTGTCAGACTACTTTTCCATTTCTGAGGATTACATTTTTGGTTTATCCCAGTGAAGAAGGAAAGTTTTAACACTGAAATCTGTGCAGCACTGGGTAGTACCTTCCTGCAGTGTCCTTATAGTTTATGCTATGGATGAACCTTGTCAAATGAAAATATTTGAATCCATATTTTTTAAGCAGTGTTAAAATAATTGAAGACAGTGCCTGCTCCAGGGAGTTTATGCAGGCAGAGCCCCATTCAGGATGGAAGAGGAGATGGATTATTTAATTTGCTCCCAGTCACACAGCAGGTCAGTGGCAGAGCTGGGAGTGGAGTCCAGCTCCCCAGAGTTGAGGTCCAGTCTCTTACTCTTTAAACATGATGTTCTGGTGTTATGTTGAAATTGGCGAGGAAGGCTTTTGTGGGGGATGTGAGAAAAGTGACTGTACCTCAAGAATACGCTTCCTTTAAGCAGCATGCTGTCCTCGTGATACTGCAGAGATTGCTGTAAGATAATGTGGGTTCGTATATCTTTTGGATAATTTCTTTGACTTAATTTCTGATTTTTGTTTTATAAATAGGTGTTAAGTCCATCCTGCTTTCTGTTGTAGTTTTTGGAACGAATTCCCACACCTCTTACTATCCCAGTCAGTGCTTGCAGTTCCCTGCTTTATGCTGGGTCACGTGCGACTTGTAAGGGGTTTGCATATCATTAGAGCTACATATAAATAAATATGCTAAATGCCGCAGCTCTAGAGACCATGCTGATATCTCATACTTCTTTGAGGAAGACAAATCTTGCCTGATGTAAGGTCCTACACTAAAATACCAGATCACTGATTGTGATTGTGACTGAGGAGCCAAGCTGCTACTTTTACACATAGGCCTGTTGTGGCTGGCACTGCCAGTCCGAAATCCCCGCTCAGGCAACCTTTCTTCTTTCCCTAGGTGCTCAGCAACCTTGAGATTTGGCCAGGAATGGGGAAGGGGTGAGGTGACCTGCAGGAAGAAGCAGTAATATAAAACAGCTCCCTGGGAATTCTGCATACTGCGGCTTGCAGACGCACAGCTGACTCGTTTGCCTTTGGCTGGATTTTGTGGTTGCAGTTTGTATATCAAAGTGCATATAGTCATTGAACCTTACTTGGAATGGCCTCCAGAAAAGAGAATGCTTGGGTGATTTCAGCCTTCCCTCTCCTCTCCATGACATGCCTATTGCACAGACGGGAAGCTGTGCTATTTTTTATTTGTGTAGGCTGACTTTTGCATACCGGGGGCTGCTGTGTAGTCCTCAAACTTCCTGCAAGCTCCTCTCTGACCCTTATTAGGAGACCTTCCCTCTGCATCCATACCAGTTCTTCTTTGTTCCTATTGCCTCCGTTCCTACTTCGTGCCCTTTGTTAACCTGACTTCTAGCCCATGGGCTGCCAAGATCCCCTCTTCTTCCCGAAGGGCAAGGTGTGCTGCCCTCACTTCTCCTGTCAGGGCTGTGCTTATTCTGCTCCTGTCGCAGCTAAGTCCCCCCTTCTCATTCTAATCTCTTCTGCCCCAATATCTTCTGAGGGAAGAAGTTAGGATGCAAACATGCTACGTTTGGAGGCAATAAGAGCAGAACCAAGTATCTTGAGTAGAATGAGACCCTGTAGATGAGAACGCCAGTTGGTCTTGTTAACACACGTGCACGCATGCAATATGCACAGCCTTATTTTTAATTGCTATGAAGGTCTGCAAAGTCACACCATGTCTAATGCGGGCCAGCTGGCTGTAGCCTGTCAGAGTGTGTACGATACAAAGCCAAAGCGTGAGGTGGGGGAAAAGTACAATGAGCAGCAGAAAAAAAATGAAACCAAGCAGCTAGCAGGAAAACACTACGAACCGCATCTCCAGGCGCGTTTCTCACCTGACTGCAGATCGGGGAGCTCACCGGGTAGGCGAAAATACCTATGACAGCGAGAAAGCAGAAGGTCACAACTTAGCCAGGCAAGATGTCCTGCGTGCCCCTTGGCTGCACTGAGCTCGCCCTGCAGGAGCAGGGCAGGCACGTTGCAGAGCTGTCCGAACTCTGATGGTGCGGCTGTGTAGGAGGGTGCTGCCGGCAACCAGCCTCAGAGCGGGCACGTGCAGACCAAGCAGCAGCAGTGTCTAGAAGTCACATAGGCCCTCTGGCACGTGGCATTACCGAGGGAGCGAGCTGCCTTGGCCCTGCTTGGTGCGGCAGTGCCTGGCCGCCCGTAGCACACCGGCAGCCCCCGCGGGCCGGGCCGCGCTGCTGCTGGGAACTGACCGGGAACAGCAGGCAAGGGGTGGAAAAAAGGAAGCACTATCATCCCCTTTTTAACAAAAACGGGTACTGAGAAAGATTGAATGGGATTTCCAAGGTAATTTCTGTTTGGTCTTATGCTTCAAAGCCGTGTGAGGAAGTCAGGGTTAAAAGGTTCCCCTGGTTTCGGCTGGGTGGCCAGGCTAACTGCAGGGCAGTGGCCGCGTCTTCTAGGACACAGCACTTCTGTTGTTGCACAGCTGCCTCGCCTCAGAGCGGCATTGCTTTGCATTTCTCTGTTTGCTGAGTGAATCGCTCACTTTTGTTTGTATCCATCCACTTTTTGATAGATTTCGTACTTCATGGCACTGCTGTCTGAACTCAGGAGTGCGATAGTTGCTGGTAGTCGGATTGCTCGTAAAACCCTCAGCGGAGTTTACAGGAAAGCACAAGCTAGAAATGTGTTATTAACAGCTGATTCCAGAGCGAGACCACATGGATCAACACCATGATTATATGTTTGCAGGACTGGCTCACAACGAAGTCAAGAGGGGAAAAAAATAATTTTTGTCTCCCAGTAAAACAATTATATGTGGAGAGGGGAAGTGTGCTTAAGAGCGAAATCCCCTTTCTGAGGTAGTTAATCCTGTTGCCTGGAGTTTTGGCTCCAAGATTTCAGGGATGTGTCCTGTACTTTACTACTGATCAGATTCTCAGATCTTCTCAGATGCCTGTCATCAGCCTGTGCATCCAGGAGCATCTCTGCCGTGCTGTCGGTGTACTGCCAAACTGAGGAGCAGGCCAAAAGCAGCATTCTCCACATGGGGGTCATTTAGCTGAGATCAAGTGCAATATCCATTTTCCATCTAATTTCTTACACATCCTTTATCTGGGGAAGGAGGAAATGATCTAATTGTCTTTCCCCTGTGTAACTGTGTGCATAGAAGTCTTGTGTAGCATTGTTCAGGTACATAGGCCAGAACATTTTGAGCAGAAACTTGAGAGAGATTAGTGGACAAAGAATATATTTGGTTTTGTTTTTCCTTTTCATTTGTAGTCTGATCTTGTCTCAAATGTTAAAATTTGTTTACTAAGGTCATGTTTTGGTTTATAAATCATGGATCAGCTAACTTGCTTTGAGGCATTGTTTTGTTAGGAAGGTTTTGAAGCTAAAGTCTGCCCCATGGGATGTGTGACAGTCAGAAATCTTCTGAGAATATTTTCTTTTTGATAAGTAAGCATAAAGCACAAATTATATTCCTTCTTGTTGTTTTGTTTTTCTGTGCCTGGCATGACAGTTTCTGTGTAGTACATTAGGCATGAGAATGGTGACAGAAGTTTTGGAATAAAACTTAGTTTCTTGTTCTTTTAAGATCATTTAAGAGCCCCACTCACAAAGCAGCATCTCTGTTGACTAGGTACTGTACAAGCATTGCCTGTGAAGGTGACAACTTATCCCAAGGAACTTAACTGTTTATTTCTGGATCCGAACAGGTGAAACTGATCGACTACATCCACAGACAACGGCAGTGTAAGCTGAGTGTGCCGCTGAACGACAGGACAGCAGAGCTCAACAGCTACCCAAGATTCAATGACTGGTTAGACATTGTCAACGTGAGGAAAGAAGTTGTACAGGTAAGCGGAAGACAGCCACCAGCAAGGTGGGAGTGCGTGGATAGCCATGGGGACCTTTGGCGGAAAGGGTGCTTCCATCTCTCCCTGGAGCAGAGATCACACAGTGGGAATGCTGAAATACTCCCTTCCCTTTGTCCTCCTCAGAGTTAGTAGGGATCTTCTCGTAATAGTATTTGAAGCAAAGCCTCATATCTGCTACTCAGTATGAGACAGAGGTCCTGTGGTATCATCACCACCTCTCCTGCCTGCTAAATCCAAGAATGACACCACGACTTACTCAATAGCTTTTATATAACAATGATGTACTGCGCTATTTTCTGTGTCCAGTACTAGCAGAAAAAGGACCTAGAGTACACTGATATACCCAACAAATGTACAAAAATGTCGAGTTGTTAAAGCCTAGAGTTTTGTTGTTTCCAAAAGCATATAAGCCTCAATTATAAATCAGTGAATATCCAAAGACAGCCACTAGCACTGCATCCCTCTAAACTCAGATCGCCAGAAGAGTTCTGAAACAGGCTGTCACAGTGCTCTGACTGAAGAACAAAGTAGGCTGCAAGCCAGTATCCTCCGTAATGGGCAGGTGTGAAGCCGTGGTTTGGATTTGATAAGGAGTCTTTACTCAGAAACATATATATATGTTTTTTCATTACACAAACACCTGCTCCCGTGAGTAAAGTCTGGTTCAAACTGATACCTAAGAACATTGCATCAGTGTAAAAGAATGGAATGAATAACTCTGCTGTGGTGGCCAGCATCAGCTGTTCATGCTCACAGACCATGGCTGCTTCTGATATTTACAGATTCCTTATTGCTTAATTCTCAACATGTAAATTTCTGGAAGCCTCTTTACTGCACAGAGTAATCTGATGCTTCTGCTGGAATCAGAAATGACAAGTCAGTGCCCCTAGCTCCTGTCTGGACACATTTTTTTAGAGCCTGAAAAACTGGCTATGTTTAGATGATAACTAGGACTTCCAGTATCACAGGGAACTGGCATCAGATTGTTCCCTTGGCTTTGGTCTGTGCGTGATTTATCCATGATGTTCTCTACTGGGAACAATTCTGTTCAGTGTAATGTTAATGGCAATAGAAGTAGAGCTTGGTCTCCTGGTGGCTAAACAAAGCAGAAAAGGCTTTTTTCCACTTTTTTTTTTGGTGACATTTTTGGCACTGCAGGCCAGATTACAGCGTTCTCAATCAGTTTTCTTTGATCTTTACACAAGCAAAGATTTTCTTTACAGGCAGATTCCTGATGAAGTCAAAGTCTGAGTGAGAAATTCAGCAGGTTTCTATGGCAGTTATTCCAGATTGGTCAAGATGTAACTGAACAGGTTCTGGTGAAATAGGATGAGTTCAGGACTGAGCTATTCATTTTATTTACTACTATTGCTTTTGAACATGATGCTTTAAATGGATATTGCCTTCCAGCCCAGCTAGGGTTTAGATAGCACAGCTGAAGGTACAGCAGCGACAATGAGAGAACAGAAAAACAGCCTGTTGCTGTGGCCAAACTGCCAGGCTCACAACTATTGTTGGTTTCTAGGGTTACTGGGATTGCTTGAGCCTAAAAGAATGTCTTTGTAGCTGTTTTTTAAATCTTTTGTGATGCCTGTATAACTGGGGGAAGGGAAGAAATGAAGAGGAGTGGAGCAGGGGGCAGGGAGGTGGACAATTCAAGTCTGACACATCTGATATTTTCAGGAATCTGAAAGTACCAGATTTTATTTTCACACTGTCAAGACTGCCCTTCCCTATGTGTGGTCACCAAAGAATGTGAGCAAATTTGATTTTGGTCCAAGTCAGGAGAGATCATTTTCCAACTGTTTGTGGTTTTTATTTGTGCTCTCTTATTACCTTCACCCAAGCAATGACCAAGGTAATTAATTACGTTCCTTCTGCTCCCTGGTTCAAAAATACAGGGTGCACGAAGCACCTACTGAAATTACTCCATGATTCCAAATGTGGGGCTATTTTGTAAAAGTTCTGCATCCATTTCGTGCAGCTGCAGAGAGCTTCTGTAGCATTTAGATTAGCCAAGCAGGAGAACTGCAACTCAGTCTTGAAAATGATTTTTGAGAGACTGAAATATCTGGGCTAATAATAATAATTAAAAAAAAAATGCTCCAAAGAGCAATTGGATCTGTAGCTCTTGAAGTGTTTTTGTTGTCTGTAAAACTGAAGTAATCATACTGGGTTTCCTTCTTAATGCTTCCAAAAAGCCCTACGTGGGAAGGAAAACCTCAGATGAGTTGTAATCACCTTTTCACGTGAGGCACGTAGTCCTCTCTTCTCTGAGAATTTAGTCTCTGAAGCTGACTGGAGAAGTTGCCAGCACCCACAGAGTCTTGTACAAGGTGTGCCCTCGGTGATCCTCGGAGGCCTCCAGCCGCAGGGCCCTGCCATGGCCACCTCGGCTGGAGACGCGCAGCACGGGAGCTGTGCGCAGGTGAAAGGCTTTCCTGTGGCCCACTGCTTGTCAAGGCCAAATCGGGAGAGAGGCCTGAGTTCATGGTTGGTTTTGTTTGTTTGTTTGTTTGTTTTTGGCTTTTTGAAATGGTTTTGATTCCCTTCGCACTTCTACTGTTGCTGGAGACATTGAGAGATTGTGCTAATCGGTGACATAACACCTTTGGAAAACAGCCTAATTGCAAGCAGTTCTTTAGCTCAACAGCTAGAGGAACAATGCTCTTGTTCTCCCTCCCCCTTTTCCCTCCCCTTTCTCTCCCCCCCGGCCCTCTCCCAAATAAAGCTGCCGTGCAGGGAAGCACAGAAGCTCCCAGGCTCTCGGTCAGAAATAGAGCACCGGCTCTAATTTAGAATATCTGCTGACTCCTCTTGTCCAGACTGAGCCTATTTTTGCCCAGTGACTTGCTGTAGACATTGTGAAGCTCGAAAGCTCTTTGCTGTTAAAATTGCTGTTGGGCTCCTTTCTTTCTTTGAAAACCTATATTTAAAACGAGAATAATGACTGCTTGTAAAATCCTTTAGTTCTGGAAGGGATTATAGCAGTAACAATGCACTGTTTATGGCACTGGGCGACAGCTAAAACTCCTGTGAACATGGATAACAGTCATCGGGTCACGCTGCGCCGAGTGAAAGGGCTGTTCTGCGTGGACCTAGCAAACTTGGAGGTAGGTGGTGAATACGAGCTTCGACTTTGTGATCCTGTTTGCGCTCTGTGAATACACGATTTTGGAGGGGTAAGGAAAATCGGAGCCCCCACCCCAATTCATGCTATTTCGGTTTCTTTGTTATTGTGCCTCTAATCAGTTGCCAGACAGATTTTTATCATAGGAAACAGTGGCTAGTGTGGAGCAGACTCTGCTGTGGAGCTGGCCTAATACTGTTCTGTAATTTTCTTTTTAAGTATTTTTCTAGGAAATGCTGGAATCCTTGGTTTTGGCTAGAAATTCTGGAGATGGATTAGCACTGTGTATGTGTAATTTACTGCCAAAAATGATGCATAAATAGCTAAATATTGTGGATTGAAACTGGGAAGAGATGTTTGAGCTGAAAATTAGAAAATGTGGAACAAGGAAACATATGGAGAGGTATATTGAAGCTATGTAGTCGTCTCCAGTGGGTGAAAGATGCTCTGTAAGTGTGCCTAGGAAAATACACTGTCCTGGATTGTCATGGTCCCCTTGAGAGCTGGAGTCAGGAATTAAGAGGGAGGTGGAAGGAAAAGACGATGTGAACAGAGCCCTGTCCCCACTCAGGCTGATTGAAAGAGTCTCTTGCAGAGCTGCTTACTGGTTTCTGGGCTTGGGATGTATCTACCAAAAATATAAGAATTTTTTTTTTTTTAATTTCTACTGGCTTATTTTCTTCCATGTAGAAAAATATCTCTACCCATGTCCTTTCCAGAAACTTCAGGATTCTGTTTGTTCCCACAGCTAATTTGCCATCGTCTTAAAAAGCAATTTAGGAACAGTCATCTCCTTATCATCTTCTGGAACGTGTCCGAACCAGCCCTGCTCACCATGTCGCAGGGGTTCCAGTCAATCAAGTTCGGAAAGCTGTTTTTAGCATAGATAACTGTCGTGCCCAGGGAGGGGCAACGCCTGGCCTCATGATCGCTGGCTGCAAGCAGAGCTCTGCCACCACGGCGGCCGTGTGGGAGCCGTGGAACAATGCGCTCTTGTCGGGGTCTGGCTCACAGCCGCTCTCTGGGGAACGTGTCTGACTCCCAGTGTATAGGGGGGTTGTAATAACTCCTGTTTGCGTGTGAAACTTGCCTTGCCCCACACTTACTGTTTCTGCAAAAGACCCACTTTCTTGTAGGTAGGTAGAGATGCTGGTAGATGATGGAGGATGGTTTGGCTTGGTTGGACTGTGGTCTAGCTTGTAGCAGATTATGCCGATCACTTGTTACAGGACAAGCGTGGTATTTGTGTGTGTGTGAACCTTTACTTTGGTTGGAGGGGTACAAGAGGAAGATCTGCCTAAGCCCAGCAAGTTTCCATAGATGCATCCTCTCATCTCCTGTAAGGATACCAGCGTGAGCAGACTCTGAGGGCTTCGGCCCTTTGCTGGGGATTTCGTGGCTCTGGCAGCAGAGGCTCTGATCAGACTGCTGGACAGCAGAGATCTGGAAGGTGCTAACTGGATGTATGCAAGTGAACTCCATCCTGCAGGCTTCCTACACCTAAAACTCCATCACCGTGTTCAGCAGAGGGCCCACCCCAGTGTGAGCAGCTAGTCCGTGCTACTGCCGGGCTCTTGCCCTGCCGTGGGAGCCAGGCTCCCGTGCAGACCTGTGTCACCGTGTGCCCTGTGTCACACGAGGTCAGCGTGAGGCTCACCCCGCAGCCGCTGCATCTCCCTTCCTACAGAAATCAGCAGCTACCCTGTGTCAGAGAGCACCCTGCCTCGCGTGTGAGCGGCGAAGTTATGCAAAACCATAGCCTGTGTATACTCAGCTTAATGCAAGCTAGAAATTTAATGTGAGAAGCTTTCCAGAATGCCTATAAAATCTCCAGAGACCTAATAATAGAACAATTTTTCAGTACCTACTTCACCAGGCACCAGAAAAACAGAGCAAGATGTTCTTACGAGCATCCTTACACGCTTTGCTTAGAGCTATCAGTGGGAATTTAAGCACCTTATGTAATGGGCTTTCCCTCCTAGCATCTGCTGCTTTACGGGACGATGACTGCTGAGGCAATGTATTGATTTAAGAGGAGGCACTTCAGGCCTCGTCAGCTGTCTGGCTTTATAGGAAGAGCCATGTCTGCTAGGTTGAGGGGCAGGTCAGACTGATTTTTCCAAGTGCTAGCAGCAGCATTAGCTCTGTAGGCTTATCTGCAGGGAAGAAAGAGTCTTTACCAAAAATACCTCATCCACTGTGGTAGATATCAGCTTTTTTTTGCCATGTTTCAAGGATTTAAATTGGACAGTAGACAAGATTAAAGACCTCCTTACACTATCTTGAACTCTTCAGCCTTGCTAATTCAGCATAGCTTGGGTGGCTTCTTGGACACTCTGGTTTGCTTTTCTCCCTTTTAAATGTGCACACTGAAGCTCACAGTCCGTGTGTCTGATGAGCAGGCAGGCTGTGTAGAAAAGTCCCCTTACCTGCTGTAGAGAGGGCTGATGTCCTGGTTTGGGCTGGGCGGTGTGTGGTGAGAAAGGCTTCAGGTTTTGCTGTTGCCGCTTCTAGGTGCAGAAAGACTGAAAGCAGGTTCTGTCTCCTGCCTTTTTTTTTTTTTTAATTTCACCCTATTAGAGTAGCACGTGAACGTCTTGCAGCTTGACACGTCATTCTGTAGCCGAGGCGAGTGTGCCCAAGGAGATGGTACCTCTGTTGGCCCTAATGCAAGCCTGTAAGCTGCATGTTTTTTTGTAAAGCTGCATTTTTTTTTTTAAAGCTGCAGCACCCATGAAGAGGTAGGTGGAGACCCACATTTCTCTGCTGGACACACGTTGGTCCTCAGTGCTGCAGATGGGCAGTGACTGCTCTCCAGGTGCCCAGGATTTGCCTTGCACCGAGGGGGCTGGCGCCCACCTCCCTCCCAGCGCACCCGCTGAGCCTGAGCACCGGCACCGATCGGCTCTGTTGTAAGATCCATCTTGAACTAGTCACCCTCATCGTTTTCCTGGAGACTGAGGGGGCTAACACAGAGAGAAATTATATAAGGCCAATCGTGCAGGGCCCAGGCTGACCAGTTTTATATTAAGCCACCGTATGTGTGCAGCACATGAGTGGCTCTTTAAAGAAAGCCTCTTACTTCCCCTCCCTCCCCCTCTTCAAAGGCTTATTTCTTTTGTCGCGTGTCATGGGGACTGGCAGCAGGTTCAGAAAGTCTGAGCTCCCAGCTCAAGGTCATCGGGATTGTTTAACTATAATCTCCTTTTCTGTACTTATACTTTCCTACAACTTGCTAGTCTGTTTTTCCAAAATTAAACTATCGCGCAAAAGAGTAAATTGGGCTTTACGTGCTGGCCCAGGATGGGGACAAGCCAGCAGCAGGCCGGGCTGTTGGTTGGGGTGTGTGTGTGTGTCGGGGTGAAACTGCTCGGGATGCAGAGCAACGTGGGCAGCATGGAGACAGGGCTGCCGTGGCTGCTTGTGGCCATGCGTTGGGCTGCAGGGCACAGACCTGAGGAAGTGAAACCAGGCAGCTCGGGGTGATCGAGTTCAAGCCCTTCCTAGTGGTTGTGTACTGCAGATGAGTAAGGGAAGGAAAAAAAAATGCCCCGACACTTTAGAGAAGATCAATAGATTGGAATGTTTTGGTTTTTGAAAATTTATTTTATTTTTTTTCTGTACAACTAGGAAGGCTTGAAAACTAAAGTGAAAGGTGGAGATTCCTTGTTGCAGGGGGTTGATCTTTAAAAAAGAAAAGCACTAAATGCTGTCAGCCTTGCAAGAATGGGCAATCCTGGAGTTTAACCATGAAGTGGGACAAAAATGGCAAGTTCTCCGTGCCAATAAATGTCGGTGATGCTCCTCTGGGAGGGAGAGAAGGGCCTGTGAGGCTCTGAACCCCGCTGTGCAGGACCACGGCCGTTCCGTGAATATTGCAGCCACCCCTGCCCACCACCCTCCTGCATCTGTAGTGCTTGTGATAACAATTTTGTGCTTGTGAGTCGTCCCTTGGGTGGGAGTGCTGTGCTCGGAAAGGCAGGAGCGAAACCGAGATGCCATTCCACATAGCTCTTACAGCAGGGCATGGGAATTCCCCAGTTAAGCCTTGTCGATACTTGCACAACCAGGAGAGCTAATTTGGGGTGAGTTAAAAATAGCCAGCTCCTCGCATCGATACGACTTGAAGTTCACTTTCAATAAGCACTCAGTTTTTTCAGTATGAAGGCCTAATGGGCCAGTCCTTACTCCGCTGAGGACCCACTGCATGGGTGTAAGGCTCTTGTCACAGGTGCTGTAGCACGGGCCCCAGGTAACTGCTGTACTTTGCCCTCCTTGTGGAAGGAGAGCAGAAAAACCTGACTGCATCACGGCTACTTGAGTGGACTCAGGCTTGCAGAAGAGACTTCCTTCTTTTTTCTAGCCTCCATGTATTTAAAGCATATAGAGCGGTGCTGAGGAAGTCGGATCCCCGGGGGCCGGCCAGCCCACCTGGCCCTGCTCTCCTCTGCTCGTGCTGGCTGTTGAAGCCTGGGCTTCAACATGGAACCGGCTATGAAGGAAGTGCTCTGCTTTCCTGGGGAAATTGTAGTCTCTTTCACTTTACTGATTGACCTGTAATAGCTGTAATAAGTTACTGGTTACTTCTGTGCCGTGCAAAGGCTGGGGAAGTGCAGTGATGCTGGGTAACGTGACTTGGTAGTTTATGCTGGGATCTGGCACAGCACTGTTACTTAAAACAGTGGCTTGGTAATGTAGGTTGTTTTCTTAGCAGGGAGTGGTGGCAGTGAGGAAATGTTTCAAGATAACACAGGAATGGCATTGCTGTAGTCCCCTGTAAAAGACTCTGTAAAAGCATGAAGGGGGCTAAAGCTTTTTTTTGTAAGAGACACTGGCTTTCTCTTATGCTTGGTGGAAGCATTAACTTCTTTGCTTTAGAGCGCAGGGTCTCATGGTGGTGCAGAAAGCTTTCTCCCTGCCGTGCTCGTGCCATGGCTGCCTGCCCCCGTAACTCTCCCTTTCAGAGCAGCGTGTGGCTGGTGCCCTGCATGGCAGAACTGGCCTTGTGATGCAGCTGAACAAAGATGCCTCTGTGCACTGCTCATCTGCCTGCAGGGGGCTGGAATTCAGAGGGTGCTGGGGAAATCACAAAGAGTCAGACTGGGTTTAATGCTGTTGTTATTAGCCCAGTTGGCATGGGGCATTTTGGGAACAAACCTGTGCTGGCTTCCTGCTGGAATCTTTGAGTTGTGGATTTTAGGGCAATTAGTTCAAACCTAAGATGTTTAACATTGAGATGCCTAAAGTAGGGCAGGTAACCTTTATCTTAGTTGCTTTATAATATGGTGTGATTAGCTAAGTGCTCTCAGTACAATGATTTGAGCATTTTGGAGTGTTTGAGACCAGTTACCTGTATTAAAGCAGTGAAAGCAGTTTTGATTCATCGCTTAATTTTAGGAACCAGACTAACTTCTATCTTTAGCCTGGATTAGGAAAGATGTGATCTTAAAAGGACATTTAGTAACACTCATTCAAATCTGATTTGTAGTTTTTTAGTGTTTGAAGGGTTGGTGGGTGGGTCAAGCTTTTGGTTGTCAAACAGATACACTTAAGTTTCCTGTTTAAATAAAAGTTGAAATATTATGTATCATGATTCCAGGAGTTGAAATGAAACTTTTAGGAAAGAGGCCAAATATTGTGAAATTTGTGATCTCATTGTGAGAGTAGGCAGCAGTGAGGTTTGTTTAGGCAAAACGTTCAGGGAAATTCCTGGGTATCTGCACTGAGTATCCTGGTTTTGTTTATTAACCACAGTTGCTGCAGACTTACACTGGAAACATTTGATGGAGAAGAGAGGCAATACAGCTCAGTTTTGTAAGGAAACGTCAGATGATTTCATGCTTTCCAGCGTCCTGCATCTTTTGTGTCTGCGTGATTTAAACCTTGTTATTTTGGGGCATTAGCATATTAAGGGGCACAATGAGCTCTTCACAAATACTGTTCTAAGCAAGGTATTGGTAAGGCTGGTCCTTCAGTGAAGGAAAAATTACTCAAGGAAGAGGTCACTATCTCTTTGTAGTTTTGTTATGCCATTTTCCACACTTTGCACTTTTTATTTCCTCACCAGAAAGCTAAATACCTTTCTCTGAATTTTTTTTTCCTGCTTTGTTTTTTGATGAAAAAGATGAACTTCAGTTGGTAGCTTTTCAAAAATACTGAGTGAAAACTTTCCACAAGGAGAGGAAAGAATATTTCAATCAACTGTAATCCTAACTTCAATATTGGAGACAGACAATAACATCCTAATGATGCAGAGCACACTCAGGCACACGCCTGGTCTCTTGTGGTGTAGAGAGGAGAGAGAAGCTTTAGAGCACTGCTGCTGCGTGATCATTACTGACCCAGAGGTCCTTAAGAGAAATGCACTACCAAATGACTAAATCATGGGTCAGACCTGGTAGTGAGACAATGGCACTACATCAGAAAACCAAATGACAGTCTTATTTATATATGTATATTAAAAAAATGTGCATTGATTTTTTTTTGTTTTATTTTCCCCCCCCCCTGCAGAGAATACCGGAGGAACTAACCTTAGATGCCTTACTCGAAATGAATGAGTCAAAGGTGAAAGAAACAATGAAGAGATGTGGTGCCAGAGATGAAGAGTGCTCCAGACTCAATGGGGCGCTGAGCTGCTTAAGGAAGGTGACTGAATCAGGTACAGACTGCCTTTTCTGTTCTGTGGCATTAGGTTCTCAGCAACCCAGATCACATCCTGCTTCCTTTTATGTAAGACAATCTGCAGAAACCTTTGGGTCTTTGGGTATATGCTGTAACCAGTTTCAGGTTGTGGTTCTTGGATGTGCAAGAAATTGCAGTGATCAAACACATCTAGAGCTATGGAAGGGATTTGTTTTTGACATCATGTTCAGCTATTGAAATAAAGGTATGTGGAAGTACCCTCTCCAACTCAATAGAAACTGTATGATTATTCCCTTTGTGTTCAGAGTTGAGTTTGATGCTCCAGTTGTCTTCCATCATTCAGTATCCTTGACCTAATGATTGCAAACAGATTTCTTGTGGGTAGTCCCCTCCCCAAATACTGCCAGCTCAGAGAGAAGGTGCAATTCTGTTTAGTGTGATGTTGCTCAGAAACCTGAGTATTTTTCAGCTCAATGCTTTGCAAAAGCAGAACATTCCTCTGACAGCCCGTTATCACCGCATAGCTTGCAGTCTGCCAGTTGATTCACTTCTCTTTAAAACCCTTGCTTCCTGCTGTTTTTCTGCTGGAGTTGGTAGAATCATTAGCCAAATACCAGTAGCAGATGTAAGAGCTAGAAAGAACCTTGATTTACATTGAAATTAAGTATAGAAGGGTACTGTGTAATTAGGAATGTGTGTTCAGTGTGCAAGTTGATCTGACCAAGTTATTTAAGAACAGACAAACACACTTCCAGATTGCTGTTTCACTGTCTTCTCCTGTCACCTGCCCCAGGCTGCTTTCAAAGCACTGTGAATTTGGTTGGTATGAGAGCATTTCTCACAGCATACTGGTACCAGTGTGCATCAGATCTTTCTTTGTAACAGTTATCAATCTGTCACTGAAAGGTGCTGTTTCCTGTTGGTATTATGACAGTTCATACCATTCGCAAATCATAAAGATTAGTTAATGGAAAAGCCAACAAACAGCTCAGTTCCATATTTCCTTTTTTCTAATCTTTCCTATCCTGCATTGTCAAATATTTCCCATCCATACTGTGAAAAAAACAGCCATTGTTCAGAAGGCATGGCATCCACTCACAGAAATGGCATCTAGCCCAAATTTTAGTGTACTTGTATTAATGTTCCTCTCTTTTCGTTAAAAAAAAAAAAAAAGAAAAGTGTGTTTTGAGAGAGAGGATTTTTTTGTTTTAGTCCCAGGTATATGATCTTTTTTTTCAAACACTGAGCAGTGTTTGAAACATCAAGGCTTGAAGTTTTGACTTCTTGCCTTGATTTAAGTCATTAAGGACATACATAAAATTAAGCCAGAGAGTTATCCTGCTGAGTTCTGCCCCAGGATTATCCCAATAATCTATGCCTTCGTGCTTTGCCGCCTGCAGGCCTCTGTGCTTGTTTTTGCCATTTATACCTAGAATTGGTCTGCGAGTTGTACTGGACTAGTCTGAACTACAGAGCCGAGCATTGCAGAAGGCAGTGCTGAGCTCCACCAGTGATCCGGCAGGTTGTGGTGGTTCCTTTTTGTCCAGCTGTCTGTCCCTGGTGAAGCTCTAGCTAATAGTCAGGACAAACACACCAATTCTGTGCTGAGTGCTGCTGCTGCCTGTAACTGAACAGCAGCGCCTCGGTATTCCAGCTGGCAGGTAAGTTCTGCCAGTGGTTACACGCCAGAGAGAGAGTAGGCCAAATGAGTGTTAGGAACATCTCAATACCTTTTATTCCAATCTAACAGCTTTTCAGTGTTATTTGGCAGTTCTGTTATCTAACAGAAAATGATTTCCTCTCTTTACCAGAAGCCAATCTGAAAGATGTCAGGGTGCTAGGTTGGATGTACAGATTTGTGTAAGCAGGTTGGTACCAAATCCAAATAGGTTTGCAGGGTGATGCGGGTGTCTGTTTCATGCAGATATGCGTATCCCATGTTCTTCAGTGGTGCCCCGATCTGTTAAAACTCAGCCCATCTTACAACATAAGACCTCCTTTAAGCTTTGAGATACAGTTAGGAAAAAAGGACAGTTACTGCCATTCTCAGAAAGACAACTTCAGCTGATGTCTTAGATGGATCTTAAGAGAAGGAATTGCTTGGCTAGATGCAAAACAGGAGGAAACAGCAGCTTGTAGTTTAAATACATTTACCAGCTTTTTAATTTTTTTTTCCAAATCTAACATTACTGTGCTTGCTGCACAGGTGGGGAGTTAAAAGATGATGTGCTGGTGAATCTTCCTGAGGCACGCCGAGAGCACAGCGCTACCAACACGACCGAGTCCCCTGGCTCCTCTGCACCCGCACGGACTCACGCTGCACTGAACCTTCCCAAGGGCAATAGCCAGCAGGCACGGTCTGTGTCAGTGTCTACAATCACATCTTCAGATTCTGTCTCCTCCAGTCATGGACCTTCTATCTATGCAGATAACCTCCTGGACCCTTTTGCCTTCCCTGCACACAGTGGAAGGTTAACACCAAGGACTCCTCATAGCATCACCATCACTCCCCCAACCACTCCTCAGGCGAAGAGGCGGCATAAGTTGAAGCCACCACGGACTCCTCCTCCCCCTTGCCGGAAGGTTTTTCAGCTGCTACCTAACTTTCCAGCCCTCACAAGGAGCAAGTCCCACGAATCACAGTTGGGAAATAGGATAGATGATGTTCCCCCAATAAAGTAAGTGTGATACTTCCTTCCCCACAGGCATTGGTGGGCTGTATTCATCCCAAAGGGCATTCGGGGCTGCAGTTGTGATGCTGTGTAAAAGATCTGGTGTCCAGTTACCTGACTGTGGTTTCACCGTGGTCTTACAATCTGTATCAGTGGGATATTCTAAGATAACCACAAAACCGTCTTTTTGACTGTACTTTATTTGAAATTTCACCTGCTGGGGAGGTTGGGATGACTGCTGTTATTAAAGAGCCCCACCAAATTTTCTCAAATATCTAACAGCTAATTCCACATCCTGTAATTCTTTTTTGACCTTAAATGTTCCTCACTGTTCAGGTGGCTAGTGTCCTTTTATGTTTTATCTTAAGATGTGTTTTAGCTGCTAGTGTGAGCTTCAAAACATCTGTCTATATGACAACTATACCTCCACAAAAAGACAAATGGTCTTAGGCTATACATCAGTATTTTTTGGACTGTTCCAGGCTTTGAGATGCACTTTGTTGGGGGGAAGGTGGGATGAAAGGTATTTATCTAATTTAATTTAACTAATAGTTGAAACCGGGAAACAAATGTGCCTTCCAGAAACGCTGGCTGTCTCTAAACATTGCAGAAACTTAGGTCAGCATCCAAATTCTCTAGCTGGCAGTGGACCACTATAACTTAAATAACACTGACCTCCTGGAAGAGTTCAGAGAGCCTGTTGTACTCAGGACCTCCTTGCCAAAAATACATTTTTAGATAAGGGAAACTAGCCTAGCTCAGAATGGAGCTGAGATTTTGGATGGACTTTTGATGCTGTAGTACTGGACTGCCGGCTCACTGACACGAAGGAAATCATTGTAAATGTGGGGCCTAGTAAGCAGTACGGTGTTCTTTCACATTTTGAGTGCATATGAAGTGTACACTAAAATGTGCAAATTGCCAGGCCTCTAAACGTAGCAAGTAAGTGGTTTCCATTTAAGAATGGGTGAAAAATGTGACCTTGAACTGAAAAGACCTGTGGCCAACACACTGCTTTGTACTGAAAGTCAGTTGTAAGAACCTGTTTCTGCTGTAATACAGGTCCTATTGATAAGCATGATAGGAGGTGCAAAATCCGGCACGTTCTTCATTCAGACCCTGCCCTGTGGAGCCTTGCAGCTGTCTCAGTTGTACAGTCCCATTCACACGTCACAGCTGCAAGCCAAAATTCAGGTGCACTCTTGTATGCTCCGTTCCCGGGCTGCAGCTGGGGCTCTGCCTAGCAAAGCCTAGGATTTGTAGGCAGGCAGATATTGGCTATGGAGTGACTTCAAGAAATTGTGCAAAACCAGAGTTGTTTGTAAATCCGATGTCAAAGGCTGCAGGAAAGTGTTTCTGCTCTAGCAAAGTGTGTATCCTGTCACGTGAATATAGATGTCTTAAAAAACAAATTTCTTTTCTGTTCTCTAGGTTCGGTAAGAGATTTTTACAGGGTTGTCTTCATTTCATTGACTGGGAGAGAAGAACCTGTCCTTGCCAACTACCTGCAGTGTGATCATCTCTGTGCAGCCTTTGGAGGTCCTCACGAGGGCCTTGTATCCCTGAGTTTCTGTTAACTTTAACAGGAGCTTGGCCAGATGAAGAACTGCAGGATGCTTACAGGGTCTTTGTAACTGGTACTTCTTCAGATAACAAAAGCAAGGAAGGGGAATACTGATGTTTAGAGGGTTAAAGCAAGGGGTTTGTGTGCAATTGCTTGTCTGTGACTTCAGAACAGATACTGGTGTCCCTTGGTACTAGAAATAACTTCACATCTAACCATTTGTCTTTAGATAGTGTCTTTGGATATCCACTGCCAAGTACCTCTGTATTGAAATTAGACACTTGCATGCAACTTTTTGAGAAACTCTCCAACAAGTTGCTAAACGCAGAATACTTCCTCTGATGTTGATGAGTCTATTCACATATTTAAGGGTTTACAGGACTAGGACTTGTGCTTTTATCCAGTGATGTATCAATGCCATTTGGTATTTTATCTCTCCTGATGAGACTGCGTGCATCTCATTTGCTGATCCTGATGAGACAGCGTGCATTTATCTAATGGCCTTTAAAACAAAAATCCCAGGAATTACTTTGAGAAATGAAAAAGTATAAAGAGAAAATTCTAAAATGGAGATGTAAGCAGACGTCTGAGCATTTCTCTGTGGAGACCGGTGGAATTTATGCAATAAATAAAAAAAAGGGCATAAGAAACAATTCAAACAGAAATTAGGACTTTTGGTGCTTCTGTGCACATAGTCATATTGTCTGTTTTAAAAATTACCCTGTAGGCTCTTTTAAGTCCCATTAAATTCCAAACTTTGTTACATTCCTTAGAACTCTGAAGTAAGGGTTTAGACATCTTAACTGATGTGATGATTAATGCACGATCAATTAATTGTGGTTTGGATGTTCACACTAGCTCAGCAATATTCCTTGAAAAAACAGCTAGTGATGCCAGCCTTTTCTTAAGATGCAGAAGACCACAGATGCCTTAAAACGTTCACTGGAGTGATCATAAAAGAGAATTTGGTGCCATCTAGGGCCAAAGAGAGAAAGTGTCTTTTTGTAAGCCTTGACAGTGTCCAGTCTTGAAGCTGTGTTGCTGCCCGCAGATTGAGTTTTCTCCAGATTTGTAACATGGCTATAGAGTTAATTCAGGAAATACGCCAGAGTCTTAATATTTGAGAGGTCTTACAAAGTTTTGTGGTATAACCACTGGAGAACTAGACTGGGATTTTGGAGTCTAGGTCTCATTTTCTGCATTTACTGGCTAGCTAAGTGATCCGACCTAAATCATTTTATTCTTCTGGGTCACACTGGCTCTGTCTAAAAAATGGTAATAATAATTTTCAGTGTAAAAGAATACTCTGACACCGTATGAAAAGCAGGTGATAGTATTTGTGGTAAACTAATTAAAAGTAAGCTAATGTCCACTTTGTTTTGAGAATGGCCTAGACCTAATCAAATGAACTTCTGTAATCCCTAAATATAAAACATAATGATTTAACAAAAGGAAGGAAGAATTATGATTCCACCACCAAATCTTACCTTAAATTGCCTCCATGTGAAACAAAATAAGAGTAGTAGCTGGTAGTTTTACCACAGAAGGCAAACCAATCTCAGCTGTACTCCTACTGGAGTCCTGGCTGCTAGTTCTTATCTATGAGTGTTTACATCCAGACTTGTAGGCATGCTGGTGACTAATACGTCCCTAAAATATCCTTTTGTTCTCCATCAGAACTCTCCCAAGGATCCCCTCAAACAGTACGAAGAGATTTTGGCTTAGCTGTAACACACAGGTAAGTGATGCACACTGTGGAAGCCACAGAGGGAAGGGGACAGCCCAGGCCAGCTTCCTACTTATCGTGTTTGTAGAAGGGAGGGCTGTTATTAGATGGGCTTGAAGTTGGGTTGGGCACCTCATTTTTCTCAAGTTCAGCCGTAACTCTGTATTTCAGATCCATCTGTTTTTAATGTCTCTGATGTGTCCAGCCCCTGAAATCTTTTTTACAAGGCCAATTGACTTGCGGTTCCACAGTGACTAGTGTAGCACTGACGTGAAAGGGGTCGGCACCTGGTGGGCAGCGCATGCCTGTGGGCTGGACCCGCACGTGGGGTGTGCTGGCTGCCCCCTCTGAGCACCTGCTTGTTTCACAAGGCAAAGCTCGCAGTTTGAGCTGCTTTTATGGAAGGAGGTGATATTCTGTCACATGGGTGTCTTTGTATGGGGCTTCAGAGCTGCAATCTGCCTTGTCTTGCTGAGCTGCAGTTTTGAGGACCTTCTGATACGTGTGTTCATGTTCACCCTATTTCCACAGTCAGGGACACCCCTGAGCACCTCTCAGCCCCGTTTCAAGAATAAAGGGCTAGCAACAGTTCAGCAGAATTGATGCCAGCCTTCTTTCAGTTGCTTTTGATCAGAAAAATCAAGAAGTCTTTTACATAACACCACTTGCCCCTTTCAGAAGAGGCAAAAGGAGCGTGGCTTGTCCATAACTACCAACAAGCTTAGGTTCCTTTAGATAGTAGTTAACGTAATTTTTCCCCTCTTCTCTCTGCTTAGGTTCTCTACAAAGTCTTGGTTATCTCAGATTTGCCAAGTCTGTCAGAAAAGCATGATGTTCGGGGTGAAGTGCAAGTACTGCAGGTAAGCACACAGAGATGATCTTTAACATAACAAGTATCTCAAGATATGCACTACTAACTGTGGCATCGCTTTTTATTTCAGTCAAACTGGCAATGGGATGCTTTGCATGATGTGCTTATGTCAGGAGCCTGACATGGAGGAACCAAATTTAGTTCCCTGCCACAGGATTCGTACCTGATAATGGGCAGATCTTGTAGTGGGAACTGGATGCCTAAATAACAGCAAGGCCTTGGTTTTCTCCGTCATATTCTGAAAGTCCAGAATGTTGAAATTTTAGCAGATCCCTGTCGTAAGACAGGAGTCAGTGAAGATAATGGTATTAGAAATAAACGAGATACTAAGATGTCTACCTACCTTTCATTAGCCTAATGGTGTACATAACAGGATTCTTCATATAAATGTATGGGCCTGCTCTGGGGCCCAGAGCTTTCCAGAACTCTCTTTGAGATTAGCATAAGTAGTACAAATTAAGGTTGGCTGCTTCTTCTGGGGAAAGAAAAGTTGCTGTTTAACATTTAATGTTTCTCTTTTAGACTAAAATGTCACAACAAATGTACTAAAGAGGCACCTGCTTGCAGAATATCCTTCCTCCCCAGTAAGTTTTCTACAGATTCTTAGCACTTCAGTGTAACCGATGGTATCGTGAGAGCAAGTCTGATTTAAAGGTTTTCTTCCCTCCCTTCTCCAATCTGATTTCAGTAACCAAAATAAGGAGAACAGAGTCTGTCCCTTCTGATATCAATAATCCAGTAGACAGACCAACAGAACCGCAGTTCGGAACTCTTCCCAAAGCACTAACTAAAAAGGTACGTGGTGACAGAAGTGAGTCTTCTGTCTGTAAGTCACAGGGGAGCTACAGTAAGGAGAGGTCACAGTAGTACCTTGCTGGTTGGAGCAAGAATAGCACCTCAATGCAAAGAGACCTTGGGATGTGATGTTTCCAGCTTGTAAAGCATTGGATGTGCACAGCTCCAGCCCCCTACTCACTTAAAGCAACTATGCCATGATTGAGGCTAGGAACAGCTTTCTTCTCTCCGTTGTTCAGTAAACATTGAGGGGAAATCTGTATTTTTGTTATTTTCTCAGTAGCAATTTTTCTTGCTTTCCAGGAGCATCCACCAGCAATAAATCATCTGGACTCCAGCAGTAATCCCTCTTCTACAACTTCTTCCACACCATCTTCTCCAGCACCTTTCCAGTCTTCCAATCCTCCTAGTGCAACACCTCCCCCAAACCCGTCTCCCATGGGCCAGAGGGATGGACGATTTAACTTCCCAGGTAAGCCCATCTCTTCCAGGAGAAAAAAACTCTGTGGAGATGAAAAAGGCATCTATGCAAGCAGAGGCTAACCACGACTTTTTAAGTAGTTTCAGGTTTCTGAATATATAGTTGTATCTTATGCAAAATTTGAAAGTATGTTCTGATACCTGATAAAAGGAAATGATCTGTTTTTAGAAGTTTTAAAGTTGTATCGACAAGATACCTTTGCAGGAGACAAATTATTGAGGAGTGCCAGTACTTTTCTTACATGATATGGTCTTTCTGCTTTCCTTTTCTCTGAAGAGTACTAAAAAAAAAAAAAAGTGATACTCTTTTTTTCTTCCCTTTTCTTATTGTACTGTAAAATGCATGCTGCCTGCTTTATGATTTAAAACCTCTGGTGACCAAATAAGTAAGCTGATTGCTAGAACAAAACATTAAAATGAGAGCTGGGATGAATTACTTCGATCACTATCTTCCAAAAGATAACCAACAACCAACACTCATTTTTAGAACATCCGACAGATGTGTATGGTGAAAGTAATTTACTCCACATACTTTACAGATTAAGGACACAAATGTGCAGTCTTTACCAAAGCTGATAGAGGCAAGACTTACATAGTGAGAACAAACCTAATTCCTTCTATCTGGAAATGAAGTCACATGCTGCTCAGTACCTGCTGCATCTAGCCTTTAATACTGCTGCATTGTGCATCAAACTTTTGATCTGATCTTGCCTACTCGTAAGGAGCAGAAGCAGTGCCAGTTTAGATCAAGGATTCTACTGCAACTACTTTTGTTAGGACATATAATTCAAATTCATTGAGATTAAAAAAATAAATGCTTGCAAATGGCTCAGAGCTTCGCCTCTTTGCACGTGTCTTGGAAAAGCTGAAGCTGAAGAAATAAGAAAGGATTGAAGCACCAGCTTTTATCCAGGCCTGCCTTTAAGCATCCGTAGGTTCTCAAAGTTTGCTTCTGCCACTTCAAGTCCGAATGTATTGTTTTCCCACCAGACTGTTAGCTTATTGGTAACATAGCTTTTATTTGATAGGTATCATCTGTCTTAGTCTTTGAAAGATGCATGTGCTAAAATTCACCCCCCTCAAGCAGGCTGATTGATAATCTACTAATCAGTTAAACAATGACTTGGGACTAATTCATTGAATGCATACGGGACACGTGCTGATGATCCTCTAACTTGTTTTGTTTTGTTTTTTCCTTCCTCATAATTTTTTTTTGCTGTCCTTTTATTAAAAAAAGCTGCCTACTACATTCAGCATAGACAACAATTTATCTTCCCAGGTGAGTTGATTGTTTTAATTCTACTAACCAGCTTCTGCTGCCAAAAAGTAACTTTTTGGTAAAATTCTGCATGCTGCTCAAGAATGTTAATTCTGCTTTTAGGGAAAAAAAAAAAAAAAAAGTGTGCAATACAACGGAAATGTATCTCAATATATAATTCAGGCCACTCTCTCCTTGTATTTAGGTACGAAGGTACAACTGCTAATATTCAGTTGTAAAACAACAGATTTCTACTATGGGATTCTATACACAGCTGTGTTTTTTCTTCCATAAAGGATAACTTTTACGGTTATATGCTTAGTATAAATAGGTCCAAAGTTCAAGAGTGCTTGAGTTCACTTTTATGAACTGATTTTCTTGCCTGTGGGATTTAAGAATGATGCAACAATTCATATTTGGTAATTAGGTAAGTGAATGTGAAGGAGACTGGAGCTGGTAATATACAGCCATGTAAGTACAGGAAAGATTAGGATGCTTTTTAATAAGTAGATGTATAAAATCCTATGGTCAGGGGTTGAATTTATTTTCTAATTCCTAAATAAGAAGCAAATACCTGTTACTGTAATGTTTAAATTTCAGATCAATAAGAGATCATGTAAAATATGTATCGTTTTTTTTTTGTTTTCCCAGAAATTCCCAGTCCTGCACAAGTAGCACAGCCTTCAGAAACAGCTGCAGACACTAAGTAAGTATTGTTTCTAATTTTTTTTTCTTCTGTAGTGTTTACCTGATAATCTTCAGATCTTACTCTCTTACTTGCCACAGGAAGCTTAGAAAGTTCTTCCCTGTTAAGTGGAACAGTAATTGTATTTTCCTTTGACCTACTATAGTGCTATCAAGATCTGTTTTCTATTTACTACTTCTCACTACGTACTCCACTAATGGCATATGTAGCAGCCTACTTTTCCAGCTCAGGTGGACATGTAAACATTACTGTCATTGTAACTCTGTCTTCTCTTGCTAGAGCTGAGGAACAGCCAGACGCAGATGGAGTTGAATGTGAAGCAGAGGTAGGTTTTCTGGTTTGCCCTTGTGTACAGTCAGAGGTGGCACGTTTAAGTACCACATAAAATTTGTGGCTGTGGAACTGTGGGAGTAGAGTAGGTGGGCCTCACCTCAGTTCCACTGTACTGCAAAGATCTCAATTGAAAACTCATGATTTCTGCAGCTAGGCTGAAACAATGAAGTACTTGTAATAAAAACAACTTTTTTCTAGTTGGGCTAAGATGACATATTTCAAATGTCTGGCTCGCTCAGTTTGGTGCAGCTACTTGTACGTTACAAGAGCTGCAGGCCTCCTGCTGGAGTTACGAGGTCTACGTACCCTGCAGACCTCAAATCTGGAAGTGCTGCACGTGTAGGTGCCTCCAGTGTTCAGGTTAGCTCATGGTAAATCCTGCAAGCACAATCCATAATATTATGTGATTTCTTTAGTGCCTAAGCACATGTTCCACTGGCAGTACGGACTCTGAAATGGGTTTATTTGGGGGTGGGTAAACTAATAGAGGTAGAATCAATGATTTCAGCACAAATTACTGGATTTTGTGTCAAGCTTGCAGATGTTTTTGGAGCAAGTCTTACAGGAGAGTTTTAGTAATCTCAAAAAAAAACAACAACAAAAAACAACAACAATCAACAACCAAGCAAAAACAAAAATCACACCACGACCACCAACAGCAACATAAGAAAGAAGAAACACCACAAACTCGAAACTTAGCACCCCACATTTATTTGGAGAGTGAAGTGGTTTTGGAGGCTTCCTTTTGGAATGGTCTGTAGCATTTTTTCATTTACTGAAGGGCCATGTTCTGAGTGACACTGAGCCCCTAGATGTTGGTGCTGGTTCTAGAAGTTTAACTCAATGGGATAAAGCCTTTTGTGTCTTCACCGGACCACACTGACATACAGAAGATGTCTTTTGTAGCTTTCTAAAATGGCTTTGTCCTCTGAAGCACATCTTTGAGCCGTAGTCAAGTATGTCCATCCAGCCCACTGAAGTCCTCTCAGAACAGCCTCTGTAGCTGCCTGGTAGGCTGCTTTGTCCCTCAGGTGGGACTCTCAGCACAGGTTTCTTTTCTCTGTTTATAAACAGGTGGAAGAACCAGAGAGTAATAAATCAGAACCCGAAGATGATGAGGATGAGGTGGAAGATCTGCCAAACAGGCGGCCACGCTTGCAAGGGATGATTTATCGCAAACCTAGCCAGACCAGCGTCTACCTGCAAGAATGGGACATTCCCTTTGAACAGATTGAACTAGGGGATCCTATCGGCCAAGGGCGATGGGGGAAGGTTCACAAGGGGAAATGGCATGGAGAAGTAGCCATCAGGCTGTTGGAGATAGATGGGAACAATCAGGATCATCTCAAGCTCTTTAAAAAGGAGGTGATGAACTACAGACAGACCCGGCATGAGAATGTGGTGCTTTTCATGGGAGCATGCATGAACCCTCCTCATTTAGCAATCATCACCAGGTGAGGATATAGCACCTTATCTCAGTATTACTATACATATTTACTGCCAATAGTAATAATACCGAATAAAATTCTATAATTATATAAATTATATATTTGCATAACAAATAAAGTATTTGTGATATTATATGTATGTATTATAGTTTAAAATAATTATATATAAAAAATCTGGAACAAGCTGTTCCTCTGTCACCTACTTCCAGATGCATCCAGTTCAGCACAATGGCAATAACATAATACTTGAGGTTAATAATACAACAGTTATCTGATCCTTTCTGTTCCTTTTAGAGACACTCGCTGATTAGGCAAGAATATTACTATTTTTCTCTCCTCTTCTGTCTTCAGTATTTTGTTGCTATTAGGATTATTTAGCCCCTAGATAACAGCTTTTGGGGATGTTCATATGAAGGCTGAATTTAAGTCAGGCCAGCAGCATGCCACTCTCGTAGCTTGGCAAGGTGGTACTTAATCATTTCCAGTTGTCAGTTCCAAAGGAATTTTCCTGCTTAAGTGAGCAGTAGCCCCAGCAGAAGCCGGTGCTCAGGTTTTGAAAACTGGACTTCAGCTGTCAGAATAGCATAGCAAGAACTGGTCCTCTGAAGAAACACATAAGCATTTGTTGTATACGCTTGAATGTGCTTTAACAGTGGCTCACCTGTACATGTGTACACCCGTACAGCTGTGAATCAATTGGGCCCTTAAAATTCTTTGAAATGGCATTTCCCAGCAGTTCGAGTAGGAGTGGGATTCTGTCAACATAAGAAAACCAGTTGAGCATCCAGTGTTGATTTTTGTTTGCCTTCAATGTTTTAAAGGCATTTTTCAAGACTGTTCCTCTTTTCTGTAGCTTCTGCAAAGGAAGGACGCTTCATTCATTTGTAAGGGACCCCAAGATATCCCTGGATATTAATAAAACCAGGCAGATAGCACAGGAGATCATTAAGGTAAGAGCATACATCCTGCTAACAGACATCTGCTTTGTGAGCAGTGCCTCAGCAAGAGCCTTGAGAGCGCACAGCGGGGGTGGTTCAGTAGCTCTCAGTAGCCACACCTGTAACTTGCCACAGGGTGTTGCAGCAGGAAAAACATGAAATTGGATAAAGAGAAGTGGGCAGTAAGCTAAGGACCTGAAAGAATAGAAATAGACTTTTTGCTTGCTAGTAAGGGGCTGGGGAGGGAGAATTTTGGTAAGGGGAACCATGAAGAAATGCATGACACATTTCCTAAGTTAATGCATTCTGAGGTAGACGTGTTCCCCCAGACTTGCACAGTTTTCCAGTACTTGCTTACAGTATTGCTCAACCGAAGTAACATTTCTAAAGCTGTTGCAGTGTTTCTGCTGAACTGAGCAGCATTTCTGCTGGTTTTCTTCCTGGCAGAAGTATCCTGTGATTTTCGTCAGCAAGCTTGTGTCAGTAGCTCATTGTTCTTACGCATACAGACTCCAGAATGGCGTCATTTCAGAGGCTGAGCACTGAGCTAAAATCTCCTTGCAGACTTTCCCTGTACCCTTCCTGCATAAGCCAGACAGTTGCTGTGTCCTCACTTAAAATTCATTATTTATTCTGGAGTAAATGTGTGTAACAAAGCAACAAAGCAAAGCATGCCCAGTTAGAGGCTTGTAAACAAGAAAATAAAAAGACATCTCTGAATATCAACTTTTTCCTAGGGCATGGGCTATCTTCACGCCAAGGGGATTGTACACAAGGATCTGAAATCCAAGAATGTTTTCTATGATAATGGAAAAGTTGTGATCACTGACTTCGGATTATTTGGGATTTCAGGTGTGGTTCAGGAAGGAAGGTAGGTGGAGGTTTCAATGCTTTGGTCCACTTCTAGAGTGATAAATAATGATCAAATAAGGAAACATTTTGATGCATTTCACAGTACAAGTAAGGAGTGGTGATTGCTTTAGTACTTAAAAACGTTTTGGAATATGCACTTCTTTTTTTGAAAGCAGAGTCCTTTCTACACATCCACTAGCACACAGCTAGAAAGTTATGTATAAACTAAGGCTCAGAACAAAAATAACTTCAAGCCCAAGAATGAGCTGTACAGTCAGGCCAACACTTACATGTCTTTTTTTTTTGTTAATATGGCTAGAAAAATAGAAAATGTTAGCCAAAACAAAACATTTCAGTAAATAAAGGCATTAGGCAAAGCATAAATATGAGCTATGTGCTGGTTCTGGCTTTACACGATAGCATTTCAGTATGGTTTCTTTCTTCTGAACTCAGGAGGGAGAATGAATTGAAGCTGCCTCATGACTGGTTGTGCTACCTGGCCCCTGAAATTGTTCGTGAGATGGCCCCTGGCAAAGATGAAGACAAGCTACCTTTCTCCAAAGCTGCAGATATCTATGCCTTTGGGTAAGAGAAGAATACCTAAGAGTACCATGGGAGCTTGCCAAATGAGACATGATACAGACCTGAGCCCTGCCAGTCAGCGACCCTCTTTTCTCAGATTGAGGATTTTAGCTAGGATGTGTTTTCCTCACCTGCTACAAAAGATGTGGGCAGGACAGTTTGACAGGGAGGTGGGTAGGCTGGGAGGGATTTGCTGCACAGCTTTATACACCTTCCACAGCTTATCTGAAGAAATTGGGACTGTGTCAGGGTTTTGCATCTTTCTCTTTAAGAGTGGGCAAAGCCTTGATTTCTCTGTTGATGTTGCAGGACTGTGTGGTATGAGCTCCAAGCAAGAGAATGGCCCTTCAAGAACCAGCCTGCAGAGGCACTCATCTGGCAGATTGGAAGTGGTGAAGGAGTGAAACAAGTCCTTGCAACTGTTAGTTTGGGGAAAGAAGTGAATGTAAGTACATCAGTTGCAGGAGACCTTCCAAATAGCTGTTCACTGGGGATGCTGGAAAAGAGGGAGCTGCTTAAAGGGATTTATTTTACTCTTATTGTAACTCTAAAGATAAAGGGCAGGAGAGAGAACAGATTAGAATGAGACAGGTTAGATTCCAAGTCTCTTCCCATTATTGTCATACAGAAGTGGGCATCTGCTGGTACACAGGATACTGTTTGATTATTAGAATGTCCAAAACGTCTGTTAAAAAGCAGCTCTAGCTGGGCTCCCACAAATCACACTGCTCAGTCAGTTGCTTGGTCTGAACAGCTGACATGAGAACTAAGTGGAGATAATGAGCCTGAAATTTCCTTTGCAGGAAATTCTCTCAGCATGCTGGTCATTTGATCTCAGTGAGAGACCTAGCTTCACTGTCCTCATGGATATGCTTGAAAAACTGCCAAAATTGAATCGTCGTCTCTCCCATCCAGGGCATTTCTGGAAGTCTGCTGAGTGAGTATCTGCTGTTGTTGAGAATACTTGTGCTGCTCAGAAACTGCTAACTGGTAATTCCTGTGCTTTATTTTGCCTTCCTGGGGTCCGTCAGCCCTTCAGTAGCAGAGTAACTGTGCGCTGTTCTGCTTTTCTAGCAGAACAGCCCGAAATTCCCACCTCAGACACCGTTGCCTAATCTCCAGTGCTGTACAGCCCCTCTTTGGGCACGCAGCAGGGCCTGCAAACAAACTCCAGTTGGCAGAAATGGAGCCACGGCCTCGTGCCTCCCCTAGGAGCGCTCATTCCACAAAACCCAGGCGCTTGCCAAACTACTTCCAGGCACAGCTTGTGGTGGCCAGCTCTGTGCCGGCCACCTCAGGTGGGCGCTTTTCAGCTCTGCTGCCCCTTCCCTTCAATCATCCTGCCGCAGCTGTGACAGTTTCTCTCTTTTTTTTTTTTTTTTTTAATTCTCCTCTGTCTCAAAGGAGGATCATGGTGTTCAAATGGTGTTATAACTGCTTCTTTGCCAGGAGATTTGCATGATACCACAGTGCCCTTTGTTATTTTTTTTCCCTTTCCACAGAAACACAGTGCCCTCCACCACGATGGCTCTGTGTGGCACCACTTTCATGCCCTCATTTCTCCATACTATCAGATCCACTTAGTCTGGATCATTAACTCTGGCTGTTTGGCATCTTTTCCCCTACCTAACCAGACAGGGCCGAGCAGCCAGAGCCCAAGCTGTCTGCACATTCCCATGCAGGCAGTCACACAGCCCTGCATTGTCCTCTACCAGCACATTGGAAATTAACTTGAAGTAATGCTTCCCATTTGGGCAGTCAGTTCATGAGAGTGCTCATTTCCAGAGTAATTTGCCAAGTGATTATTCTGGATTAGTGTTTCCATAGGGAGTTCTTCATGAACAGCTTGTGGAACTGTGCCTTGCAGAGCAGCTTCCCTAATTATTTTCGCAGACCCTCCCCCTCCTACTGCAACTGGTTCCTGCACATTTGCATGTATTAATACTTCTCTGCTCAAAGCATGTAACAGGGGAGAATTACTTTAAGTGTCAGCATTACGCATCAACGCTGACAGCTGAAGTAGTGCTCAGTGAAATGGAAATGCAGGCAGCTCAGTTGCTTTTTAGTCCCTGCAAAGTACATCACATTCAGGTCACACTTGGAAGGCTCTCCACAGCCACGTCAGGCAGAGATCAGATCCAAACCCAGTACAGACACGTTCACATCTCCTCCAACAGATCTGCTGAGAAATATTGCACTAACCCCACGCTTTGTTCTGATGTAAGCTTTATAATAGTTCACAAGGGCTTGCTTTAAATAACTGAAGACTAACTCTCACGGTGTCTTTTTCCCTCCCCTCCCATATTTCTCTGTAGGTTGTAGCTACTGGTGCAATAATGGGTTCCACCTTGCATGCTTCCATCTGTTGCATCCTAACCGGCAACTCGGACAATCACCTTCCATTTAAAAAAGCGAAAACAAAACCACGAAATTAACCCATGGACATAATCAACACTTTATCCGAATTCTCCTTTTCTGCCTTTTTCTGCTTGGTGTGGGCTGTTAGCTTGAATAACAACAACTGTCTGCAAGAAGTTACTGTCTAACAACGTGGCCATCTCTCACTTCTGAAGCATTTCATCGGGCTGTAGCTCCCTCCTGGAGAGGGCCTAGTGATCTGCTCTCTGACTAACCAGGTGCACGCAGCGCAGGGCCGGGCGTCCTGCCCAGCAGGCCGGGGGTTTGCCGACACGGGCAGGATGCACAGGTCCCCCAGGCCTCGTGAGGCAGAAGGCTGCATTCTCCTAGCTGCAGTCTGAGGTTGTGCTGTCAGCCCTAGTGCAGGGCTGGGGTTTGTGACCAAACAGAGCCAGGTGCGTTTTTCAAAAGGCACAGCTGACAAGTGAACACTTCACTTGTGTTGCAAACCACCCTGACTCAAGGGCCAGATTGCGCCGGTCCTCCTGTGGGATGAGAGCCAGCATAGCATTGAACTGAGGGGCAGTTTTTTTCAGGGGGTGCAAGGGTAATTCTTGCATGAAAAGAGGGATGGTCCTTGCTCTGCTTGGGGCAGATTGCAGTCCCTTAGCCTACTTGGGAACAGGCCCCCAGTGGTGCCCAAAACTGGCCCACGTGGGTTGGCTGAGGTCAGCTACAGTGCTGTGCAAAAGAGAGGGACTGAAGGGCTTTCCTTCTTTCTCCTCCCCTTGCAAATCTGGTGTTTTGAATTCTATGGTTTGCTCGTGTTTACATCCTCTGTTCAGCAAAATGCCTGACTTCACATTAGGAGCTTTGCGGAATTGTAGGTAACACAATTATGTGCCTTTTTGGAAAAGATTTTTTCATTCCTTACTAATTCATGATTTTGATTTTTTTTTTTTCAAGGGGAAAGAATAGGGACAGAGGAGGGTAAGCACCAGGAACCAGGGAGAGAGGTTCTTACTGTCCTCAGTGAGGACAAATACATCCACATACTCATTCTTTTAGAAAGTCAGATGCTTGCACACAACACCAAAAAGAATGTATTCAGGCTGTCTGCTTTGCTGTCACCTGAGTGCATATGTGTAAGAAGGCATTTTGAAGTGAAAATGTTTACAGCTATGCTAACAGCTTAAGGGTGAAGGAAAAGACATCTTTATTCACTTGCTACAATCTATAAAGAGGAGCAAATGTTTTTTTTGAAGTGATTGATGTACCTTGTCAGAACCGTTCCTTTCCCTTAAAAAACAACAAAAATCAAACCAAAACAAAAACTAAGTAATTTTCTCCTTCCCTTTTTATTTCAAGGAAACCAGAAGCCTGTTGAAAACAGGTCTTCTACCCACCTTAAGTATTTATGAAAATCTCCTACTTCTCCCATTTGAGTTGTATTTTTTCACTAATGAGGTTAGCATAAGTAAGTTCACATGTTTGCTGCTTAATTTCTTAAAACTCTTTGCTGGATGATCTGAAGTTGTATGAGACCAGAATCCAACCCATTTAAATTTCTGTTTATATGACTGTAGCTTTACAGGGGGAAAAACAACAACGAAACAAAAATAAACAACTCTTTCCCTTTACCTCCTCCCTCTTTTCAGCATTAACAGTAGCAAGGTTGTCCTGCGTTTTGAAAGATTTGGCTTGGGAATCCTGGAACCAAGTAATCAAAAGATATAGCATGGCGTTTAATTGTCTTGTGATAATGTTGTCTACCTACTTACACAAAGCATCAGAAACCTTCACTGAATCTTCTAAGCTACGAAACTGGTGCAGCCACAGCTGAAAGCCGCACGACCATCAGTTCACAGGCCTGTGTTGTTTGAAAAGTCTGAATTCCGCCTGAGCACCAGCAGTTATTTAAAGAATGTTTACATGATACTTTTGTGTGAACTATATTTTTTAAAACATAATAAAAGGTGAATCAAGCTTAACTACAGCCATTCAAATAGCACTGAAAAGAAACCAACCTATTTCTAGTTCCTTCTTGCGTCTGCAGTGTAAATAAGAGCTGTCTTCTGCCTTCAAAGCATTTGTTTTCCCTAAGACAGGTGGAAGTGGCTTCTTTCAGAACAGCTATGCAGCTCATAAAATTAAAACATAATTTAAAATTATGTTTTCCTTTCACTAAGGCAAAACTGATCCATTGCATTATGATTTTTCCAAACTGATTATTCAGTTTGTGATTACTCCGTGATTTGCTTCAGCAGGGTTGGTCCAAGCTCTGGGTTACCTTGGTTTAAGTTACACTAATACAAATCTACTTCATATAGGGGAGTTTGTTATCGCCCCCCAGAGCAGGGTGCTGACATGCTGCCAAGATCGGGTTTAGCTCCATGCACGCGGGGAAGGCAAGCTCCCAGCTGCCAAATTCCTCTTCCACAGTTTCAGGCACAGCAAATTCTAGTCCCCTGACCTAACAGCACTGTTGGAATCATAACGCTGCTCAGCCAGACTAGATGCTTACTGGCCCAATCACCACCCCATTTGCAGAACAAGTGATATTTTCCAGAGCTCCAGGGAGAGGCAAGAAAGACAAGAGTAAAAGCTATCCATTTCTCTCCCCTGTGCCCTCTCTAACTGGCTCCTAGAGGCAGACACATAAGTTTGCAAGCTGTTGGTTTTAAGGCATTTAGGACTCAACAGTAGTTTTGGGAAAAGCTAAGCACAACAAAAACCTTACAATCCAACAGCTCAGACTTGCTTCAAAAGTTAATTTTAAGACATAAAACAAAACACATGCTCCATTGTGTAATATGCAGTTTATAAACGACACATTATTACTGCATTTAAGGAGACCAATGCATTATCCCACTTAACACTAGTACATTACACTCCTCCTCTATACTGTTCACCATCATTACAAGGATTGGAAATGAGGATCACAGAGAGAAGAGCTCTGGAGTCCTCCATAAAGCATGCAAAGGGGCAGGCCCTCAATTTGGCTATTTCACAGATGGCTGACTTTCATAGAAAATTAAGTGGCAAAAGACTTCTGAGTCCTGTTGAGCAGAGAGCTTCACTCCTGCTACATGCGTAACCCAGTTATATTCTCTTAGAAATATTGTGCTACAGTGACTGACTTTTAAGATGTGTCTCAAATTAAAACAAAATTTGGTGGTAGCCAGGTGTGGCATTGTGGTACTCGACCTCCTTCCTCCCTCCCACTTTGTAAAGCAAGTAACCCCCCTCCATGCACCCTGTGCATCTAACCCACACCGCCTGCTTCTCGTCAGGATTTGCTGTTTGCTCTCTCACAATAATACTGTGCCACAGGCTTAAACAGAGGTTGTTTTCCCAGCAAGTGCTGCTGAAGTAACAACAGCACCATACCCCCAAAAGTGGGGAGGAACACATGGCATAGTGATGCTGAGAGGCAGACCCCCAGGCCGAAGCCCTCCCTTGGTTGCAGCAGCCCAGCTCCCAAACCCTCAGCCTTTCCTCGGCCTGTCCTCGCCTGCTCAGCAGCGGTAACGCTGCTGCGGCCACGGGCGAGCACAATGCTGAGCAAGCAATGTATTCTCATCGCTCTTAATAAGGTGAGTGGCTGGATGGACAGCCAGCACTGATGACTAGCCAGCTTAAAACAAAACAATAGTATTGAAAAACACAGAAAATTTGTTTCTCCTATGACTGCCTGCAGGTGTAGTTCAAGAGCAGCACTGGTCCCCTGCTTTCAGGATGGCCGCTTGCCTAAAACCTCACGTCCCTTCGTGCTGCGCTTTGAGGTGTGCAGAACGCCAACGGGAGGCTTATCCCTGCACACTGGCTGAGCAGTGCCTGGTGGTGGGAATCCTGTCCTGCTGCTCCAGGGAAGGGTTTCAAAATACGTCTTAAAATCCTGAGATTTGAGATCCCAATTCAACCCTTCCTTGGATTTGCGTTCAACTCCCATAAATTGCCCTTGAAAGCAAAACGCAGCCTCCTGAACCCAGTTGTTTCAGAGAGCAGGGACCAATTACTGTCTCTGGGATAATATTTGTTTTAATCAGCTGGTGTGATACACAGAAGTCAAACAAAACCAGTGGAGTTGTACAGCTGTGAAGTCAAGCTCTTATCCCTTACTATGTTGCAAACCAAGCGACAGTCATTCGGTCTCGGTCGCATTGTACTGTCACGTGTGCTGTCTCCTCGTGTGCTGGTGTAAGGGCGTGAAGCACGGTAAGCCTGTACCATTGTAGAGTTGTAAATGTGAAGCTGGCTGTACAATGCTGCTACAATAGCCACATGTCAGTAGTGAATGTAAATGGAGTCTGTAATATGGTGAAAATGGACACGTTTTCTTTTCAAATGTGATGTAAACTTTGTACAGTAAAAGAATTTTTTTTATATTTTCTATCAACTGAGTGTCTTCCAGAATTGCTATTAAATTAATTAAAAATTGTTAGTATTAATAACAGTTTCTGTATTAGTTTATGCAACCAGCAAAAAAAAAAAAAAAAAGACAAAGTGCACTCTATGCTAATAAAATTCTGGGTATGTAGGAATCTCTTCAGTGAATAAATCTTTGCTCTGGATAAAGCAAGCATTACAGAATTGTGTTTTGAGCTTTTTCTCCCCGTTGCCTTGTACCTTCCTGCCCCGCCAAGCCCTGTGGAGGTGGGTGGCAGCCAGGGCCGGGGCTGGGCGAGCCCTGGAGGTCCCCGCGTTGTCCCGCGAGCCCAACGCTGAGCCCTGCCCCAGCAAGGCAGGCTGGCCATGGAGCCGAGGGGCACCCCCAGCCCCTGTCCCACCTGAAGCCCCCTGACCCTTGTCCTTGCGAGCTCGGCTGAGCAACAAACACCCCGACTTTGGGGCACCCCATTCACCAGCGTGATCCCTGGTGGGCTATGGGGTAACGTGCTGGTTGACGGGAGGTGGGCACCCTGAGCACGCCGCTCCCTGCAGCAGGATTGACAAACCTTTGTTTCCCGGTGTTACTGTAACCCTCCAAAACCCCAGCCAGGGAAAAGTAAAAAACAGTATTAGAGCCTACGAGGGCAAGGGCTACAGAGAGGAGCACTACGTCCTATCGGCTTCCCTCACTAGATAGACTTGTTAACTCACAGCCTTTGAGCTATTTCCTTTCCTCTCCCGGTATTAGCTGTCAGTCACTGCATCCTTCCCACAGGCCGTACTCAGCGTGTCTGTGCTGTACCCGTGGCAGGATCAGACGTAAGGGGCCTTCAGCAGCGGGCAGACCTTTCCTCCAACCACTTTAATAGGTGGAGCCAGGAGGCCGCTCACGGTTTTTTTTGGCTGTAACCCGCTCGGATTCTTGCGACAAATCCTATCCGACTGAGCGTGCCCGTGGCTTTACCGTGAAGGATTGAGGAGAAGCCGGCCCCGGCCGGTCCCCAGGCACGAACCCGCCCTTCTCGGGGCTTCCCCGCCGCCTCGTGGCTGCCGCCGGTACCCGCAGCCCTCCCGGGGACGCGGAGCCCGCCTCGCACAGGGCAGCTTTGCCCTCCCGGACACAAGGGGCCGGGGCTCTCCGTGCTGTGGGACAGCGGCGATTCGTGCTGCTGCAGCGCTGGGCCATGCGGCGAGCAGCACCGCAGGGCCGGGGGCACGAAGGCAGGCAGGGGACCGGGAGCTGCCCCGCACAGCGCTGCTCAGACGCCTCCCGATACCTGGAGGACTGAGGCCTGCCAAAGCGCGTTGTATGAGCTGTGGAGTGGGGCTGCCTTGTGACGGGGCGCTCACGTTTAGTTCTCCACATAGCACGTGGTGAGCTTCGATAAGTTATCCTGTGAGCTGAGACAGGAGAGCTTGCAAAGCATCGCACAGACCGTGCCCTCCTCGGTTTCACTTTCTGGAGGAATTGACCCAAAAGCCCTGCTGTGTGTGGGGCGGGGAGCAGCAGAAGCAGCCTTTGCACCGTTGGGGTTACGCTCCCATCGACCAGGAAGAAATAAGTGCTGGGAAGCCTCCCTGGCTACCTGCAGGCTGTGGTGGCAGTGGAGCTGCCTGCTGTCTGCGTGCACCCCTGAACAATTCCTCTGCTTCTAGCAGAATTACTTAAGTGCTTAAACTAATGCACGTGCTTCAATCTGTTACTGACTTGGGGCTGTAATGAACACTTTAATAACTGCAGAGCAGGCTTTTTGATCATCTTCGGGATTTTAAAATATATATTTTGTATCCGGTTTCTTAAATGAAGTTTCAGTTCTTGTGTTGGAATAGAATAATTATCCACTGACCTTAACATCTGCACTTTATCTTCTCCCTTTATTCCCCATTTATTAAAAAAAAAAAGCAATTATACACAGCTTCAAACTAGTGCTGCAACTGAAGTTAACTTACAATTGGGCCGGTTTAAATAAATTCACAGAGTTGAAACAGATCTCTATTTTTATTTTTATTTTTAATCCTTTCCCTTAACTGCCTTAGAACCTGTCTGTTAGGGGGAGATTTCTGCAATGGTGGAATTAAGATTAAAAAGTCCCCAAGTAAAACTTGCTTCATCAACTTAGAATGTATCAATGGGAAGTCATGCAATTTTGGAACCAATACACAAACACTTGGGTCTCTTGCTCTGACCTGTCAGAGGTTTATGGGAATTTCCCCCTCTTCAAATGAAAGTGAAACATGGGCAAGCATTTGTAAAGTATTATGGTAATACTTAAAAGTAAGTGATTACGCAGAAGAAAAACATGAGATGTTAAGAAAGGATCCTAGCAAGAAAATGTACCTATTTTGTTATGTGCGTGAAAAATGGGTTGTGCTGTAATGTACCTCCCGAAACAGCAAAAGAACACATCGGACTTTTAAAATGCAGAACTTTTGTTTCCTGCCTTTGTGGCGTTTGAACTCCAGCACTCAGTGAGACCTGGGCTTATTGAGAACTTTCTTAATGGAAAGTGAAATTACCTTGTTCTACTTCCATCCCACCCCAAAACTGTACTATCAAAGAACATTTGTTAAACAAAATATGAAATAACACTCACAGTGTATACTAGGTGCCCATCAGGACCCCATACTTGCTATGAACCTCCTCTGTCCTTTACTGTCTGTATCTGCTGTCTGATACTTCCTGTTCTCTGCCATCACTGTCCACATTCTTTCAATTATGCTGTATTTTTCATCTTATGCTTAAGGCTGTCCTGAAGTACATGTGAAACACTGTATGTACATGACATTGTTGACTTCTGGGTGTCAGCTTCATCAGATTCTAGCTCCTGGAGACAAAGGATGACAGGAAAATCTCACCTTTAGCTTTTTAATACCATCATAAAACCCTGGTAATTTTAGAGAAAGAACTATAAGTTGTGACATAACTGCAAGGCATAGAAAGAGACAAAGTCAAAATATAACCACAGCAAAATACATTGCTCTAATTGTTATTTTATACTCTTTAGTTCACAAGCCAATCTCACTAGGGACAGATTCACTCTTTCCAGGCAGTAACAAAAATATGTAACTAGTCTTTGGTGGATTGTGTAATTCACGGAGACGGGCTCTTTGTGTAAGGAGGGAGTGCTGGTCGGAGCTCAAACCCACTCTAATGGTACCCGAGAACTTACCCACCTCCCCTTTTTCAGGCTGAAGACAATAGCACAAAGAAGTACATTTAAGCTACACCAACTTGTTTGTCTCAACATAAAGGTGTCTTTTATTGCAAACAAATCAAGTAAGTCAGAGCATACAATTCAAATGTGCAAAGTGCTTTGGAATTTTCTGAGTCTCACTGGCACAGGCCCTGTGACAACAACAATTCAGGTTGATACACCTGAATTGCATAAAGCAGAAATCAAAACTGCTACGTCCTCATGTGTATACATCTGAAGTGTATGCAGCAGGTATTTCCACTTATGAGCCATTATATTATTACCACATTTGCAAGTACTGCTTCAGATTCAACAAGAGGTGTCACTAGATATTTCCAAGTGACACAACCGTTCATTTTATTGCTTTAAAGTGAACATAAAACAGTAAAACAATATAAATAAATCCACACAGATAAATAGTCCATTTAAAAACAAATAAACAAAAAACCATTACTTCTAGTTCATAGTAAAAACCACTCTATTTTCCTCGTGAGCAGGTTTTATATTTTTTATATTTACAAAAGACAGTAGATGTGTACTAGCCTAGACAGAATTAAAAAAATAATTTTCATCTTCACTATTCAGATAATTAAAAGAAGTCCCAGAATAAATAGAAAAAAAAAAAGAAAAAAAAAAGTAAGTTATATTTCATATTTTTTTTTTTCATTAGCCTTACTTAAGGCTAAGATTTAGGATTTAGAAGTCAAATCCTACAATCAGATATGTGTGTGTTATTTAACATGAATAAGGAAGAGAATTTGACCCCTTGATCTTTGAAAATAACATCAAATTTGCAATTATGGTTTAAGATGTCTGTTAATTTGTGCTTGGACTGATGGGTTGCAAAGCTTTTACATCTCTTTTGACTTCATGTGGGAACACAGCCCCAAATATATCTTCATGGTAACGTTTTTGGCTCTGCAAAAATAAAAACAAAAACAAAACACCAAGAGATGAATTAAATCCTGCTAGCACCTCTTTATGTAACAGTTGAGTAACTAAAAGGTTTTTTGCATTATGACCAATTCTGTGATGGCGGACTTTTGCTGTCAATAAAAAGAAGTTATCCAAATCTCAGCCACACATGCTTCAGGACAAGTTCTGCTAACAAAATGGTCCTAAAAAGCCAGCATACTCAGGCACTGTGTTTTCAGCAACTGCCTCATCAACTTCTTAAACTCACATTCCTCCTTTGATACAATAAAGTCTCAAGCTTTTGATGTTCCAGATACATGTCTCATGTATCTCCAGATACAAAGCTCATGTCCAGGGTCCAAAGACAGACACTGGGCAAAATGGTGGGCATAAGAGAGAGGAACGTGACATGTCACCCATACAACCTAACCAAAGAGAAGCTATGCATTTTAAATAATGGTGGTTAGACTAAGCTGATTACTTAAGCTATTTTCTTTAGCATGTTGTTGAAAAGAAGCTCATTGCAGCCTGTAAGATCTCAAGTGTAACTCTGAAGTCTTCTCTAACCCACACGAGAGCACTGTCTGAATGGAAAGAATCCCTTGCACACCACAACATACCTTTAGCTCGAAGAAATACTCTTCTGCCTGCTGCTCTGTGAGGTTCAATTTTTTTACAAGTATCCCTTTCAAAGTCTGAGCAACATCCCTGGCCATGCGTACATCTCCACAGACATACAGATGTCCATCCTCTTTATGCAAGAGATTGCACACTTTGGCTTCCAACTTGTTTTGAAGAATGTCTTGAACATAGACCTTAGAAAAAGAAAAAAGGATCATCAGACAAGGTCTTTTTGATGCTACTTTGGCTATTGGCTTTTCTAAATTCAGTTTGGGCTTACACAGCAGAGTAAGGTTAAAAATGCCCTAACTATTCCATGTACTGTACCACAGCAAAGGAGAAGAAAAATGTCTTTGTGCTGTCTTTACAAGCTCCAGATTTGAAGGCTGGACTTGCCTTTTGATTAAACTAGAGCAGATTAAGACTCTTTTCCTTAGAACTAATTATCACTGCCAAAGATTCCTAACTTGCCAGGGTAGGAGAATTATTGTCTCCTCCAATCAAAATTTCTTATAAACAACAGTAATTTCCAGGGTCACTGTGTCATTGAAATGGTGACAAATGACCGGAGTCAACTCATTTCTAACTCATGGGTTAATCATAACCTGCAAAATGTAAGGTTTCCAAAAATGTTCCAACATCTAGTTTCAAAGGCTGTTTGCACTCAGAGGTTTAATTATATGTCTATTGCACCTATTGATATGGCAGTGAAGGTTTTAAAAATACATCTTGCTCCTACAGAAGTGAATAGTGAGATTGTTTTGAAGGAATGGGGCCTTTGTCACTCGATCACAATACGGTGAAGCAAAATGCTAACAGTTTTGTTGTTGCTTGTTTTAAAAAAGAAAATTGCTAATAAAGCCCAAATCTCAACTTGAGGGACCATTCCCAAAGGAGCCAACCCTTAAAGAACAAAGGAACCAGCCTTACTTTAGCTTGGCCAGGTTGCCTGGAGTAAGCTGTAAAAACTTCTTTCAGAACTCCTTTCCTCTTCATTTCTTCTATTTCTTCTCTGTAGATATGATCCATGTCTGGCTGCCGGCAGCCAAACAATAATGTCATGTCACCACCTTTGATCCCTGAAACCAACATCGGAAAGGTTTTTTTGTCTTTCCTAGTAAGACCTATTATTTCCTATTACCGTCCCCATAGAGGGTCCTGCTGTCACAGCAACTAGTGAGGCAATGCAACTGTTATTTCTGATTAGCCTTTCTCACTAAACATCTGAGAAGGGGTGTGTGTGTGTGTGTGCACACCTGACAGATTATGATTTTAGGGTCTGCAGTAGGATTGAATCTACCTGAATCTTTGAAGAACTATGTGGAATTACCTATTGAAGCACATTCCCCAGCCAGGCTAACACAGACAGGCCTAAGCTTTCTTCTTTGCATTGCAGCCCCTTTGTGAGAGCAGGGCAGTCACTGCACATACAGTATTTACTAGGACACACATAAGCTGTTCCCTCTGAGTGACCAAAAAGCTCAAGACCACCAGAATGGTCTCAAGTGGGATAGAATTATTAGCTGTTTTCCAGTGCAGTGTTTAATCAGTCTAAATCTCTACATGGTTTACTTGGCTAACGTGCAGAGATTTTGTTTGGAGGACTAGGGATGTCCCCTGTGGCTGCATGAGTTCTGACCTCCCCCATGTGGCAATCCCTGTAAGTACCTTTCTTTTCCAAGTCATAGAGACGTTGCTGCCAGAAACTTCTGAATGGAGCAATTCCTGTTCCTGGGCCGATCAAAATGCAGGGCTTGGTTGGCTCCTTTGGGAGCTGGAATCCATTACCACTAACATGCAAAAACATGTTAAATAAGTAAAGTAAAACTCAGAATAGAACTATTGCTACAAAGCTGACAGACTGATACCTAGTGATCATCTCTGGTGTCCTGAATCTTCTCTTCTTATGCTTAAATATATGAGGATAAACTTATCTTGAAACAGTGAAGAATCAGACTATTTTTTCAGATATATGATAAATATTAACACTGATAAGTACCCAGTGATGTAAGAGAATAAATATCAATGATTTTGTGGAAACACCAGTTGTCTAAGCCCTTACCCAAAGCCACAAGGTAGAAAAAAGTACATGATCATCTCCTTCTGTTGTCCCCTCCTCATCTCTAACCTGTCTAGTTGGAATAGTGTCACATTTTCAGAATTTTCTAATGATTTATGATTTTACTCAACATAAGACACGGTAAAGGGCCTCATCTCTGGAAGACAGAGGTTCTCGCTCCTCACAAACTCATATATTGCAACGTGTAATCAGCAGTTACTTGACAATCATGTGCAAACATTGAAAAGAAAATACCAAAGAAGCTTAAATAAAAATTGGTGGTTTTTTGTTTGTTCTGGCATACACTCACCTGCGCACAAAACATGGCACTACTTCATTGAGACTTATTTTATTCAGCCATGTGCTGCAAACTCCATGATGCAAAGGCCCTTGTCCATCTAATCAGAGGAAAGGAAAATCAATAAGTAAGTATTCAAAAGCTGTTTTTCAAAAAGCACAGTTTATGCTTAAAATGATTTATACTTAAAATTATCTAGTAATTGTGTATAAAACAAGGATACACTGATGATACAGTACTTTAACATACCCTGATACGGTACGAACATCTGTACTGCTATGTAGTTTTCTGCATGTATCACAATATAAACGTTCTGTTACAGACATGCTTCATGCCATATAGCATACACATTTTTTTCTGAACAACAATACAGACTAAGTATCACTTAATTAAGAGAGAAATTAAAACAAGAATTTGTTACCTCTTGTCCTGTAATTGACTACTGCAACTGTCAGATGAATCTCTCTGGGTGTCATGTCACAGGAAGAACTGACAGAATAGTACCTGGGTTTCAGAAATGGCAGCTGAGTCAACAAGAAAGCTGTTGAGACTTCAGCAGAAGGAAACTCTTCCAGGACCTCCAGGATGTTTGGGCTGTTGTAAAACTTCCATTTATTGTATTCTTCTGTGTTCTAAAAGCCAAAGGCCACCATTACAATGTTACCAGGTCATTTTGAGTTCAGGAGAGATGTTTGAAATGTAACTTTTAAAGTAAGATTCCTGCTTTACATTCATTTAAATAAGCAGTAAACAGCAAATCAACAGAGAATTCTCAAAACTCTGCCTAGACTGGGGTTTCCTAAAAAGTTGTTTAATTTTTGTAAACAGAAATACCCACTATAATTTTTCTAACATATAAGCTCTCAGAGAGAGGATGTATAAACTCAAGCAGAATCTGTTTCTCAGTCCTCTGCTACAGGATATACACCAAAATGTGTAGGCTCAAGTCCTGATACTTACTGAGTTCTTGCTGAACCCACTAGGAGAAGCAAGCACCTACCACAACTGTGAGTCTTTGGTTACTTAAAGTGACATCCCTCTTACTTTCATGGTTCCAAATTCTGTGACAAAAGTATCTAACAGTTCCCCTACAACCTTTCCACCTGCAAACTGATTTTTTTTTAACTGAAAGATTTTTTATAATGGTGTATCATCAGAAACCACCATGGGGGTGCCAAGCGAAACAGGCAGGCAAAATGACCCACCCACAACCACACAGGAAATCTCTCTCAATTCCCACGCCCGAGTCAAGCCACAAGACCATCGTTTCTCTCACTGCGGTTGGTTTTATAAGCACACAGAACATGTAACAAAGGGATGACAATCAAGTACCACTACTACAAAAATGTATAGTTTCCGCTATATAGTAAAAGGGCACGGAATGGCCCAGTATACGGTACTTTTAGCATAACTGCAGCCCAAACTTACATGACATAGAACTTCCAGTCTCTGTTTGTCTCCTTCTGCTGTTACCAGCTGGGAAATCTTTTTTAGCAGTTGTTGGGAGGGTGGAGTAGTGATATCAAGCAAATATGTCAAAGCTTGGGAGAGTGTGCAGGCTGGAATCTTTTTGTCACTTGTCCAGTAGCCACCTGGAAACAAGGGAAATAAAAGATCACTTGGCAATTCCCAAGGTATTTGACAGCTGTAGAGCTTTGCAAAACAGTGTCCTTTAAAGTATGACTTCAGATTAGGTTGCACACAGGTCTCGACCACAGGACCTTACTGAAAATAGGTTAATGTGAGGTTTCAAGCTTTTTGTAATTGGCGAATCTAATGTATAAAACCATATGATAATAAAACACCACATTTAAACAAAAGAAAAATGGAAATCATCTGTATGTGTGTCAGAATCCCATGATTTCATAGACTGAGGCTATTAAGATGGAAAAAATGGTCATGAGATATAAATCTATTTTAGAACACTGATATGTAACAACAATAAGCAAACTCTGTTGACTAATTTAAATGCAGTCGATAGCCAATTTAGGAACTGAATTACAGTGTCAGCCTAAGATAACTCTGCCAACATTGACAACATTACCATGGACTGCATGAGAATGTAAAAGCAGAATGTAGAATCAGAAGTATACCTAAAACCATCAACAAAAACCTATTGAAACTTAAGAAGAGGATAACAGAATCAAATTCAGCCTATAAAAATTCTTAGAAATTTTAGAAAAAACTGTCAAATATTTTCTGTTACTTTATCTGAAGGGAACTAACATACCTTCAGTGCAGGTTTCAAGTCTGACAGTCTGATCAGCTGGAGGGGCATCCTTAACATGTGAAATGAGGCCATGGACCAGTTCTGGCTGGTTGCCTGGGAAAATCCCAATATGTTCTCCGGGCAGGTAGCGCACTTCCTGATTAGTCTCACAGGAAAGCTTAACTAGAATGGTAACACGACTAGATATAGAAAAAAGAGATCAGATAGATCTTGGTTACGTCGACAGGATTTCCCTTGAATTATACAGAAAAGGAATAAATCAGAACTGACAATTGCCAAGGGCTTACTTGTGTTCATTATCAAATTATCAGACCAGCTTAGTAATTCATGGAGACTTAAATAACAGCTTAGAGATGTGAAGTGATTCTACCAGAACAAATAAGATGCTGAAGTGCTGCCTGATCTGTCCAGTATAGAACAAGTCTGCCTGTAATCAGCCAATGGAAGGAAGCATAGCTTACTGAAAACTGAGTACAGCTCACATCTTAAACCATCTCAGAGTACATCCTATAAGACGACTTTATTTAGAACAGGGATAAAAGAGACTTACTGGAGGATGTTGAAGAGCCACTCATGGACACTATTTTTAAGACAGATGTTGGCACTATTATATTGTCTTGTTTCAGCTTGCTTTGTAGTACAACTGAAAGCAGCAGCTTCTTGCACTGTAACTTTTCCTTTTTTTTTTTTTTTTTTTTCCCCTTTGCTAACGGTCAAGTTTTTCCTAAATGAAGTAAGTATTTGCCCAACATGTAGCATACCAAGCAAGGGAGAAGGACCACACATCTGAACTTCCCCATGTAGTAGGCATCAAAGAGGTATTTTCACCAAGTTATATTGATCCCTGCGCTCCCAGAGAGTCCACTGGGAAGTCAGTTACTAACTAATTAGAAGCTAAGTCCCTAGGTATTGTTGTGCTCTGGTGATAATGATTTACTTCTACTAAGGATGGTACAAAATTCAAATACATTTCTTAGTAACTACAGGGAGGAGATGCTTATTTCTAGGCATTTCTGTTGTTAAAGATTTTAGTAAAATGTATTAAAATATCAAAAAGAATGAGGTATCATACCTGGATTTTAAACTCTGAAGATTCTGTCTGAATTTCAGCTTCATGGGAATTACATCCTTTCCATGAATGTTTGTAAGTGCTGTTGAGAAAAGAAGATATGACTCAAGAAAATTTTTGTGACTAGGTTTGTTTAATATTTCTGTGTATTCAAAAAATACACAGAAAAGAACTGAATAGTGCTTGTCCTAGAATGCAAGATACTTCTAGTCAGTCATGTGTCCTCTGTGTATGCCTTCCATGACTAAAGTAGTTCATCTCAGCTCTTGTTCTTCTGGGATTGTCAAAATGTATGCTAGCTCTGGTGTTCTAATGTGTTTACGCTGGAAGACATAATGATTTATTCAGTGTAAATCAATGTCTTTTTCTCTCTGACCACTGTATTTCATTATACAAATTCTATCATCTAGCACTGTAGCAGGACCATTATAAATCTCAGACAGCCTTTACAATTCAGACCTATCTGAAGCAAAATTGACAGAGGAAGTGGAAGGTCGCAGGTAATACCTTTAGCCAAGTCCATGGTTTGAGACTCATGCAGTATCCTGTATTTCTTAGGATTCCAGATTTCATCTGAAGTATACATCTTAGGCAACTGAATACTGTTTTTCCCACGGATGTTAAAAATGTCACAGGCAGTCTAGAAAAAAAGAATAAAATATCACAATTAATGGTAAATAAATATTCTTACTGTTGTCAGTTTGCTGGTGTTATCTTTATTTCAATAATAACAATGACACCAGGATGAGGAGTTAGTGTTAATTATGTTTTTATTTAATCCTAGTGGGGAGGCTCCAGTTTCACTCACTGTTGTTATTTATTCAGTCTGTTGAGCTCAGTGATGTTATAGAAGTTCAACAAGATTCCACTTCTACACCAATACAGATAAAAAAATGATCTACTGAGCAAAATTGTGAGGTCTACTCATACTGGACATCCCACTACCCCAAAGGCTTTATGGAACTTTATGTGAATATTAAAAAATAACAGAAAATGGGCCCAGTTTCCTCTTCAACTTAAGCATGCAGCAGAAGAGAGGGGAGTTCAAAATTCAGATATAAATGCATGTTTGTTTTCCTTCATTATTCCCCATTTTTCTGGGATGCTAGTGAAGACTGGAATAAAGGAAATGAATGATTGAATGAACTAATCCATAAACTAGCTTTTATATAGTCACCTTGAATGCACTGACTGCCCATGTGCGAAAGGCTTCTTCTTGCCCATTGAGTTCATCTCCTTCACCTATTGGAATGAGCTGTGAAGCCCCTAGTTGGGCCAGTTTTTGGTCAATGGCATGAGCAAAGGCACAGAATTCAGGATACATGGTAGATCCCAAACCAAACACGGCATATCTGCAGAATGAGATACAAATAAGATCACTGTTTTACGCTGAATGAAATGCAAAAGGACTCCATTGTATGCGAACCAAATAACAAAATATTTTACCTAATTTTCTTTTTCAGCAATTTCAGGGTGAGCAAGGAGTTCTTCAATGTCTGTATAAAAATTCATAAAATATTTAAGGTTAGAAAAACACTCTTTGATTGATTTAAAAACAGAAGTGAGTCCCTGATCCATTTCTTACTCATGTACATTGGAAAAATGAAATGTTATCTTTGAAACACAAAATATCCTGAGTTGGAAAGGACACACAAGGATCACCAAGTCCAACTCCTGACTCCAAATGGGGCTACTTAACAAGTAAACCACACATCTAAGATTGTTGCCTAAATGATTCTTGAACTCTGGGATGCTTGACGCCATGATCACTTCCCTGGGGAGCCTGTTCCAGTGCCTGACCACTCTCTCAGAGAAAAACTTTTTCTCAATATTCAGTCTGAACTTCCCCTGATGCAGCTTCATACTGTTCCCTTAGATCCTATCACTTGTGACCAGGGAGAATAGACGAGCATCTCAGTGCTAATCTCAGTAGTCTTTGAGTTGAGCCTCATAGATGCTTCTTAGGCAAGTATTACCTTTCCATTATTTGGAGAATCTCCATTTCCAAAAGTGCTAGTAACCACTAAAAGAAGCGTTTCTTTTTCCAGGTCACTGATGTTGTATTCATCCATGCACAGAATCTGGAAGGTATAAAGCTCATGAGAAATTGCTAGCAGACATAAGAACTAGCGTTAGATATCTCTGATTGTCATGTGTGACCAAATTTACAAGCATTATTCCATATGAATAAAAAATCAAAATCTAGTCCAACTTACTTTTAGTGGCCATTCTATAAACAGGAGGATTAGAGAATGAAGAATCTTGCAAAAGCTAATAAAACTAAGCAAACTTCATCCTCCATTTGGTGTGAGTGCTCTATACTTTCTTACCTTAGTGTTGAAAGCACAGCTGAACAAGCTGCACAGATTGTTGGCTAGTGTTTCAGATTTCCCAGTCTCTGTTGCATAGATCACAGTGACCTTGGACCTTGTTGCCATTGCTTTTTGCATGAGTGAAGATGCAAAGAGTACAGCCCTGAGGGGAAAAAAAAAACAAAAACATATCATGTTGGATATACCTATATAGTACTTCAGATTGATTCCCAAACAATTTCCTAGATAAGGCTCATATTGAGCATGGCTTTTGCTTGGAAGCTTGTTTAGGAGAAATACACTACAGATAGCCCTGAATAAGAACCTTAGATATGAGTATTACCTAAATGTGGAGATGTAAGTCTGTGATTCAAACAATTCAGGTGGTCCCTACTGTAACAATTATCCAAAAAATGTATAACAGAATCATCAGGAAAAAAAGAATAGTTGAATAAAATCATGAAGATGAACAACTTACTTTGCCAAGACACTCAATTTTATTTCTCTTTTCATTGGCCTCTGAGACTCATCATGCCAGATGTGTGTTTTCCATGCATCCACCTAGGAAAGGAAATTAATTTACAGGTAAAATGCAAAACAATAAATATACAGTTTCTGTATCTTTGAAAGAGACAGACTTATCAGAATCTGTATATATGATTCACTGTCTGTTCAAATACTGGATCAGTCTCTAGCAGTAAATTGCATTTTACTTGCAACTTAGGAATCCAACAAAACTAACCCTACCTTCCACAGTATAATAGAAATTTCCTGCTATTTTATGAATCTTTCTAGTGAACTTTCATTTGCATATACCATGACTAAGAGTGGTATGAGGAACAGGAGCTTTTTATTCAGACTTTTCCATGTTTCATATTAGCATCTGAACTGCTGAAGTTATCTAATAGAATTTTTATTTTTATTTTTTGACAATGCATACCTGGTAGTAAAAGAAGGGAGTGAGGACATAGTTCAACATCTCCTGGTGGAACACGGGAGTTATGCTCCCTGACATAGGAGGTACAATCCACACCCAGTCAGCTGGGCAGCCTCCTCTCACACGGTACTCATTCTGCATATATTTCATGAAGGATTCAGCAGCTGAGTGGTGATCCATGATAGTAACGTTTTGTTTCTAGAATAATTGCAAAAAGACAGATATATTAAAAATCTAATCCTGATTTTGTTCTTAACATAGTTAAGGTACTCTTTTTGCTTTGGTTAGTATTTCGAGGACTTTATGCAATGCTGGGAAATAGTTAGTATTGGCAACTATTACATAAAGATCTAGGTGGACCTTGGACAAAGGACTCTTACTAAGTCCTATTTATTTATTTATTTGTTTGTTTGTTTTTTTTTACATCAGCTTTTTACCACTCCAGCATTAGGAGAATGAAAAACCTTCAATTCAGTTTTCCTGTCTTTCATATTATCATGATATTTTAAATAAACCGTAAATGCAAATGAAATAAATTAATCCAGTGGCTTTACATAGATGTTGACACTTAGACATCTGTGCTAAAAGGGTGAACAATCTTGCCCTTAACTTCCTTTTCTTTTTCTCTCCATTGAATCTCCATTTCTCTCCAATCTCAGCCTCCACCTGAGATTTTTTTTTGGCAACAACAGGAAATACGGTTTCCGGCGCTTTTCCAGGTGTAGATGAAGAATGACTCAATTGGAATTACACTGATAACCTCCTGTACACTGAGTGTACCCTGGCAATATATTTGCATAAACCTGTTGTAAGTGAAATGAAAAAGAGATGCACATTATTCTATGTCTCTCCAGATAACAGACTCGTTGACTTACTTGGAAGCTATAAAGCACAGCCACGTTTATCTCTACAACAGCTCGGTCTTTCCATAGTGATGAAAGTTTGTTTGTTTCCAGTCCCATTCTTCTTCCTACCTCCTACAAGTGAAAAAGAGAGAGAAAAGGGAAAAAAAAAAACTTTTTATGCTAGACTTAGATCTCATAATTTCTCCACCTCATCATATTAATATGCAGAAAAGAATATTACAGGAGGGGGACAAGTCAATCCTATGCCAGGAAAAGTGATGGTAGTGCACACTTGATACTAGAGGTAAGCTTTTATTATGAAGTTATGGTTCTTGAAGCTATTCCAGTTTGGGGAAGTGGAGGGAGGGCTCTCTGGGACTAAATGGTTAGAAAGTGGCAGCATCTGGTTGTAAGTAATCATCATTAATTTGTAGTGGCAAGATGCCCAAGACCTGCAGCTAACAACTAGGATCCCACTGCCTTATCAACAGCAGACTGGAACTAACAAATACATCTCTGAGAAATGTACAGTTAAAGACCAAAAGTCCTGAATCAGCAGTATTCGAGTTAAAAATGGGGAAGAAAATTGCTTTAGGACAGCAATTTCTGTATTTTTTTTACAGGTGTGGTTTCTCCTTTCTGGATAGGTATTTGGAACAGATACAGCAGAACACCGCAAAAGCAATCATGCAATCTGGCAGTCATAATCCTGACAGCAATTAAAGATGTCCTTAACAGCCACGAGACTACGTCAAATTAGCACTGATGTGTTAGTGGGAAGTCAATACAACACTCATCCCAGTAAAGGCTGATAGTGTCTCTTTTTTCAGAAACATTTCACCCCCTGAGTCTATCTTCCTCTCAGATCTCCACAATCCTTCTACTTCAGAAGATTACCTTCAGGATATTGTACCGCTGCACATCACAGAAGTCTCGCACTCCTATCTCTGTCCCCATGTACCAGCCATTGAAAGGACACGCAGTAAATTCCAGGCCTCCCACCTCAAGGAGCATGTTGGCAACAGCAGGCAGTGCGTACCACTTCAGATCTAACTCCTTAAACCATTCATACCTGTTAAACAAGAATTTTGATTTATTACTTTATGTATCTTTTCCTTCTTTAGGCAGCAACCAGGTAAGTCCAAGAAGTGGAAGAGTACTCTCTGTAGGGAGAATGACCCATCTGCAAAAGGTGGTAGCAAAGTTTTCATTTTCAATGTGGTAACTGGGAATTGCCTGCTAAAGAGATTGCAAAACAGTTTAACAGAGTTCTGCTACCTGCAGGCCACTCCCAGTGCAAAGATGAAGAAAGAAACAAAGAGAAAAAGGCAATAGATATTATGTTATGAGTGAAGCTATGTTTCACATGTGTATTACACCGGCATAAGAAGCTATGTTTTTTTAATTTGGGATATGAGTGAAACAGAGATTAGAAAAAAAAAAGATTTCCAACAGAAATGCTATTGGCTTCCTTAATTTAAATCTAATTTCATTGTTTTAACAGGCATTTTATCTTTTAGGACAATTTACCATAATTTCATCCTAACAAAGAACTCATAAAATGACTGCCACAGGCAAAGGCTAATAACTTGCCAAGGTGAGGCAGAGGCAAAAATGCAATTATCTAAATCTGGTGTGCTTACTTTGGATGCTCCATTGGCACTTCAAGGATAATTTCTGGCGGGAATTCAAATATTTCTGGATCTTGGCCGTTTGCTTGGAGAATGAGTGGAACTACATCAAAGCGGCCATATTTCGGCTTCCACCCAAGCTCAATGCACAACTGTAAGTAAAGAAAGTGGGTTTCATTTTCTGAAGTCCCTCCATCCCCGGATTTGAAGAAAAAAAGTATGTTAACCCTCTGAGGTAAATTCTCAGTGGTAAAGGTCTTTTCCATTCAAACAGCACCAAGACATGTTGTTCAAGTACAGATTGTGTACCTCACTTAAGGGGAGCTTTAGCTCTCCTTGTTCTGAGATAGAGGGGAGTATTTTGTTGGAAAGTTAGAAATTATTGCTTCAGCCTGCACCTAGAATATGTGGGGCTGGATACCCCATTTGCTTCTTCCACCCACACTTCCCTCCCACTCTGCATAAACATGCAAGAAAAATAAATGAAATACAGATAGGTTAGGGGACATGGAAATTAGTTACAATTCTGCATTTGGAACTATACCTTTGTGAACTCCACACTTGCAGGGTCTCCTAGGACAGACCCATCTGGCATTTGATATCCAGCATATCGGATGAGCTGGCTGTTCCAAACACGGAAATCATGCTTCCCATCAGTCCTCTGTGGGAAGATAGTGATGGCTGACCTGCCAAGAGAGATGATCAAATCCCATTACATAACAGCAGCACATCAAACACATTCTAATTATTAAGACATAAATTGTTGCCAGCTGAAATTATTTTATATTTCTAAAATAAACATCAGTAGAAATAAAATCATCCATTCTTTTCCACCCACCTCCCCAAATCTTCAAATAATCTTTTTTTCCCCAGGATGAAAGTTTTTGCAATTTCAACCATAAAAGCTTTAACTTTCAAAGTAGTTGATGGTACATATGAGAGGACCATGTGAATACCAGAAGACTTAAGAGCAGAGACAAGTTGTCAAAATATTTATATAGATTATTTCAGGCCTATTGTGAAGTTTTGAATGCAGACCTGGATGTGATATTTGTTGTTTAAAATTCAAATGAAATAGAGGCATACCTTATGTTTCCATTGTTTGTTGCATACTGAACATGACGACAGATATGCTCAAACATTTCCTTGGCTGTTTTACAGTCACGTGCATCGAATACCTATATGTTTCCCAAATAAATGTGAAGAAAGTAAAATGATTTTGAAAGAGTAATGTAAGCTTATTATTTCTCTAACACAGCTACAGAAAGGAAAGATTAAGTAAAACACTTTAAGGATAAAAGGAAAAAAAAAGGAAAAAGGAAAAGATTAAGTAAAACATGAAAAATGAACAATTTCTCAATTTACTTGTAGCTCCACTAGGGAAAGTTTGTTTTTACTCTTCTTATATGTACTATTTTCACACATAATAATCCCTCAAGGTCCAAGACATGCACATGGTTCCATGACTTAATTGGTTCCTAACTAGCATTCCTACACAGGCTTTTATTCAAGTATGGAGTAGAGAAGTACAAAAAAATGTTGATTTTACAATATGTACAGGAGGGAGCAGTCCTTAGCTGAAGCAACTGGCAAATTTTACCAAATGACATTCTGATTTACAGCAGACAGCTATTTGGGCCTTAATTTCTAGACTCATAGGTTACCTGTAGGTTGGACCACTGGATTCTCCCAATACATCTCGGAGCATTCCTCCAGGCCTGTTTGGCAGCAAAGATCAGTTCATCCTGTGTCAGATGGTAGGTTCCTGTTGTTTCTATCTCTTTGGTCACTGCTTCCAGTCGGGCCAGGTGTTCTTCTATTTTTGACCTGTTGAACAGGAAACAGCCATGAAAAGAAACAATAAGAATATCATTACTTAGAAAACTAATTTAAACTGCAGACTCTCCTTATGTTCTGGGTGAAGAAGAGCCCAGGCATTACTGAAGCCAGAAAGCCTTAGAGTACAAGCCATGCTTTTGCAAGAGACTTCCATTTTCACTGATGATTTTATCTGCCTGGATGTAGGTAGAGCCCTTTTCCAGTGACGGGTTGGTTATCTATGTTGATTGGGATATGGCCAGTTTGGATATACACTGAGAAATCTGTCCTTGTTATAAATCTACACTGGCTGAATATGAATCAAGAAGCCAAAAAATACTCTATCATTTATGAAAGCATCCATTACCTCAAAAAGTCAGCAATTTCACTGTGTTTCAAGTGTGAAAAGTCACCATCATCTGCTCCCTATGTCCTCTGCTGCACCACATTTTTGTCCCCAGAGCATAGCTGTTATCTACTGCAATAGTCCAGGGTCTGAGATTTTTACCAAAAAAGACCCTAAAATGATGACTTAAGTACATATGACTGTGACTGAGGTCTAATGAGGAGTATTTTTCTTGGCTTCATAATTTAGGAACTGGCCTTACTGGGTGCAAATGACAGAGCTTACTAGCCTTATGTTACTAATGAAAGTAACATAATAGAAACTTCAGTAACAACACTGTCCTTTCACCACCCAGTATGTACATGGATTGATCAAAAGCTTTTCTGTGCAAATTTTCAGTTTAAATTCAAAATTTCTACATTAGCTTGGTAAAAAGTGTCAAAACACAAGCAAATAAAATTTAGAGAACAGGTTAACTTCAGCCTAACTGCACTCTCAAAGTTCTATTATTTTCACAGGGACATAGGTCTTCTGAGCAAAGTAAGTTGATACCAAAAAGGAAGTGCTGAGCAGTTCCTTTGTCAGGGAAACCAACTCTAAAATTCTTTCGTTTGATAATAGAGAATGAAGTCAAAACATTTGGAAATATTTATCACAGAACAGACAAAAATTGTTTTGTTGGCCTACAGACAGAATGAAAATAGCCTGCACTGTCTGAGAATTTTCACATTTTCAACAAGATGAAAGATCAAGGGCAAGCATATAAGATAGTGTAAATCAATGTGATCAGACAGCCATGGGCAGAACCATAGAGATGCACAAATACAATACTCTGGCACGTGAGCACAGCCTGTGTGCAAGATCAGGATTTTCAGAAAGATTTGTCTGGAAGAAAGCTTTGTAGAAGAGTTCAAAGTGTCTAAAGAAGAAGCCATTATGTGGCTGAGTCCCTTTGAAAATTCAATAATGTTTTATAATGAAATGAGCAAGCACTGAATTATGATTTGAAAGCCTGTCACTTGAAAACTTTGTCACTGCAAATTCTTGGACCTAAACCAGATGTTCCAGCTTTTCCTGTGACAGCTCTCTGCACCATCTCCATATCTGCAAAAACACAAACCTATTCTGAAGCTACAGCATCTCTCTCAGCATGCTCAGTAAGCTTATGTTGACGATATCACAAAGCAAGGTTGAGAAGCAAGACAGTGTTCTTCTACCCTGTGGCCAAAGCCTTGAGATACAAAACATACAATAAAAGAACACAGAGAAAAGATGATTGGAACAGCACAAACTAAAAGCATTATCCACGTTATCTATATGTCTAAAACCAGTATGAGTAGGAGCTAATCTCATTAGCATCCAATGTTAAGAAAACAGAAGGTAACATTCTGGAAGAGTCCAAAGCAAGCTGCTTGCTATGATGTACTATAATGCAACACACTCAGAAGAGATAGGGCTGAGGAATGCGCTGCAAAGTGTCCACGCCTGTATTCCCCAGCACTGAGATTGGCAGACAGAGCGTATGATGTGCAGTAATAGTTCTGTTTGCGTTTTGTAATAATCCATATCCATTTTTGGAATGCATACTATGTAATGGCATAGCTGCCAATAGCTGTGAAGAAATCAAGTAGCCGAGTCTCACAGACAGGTAGGTAGTTAGGTAGAGGATTTTTATACCAAAAATGAGGATAAAGTTGGCTTACTCTTTAAATGAACTGTAGTACTGCTTGACAAAGTCTATTGCCTGAGGTAAAAGCTCTGCCTGAGGAACTGGCCCATCTCTAGTGCCCCTCACCAAGCCCTTTGGGGTCATAAGTGCCCCTTGGCATGCTTTGGTGCGGCAATTGATAACCTGGAAAACAATAAAATGTTAAAAGCAATGTTGCACTATGGATCTTTTCAAAGGTATGAAAAATCACTGCCCACATTTATGCATCTTACCTCCTTTGCTGTCAGGTGTAGTGTGTCAAGAAAGCTGGATCCATTTTCCAAGTTTCTTACTTTTATATGTCTTGGACATCTTGATATTTGGTTTGAAGCTTTGATACCATTTTCTGGGGGTTTCTGGACAAGGGAAAGATAAAAATACATACTGTCTTTGGACCTACTGAATATCTTAATGCTTGATTTTTATTTTTATTTGACCATTGGATGCTAAAAATTAAATACAATGAACTAGGCAGAAATGTGATCTTTTCTAACATAAGTACATTCACTTCATTACAAAACTATTGATCCAATCCACGGTTTGATATGAAATAGCCAAAAAGTTAAGTATTTTTGTACTAATCAAACAATATTTGCCACTGCAAACACCTTTTTAATTTCATTAAGGCCTCTTAACATAACAGTCATAGTCTCAGGAAAACAGTGATTCAAACAAAATTAGAGAAAGGACATGTTTGTTACTAAAGGCTAGGTTTTAGGTGTAAAGGCAAATAAAGGAGTTTGGCACTCCAATCCATGTCCTTGGTATCTCTTTCCTTTAAGGCTTACCAAAGCATCTTTTTATTCAGAAAAGATCTTTCATCCAAAGATCTCACAGCAGTTCTAACCTCTTGTAACCACAGTGACTCCTTGTATGAGTCCTCTGAGAAGTTTCAAGCAGTAAATACAACCTGTGTGAACTGTCAGTATCAGTCAATGAAGCTAAACAGAGCTCTCTCCCACCACTGACCTCTGCTGAAGTTACGATAGGCAGCTTCTCTTTCTGCTTCTTGATTAGATCGTGCAATTTGGCATCATCTTTCACTAAGCTTTAAAAGAGACAAAGACAATTCAGTATAAGGTAACATACTTAGTTTTTATTTGTTAGGTTATCCTGTAGCATCAGTAAATTGATGCTCAGAGTTGTCCCTGAAAGTGGCACTGAGTCAATAAGCCAAACATCCTCAGCAGCATGAGGGATGGAGTGGACTAGAAGTCAATAGTAAAACAACAAACATCCTTTCCACATCTCCATGTGGGAAGGAAAGCAATGGAGAGGGCCCAGAATGGTAAAGGTTGAGTAGCATTGCTGTAAGCTAAGCAGAGGACATCTGTATGATCATGATCGGACCGGAAAATACTCAGAGGAATTAAAGAGGGTGAAAGCTTCAGAGAAACTTTCTGAAAATGTGTGAAAATTTCAGAAAGCTCAAGTCAGAAAGCTCACTAAGCAAATAGTATTATTTTATATTAATTTCCCTTGTTTTCAATATTAACCCTGACTTTCTGCACTCCCATTTTTGAATTTGGATACTGGTAGCCAAATTTCAGAAGGTGTTCATAAACACCCAAGAGACATCCAGCCCATGACCTCCAAACCCCTTAGTTCAGAGAGTTATATGTTACAGGTTTTATCTAGACAAGAGTATGTGATCACCCATTTTCACTTCCAAAATAAGTTGGTTTCACTTAACTTCACGTTTGAACATGAACTGCTTTGAGCAATGGTAGTAAAGGGTAGGGTATAAGCAGAGAAATAAACTATATGCATTAGAGAACTGACATAAGCAGAAGACTGAAAACTGGGAAAAGTAATATGCATGTACAATTTATTTTATTCAGTGCCATGTATGAATTGTATCACAGAAATATTTTATCAACTTAAATACTTTGCTAATTTTTATTGTATGCATATGCCTTTTAAGTCCCAGCATACATGTAACCATTACAGTACACTAAATACATTTAGAAGTTTGAAAGATAAACCATGACGATTTGTTTCCTCAATAATTGTGTAACTTAGACACAATAGCTGAAATGTATCTTACTAAGTCAACACCACCCAGTGACTCCCAGGGACAACCGTTCTTTTGTTAAAATTACTGCAGTGGAAACACACTACTAATTTCTCCAGATCCCCATGTTAGTTAATATCTTTACATTTCAAACAAAAGAGAAACTATGAAACCATCAAAGGACAAAGATCTTACCCATTGATCTTCATATCTTTCTCCACGTTATTATTGATATCCGTCTCTTTGGAGGACCGGTTCTTAACAGCATGAGGTTTGAATGCAAACTGCCATGGGCACAGCATTTTTTATACCTTACTTACAATTTTACTTCACACTGCTGAAATCTTGTTTTGAGTGATGTTGGAAGACTTCTGAGAAGAGGAAAAAAAAACAAGGTCAGTTTTTGACTAAGAAGGTAACTCCCTTTAAAAGGATGCAGAAACTCAGCAGACTAACAGATTTGGTCTAATTAACTTCCTGTATTTAAAAATAAGAATTACTTGACTCAGAGTAATGACACACTGACAAGGAGAAATGTTAATTTTAGTAATGCCACAACCATGCTTTATTCTAAACTAGAGGGAAGGGGATTTCAAATGTCTCCCAGATGCATAAATAGCCAATAACTGTATCTCTGAAAAACACATGTAGGCTCAACTTCTCCAAAAGACACTTTGAAACTTGTATTTTTTAAGTTCTTTGTTTTTCAATAGTTTGTTAAATGTTTTTTGTTTGTTTGTTTGTTTTGTTTTTTAATTCTCATCATTACATTTTTGCAAGGAAAATGTATGTAGAATTTTGCTGGTTTATTCACACAATAATGATTCTCATCAGAAAAAAAAATATGATTTGTTATTGAACCAGAGCATTTGCAATATATTCAGCTGCCTGAGCCAAATGGAATTGTGAGATCCCAAATTCTGTATTTTGTAATATATATATGTACATAGCATATATTTGAATATAGATTTTATATAATTCTTATATAAAAGTTAGATTTTATTGTTATTCATTTTAACATAGATTTTCTGCTAATTTCTGATAAAGGATATTCTTGTGCCAGGAAGAAGACAGAAAACTTGTGTGACAAGGAGAAAGAGAGCAAACTAGAAAATGGCTAGGTAAAGCAGAATTAGCCCCAAAGTTTGTATGTGTATCATAACAGTCATAAAGTGGTCTACAAGGATGCTGTCTGCTGTAAAATCACACAGGAAAAGAAATGAATGCAACTATCTGTGCAGGAGCTGTAATGTGTTAAAACTTGTGTGTTACATCAGTAAAAGAAATAGTGCGTAATAAGCATTTCTTAACAGTTAAAAAGCAGAAACAAATCTAGACCACTATCCTGAAATAAAAAAATGATGCAATATGAGTGCTTATTATTATAAAGCATACTGTATATTATTGTATAGCATGCATAAATGAAGAGAGAAGGAAAGGAGAAGTAGAGAGAAAGAAAGGGGGGAAGAGGGGAAGTAAGAAAGTAAACAAAAAAGAAGAATATAGAAAATAGAAAATCAGGAGGAAAACAGAAAAAGAGGAAAAGAAAGGACAAAACAGTAAAAGAAAATCGTGCAAGAGATAACAGAGAGAGGAGAAAGAGAAAAGAGGGAAAGAAAGAAAAAATAAAAGAGAAGGAAGAGTCATTTTCCATTCACTGGCAATTAGAGCAATAACTTGCTTGCTTGTTACGCTTTCACAAGAGATGTTCAAATGAGGAACAAATATTCAAAGAATATTTATAATGTTTAGTGTTACATGCACAAACCTTTAAAGACAGCTGGAAGGGGGATAAAGTTTTCAGAGCAGCAGGATAGCTTGGAAATGAGAGAGGAAACTGATTCCAACACTTTGCTCCTAGTAAGGAAAAAATAGTTTGCCATACAATTATTTTCCTTTGCAAGCTGCAGTAAATGAATAGTCAATTGAACAATTACACAGTGTTGTCTTACCGTGTCTTTGTGAGAGAGTTTTCCAAATCTGCAAGGAGATGGTCTTCTCTATGGAAGTTGCTCCCCTTTAATCTCTCCTGCTCCACACCCGTCCTGTGAGGCACAAGCATTTTATACTCCAGGGCTATGTATGCAAAACAGCAGTAAGACTACACATGGACAGTGGTCAGAAGGGGAATCCCTAAAGGCCCCAATTTCTTTCAGCGTGGGAGGGTGTGTTGCTGATGTCCTGCTATTGCATTACATAACCTGCAGTGACTGGAGGCAGAGCTGTGACTAATTCCTGGTGTTGGAAGCATCCCTCCCTGGAGCGTGCTGCACTTTTGCTTCCTACAAGCGCTCAGTGATAAAGGCAATAGATCACAGTGAGCAGTTTTTACAATCTTGCAGGCAATGTCAAAATGCAAAAAAAGAATGCTCTTGAATGAACTGAAGTTCTTGAAATGAAGGAACTCTCACCAACAGATCAGTGGGTGCATTCCACACTCAGCCAGGGGCTGCAGAAAGCCTGAGTCTGTGACTTTCATAAAGAATTTTATAGAAACTGGACAGAACCAGAGCGCTCTATGGAGCTCATTTAAACAGGTGCTTATAAATGAACACAGGTATTTCAACATGGAATTACACATAATAAGGTATTATTTCCTAATTTTTGATACCATTTTAAAGAACCCTTCTCAGTATAGCATTTGTAGAATTGTTTCCTCTCCAAACTTCCCTATTGGAGCTATTGCTACCTGTGAGGCTTGCTCTTTTGTGCTTTTCCAACACATTAGACAAACTGGAAGGAAACTGCAACTCCTTGGAAGTGTAAATTATTCACATAATTTATGTGTAAATGCCAGAAGGACAAATAAATGATGAAGATGGGACTATGGAGCTGATTATAAAATTTAGACAAAATGTGGATCTAAATATAGCACAGTTATGTTTCTACTTGAGGTCTACTTGTTCCTTCTTGAGGCCACAAGCAATCCAGGAGCCACCAGTGGCACGCAGAACAAAGTGCTCCCAGGCAACTGCAGGCTCAGAAATACTGTGGTGTGCCAGTACGGTCTCAAGGATTTTAGCCTGAGCTGTTTGTTCATGAGCATTATGTATGACCAAATAACACTGTGTTGAAGAAACGTTTTAGATCTGTTTTCAAATTACAATGACAAAGAGAGAAGGATTTACAAGTGCTAATCAAGGATCTGTAGATCTGCACAGGGCTATAAGAGAAACAAAGAATCCCAGGTTCTCTTTCATTTGTCACTTTTCTACTGGACAAGCTTAGGCATGACACTTTTTTTTCTGTATCTCAGTTTGTCTATTTAAAAATGAGCATTATGTGCCTTTGTAAAGTACTCTTAGACGTAGATTTATGAGTACGGGTTTGTGCATGAATACACCCGTATATATATCACAACCAGGATTGCTAGAGAAGAATCTCTTGAAAAATGGACCTGAGTTTTCTGCAGTTTGAGCATTCACCTGCTTGACTGTATCGTGCTTGTGCCTCTTTGCACTCACTGCTCGTCAATATTCCATATATCTTTTAATGCAGTTTTATTGTTTGATTGCTTTGTTTTGTTTTTATTAACTGTATCATACTAGTCAAACTGAAAGTGTCTGAAGTGAAAGAAACTTGAGAAATCAAAAAACAAGGTTACACCCATCTTGGCATTTGCTGTTTTGTCAATGTTTAAAAATTGTTTCAGTCCTTCCCCTTCTTCTAAAATCTGACCTCCCTTTTCTATAGATCACATGGAATCTTAACACAGTACTTTAAAAAAGGGCAGATTGAGATTTAAATGAATTCAATGATGCTCAATTATTTCTCAGCTTTCATTACTCACCATCCCCACTTCCCCTTGCTTTGAGACTGCTGAGAACAAGGAAAGGTTACATAGGGGTTAGGTACAAAAGATCAGGTTTGGAATGACCAGAAGAGGAGAAACATCTTCTTTCCTCTTAAGCACTGTTTATAGGATTGGCAGAGACACAGCCATTCAGCAAACCGCTTAATCACACCAGTTTTTCAAAAAGGATCTGCTCTTTTACTCACCCAGATCAATGACAAAACACTATTACAAGAACAAGAGAGCACCACTCATTTCTTAGGTGGAGTTAGAGATTAGCTAAACAAGCTCACCGTGCACTCCTTCCACAAATATCCTACTCTGCATGGAGAGTTCCTCCTTTAGAAAACCTGTTCACACTTCTGCTTCTACCATATTAAAACACAAGAACTAGTTGCTTTTCTTGCATTACCTTTGACAAAATGGTGTCCTTCCAGAGCAAAATGTTTGACCTATTCAATGGCAATTGAAGCATGCAGCAATTTTGAGTCAAATTTTTTTCTGCAAACACAAGCAGAACTATGGTTTGTAGCCTCAACAATAGGCTTTCTTCAGCTTCATTCAAAATCAAGTCACATTCTTTGTCTGACCGCAATATTCTGCATGAGCTCAAGAAGCTGTAAGGAGGTATGCTTGTAAGGTTGCTCCTCCGAGATGCTGCAAACTTGCGCCCTAAATAAACTATTACACTGAGGGGCTGCTGATGATAACAAACGCTTATTTTCCTAACTTCATGTAACCCCACAGAAAAGATTTTCAGTTGTCCCAGCTCACCTTAAATCACTAGGGATTTTCTTCTGATTTTCTTTACCTATCTAATCCAAGACGTCCCTCTGATGGTCTCCCAGAAATGTTCCGTACCATATCACAACCTAGACACGTAACACTGCAGCCACCTGTCACTTTGGGAGATCTGACTTCAAGTGCTCCACCTCTGATAGGTGGAAGTTCTCTATTTGCATTTACAAACTGCTAGCTCTGTCCTTTATGCTTTTCCTTTTCCTGAGGAAACATGCACTTCGCTTCCCGCTTTTCCCCTTTTCCTGTCTTCACTGGCTGACCAGGAAATTGGTGCTTAGAGCACCGGTAACACAGAAGTGTTAGGAAAGGGTTGCAAAGGACCCCCACATGACACCTGGTCCGTCTCCCAGCCCTGTCTGCAGGATACCTGTAAACAAGGTAGTTCTGAACCACCAGAAAACACATACAGGTCAGTATGAGGGGCAAAACTCATGGGAAAAAACAAACAAACACCTGCCTAATTACTGAGATGAGATACCAAAGATTAAGATTATTAGATAAAAATCATCATCAAAGATCATCATCAGAGACTGTTTACATTAAGAAAATGGACTCATGCTCTTCAGTAAAATGCTCGTTACATCTTTCACAATTGACTACTTCATGGTACAAACAATTTAACACATTTGGCTAATGAACATTCATTCACTTTCTGTTCTTCTTCTGGTCTGAAGTTCTGTTTTTTCTATTAGCTATGACTCTTCATTCACATCTTCTGTCTCGTTATCATCACTTAACTGTAGGAAAGACATCACTTCCCTGGCAACTCCTCACTATGTATGTACACACAAGAGAAGTTATTTGAAGATAAGCATTTTCTCTTTGGTTGTGCAGTATTGTTTCTGATACAATGGGACACTGAGCGACCAGATAGCCTCGCTTTACTTTTTCAGCTCAGAGGTAAATGAATAAAAAATGACAACAGTGAGGATTTGTGTCATTGACTGGGTGCCATATCACCTCGAGAGTGTCTACAAGTCCCTTTGCTAGCAACTTGGCACTTCTCGTACAAAAATGTTTCCTAAAAAAAAAGAGTTCCAAAATTCCTACACTGAATGCCAAATTACCAGAAATGGAAGAGACAGCTTGCAACACCTGGATCGTGAAGAATCTAGGAATGATAGGCTGAGAAGTTTTCTTACAGGTGACAGGTGACTCACCTCCTTTGTTTGTCTAGTTTTTCACTGCTTGCTAATCTCACTTGGGTCTGTTTCAGTCACTGGCTTTTCCACTCTTCTGGGTGGAGTATGGTGCAAATGCCCTTGTACTGCAGGATGGAGACAGAAACAGTGACAAGTGCACATGCACATCACATTCAGACAATAACACGATATTATAGACTAGAAGCTACTTGCTACTTCTTTAAATGTCTAATGGAGACATGGAAAATGAAACTGGCAATTTTTATCAAGATGTGAGACCTCAAATTGATCAGTTTGCTGCATTTAATTTAGAAGCTGAAAAAATGTAAAAGGTTTTCTTAGAACACTTGCTTTCTTTATGACATCCCACCCTCAACCACAAAAAAGTTGGTCCATGGCAGCGAGCTCTCAGACACTGTATGTCTTCAGATGAAGATCCATGCAGTGATACAATCGAGTTTCTCTCCAATCCTTTCCTGCCTTTGTACTTTGGAACCGCAATAGATGCTCTGTTTTTATTGGAAGCTTCCTTACAGTACCAGGTCCTGACAATGAAACATATGATCAATACTGCTAACAACTATTGTTTAAAATGGGCTCCCAAATATCTCCTCATAGTCACTATCGTTAATCGTCTTCTGTTCCACTGGTTTGGATTTTCACTTCCCAAAGAAAATTTGTTTGCTTTGAGTGCAGCCTTAAAAATTGCAATATTGCAAACCCATTTGTTTAGTTTAGTGTTTTGTTTGCTTATTGCATCTTTAAGGACCATCCATGCCATTTCAAAGGAGTTTAATGTATTTATCATTAACTGTAGCATCTTCATTAGGTTCTTCATTAATTTGGAATGTACTTTATAAAGGGGGTATAGCAACTTTCTATCAAAATTGAAAACACAGACTCAGGTATAGGCACTTTAAAATATGCAAATTTGAGTATGATCCCAAATCTACGGTCTGGACTCCCACTTTTTATTTTGTGCCTGCTTAAAATTTAATAAAATGCATTTTAGGGTAAACGTGTGATGTTTCATCTGCCACATGCAGATCTAGGAAGTGTAAAATTGCATATCAGCTGACAGGGCAAAGTGGAAATTCACGGTGTGAACAGCGACAGTGAAAATGAAAGTGAGGAGAGTTACAGTGCTGTGCCCGTAAACCCATCCCTTCCTGTCTGCAAGCTGTAAGAGTCAGGCCAAATACAGAAGTGGAGTAATAACATAAAATCCCTTCATCATCCGTCTTCTTCAAAATTTCCATTTGTGCACGTCACAAAGTAAAGGAAGTAAAGGGAGAAAGCAATCAGACAACCAATAACCTGACTTTTGAGACAACGTGCACCCAGGCACAAACTGCAGTGACTTCCCAGAAGTACTGACTCGGTGCGTCAGTCCTGCAGGATCCTCAGCCCCAGCTGCAGCAGCAGAGGCTGGCTGCTAGCAGATTAAGGCAAAAAGGTAAAACAGAACCTGGCACTTGCCCAGCAGCCTGTGTGCGGCTGCTCGCTGGGCTCTGTGCACGCTGGGTTGCACACCCTACGCTCCGTGCCATAACTGCATTATATTGAGACTATTGAAGGCTTCACTGCCTGGAGAATAAGGAAAAGCTTGTGTGTGCAGGGTGAAAACAGAACTACAGAACTACTTGGGACCTGCAGTTCATGCTTGTCACAGCTGTAGTGTTAACAAATGTGACATTAAGACTATCGTGTGCAAAAAGATTTTTGTCTCAAGAATTAACAGGGGCTACAGAACTGCAGGCATGCTTTCATTTAGTAATAGCATGGCCTGAACTAACAGACAACTGCTTGATATCAGAGCAATACGGAACTTCTACTCAAGGTCAGACCACAATAGATTTGAATACTGGTTACGAGAAATAAAATCCATAAATATCTGCGCTGAAATTAAGAACAGAATATTGAAGTACAAAAGTATAGAAGTAACCCTTAAAAAAAACTAAAAATACCTAAACCAGAATGGAACACAAGCTAAAATTCAGCCTAAGAAATCACGAGGAGTACTTTTTTGTGGCATAACTACATTCTGCATTTCTGTGCTGTTTTTCATCCAAAGGTATTAAAATATCATTGCAAAATACACATAACTTTGATCTCACTGCACAGTCCCCTCACAATATAAGGGAAATACAGCCAAATGCTATATTACTTCTCATGGGAATATACTAGAAATATCATGAAAACAATTCGCTTCCACAGAAATTGCTCAGAAAACTGAAGTTGAATAGAGAATGATAGTTTTGAAGGTTGATTTAGCCACTCTATAGAAAAGTATGGTTATAATTCTGTGTTATCATGGAAGGTGGGTCATGTTCTTCAGCTTAATAGGACTTGAAAACTTACCCACCACTCACATCAAATTAATGTTTAAGGTCAGTCTGAGCACTAAGCGAGTTCTCTCAATGCAGTGTCCCATCACTGAGTTCTGAAATGTGGTTGTTTCTTAGCTTTCCACATAACTTTCTACTAAATGAATGACTTCATATGTTTTTAATGCTGCAATTGCAAAACATATTGCATTCTTTTTATGAAATACTAACAGAGAATCTTTCTTCAGCATTTAATGAGCTCTCAAAAATGTTATTATTAAGTCTACTGGGAACTCTACCAAAATCCCCAAAGCCTGAAATCTATTTTTGCTATGTTATGTTTTGGAAGCACATAGGCACACCTTTAAAATACTGAAAATCACATTTTTGCTTAATACTAAAGTGGGTAATACACTCAGGATAACTTTAGATGCAAACAGAAGGAACATTGTTCCATCGTGGATTAAGAGAGCAGGAAGTTAATTCATTAGAAATGATTAAAGATCATTACCTGTAGCGGGAAACAATCAAAAAAAGTGCTTTGAAGTACTTTTTCTTTTTCCTCACAGCATAATGTCTTTGTTATCTTTCCCTTAGTAGTTCATCTAGTCTAACCTCCTGCTCAAACCAGGGTCAGCAATGAGGTCAGAGCAGGTGGCTCAGGGCTTGATCCAGGCTGGTCTTGAAAACTTCCAAGGAAGGAGAGTGCACAACATCTCTGTGCAACCTACTGCACTGCTAAAATGTCCTCATGGGAAAAAAAGTTTTTCCTTATACCCAGTCTGCATTTATTTCAGTGTCTGCCCATTGCTTCTCATGCTCCCACCATGTGCTGCTGTGAAGAACTTGGCTCCATCTCCTCAGCAACCTCCTCATAGGTCTTGGAAGCTGCTACTATGTCCCTGGGGTCTCCTCTTCTCCAGGTGCATAAGCCCAGTTCCTCCAGCTTCTGCTCTTGAGGCATGTGCCCTAGTCCCTGGCCACCTTGGTGTCCCTCCACTGAACTCACTCTCATTTCTCAATGTCTTTCTTGTATTGGGGCACAAGCTAGAACCAGTATTCCAGCAGAGAAAGATGCAGATATTCTGATTGTGCAGCTCTTCCCCTCCCACTTTCTTTCTTTAAGGGTTCCAGGCTAGCGCTGTACTATTTAGTTTGGTCTGGGACAAACGCTGCTTATTCCCCCAGTTCCTGACAGGAAAGCTAGTCTGTGAAGCTATGCTCGGAAGAACGAACACCACCTGGGAGGTAGACAAGTCACTTACTAAAAAGAAGAAGAAAAAAAAACAGATGTGGAAAAAACTGTTTTGAAATGTAGTAAGGTCAGATTGTAGAAAGTTATGGACTTGATTATGAAATGAGCTAAGTCGTCAGGTTTAATCTATAATAAACAGTCCTAATAAAAAGAAAGGAGTACTACAAATTAATTAGGAGGTGCTCTGATTACCCACAGATTTTTTTTTTGTCTCTATTCCCAAAAGGATAGGCTGTAAAATAATCATGTAATGCAGTCTAAATGTTTCATCTAATTATTGCAGTAAGGGTATATTTGGGCCACAGCCACCAAAGCAAAAGGAGCTGATGTAGAGTGTACTTCACTGTTTACAAGGCTTAAAGGTTCCTGACTGACAGAAATACTACTTCTAGCACATTCTTGCCTCATGTCATTTTTATGATTAGTTTTGGCTTAGTCATCTGATAATTGGCAGAAGGGACTGGAAAGGGGAATTTTCTGTGCCTTTACAACACTGTCCATAAAGTTAAAGTAATTCATGATAGCTCTATGACCAGCACAAGCTGAAAACCACTACATTATTTCCTCCTTTCTTCTCCTGTACAAGCCTGAGCCAATCCAGTACCAACACAGTTTCTAAGACTTAATTACAAATGGAGAATTCTTCCTAGCGGTGCTTTTTGGGATCAGTGTTCCCTATATTTCCATGAAGTGTCAAAGCCATCATCCAACATACCATGTCTAATTCTATTTCCTCCCATGTTTCTGCTTTTGAAATCTCATTTCTTGTCAACAGAAGTGCAAATCTGAACGTAAGACAGATGACTGACATCCTGAAATGACTTCATAATGAAAAGACAAATTCTCACAGTTAACAAATGTCTTGATTTGGTAAAATGACCGCATCTGTAACGAAGACTTTCCAAGCACATAATGTCATACCCACACTTTCTTCCCATGCAATGTCTGATAGTTCTGGATAAGAAATTAAGTGATAGCTCATGAATACTTCTGGTAGGTTTTTTGCACTACCTTCCTCATCTCAGACCAACTCCTACCCAGTTAGAGGATAATTTTGGAAAAAACAAACAATCAACACCACCACAAACCAAACCAACCCACCACCCCACCTCTGATAATTGACAGACTTGAATGCACCATGAAGAACTGGAGACCATTGTCATCAAAGAGGAAGACTCCAGGTGCACATTGATAAACACAGATGAGCACAGTATAAACTTAACGATCAGCAATCCATCAACTAAATTTTGAACAGACTGCAGGTGTTAATATTGGCAAAGTCAAAAATGAGAAAAAAGGGAGTGTAGTTCCTCAGTAAAAGACATGCTGCTGTCTCCTGTAACGTTTACTTTTCCAAAGCATTGTACGTGGCATGGCAAATAAAGGCAATTAATCAGTAGTCAAAGAAACTTTAAACTCCTCCTTATGTGTTCCCCATATTTAGTCATTGTAACGAGGAGGAATGTATTTGCTTTTGGACTACTGCAGAAACTACGTTTTGTAAAATTAGATAAACAAAAGCATTTCACTTTTAATTCTGGTGAACATGATTAAGCATGGTATATATCTGTAAGTATTCCAGGCAGCGAAAAATGGTGTAAAATCTGACTGAATGCTCACTGAAGTACACGGAGGTCTTACCTTTTGCTTCAGAGGGTTTAGATCAGATCACCAATTAACAGCATGAGAAGTAAACAACCAGAGATGTAATTACACAGAGCATCTTTGTTCTTACAGACCAATGAAGAACTCGGTAATGCATAATGGCAAGATTTATCTTGGGCTTTTCTTTTAACAAGCACTCTATGAACTCCAGGTTCTTAGGTTGTTACAGAGTTCTACAGACCAAAGTTGCACCATTATGACCTGTGATTTCTTTCAGACACAAATTAGAAAATAAATTATTAGTAGTAAATAAATAAATAAATAAAATCACACAAGCACAGCATACTGTAAAGTCAGCTGATTACAGGTTCAGTTTGTTACCTGATCTGCTCCTACCAAAGTGCCTTTGTTAGATGAGAGCTTAGGGTTCCACTCCTCCCTCAGCTAGACATGGATTTTCATTCAAGTTCCCTTTTATGCTACCATTCATATTGTATATATTCTTTGTATTATTAAATCAGCTGTAAAACCTGCACTATTGCTTATGACGGAACTTGAAGGATAATAAACAAATACAGCGCAGGGATTAACTATTTCTTAAATTTCATAATACACACCAGGTGTCTTTTCAGAAGATCTGCATTTAATCAACGACAAATTACCAGACTCGGTAGCATGTAACTGTGTGAAATACTATTGATTGTAAAATTTTGTCAGTTGGGAGCAGAATTTTGATTTCTCTCTATTTTTAGGCTAATGCTTCTTAAATAATGCTTCTTAAAATGATTGTGGCCATTCTAGTATCTTCCCAATTCAGCATCATGTTAGTAGTGGAATAACCATTTAACTGTCATTTGGTCACTTGTCAACAAAGTCCTAAACAGCCAGAGAGGTAAAAGCTCTAATTCCCTTGGTTCTTAACTGCAACAAACAAACCAACAAACAACAAAACAAAACCCACCAAAGCAAACAACAACAAAAACCCAAAACAAAGAAAACCGAACCAACATGAAAATAAAACCCACCACAACAAAAACAGTATCCAGATCCACTACGAGCTGTTGCTTACTGTCTTGATCGTGACACCCCAATTGTTGGTTGCAGTTACAATTCTGCACTGTTACACAAATAGTAAAAGAGAGACCCTTCCACGTAACCCAAGTGGACAAGACAGAACATGAAACAGCAGTCCAGAAAAGTGGTCTTATTTTCCTGATCTTATATGGCAACACAGTGAAACAGCACAGTAACACCAAGCATAATTTTTAAGGTCTTCCAAGATAAGTATCTACAAGCAATATGAGAATTACTTTTGGAAATCTTGGCTGTAAAGCTGCAACCTTCTCTGTGATATGCTTTCAGCTAACAGAGGATAAACTCCATGGATCTCCTCGGGGAGAAAAGTCTCTCTAAGACTCAACAGGTTTCTGCATTCTCTGCTGTAAACAACAATTAAACGCTACTTTGGGATCTCTAAAAAGAAGAAAAAAAAAAACAAAAAAGGAAAAAAGAAAATAAAAGAGAGCCCTTGCAGTTGCACAATGGTGGAAAACCAATGCTTTATTTTTAGGCATGAAAATCAGTCCTCAGATCAGTGAGTACCAGGGAGGTGTCACCAGCAAACACAGTCTATACCCGTCTGCCATCATGATATAATATTTTCCAGGCTACTAAACTTCTGTTTGAAGTTTTGAAACACACTGTTTTCCTTGTTCCTTGTTTCATACCATCTGAGATACAGCTGACTTTCTGAGGATTAAATGACTACAGAGAAAATGAAGGTAAAACTGAGAAAATCCCTGATCCTGTGTGATGTTACCTAATACAGAACATAGGTCAATCTAATAGTTACAAGAATTTGTCAACTTTATGTCTTTTAAAAACCACTTTTAAAATATTTTAAAATGTTCTGTGGAATAGCGGGAAATCTTAATCAAAACACTCTTTTTAAAATTCTTTCAAGAAGAATGGAAGGATACCACAGACTGTGCAAAAACTAAGCTGTAATAATAGAAGGACATAAGCACTAGTTTTTAAGCAGATGAAGCTTAACACAAGCAGAAGGAAGCACATGTAACAAAGGTTCAATCTAATGCTGGGGGGCAGCTGATTGAGGACTATATACGAGGCAGTTAAGCACCCAACCAAAGTTTGCTCAGAAGTTATTGACTCAAAACACAAGTTAATCCTTTTCTAAATGGAACAATGTTGCATATGATTCTTCTGGGGAAAAAGGCACACAGGTTAATATTGACAGAACAGGAAACTTAACTTCTTATGCCTCCCAGGTCCTAGGTCGGGACAACAAACACCAGGTCCAGAATTCTCTTCAGACTCTCCCAGGTTACTTAAGCGTGCAGGGTTTCTCCCTTTGTTTAAAGTGTGCAGTGGGGGGAATCTCTCCAACTAATGACAAAACCAAACATTGTTAAACTGTTACCTGCAAGTGGCAGATGTCTCCATCTGCTTCTGAACTTTTAAAAACTATTTTAAATATCAGCAAACAGTTATGAACAAAACAGAAAATATTCTTCAAAGATTTTTTTTTTAATTTAATGTCTGCCCTGATTAATCACGAGCTGAAAGGAATACTTGATGACTAGTGTGTATTTCAGTTAACACTATTTCATAAAATCTGGCTTGACAGAAGTATAAGATAAATTAAATCAAATAATACAAAAGTTGAAAGACACACCAGCTGGCTCATGCTCAAGAAGAAATACACAGCCTCTCAGCAGTAGGAAACACCACAGCAAAGCAACTGACCAAGCGGGCAGCGCAGCGCCGCGTAAAGCCATTTCCATGGGTTATTGACTTGCTTCAGAACACAGTTCTTGACAAAGAGACTTCTCAGGTAAACATATGTGATTTTGGAAGACACCTCCATGCATGGGGAGGATAAGAAGGTGATCAGGAATAGTCAGCATGGATTCACCAAGGGGAAACCATACTTAACCAATCTGAGCCTTCTGCGATGGGATGACTAGCCAGGTAGACAAGGGGACAGTGGTGGATGTGGTCAACCTTGGCTTCAGCAAGGCTTTTGACACTGTCTCCCAGAACATCCTCACAGACAAGCTCAGGAAGTGCGGGCTACATGAGTGGACTGTGGAGCGGATTGGCAACTGGCTGGATGGCAGAGCTCAGAGGGTTGTGCTGCCATTCAGAAGGACCTCGACAAGTCAGAGGGTTAGGCCAAGAGGAACTCCGTGAAATTCAACAAGGGCAAGTGCAGGGTCTTGCACAAAGAGAGGAATAACCCCAGGCTCCAATACAAGCTAGGGGGTGACTTGCTGGAGAGCAGCTCTGTAGAGAGGGACCTGGGAGTCCTGGTGGATAGCAGGCTGAGCATGAGTCTGCAATGAGCCCTTGTGGCCAAGAAGCCCAACAGTATCTTGGGGTGCATTCGGAAGAGTGTTGCCAGCAGGTCAAGGGAGGTGATCTTCCCCCCAACTCAGTCCTGGTGAGGCCATGCCTGGAGTATTGTGCCCAGTTCTGGGCTCCCCAGTACAAGAGGGACACGGAGCTGCTGGAGTGAGTCCAGAGGAGGGCTACAAAGATGATGAGAGGACTGGAGTACCCGTCGTACGAAGTCAGACTGAGAGAGCTGGGCCTGCTTAGCCTGGAAAAGAGAAGACTGAGGGGAGACCTCATCAATACATATAAATATCCAAAAGGAAGGTGTCAAGAGGATGGAACCAGACTCTTTTCAGTTGTGCCCAGCAACAGGACAAGAGGCGATGGGCACAAACTGAAGCACAGGAGGTTCCATCTGAATACGAGAGGGCACTTCTTTACTGTGAGGGGGTCACAGCACTGGAACAGGTTGCCCAGAGAGGTTGTGGAGTCTCCTCCTCTGGAGATATTCAAAACCCGTCTGGATGCCATCCTGCACGAGGTGTTCTGGGTGATCCTGCTCGGCAGGGGGGTTGGACTAGATGATCTTCAGAGGTCCTTCCAACCTCAGCCATTCTGTGATTCTGTAATACCAAGTGACATTATATTGTGGGGCATATAGTTCTAAAGATTACTGCTTACAGTTCAGAAGACAAGGACTCTGATAACGAATGTTATCTGTATTTCAGAGAAATACCGAGCATCTAAGACTCAGCCACTTGTTGAGTTTGCGCCAAGTTAAAAGCTACCTATAAAAAAGGAACTATTTCCCTTACTATAGATCAGAGTGAATATTATTTCTCTCAGAAATAGTGTGTACACTTGCTCTTTATACTATCACAGTAAGGACCATTCCCTCATGACATTTGAAAATAGGCCAAACACTACAGACAAGATGCTTTTGTTTAGCATTATATTCTTAAGCTCATGTGTCTCTAAACAAAAAACTACATCTGTGACATAACAAAGCAAATGAAAAAGTTTACAAAGTGTTACAGTTCAAAGGATGATTTAGAGAATACTCAATTATTGACAAATGATGTTAAGCAAAACCTGGCTTGGGATGGAAGTATTTACTTGGTATTTACTCAGTATCCACAAGGCTCAAATGACTTTCAGTGGCGAGAATAAACTGAAATCAGTAACATCTCTGGCATAAGAGTGTGATCAGATAAATATACATCTCTTTATGGATGGGAAGTGCAGAATGCTTTTCTGTATTTTAGATAAACCACAAATTAACAAACCTAATTGCAAATAGAAAAACCTAATATGAGCAAATTAAAAAAAGAAAGACTTTTACTAAACAGAAAACTTCTACACAAGGCTCTGAGGCTGGTAATAACAGAAGTCGACCCCTTAACACATTTGCAGGTTTAAGAGCAAGAACCTATACACTAAACAAAATGCTTCAACTAACTCTCTCGTAAATTGTCATTGTTCCAGTCTTTCTAGACACGTCACTTCTGTGTTTGTACTGTATAGGTCATTTCCATACAATTCCAGCTTTATGTTCCCAATGTTTACACATATAGAAAGTAAAGCACGAGATTTGGTTCTAGCCTCAGACTCAATTTTGATAAGTCTATAACCTGGAGCTAATGACTTAGAAATTGTTTCTCGTTTTCCACAGCTGAAATGTGATACAAATAATCTTTTTCCATGTTTCAAAAACTACAAATAATTTACCCAACTTATTAAGCAGAAGTCTCTCAACTGTCTTTTCCTTTGTTCTAAATGTTTGTTTTGTACAAGTCTCCTGTGAAACCCTATCTATAGCATAACTGACAGAGCTGTCCATGCACAACCTTGGAACAGTTAATGTTACTTAAGTAAACTTCTACAGGAGTACTTAGGAGAAGTTATTGGCCTAAGATCTTACAGTAACAAGCTGCAAAATTGTTGTTTCCAGTACATAGCTGTTAATTTGTAAACACAATGAAAACTCTCAGGCTGATGAATGGCCAGTGATAACATTCCGCACTGAAAGCAGCATTGGTAACAATATTTACTTTGTTAATACCTGTCACTGGTGCCAACAAAACCTGAGGCTTTGATATGACCTCCTGGCGAGCCCTTAGTTATTCAATTATTTCATATACCTACCAATCATCCTTTACTTACCAGAACTGGCATGATGTACGATTACAGAAATAGATTTTTGTTTCGTTTTACTGAAATAAGGAACTCATAAATGAAATATGCCTATCCCTTTTTCCTGATATCATCCTTTGTATTTCATTCGCTAGCTAGTATTGCAAAGTTAAAGTGATAAAAAGTTTACACTGCTCGTTCAACTGTTGATTCAACACAGTCTTTTATCCTATATTACTTATTTTGCACCCAACATCTTTATTTTCAGAAATTCTAAATGATTAAATAGGGAAACGTGAATACACCAATCTGTTGGGGGTTGATAGCTTTTTTGCAACTGCCATCAGAGCCCTTGAGGAGGTTTTCCAACTAAGCATTCCCACGTGAGCAGCAGAAATCAAGTTATACCTATGACTGTACAAGTCTTTCCCACATTGGGCCCTGTTACAGTGATTGACAGATCATCATTAGCACAGTGGTATTAACCACTTGGTATTAACACCAAATTAAGTCATTAGTGAAACAGAGAACAGTCCTTCAGTCTCAGCAAGGCTGGGTGGTAGAAAGGCACAGAGCTGATGAAGAGAACCCTATTTACTGCACTAACCCTCAGGTCGAACAGGAGAGTGACAGGCAAATTCAGGCACGTCCAGGATCAAATGACTTCTGAGTAGAGGTTTTTACAGATAATAATTTTGGTCTAAAGTACTGAATCACTGCTTAAATCCTGTTTTAGAGTTCAGATTGTTGTCTATATTTAGGCTAAATCAACATCTTTCATCCCAAATTATGCTGCTGAAGAACAGACTAACAGACTGTGTGTTGAAAGGAGGAAAGCCTCAGCTATGCAATGTCCAGTCATTAGAGAAACATGTCTGTTTTAGACAGAAAGCAGGATTACTTTCACTATCACAAGGAAGTAAAAAGATGTTTGCATCATGTCTCCCCACTAGCAAGGAAATTAACTGTTCTGTAACAGAGTAAATAAAGTTATCTTCACATCATATTCCCATTCTATTAAAAGGTTTGTTATTTTGAAAATGAGATTACGTTTGTATAAAAGAAAATGACTCAGGCATCTCATCATGCCCTGAATCACTACTGTCAAAATATTTAGTCATGTCTCCTGCCTCAGCAACCATGTTCTCCCTCTTCACCCTACAAAGAACTGCACGCTCTACCAGTTGCCAAAGACTAGAATTCACACATCCTGGTCCTGCCATACCAGTTATAGCTCTCATACCTCTGGGTCTGATGTTTCCATCTCTCAGCTGGCACCTCAGACATTTGGAGCTGCAGACATGCCATAGTTGCATCCTCCAGCTCCCTGGTGTATTCCCTGTTGAACTATCCACAAATTAAATAACATGCATGTAAGAATGATATAAACACATGCAATTATCTTATTAAGTAACTAAGCAAATCAGTATGCTTCTCACTACATAAAGCTAGATAATGAAAGCAACAGAGGGTTGTTGAGCACACCACACTTAAAGTTCAGGAAACTACCATGTTTCCATACAATATTACTGCTACTGGGTCTTAATGTTTTCACTATTGCAACAATATAAAGCTGTTGGTGCATCTCTACACTACAACAGAGTATATATAATAGAATTGGAATACAGCATGGGTCAGCTGTTTTTTTGCTCTTGATTAAAGGTAGCACTTTCATATTTATGTCATCAAATCTGTTTGAGCTTTTTTATTAGCATTTGGTTTCATACTGTATATTCTTTTCCAAATGCCAGGGCTGAAATTTTCTGTGTTCTACCTTGCATCAAATTATTTTGGAAGGATAAACTAAAACAGATACACTTTCCAAAAATTTACACAGAAAGACAAGTAACTTTCCCCATATGAAGAAAAGTTTGTTCCTATTTTCTTGAAATCCTCTATTACCTTTGTGCTTTATTATTTGAAATTAAGTAGAAAGGTGGCCCCAGCAAAATACCTTAGTATCTTCTAAGATAATTATCAGAAAGGGATTTGTGAAGGAGAAAGAACTGTGGTAGGTAGACAAGATGAGAAATACCAGAATTAAAGAAGATCTGGGACAAAAGCTACAAAAGCTGAAGGTATATAAGATGAGGTGAAAAGATGAAGGACTAGAGAGAGGACAGTAGCAGGGATGGCAGAGGAAAGAATAACAAAGTGAAAGAATGTTTGAAGAGTAGGGGCTAGGATGAGCAGATACAAAGGAAATTTTTTGATACAATACTTTATTGTATAAACTTTCTCATATGGCCTTCATTTCTTTTATAGCACTTGTCTGAAATTCTGCTTGACTACTTGGAGCTGGAATTTTGTTTCTTTCATGGCTGCATGAAAAAATAAAATCTGCCCAGAATAGATCTGGCTTAGCACCTGAGTTCTATTTTGGCAGGTGAAGAAGCTCAACAATTCACAATTCACGAACAGTAAAAGCAAACAAATCCAACCCCCAAACACTTAGGACTTCAGATATGCATAGCAGCATGCACTGCCACCTGGAGGCAGAAAGCTCCAAGTACAGCTAAAAGCTTCAAAAGTACAGCTAATGCTTCAAAAGGAAACTTTCACCCCTAAATTAATTTTAGTTAAGATACCTAGCGTTCCTTTTGATTTTTTCCTGATGAAAATCTATTAGGGCAGCGAAAAGATGGTCTTCTTAAAAAGGACACAGACTCACGTTTTTAAATACCATTTATTACACATTGCAAAAAGCTGTGAAAGCCTTTATATTTGTACAAGATTACACATTTCAGTGATCATACCATGCATGGAGCGCATAGAACCCATCTGAATGGCATCTGTTTTCATGGGATTTTAGAGCCTAGGGTCACAAGGGGCAGGCACCTATATTTAAATAAGAAAAGACAGAAATCAGTTCAAGTGCAAACCTACAAAGTGGAACAAAGATATCCATAAGCAGGGAAAAGCAAGAGATGAGACTAAATCAGCCTTGCTATCAACAGGAGTGTAAATACCATAGTTCAAATTCTAGATGGGCTTAAAATCCTCAGGGGAACGTTCTCCGCTCAGTAGGCTATGCCTTTCCCCAGGCCTAACAGAATAATCTAATCCATAATCAAGGAAATAGAAATTTGCTCTGAACCTGAACGAGCAATTCACAAGTTTTCAGGCTCTCAGGACAGACTTTTATGCTCAAATACGGGTTAAATTCTTTCAGATGAGACTCTAATTCACCAGATATGAACAAAAGACAGGGCACTATTTGTTATTGGTTAATAACTTGTACTGCATTATATTTTAATGCTCAGTAAGTTTTCCCAAGAAGTGTTCTGTGCTATGCAAATCTTAGGGAAGTTTGAGCTTTAAGCTAAGGTTTGTGATTATGCATGCTAAATACTTTGAACCTAGACTATGTCATTTTATCTACTATCTCAAATAGCTTCAGAAATATTATTTTATTTGCATTATATAAAGGAAAATAGCAGACAATAACATAGCACTGGACTTATTTGACTGCAAGTCCTCTAAAGATGTTTACCAATGACATTCTTGTCTTCATCCTTCTTCTACTTCTGTTTTTTATACTGAAATGAAAAAATATATATATTTGTGGGAAAAAATACATAACTAAAAATAATGATTCACACCGACAAGAATTTACAATCCTATTCATGGTCTACACAAAATTGCCTGTTTCTTTTAATTTAGATTGAGATGTGATAGGCTTTCCCTCTGCGATATAAAATAATGGAGCCATTTGCTTCTTGATGGACACCGAATTGGATCCTCCTCTTGCACCACTGGAAAACTGGCAATATAACTAAGTACAATATAATCTGCTGCAAAACCACAATGAGGCTTTTCATAATTGTAGGGAGAACAAAATCAGATTCAGGCACAGACAGTTATTTACTAGACTGTAACCGCTGGGATTTAGCTACTGCTATAAATTTATAATCTATGACTAATCTGTACTTGCTCCTGTAACAATTCTTATTTGGATTTCATGGACTAGCAGAGATAGGGATTTAGCAGTCATTTAGTAAATTAAGTCACTGATACTTAGAGCAAGCTAAATTTTTGACTTGTGTCATGATACTCTGAGAAATCCAAAGTCATGCAACTCAGCTGTCCAATGGCAAACATTCTTTTATTTAAGAATCCAGTTTGTCAATCCACTTTTCCTCTGCTAGTATGATATTTTGGCATGGACCTTGTGGCATTGCCTGTTTGAGTGATACATTTCAGTGCTGTGACAGTAAGGAGGCATTTCCACTTGGTGATAACTGTGGCATGAGTGAACTGATTACCACAATTCTGCCACCATGTTGTCTAACCCTGATCCATTTAGTCACAGGTAAGACCTGAGAAAAAAGCATTCAGGGAATTTATGTAAACTGATCAACAGAGGACAGATTCCTGTTAGGAAAGAAGCCATTTTTTAACAATGATCTGTGACTTGTGTCGTTCCTCTATGATAAACTGACATTAGTCACCACTGCTGAAATTTAATATAATTCTTAAAGGAAACAAAAAAAATATACAGAGATCAATTTAAAGCATCATTGCTTCTAAAAAATACACTTAAATTTATATTGACAAAGAAGAATTTTTAAACGAGAACCATCAAATTCATAAACCCCAAACAGCTAGGTTATTTCCTTTCACTCAGGTGCTTCAATATCCAGGACAGTAGAACAGTTTCCTGCTCCTAATTCACTTTGCAGTGTTTTATTCTTTGATTTGAACTAAGTCAGAGCTAAACTTCAACAATCTGATGCACTTACTTTATTCATGACCCAGTCAGCATCTTCGATGGCTCTCTTAATAATTTGCTGGATCCTCTCAGGATTGTCTTCATCCGCATGAACTTTGAAACTCTGCAACATTTGATCAGTGTTACACTGATGACCAACTTACTGCAACAATTGTCAAAATAAGGATCCTTTTAAATCCTAAAGAAAATTTGAGGCACACAAACATTTGATCTGAAAAGGTAAAAAATATACATCATAGCACCTGACTATGCTATTTCCATAACAAGGCTTAGTAAATGTAATTTCATATTAAATATTATATTCCTTTCAAACATCATCAGCAAAAAACACTGAGAAGATGATCGCAGACTACTGAGAACTTGAATTCTGGACAAAAACTGAGGTACCTTTAGGAGGTAAAGATACCTCAGGAATTTGGGAGGAACCTCAGGAATTCAGGATTTGGGAGGAAATTCTTCATTAGTAGGAAATTCTTCACTCAGAGGGTAGTGAGGAACTGGAGCAGGTTGCCCACAGAGGTTGTGGGTGTCTCGTCCCTGGAGGTGCTCAGGAACAGGCTGGATGGGGCCTTGGCCAACCTGATCCAGTGGGTGGCATCCCTGCCTATGGCAGGGGGGTTGGAACTAGGTGATCTTTAAGGTCCCTTCCAACCTGAGCCATTCTACAATTCTATGATACCTTTCTTTACATGGAAATGCAAAGTACATGACCAAATTTAATAAACATCTCACATCCTAGTAAATTCAACAGCACCTAAGTAAGATGCTGAATAGTGAAGTTTCCTTGGAGTTGTCTGGCACAGTAAAACTACAAATGACACAGAACATCAAAGGCATGAAATGACTTGCATATAAACAGTTAGATGAGATTTACCTGTCCTGAAAAAAAAAAAAAAAAAAAAGTAACAGACAAGGATCTAGCAAGTATTACCATAAAAGATGTGTTTAGGTGAATAAGGAATTGTTGTTCACTCTGGACTAACACAAGAAGTAGAGATGAAAGCAAAAGAAAAATTGAAGACTTCAGACTCAAAGCAGACGAAAGGAAATGCTCCTTCACACACTCCCAGCATAACCCTTTGAATCCACAAAGGTTTCAAGCTTACAGAAAATTTTACATGCCCAAAGTTATAAGAAGCTGGTCCAAACTGTAGGGGGAAAATAAACAAAAAAGGAACTACCACACAACTCTGAATTCCACCAGTGAAAAGAAATATGTTTCTCACCTGCCTGATTGCATGCCTGTAATGCTGACGAATATTCTCTTCGGGAAGTTGCTTACAGCAGCGAAGCAGGTAGCGATATAATTGCAAAGAGGTCTGAACTAATTCAGCATTGGGTAGCGGAGCCATTGTCACGTTTTTTAGCTGTTGAAAACCAACAACACAAATCAAGATATCCACTGAACTTTATTAAAAACAGTAATAAAAGCATAAAGTAATTTTACAACAATAAAAACATGGCCAGTAAATTAAAATTGAGCAGTAGAAAACAACATGAAATACATCAGAACTTGCTTAGTTTATGGACAAATTGTGGTTATTTGTCACCGATCAAAGTAGAAAAAACAGTGTGCAGTTCAAGCAGAGAAAATCACTTTAAAATAGTAATATTAAGCTGTGTTGCAATTTAATACTTTTTTTTTCTCTTAAGAAGAAGAAAAAAAACCTACAGTAAACAGAATAGTATTGGCAGCCCCCAAGAGATCTGTTTACTTGTATTTGGCTGAGGTTTGTGGCTTAACATTAGCTTTGAAATTTTTCATTTTTGGAACAGCAACAGGAAAAGAACAAATCTAGCAAGTTTCACCTCAATAACTACACTTACATATTGTAACAGTAAGTCCACCCAATCCATATAAAGTGCTAATCAAATACTGTAAATGACTTGTCATTTAACAGATGGTTACCATCTGCAGAGAACTAAATTAACATTTGGAAAAAAACACTTTTACATCATTACTCTTAAGAATAAAGATAATACATAAGTAACTAAATAATGAAGTAGGTGTAAGTCATTATTTTAGCATCCGCTATGATACTTACTTATCACTTGGATATTTTTTTTCTTTTTGCTTCCTTTAAGAAATTTCTTTGGCCAAATTTAGTTCCAAGTAGAATAACACAATAAGCATCTCATGCATGGGCTGCTGAGGTTCCAGATGAGAAATTTATGCTTTTTACCTGAAGTTAATTACATCTCACAGATTGCACTGGCTACCAGGTTCAACACCTCCAAGCTAACAGCCCAAGCATTCCACCCGTGCAGCCACAGGAGTGCCCAGACAGGAGCAATGCCAGATTTAAACATACGAAGAGTTGCAGTAACACAAGATAGTACAAGACTTAGTAGGCCTTCTTCGATGGGATTTCTAAAGCTAATGCATGGGACTGTTACACATGAATCTGAATATCCCTACATACATTCTTTTACTGCCTAAATGTTGTATTCAATGGAATTTGAAAACGTTAGGTCAAGACCTCCAGAGATCTCTAAGTCTGGTTGGGTTGCAAGTTGTCCGGAATTTCCAGACTTGCCCAATAGGCACATACATACCAGCTGCTCTGCTCACTTCCCCTGAGTCACGTAAGCAAAATGCCAGGCATCAGCCATGCAGATCTGGACAGAAATAAAGCAAAAACTTCTGTCTCTGAATTGACCAATATGTAAATTTCACAGCCATAAAGAAATAAATACCAGTTTTCTTCTTGAGACAACAAAATATTCCGCTGACCTTGCAGTGCCCAGAGCTGATGTACTTAACTTCCAAGCGTCAGTCAGCTCTGATACAGCACCTTCACTGCAAAGCACCTTTGAAAAGCAAGTAATTGCAAAGGGTTCTGAACAAATTTAGCATTGGGTAGTGGAGCCATTATCACGTTTTTTAGCTGCTGAAAACAAAGAACACGAATCAAGATATCCACTGAATTTTATTAAAAACAGTATTAAAAGTGTAAAGTAATTTTACAACAATAAAAACATGGCCAGGAAATTAAAATTAAAACAGCAAGTAATATTATGTTAAAGGCTGGACTAGATGATTTTAGAGGTCTTTCCCAACCTGAATGATTCTATGATAAAGGGGGAGAGAGAAAAACATTTGCTCGCTGCTCTGGCCCCAAGAGTTTCTTCTGCGTGTTCTATTCATACCCCGGTTTTAGTGTACGCTCATGCTGGTTATGTACGATTCTTCTATCTGAAGAAAATTAAACAATTCTATGAGAAAAACACATTATGTACCCTATTCTTGAAGGGTGGGCCTCTACAATGCTGCTTTACTCATGGCACCAAGCCACAGGACAAGGTTATATCTGAGTGACTCATGGCAATGCTGCTTCTGCTCATTAGGGAAAGACTGGTGAAATCCATGCTGCCATAATTAGACAAAAGGTGGTTAGGTTCAAAAATAGGTAAAAGCCTGTAAAATGAGAGAGAGCTGTTCCTGCGGCAGAGCTTCTTGTCTACAGAAGATATATAAGAAAAAGCCTCGCGATATTAGCGTTACTTTCTGTATTGGGATCGGGCCCATACCCTTCAGCCAGGAACTTGGGCTTGGTCGTGGTAGGTAGTCCCTCTCTCTGTATATCCATATATATGTGTCTAACGAAAAAGTTTCTGCCACAAAGAATTTACAAGGCAGACTAATGACAAGTCATAAGATGAGGCAGAATGAAGCAGATGAGCCAAACAGGTGGGATGGGAATGGGGAGGAGGTGACAGTAATACGAACATGTTTTTGTGGAGCCTAATAGAGCACACAACATAGCTCACCACCTGCTTAGCTGCTATCAACAGGCAAGTTTTATAACACTGTTTCTGCAGGTCCTTAAAAAATAGTGAGTCATGGCTAATGGTGGGTGCCATAGAAGCCGTGAAGAAAGCTTCTGATGACACTTCAGAACGAAAACCTTTTTCTAGCCTTCAAGAGAAAAAGACGGCTGTTTCAGGGGAGAACTTTGCAGAGTTACTATCTGATGAGCTGATGTAAATTATGTGATGTAACTTATTAAAACTAATTTAAAGATATACAATAGAACACACCGATTAACCCTTTAGTGAAAAACACCCTTAAGTGTTGTAATTCTAGGCTACAGGCTTTTTTTTCCCCCTTAAAAACTCCAAACTGGCCTTTTACCCATACCTCGTTACCAATATGCCATATAATTTTTTGATTGCAGAGAGCTGTGAGATCAATCTATGGTGCTGATACCATGACTCTACCATTAATGTTAGAAAAAAAAGCACTTACAAAACGACAGTTGAATCCCCTGATCTGTAAGCCACTGGAACGGCTGGGGTAACTTCCCATCGTAGCTAATGCAACACGGCTGGCCAGCAACACGCACAAGGCTCAGCTTGGACACTCCCTTAATTAACCCCAGGGAAAGCACTGCCACTCGGGGGATCTGAGAAGGAGAGTAGACAGGGATCGTTCCCCAGGCGGAGAGATGGGTGATGCCAACGCCAAATGCAGCAATAAGTCCTGTGCTGGGAGTGCCCCACCTGGTGTCAGAACTAACACACACCAACGAGACAAAAGGCAGGCTGAATTTAATGTTTAAGACAGTAACTTTGGTTTGGGTCTTATTACTGGATTCTAGAATACAGATCTCCAGGACCGAAATGGTTACACCACTTAGGAGAGATTCCATGGACAAAATGCAAGATGTGGTATTTCCTTTTTTTTTTTTTTTTTTTTTGGCTACAGGTAACTCGGAAGCAGATGCTAACTGGAGTTAATTTTCAAACCCCCCTCTCTCACCATGGTTGGGTGTAATATCATGATGTCTTGTGAGTAAGAAAACCTTAATTATTTGGCTCTTGGATTCCGTCCTCATAATCTTTACCTTCTGCCTGTTATCCTCTCCTCTCACAGCTGACACGTACCAAAGATAAATCGGCACTAGCTTCCAACAGGTCAGTGATGTGCCAGAAAAACCTCTGGACAGTCCCATCTTTCTCTGGTATCCAAAACTGACAAGTGGTTTAGTGCACTTTGAGCTTCCTAGGGCGTGCCTGCTTTTGAATATTTGATATGTTTTATTAGTAAAGTAAGAGAGATGAGGTAAGACTTCACAATGGTCCCTCCTGAGAATTATTTACAGCCAAAATATGGCTTCCATTAGGTTTCATGAACAATTAGAAAACTATTCTTCCATCATGAGGACAATAAGTTGGCTCTCTACCGCTACTGCAATCTTTTCATTCTGCTTGCTTGATTCCAGTTCTGTTCTCTCGTATTTGTGTAACAAAAGTCATTCATCCTCACACGCCACAGGATTTCTACTGTCCAGGAAAAACAAAAACAAAACACATAAGGCAGAAAGATTTTACAAAACTTCAGAAATAGAGACCAAGAGCTGGCTTCTTAAAATGGTTTCAGTCTGACTACCCCACTAGCCAGCCCATTTTCCAAGCACACGAGATTTGCTAATTATGGCTCTGCCCTAAAAAGTTCAGCTTAAAATACAGATTAGAACTCCCCCGGGCTTAGGAATGTTCATCTCATTCTCTTCCATTCTTTTCTCTAAAATATCACTTTCTCTTTGCAATTAAACCTATGCTGGACATCAGTTCCATGCAGTTACTTGGTTTGAATTCATTTCCCTTTGGCATTTGAGTAAAATGAGGTGATTACACTCCAAGGTCTGTAAAGGGATCCCTGTATTACCCCTCCAACCAGCAGAAAGATAAACTCCAAAAAAACAGCTCCAAAAAAACAGACTGAATCCCTCCCTACCTTTCTCTCACTGAATGCAGAAGGAAGCATTATGATACAGTGCCTATTGTTACAAGGTTAAATTAAGTAGAACAATTCCATGTCTGTGACCTCAGTTTTGCTTGGGCATACTGGGCACCTACCTCATTGTATAATATTCCAGCAGATTTATTTACTTTCCAAGTGTTGAAGTCCTCATTTGCTTTTCACCCCAAATTAAACTTTTTGCAATGAGCTTAAGCAGGCAGGCTCTGGGAGCTAAGCAATTTGAGAGTAAGCTGCTGGTGTGTGCAGACCTGCAGCTCCACTGGCAATAGATACACTCAGTCCTAATCAGTTTACCCTCAGACCACTGATTTGATATATAATCATATCAAGCTTATTAGCAAAGAGTTTGTATTTATGAAAAAAAGAGAAGTTAAAGTGCCTACAGCACAGCCTGTGCACATCCCTGAGAATCGCCTCCCCAGCCGCCAGAAGGGGGTCAGTCAGTCCTGGGGCTGGCTGCCAGCACTCAGAGCCGAGGCCACCCTGCAGCACACACCTTTCACTCCACCCTCGGTATCACTCTCAGCACTGACTTCTTTCCTTGACTTCTCTGAAGTTGTTTTCTTAACAAATCTGGAACCCTTCTAATATGAACTGACCTTCAAAGAAGATTCTCCTTCAGTTTCTTGCTAGCACTCAATTCAGCCGTATCACTGTGTTCCCCTACCAGCTATCAGTGAAAATGCAAATGAAACTTCAGGAAAATCATCTTGGACAAAGCTTGCTTTATTATGCAAATGCCTTTGCTTTGCTTTCCTGTTCAGGAAATTTAGTTTCACCCAACACCTGGCTCTTTCCCCCCAACTATTTAAATAGAATTATTGAAATAATTCACCTGGTGTTTGTTATCTTTTTACTTAAACTATTTTGGGGTTACTAATTCACATCATATATTGTAATAAACATTTACTGCACAAGCATCATGCTGAATCCCCTCACTTCATTCTTCCCTTTACATTTTGTACTGCAGGTGACAAAAAAACTGAGAACAATATATTTAGACTGAGCAACGTTCCTGACACACACTGTGATTTTAAGGGATTCTGTCACAACACAATTCAATTTAGAGAAGATGTTGATGTTTCTGTTTCAGAAGAGCTGAGAAGAACAGGATTTTATGTTTTGGACCAAAATCTAGCTTCACTTCTCTTTCATAACAAGAAGTCAAGAAGTCCAGCAGCATACACACTGACTTTCTTTGGCTGCCTTAAGTTTTTTTTAGCCATGTGAAATTGCGCAGGGTAAGCAAGACCTTGGAGTTACTGGAGCTTAAGGACGTAGAGGTGTTGCATCCAGCCATTTTTGAAGTGCATCTCTGAATCTGTTCTATTCCTGTACCCTGAGGGTCTCCCCGTGTCTTGCGGACACACCAGAACCCCACTCTGAGACGGGCCTGCTTGCCTACAGGACAGTGAGTGGCAGAGATTAAAGGATTAGACCAGCTTTATACAGCACACCTTTGGCTCCAGTCACTGTTCTCCCTTTCCTCCTTCCTTCAGCGGCAGTTGGGGATGTTCTGTAGCACTGACATTCAGGCTTTAATAGAAAAAGTGTTTTGTTGACCTGAACGCGAGCTTATCTTTATACGCAGGTTCATTTGGTTTGATCCTTAGCTGGTAAGAACTGGGAGAGTTCCACTGTCCTTCAGCTCCTAACCCTGTATTTCCCATATTCCCACTGCATCCCAGCTCAAGGCACACCTCAAAACATGCTTTGGGAGTAAGGCCAATTTGTTGAGTTGTTTCTAGGCTTTGAAGTCCTATCTGTCACCATGCTCTAATTAAACCTAAGTGGTGCTATAGATTTCCTGTCGCAAAAGCACAGATTCTTTATGTGTTGGGAATGCAGAGGACAGCCTGCTTCAGCATAAAGAAACTCATCTACGGGAGAGAGCAGGAAACCAAAGTCTCATAAACATACAAATATGGAATGATTAAGCTGATTGATGGAATGAAAAATGTGTTTCACTTTAGATAATTATGATTTTTCCACTGCAGTATTTTTCATAGGAACACAATGAACTGTTAAATTCAAATCATGTGACCAACACACGAAATTTCAGAAAAATTGCTTCTGCTTTCCCCCAAATGTTGGAGTTCGTAATGGATTTGAAATTTGACATTTTCACCAGTTCTAGTTATCAAACCTTCATTACAGGAAGGCCCTATACTGAAAGAAAAAGCGATCCTGAATGCTGCTGTACATCCACAGCGTCACAAATGTTACAACCTTTGGGACATGAGTTATCTTCACGGGGGAGTTTACCATCAAAACCCCGTATTTTTCTGAGCACGCAGAGTCCCCGTGTTTGTACCACCCTGAGCAGGCTGTGAAGGGCGCCGTAATTCCAGGGGGCTCCACCTGCTCCCTGCAGCCACGGCACCACCCAGGGACCCCCCACACCTCACCAGTGGCACCGAGCCACTGCTACCTTGTCAGGGTATTGGGAGTTGTGTTTCAGAGTGCTGAAACGCATTCTCTGTATCGTCACCTCAGTTACCTAAGTTGTGACAGCCACTGTTGTGTACATTAAAAAAACAAACAAACACTATTTGGCTAATTTTTGAGTCTGGATTAAGTTCTCCTATGCATGAGTCATTTTCTTGGCATTCTTGGAACTTTTGCTCCCTTTAGGACCACCACAATCTTGCAACATTGTCGTTGTAATTTCAAGAATACACTTCAGTGTATTCAGTGCCTCAGTCTGCAACTGTAGAAAGATAATTAGAACTTTCTATGTACCATAATGCTCAACTGTGAGCTCCACGTACAGCATCTAACATGATTTCAGAGCCTACTGGCTGGAAAAGCTGTATAAAACCCTAAAGCAGTAATCCATTTGATAGTTTATTAGAACCTAATACTCTTTCTTTTCCTGTCTATATGTGCATCCAGCTTCCATGAAATCAAATCAAATTCTTCTTACGATCTGGCATATTGAAATGTCATCTGAACAGGTCTTTCTCTTTCCCTGGTTTCTTATTTTCCCCCTGTTAACCTTTCTGAGCTGCCTCCAGCATCCTAGCTTTATCGTGCAATACAGTTCTTCTCTTCCAGATGGCATACACAGTTTTAACTGCTTTTGAAGTACTCTGTCCCACCAACTATGCTTTTGCACCTTCCTGCCTCAGCCAATTCCGCATCAACTAAGCATTGCCATGTTATCTCAGCTGGGACACAACCGCCTTGGGGAACTGGACTGGATCTTTTTTATCTCACTTCACTGGAAATCAGGACATGGAAAAACTGATGGCAATTTTACTAACACAGTTGTTTGATCAGAAATAATCTTATGAGTTGACCCACCGTTAGGTTCTCATACAGTGCCACAGTATCTTAGCACAATTCAACGCTGAATAAATCCTGAGAAGAGGTATGACTGAATTCTGTACTTGTACACCCCACGACATCATGGAATTTGCATAGTTAATTTGCCCCTCACTTTGCACAAAAAGGACAATAAGGCATAGTAAGAGTCTGCATTAATGCTTTTGTTCCAAAAAGACTCCACAAATGTTACAATTTTTATCTGCCATGAAAAATAAAAACCTCAACCTCACAAAATCTGGCTGTAATTGTGACTAATACTGTAAATCTCCTTGTGATAACTTAAATTTCATGCATAGTACAACAAACAAACTATCTAAACCAAGAACTGTTGAGTCAGAAACAAAATAATCCACTAATTGTGCTTTTCTGGAATGGATGACTGTATAATGCCCTAATCAGAAGGCTGAAATCACATTTGCATTTAGATAAAGCCCTGTTTAAAAAGAGACAAGTATAAAAGGAGACACTGAGACTATTGTGGCATTTCGCTGCATAGCATAATCATTTACGTTCCTGATAATGATATTCAGATAGTGAAGCAAAAGCTGACCAAAGCCAATTAATCTTGCACTCTGCATTAGCACGCCTGTCAACTGACCCTGTGAATACCTGAACCCGTGATACCGATACAACACTGTGCCACTGCTCTCAGATATTTTTTTTTTCCTGCTACTGCAACTGTTTTTCAAGCAAATCCCTATGGCTCAACAATTGCAACCTCAATCCCTCCAGAACAGTTAAACAGCCACCAAAACTGGGCTTCAGAGACTTCAAATGTGAGTTAAAGCTTCAAGAACTACCTGAGCTGCTGCTGTTTCAAGGTTGTTCCCCCTCGCGCTCACCCCACATACACAGGCTGGGTGTGTGTTTTCTTACTCCTTCAGAGTATTGTGCCTTTACCATTCTAACGTGGGAATGTACGACTCTATTTCTCTCGGTTGGCTCTAAGTTACTGAGGGTGCCTGTGGTCCAAAAGCTGGTAGCAGTGTTGATGCTCTCACTGCAGATTCTGTTACCAGTTGAGCCCACTGCGTCTTCAAGGAAACTACGCTGTCTCCCCAGCTGTTAGTAGGCTTTGGTTGAACTCAATCAAAAATTTCTGAGATGTACACAGTGCATTTTGCAAAATAGGATTGAGTAATCAAACCTTGTCAAAAAACAAAAAAGGAAAAACTCTTGCAAAGCATCTATTCAGCAGTATTAGTTTAGTTTTAATTAGGAAAATGCTTCAGAATATTTACAGCTGTATGAATGCTCACAAAGCACAACAGAAGTAGCTTGTTTTGTTCTCTTTTTTCCAAAAAGTATTTTTTCGTGATTTTAGGTATCTGGAGAATTCAGTGCTGAACTTGGAACATGTACAATTATCTAAGCTGTCAAAATTATTTGTCCTCCTTGAAAATAAAAATCTAAGTGCCCAATAATAGACTCTAAAAGAAAAAAGAAACTGAAAATAAATAGTGAACCTAATATTAAAGATTCATAGCCCAGCTCTGTAACCTGACTCATCATGCCATTGCTGGGCCCACTTACAACAGCACGAATACCGATTCCAGAATTGGTGTTTGTGCAAAATGCAACGGGAAAAATGTTCTGTGCAGGGAAGTAATAATCAAGCTGCCAAAATAAGAATGAAATTGGAAGCCTCTTGAAACCTCTTTAACCACAAAACATCTTGGCTCAGGATCTGACATCAGGCCAGGACGACACCCGAGCAGACTGCTGCTACTCGCTAGGATCCTCACTCTTTTTTTTTGGTCTTTGTACGTGGCTACATTAGTCTTCCCTTCCACATTTCACAGCTTCCTTGTGAAAATACATTTACAACTTCCTGCAGCAGAGTGGCAGAGCTGTCCTGCTTCAGTGAAGTAACTGCCTTCTTCTCTGGTTATTAATCCGTAATGTGTTTTCTTTATTCCCTAGAAGGTCACCAGAGAGGGACTACTGCACTGTGTTCAAGGCCAGCTCTGTGGGTTCTGCTGCCCTAGGCAAACCAGCAAACGTCCGTCCCGACCAAATCACATTCACTCAGAGCATTATTGAATGTCTTGCAGCTCTGGGCAGCGGCCTGCCCTGTAGATATACTCTCTTGTATGGGTGAGCATGTACAATGCTCAAATCCCATTGTAATAAACACATCTCTCCAGCATGCTGAGCTTTTATTAAGATCTGCTGGTTTGATGTGATTGTTTCTGACGAGCTGTGGCCTGTCATTATTGTGAATTCTGTCCTTTCTAAATATGATCTGTAATGTCTTATTGCATGACTGATGATAGCTAGACATTTTTGTTCTGTTCACTTCTATTTCTGTTCTCCTCTGCTCTGTGCTTTGCTTCTCTGCCTCGCACATCGAGCAATGTCAAAGGAGAGTGCACCAGCAGCACGTTCTGGGGGCTGAGGACAGCGCTGTAAAGGTGGCATTACAGAGCACCAGCAGAGAATACAGGAGATTACCAGCTGGCTGAACCACACATCCCAAAGACCTGGTTTGTGACAAGGAATCTCCAGTGGCTGGACATGCCTCGGGCAGTGTGACAGCACCAGCATGAGGCTTAGCGCTATTGAACGCCACTAGGCAGAGACGTTTCCAATCCAGCACCAGGGAAGAAACACGCTTCCTACACTTAGGCCAGATTACCCAGTTGGGGATAATTAATGAATGTGCTTAGACTAATTGAAGAAATATTCTTTGTAGCATGCTCACCCAATGCCAAGTTTGGGCAGCAATGGAGGAATAGACAGGAATCTCTCTGGCTTAGGTGCAATGCAAACTTCTCCACTTTTTTCTCCCAACAGTGACTTTTCCAAGCGCAAAGAAAATTCTGAAAGGCCGTCTTGTAAGACCTTTATCCTCCCAGCTGTAAACTGCTCAGTGAAGTGCTGTCAACACTTATTTTGTTCTTACTGCCCAAATCCGTAAGTATTTATAGGCAAGATCATGCCTGAATATGAATTGAATTGGATCTTGCTACCATCAGCTTTAAAACAAAACTGCCTGTTCATTCCTCTCTTTCTTGTAAATATTGCACTTTGACATGTTCCAGTTTAGCACCAGTGGCTCTCCCTACAGTTAGTGCAGTTGTGACAGTTGGTATAACAACTTTCAGGATGTAATTATAGGCGTATATCACCTAATATTTTCTCAATCTCTGAAGATTTTTGAAGAAGCCTCCAATTAAACACAAAACAAGGATACCCAGTTAGCAGCATAAGGTAGGAAAGTTCTTCTGAAGGGTGCAAATGAATGCATGCTGTCTTTAAGTGAAGCGCTAGTTTTATAAATTATGGGTCATGTAAGTCTGGAAGAAGTAGGTCCTCAAGAATCGGCAAATTTTACATATGCTTTTGTCATGCTTCCTGATCCAATTCAGGACTGAAACTGGTACAAAATTAATTTTAATTTTGTTTTAAGATAAAGCAGGATTGCTTGGGCAAAACTAGCCTATCTTGTTTTATTTTTTTTAGCAAAAGAGTAAAAACATGTAATTCAAACAAGCTGCTACCATTTAGTGTAGAAAGGACTCTAACTGGGAAAATAAAAGTGCACAAGTTCAATAGAAGGACAAAGTGATGACAACATAAAGAGTCAGGTTTTGAGAAAAAGCAAAAAAGTCACCATGACTCTCACTATAGACCAAAGGCTAATATAAGCTTTTTACTTAAAACCAAGAATGCCCAAAGTAGGTCTCTCAGCATTCCTTCAGTGCAAATACCACACCCAGCCTACAAGGGAGTAAAATCTACACTACAGGAGGGCTTTGCAGTGTAACTTCTTATTTTACTGATGTACTGCAGCACCACCTTTCTCATCCTATCCACACACAATCCCAAACTAATCACAATGGTGCTCGGACAATGCCCTGGTATCTGCAGGTTGCCCTGTAATCGTCCTTCCTAATTTATATCATCCTTTACAGCAGCACGAAGACCAACTTGCCATCTCATTATCCCAACCCCCACCTGCTGCGATTTAGCATCTTCCAGTCCTTTGCCCTCAATCCAAGTAATGACCTGTGCCCAAACCTTCCATGGTGTAAACCCTGCCAGTGGCAGAATCGTACTCCAGATGAATTTGACCCACAGCACCTTGAGCAAAATCCAGGCCCGTCCATGGGAGAAATGCTTACAAGCAGCAGTGTTACAGAACATTTAAGTCTGAGAGTGTTTAGCCTCTTAAGGGGGATTTTAATTTGCACAGTTCACTAATCAGGGATTGTTACCATACCAACAGTTAATCACGTGGCCAAATGCCCACCATATCTTAGGAATATTCGAGAGGTCTTAAAGCCATATCTCAAGTTTTCCTAGAAATTTTACTGTCACTCTCCCTGGCCTAGCCTAACTGAAAGACCACCTGCTTGGTAAGAAAAACAAGGAAAACTATGGCTTTCAATAAGCTTATTGCAAAGAAAGGGATCCTTGCTCAGTCCTTGCTGCTTCTCTCCTACTCTGGGTTAAGATGGGCTTCCAAAAGGGAAGCAAACACCGCATGCTGGAAGGAAACAGTTTTGTTCATTCTGAATAGGCTTCCTAAGCCCACTGATCAGACCTGCAGTGATGTCAACAGGCTGGCACAGCAACACTGACTTGAAGAAATCTGCAGTACATGCTCAGGCCCCACTGGCAGCATAGCTCTCATAGCGCTAGAACAGCCTCTGCCCACCCCATGTGGAAGAAGGCTGTTTGCCATCCAGCCTCACAGCAGAGTCATGCCCTTTGTTTAGATGAGATCAGAAAGCAAACGCTGAGAATTCAAATATCCCATTGCGTTACGCCCAGACCATGGATGTGTAAACAGCCAACTCTAGCATCTTGGATCTGTATGAGGAAAAACATCCTGAAAAGAAACTGTGCTCCAGGAAATGGAGCGGCTTGTGCTGGGATCAGGAATCCTATCCTCCGATTCTCACACTAGTACCTCATACAGGGAATCATGCTGCTGACTATGCCTCTCAAGTGATTCATCCCTAACATCCCTAACTCAGAAAACAATCCCCTGAATCTTTGGAATCTACATCCTAATTCTTTTGATGCTTGCCAGATAAACCAGTTTCGATATCCTCTACATATCTGAATTGCTGTTAGTGATTGATCTGTCTGGATTTTGATGGAATGGTTCTGAGGCGATTCATATATTTCTTTTTTTTGTAAGTATTTGGGTGTTGATACAGAATGGCAGAGTATGCTTCTCCCATCGCAGCAGACAGCACATGGCAGGACAGCTCTTCTGAATGACAAAAGCACCTCATGGAGAGGGAGCTGCCTTTGGTTTCAGCCATGATTCAGATTTGTTTACATTTTGTGAAACCTCAGGAAAAGAGGATAAAAGCTTCGGTTCAATTGAAGTCATGTTGCTAACCTTCAGTGCTAATAATTAACTCAATTATGCTGAATTAATTTGATGTAATTATTGGTGATGGCACAAAGACAGTGGCCCAGAGAAAGTTTGAGAGACAGGAGGAACAGAAGTCTTAACAATACAAAATACCCCGTAAATAGCGCTTTTTTTTTTTGCCAGAATGAGTCAAAGACAAAATGAGTTCATTACAGTCATCTAGCTTTACTCAACCCTCCAAATTACCCCAATACCCAGACAAATAGCTGTGAAATCCAGCAAGTGAACTAGAATTAAAACACGCCCTGATGAATTTGACACAGCACTCAGTGCAAGCGTCTTTCCCCATCCTATTATCTAAACAATACAGATTTAATAATATATTTAAGAGAGCCACAATGCTTTGCCTTTAACTGAAGACATTAATTAAAAGCATTTTCTTGTTGCAGTGTTGTCAATTGGGTGCTTTTTGATGAACAATCTGGAGAAAGCTTATGGAGTCTTTTCATTTGATCTGCAGTTTTATCCAGTACTTTCCAGACTTATTCAGTTCAAAATAAACATAGCAACTATAAAACAAACAGCTATCTTTCTGCTTCCCCATTTAATATTTGTGATTTGCTTTGAAAAAGTACAATAGAACTCCATTTTTTGTTATGAAAAACATAGAGTTTACTGTGGCTTTTTTAATTTTCTTGTGAGTTAAAGTCATGAGAAGAAAATAATTAGGTGTGATTGTCTTAGGTGTTGGGGAAAAAAATAGAAAAAGAAAAATAAGAAATAACATACAAATTACTGCTTTAAGTATTGCCAGAATCTCTACAGGACTTTCTCACCTCCTCCCTCCACTACTGGAGGATGCACACCCAGGCTGCTGTTCCACTTCCATTTACAGTCTGGTCAGATGCCACGGACCGAGGGTGCATTTACCAATATAAAATTCACGAGACAGAACACCAAATATTGCAACCAAGTTGAAGACATAAGCCTCTTACGTCTCAGACTACGAGTGATCGGTAGTGTGTTGCGTTTCCCATTCCTGAGCCTGTCCACCTTGAGTGCCTAGAGTATGCCACCCACATGCCCCCAGCCTTGTACATGAGCTGCCTGAGGCAAACCTCTCGTTGCCTTGTTCCCCCCAGGCTTCTCTGCGCATATGGATTGAGCACCACGGGCGGTTATTTTCCTGCTGTAAAGAATTCAAAAATTGAGTTTGGATTACAGCATCAATATATTTGATATTTTTACAGACTGGGAGGACTGAAAATATTTAACTATGAAGAGTGTTGTACCTCAACCTGCCTTGCTTCAGTTTGACATCCTGCTTGTTTCACATCTGTTAATGTTGTAAGTATACAGACTTCTCAACTTCTACTGCATTTCAACTGTCCTTGGGGACAAAAATATTACCTCCAAAATCACCAGTTGCTTCTGAGGTACACTTTAAAAATAATGATTTAATATAATTGCACTGTGGTTTAACTGAAATGCAATATATATCATTATTCACAAATTTTATTTGCCTCCTCACAGTTTTTCCTTCCATTTCTTTCTAGTTAATTCAGCAAATTTTTCCTTTTTCTTTACTATTATTGGCTTGGTTCAGTTACCTCACTGGCAATATATATATATGTATATAAATATACTTATATATATTATATAAATATACATGTATATAAATATGCATATATATAAAATAATCTAGTAAGATACAAGCCCTAACAGATGCATACAAAAATAGTAGTGAATAAACCATTCAATTTCCACATATTGAGCTGCCACAGAAAATATTTGGAATTCTGTGGGTGGACTCAAGAGCCACAAGAAATTCTTCTAATATTAGTAAATGCAGCCATCACACAAACAGGCACAAAGAATTGAACAAAGCTGAGCCATTCTGCACCATACTGGTTTTAGTCTTGGGAATGTGATAATGCTTTGAGAAAAGAAATCTAATGAATAATCCCTGGAGGAGATCAAAGCAGCATGTAATAACAGATCGATAAAATAATCGGGTAATGAGAACCCAGCCGTGTTTACGTAGGCCTGTTTCTGCAAGTGACTGGCTTCAGCTGAGACAGCCGAGGTAGTGAAGACCAGGCATTATTTTTTTCCTCTCTCCAATCAAAATAAGTCAGGTTGAGAAGCAACCAACCAGTCCAGCTCTGAGAACTGAAGGAGAGAGGATTACAAAGGGCAGGTAGCATGCCCTGCAACCAGCCGGAGAGAAGCACAGCCAGAACTTTTTTAGCCAGCACAGAAGGAAGAAGAGCAGCTGTATGCGGTCTGACATTCTAAAGCCACTTCACATCCATCTGTCGATGCAAAGGGTGCTTGCATGAGTTCATCAGCTTTTCCCTGACAACAGCCCATGCCTTCATCTAGAGCTCCCTCTTCTCACACCCCTAGCCTGCTTTTCATCTCTGTCGTCACAGACTTGATTTTCCCTTTCATGGATTTATGCTTGAAAAAGCATCACTGCCTCAATTGTCTATTTTCAGCCTGTATTTAAGAAAACCCTTTGGTTCCATTTGTAGCCACATCCTGTCTCTGCCTCCCCCTCTTTCTGTTCCTAAATATAAGGCTGATGCAGTTTGATGTGACATGACAAAATAGCACATTTGCATCGGCAGAAACTTTCTCTCAACAGCAGTAATTAAAGGGAGTAGATGAGACATCACTGAAATTGGTGTTTACTTAGCCTGCAAATAAAAGACTTAAAGAGGACTTGAGAGGGATGTTCAAGTGTCAAGAACATGAAATTCATTGATGAGTGCCTCCTTTTACATTCTTCCCTACTGCAAAAGCAAATTGTAGCTCAAACAATGTAATCTATTTAAAGAGGGGGAAAAAAAAGGAGAGACTTATATAGTCTATATTCCTCACCAGTGAAAATCACTTAATGCATTTCTCTGAATTATAAATAGTACCAAGACACACTTGTGGTTACACATATGACAAGGTCATTGAATCTGAAACTACAAAGCTCAGGCTCTCAAATTGAGTAGAAGACTGAGATCTCATTGACTACAGTGAAAATTAGGAACTGAAACACTTCAGTTTTGAGTAGAGTTTGAGCAGATAGGCACTCACCTTCACCTACAAGAGAGATTTTTGTTAATTGTCAAAGGCAGGAACTCAGAAATAGTGGTCCAGGGTTCTGAATTCAACAATTTCAGCAGGATTCATATAACGGATTAAAAACACATTTCTTCAAAGCTTACAAAATAATATACCGTAATTGATTTTGCTGCGTGAATGTACTGCACATACTTGACAGCTACTGTCAGCTTCCTGCAGTTTCCTCTATTACAGGTAACAGCAATAGAAGGCAGTGGTGGTAGGATAGCAGCATTTGGAAGCTGAGGGGTTATTCTTGGTGTTAGAAAGTCACTTGAGTTTACTTAATCCTTATGAAGCATTCACAGAAGGGTCTGATGGATGTTCCACAGGCCACAGGATTTAACAGCCATACTTTAAAGTAGAGCTTCCTGCTCTCGGGAGAATCTTCCTTTCTTTTCTTGTTTACATGAGGCTATTCTTTTAAATCCATCTGTGACTGGCACAACCACTCTGCTTAAAACTGGCAGACCACATTTTGAACAGGCTCATTTCCATCCTAAAGCAGATGGCATCAAGAACAGAGTAGGCCAGAAAAATCAGTTTGCATATTATGCTTTGTTTTTTATGGGTCATATTACCATTCAAAGCCATCAAAATGGCAACCCATATGCAATGTGTCTGCCATTGGAACTGAATGATATGCTAGAATAACCTCAGTGTGGCTCGTTATAAATAGTCTGATTAACCATTAAGTAAACTCTGATACTAAAAAATCAAACATTTTCCTTGCTAACAAGATTTTGACTTTAACTGATCAAGGAAATGGTTTTAGTGAACCAAAGAGGAAAAGCCATCATCTCATCTTCATCCCTGAACAACTGTATCGGCAAGCTCTCTTGGCAGAAAATAGTTCAGCATCTATGCCAAATACTCTCTTAATAACTACGCCAGGTGCAGATGTTGGCTATGTAACGTGTTCCAACTTTGTTTTAAAGACAATTTTCTGGCACGTAGAACATCTATTATTCTTGTACCAAAAAACACATGCAAAGAGCTCTTCGTACCCCTATTTTTTCCCCAAAGTCAGTAGGAACACTCTCATAGAAATAAGACACGCCATTAGCAACATACGTAAGTGATCAAATCAGCAGAGAGCTGTATCCTAAGAATACTAAAGCGATGCTGAAACAAGGTCAGAAACATGGCGTTCTGCTTCCAGCCTCCCACCCATATGCTGCCTCCCCGCAACAGCCCAGCGGCCAATTGCTGGATCCCATATACTACAGAAGGTACACCCCAGATGCTCCAGAAGCCATGCTTCCACATTTACAGGCTTTGAAGCAGGCAGGTCTACTACCGTGAGAAGTCTTAAATGGTAAGGACATATTTCAAATGTCTTCTGCTATGTCATCACTGCACCTGAAGCTCAAACAACTGTTATGCTAAATAACAGCAAGGGCCACCACCCTATATCATTAACAAAGTTTTTCCGTTCAAGTTTTATCCCCTCCCTATGGGAATGTTCTGGCTAAGGCACAATACCAATATTCCAGGTGTTTATTCTCAACTAAATACAAGACACACAGGAAGAGCAGATTTCGTCCAAGATGCTGAAATTACTGATCCAGTTGTAATCTTGATAAACACATGAAAATATTGCTCCATTTGGCATCTTTACGGACAATTTAGAATTGAGGTTCTGCTACCGTATTTGTCAGCATGGCTGGAAGGAAAATAGGGGTGTTCCTGAATACAAAACACTATTTGGAAATTGCTCCTGCAAACATGCACAGCTTTAACAAATTGCATCAGCTCCATTTCTACCATTTGTTCGTGATTTCACATTTTCGCCTTTTTCCCTACATGGGGCAAATAGGCTCCTAATGATTTCCATAAAACCAAAAGAAAAAAAAATAATCACTTACAGCATTCAAAGCAAAGGAACTTTAATTATCTTCACGGATTAGGTCTGTCGAAGTCCAACAGCAAGCAAGAGACCTGCAGAGAAGAATCAATTTTCATTACCTGGTTCTCCCCAACTCACTACTTAAAGTACCATCAATAAAGAAGTGCAGAGGAGCCCATCCACAGCACACATTTCAAATTCACCAGCACATAAGCTTTCACTTAACTAGTTACATTACCCATGAATTCATGGCCTTGAGATGAATGGGTTATTGCTTTCAGTAATCTACTCAAAACACTTTTTAATAAATATATACTACAAAATATAAGAAGAGTAATTCCAAAGCACTCAGTGGAACCAAAGCTTCAATATTTCCCGTTAAATACTTTCTTACCTGCAGAAACTCTTAACTATTTTAAAGAACCACAGTTTCTAGTACTCAGAACTTTGTAAAATGATAATTTCACAAAGAATTTCATATTTGTAACAGCAGAACACTGCTTTGGAAAAAAAAACATGCTTCAACAGTGGGACAACCCAGCAGCTTCTGAGTAAAATTCAAGAACTTCTAGGCCTACACGGTCATTTGGCATTCCACTGCCACAGCGCTGCAATCTCATCTCAAAGCGCTCAAGTGCCCTTCTGCAGGAAGGAGCAGAGGAATAACTTCTTGAATACCCGATTTGCAGCACCAGCCCTTGCTTTTAGAAGTTAGCTGCCAGAAGGCTGCAGAAAACTAGAAATGACTTCCTTGACAGTTGCTATTTTAACTGAAAACAAGCAATGCACAACAAACAGAGCTGCATAAATGTTCTATGTTATATCAGACAAACAGCATCTGAGAATCTTCCCTTTTATACTATTTTTAAACATTTTAACAGTATGCCATATTGCTTTGGAGTTGCACCTTGCTGTTGTTGCTGGATGACTCACATTCAGTCCTAACAGGGGAATTCAGGCCTCTTCTCCACCTGCCTCTGTAACAGTTTAGTTTTCTGCATTAGCTCACCCCTCCTTCCACTGCGTATGGACATGTGGCTCTACAAGAAATTCCTGCTTTATCAAATATTTGATGGCACTATAAGAGAATCAAGGAGACAAATTCTCTGAAGTCAACGCTAATTCCTTTAGTTAGAAGTTAACTTCACTGAACTTGAGAGAGAACTGTACTGGCTATCCAAAGACAAACGGATCAAGAATTACTCAGGTCATCTGCTACTCCACAAACTTTCATAAAACAAACTTGAAACAAAAGCCCTGAAGACACCCATGACAGAAGAACCTGGGCTGATTTATTGTGCCTTCCTGTGACAGACAGAAGTTTTTGAGAAATCTGATTTACAGATGCAGACATTTACAGAATTTCGATCAGAGACAACTATTGGCAAGGGTGAAAATCCAGAATTTTTTCAATTAAGAATATCATAACTTGGTCACATAATGGCTGACAACAGCTTGGGATACTTATTTTTTAGTATCTATGGGCACCCATAATTATTCACTGAAGGAATATAAATTGGAAAAATGTCGGTTCCAAGAATTGAAGCATTCAAAATTGCACTTTAGTTGTGATTGTAGGAGATGCTTTGTTTGCAGCCAAGGCCTATGCCTCCCTTCTTACAAGGCATCTGAGCAAAGCCTTTGCCATCCACCCACACAGCTCCCGCTGCCACCCATTTTCTCAGCCTGCATCATTAGCAGCCAGTGCCCCTTTCCCTGGGCTCAGTGTTGCCCTACTACTGCTCATCCATGCCACAAAAACACATTCCTAACCCACTGCTTTGTCTGTCAGTCTTCTCTTCACATTCCCGTTCTGCCTCTCCCTTCCATTACATAAATACAGGACAACCTGCTTTCATTTTCGAGTCCCTCATAACCTCTCTCACCCTAATTGTCTTACCAGAGATGCAGAATTCTGCCTCTAATTTGCAAATTTATGTTCTTATTCATTACTGCACATATTCTTTATGCTTAGTCCTTGCCTTGATGCCTCAAGAATTTGAAGAGCCAATCATTACCCCTAAAAAAAACAAAACTAAATTTCTCTTTTGCTGGACTAATAATCTGAACTAATAAATACAACAAATAAAAACACCTGGTAAGACTGATATGACGAGACAGCTTCTTTCAAGATATTCACAGATAAATTTCTCATAGGAGATTGAAAACAAGGACCCAGAAGAGCAGATTCAACTTCAGTTAAAAGCCAGTGGTGAGCCCACTGAGGCCTTCCAGTCCTGGTAGAAGAACGGAGTGCTGACAAATACCTGGATGTTATTTTCATCCATCAGCTGAATTTTCTTTTCTAAATAGCAGGTAGGAACTTTGAAGTATCTTACATCAGTGCTGTAGAAAACCTCTTATTTAGCCTTGTTAATTAACAGTTTGTAGATATGTCTGCAGTTAGTTATCCCAGTAGGACATTTACGATGCCCTTTCAGAAGTACATTGTCCTTTGCTGTTAACATGTGGCTAATATAATAGCCAAAGAGGAACGCAATTAACTTCTCCATGGGCTGAAATTTAAACCAGCAATTAATTCTATAATTCACTTAGCAGAGCATCAGGCACTTCCGCTCCGAAAGCTGTCCAAGTCTATTCAAAATACACCCTAGCTTGGGGAACACAAAATAATCGCAGTTACCGCACGTCACGTTTAGTGATAAATATTGCTTACGGTCTAACCTTAATTTCTGCCTTGAAAATATAGAAGTCTTTAAAAGAAGTTATTCCATATCAAACAACTTTCCTTTACATTGTGAGAAGCATACAAAGGAGCACGGACATGCGAATTACGCTCCTAATATGTTTACTAGCTGGTGTAAGTTGGCTAAAGCCAATAATCTCCAACTTGCTGTGCGTTTTATACCAGCTACAGACCCGGTGTCTTGTCTCAGAATACCAAGCGCTCGTTTTCACGCATCACACTGGCAATATTTCTGGTTATTCAAACACCACCGATGTAAACAGCTGCAGCCCGGAACACTGCTTGCGTGGTGCTGTTTATGTTAGAATATAACCAAATGTAGCTTGATTTTAAAAATAAATAATGTGCTCCCTAAACCAATGTCTGAGGAAACACAGGCTTGTTTGTATTTGTCAGCACAGCCATACTTCCAAGCAAAACTCTGAGCACATGTTCACTTCTGTGTAGGACTGAACAAAACATTCTTGTATTGCTGCTCAATTGTTTATTTATAATAGATCAAACTTGTCCAAAAGAAATAGAAAATACTATATTGAAATTATAGTAAGATTTCAATATTCAGTGTTGCAAATTTCAAAACCAAATACAATTTGTTGTATGAAACCAGGTAGAAACCTGGTATTTCTAACATACCAGAAATCGTATATCACAAAGTTTAAAATGAAAAATGATGGGTAGGAGAAAGAAACAGGATTACCCACAAATGTCTGAGGCATAAAAATACAAAAATCTGATCTAAAGACCAATTAAATTAATAAAAGCTGTCAGAGGCAGGAACAGAGTTCAGAAATTTGAAGTAAAATAGCACTGAGGTACCTTAACCTTTATACCTTGGGTGTCCTGGAAAATTCCAATTTCTGAACAACAAAAAAATCCCTGAGTATTTTCAGTCCGCAATATATGTTTATCGTTATGTAAATTTGTGTGGGTGGGCAGAAAAAATTGAAGCCACATATACATTATTTTCAAACAAGCTGCCAATGTTTGTTAGTTGCATCAGTCCCATGAACTCGCAACATGCCACTGGCTCTGCACGCTGCACCTCCGCTTCCCACTGTGGTTAGAAGCGCAGGGCTAGGAACAGAAGCAACCGACGTTCTCATTTCCTCCTTCGGCACGGCACACCGGTCAGCTTTGATCAAGAAAAACACTTCCATAATGAACCTACGAGATTTCCTCCTCACTTGTTTGCAATGAAAGAGTTAACATCCGTGACCCAAATATGGAGACCCATTTTAAACTTGCTGAAAATTGCTTTTTAATCCTAGCTCTCGAGGATTTCCTTTGAAACCATCTGCCACGCACGCTCGGTGCTCCTTTCCTGTATATATGCAGGATTACTAGAACATGGATTCTTTTGTGTAACTTAATACATTTCGGCGCATTAAAAAAATAGTTTGATTTCAATTGTATACCAGAAAATGACTACAAGTCAAAAGCAGCGATAAGTTGAGAGCAAAGCCAGACAGCTGTGTGTACCTTATTTGCCGCAGTATTGATATTGCGATTCCAATTCGGCCAGACACCGTGCAGGATTTCAGCAAATAGCTCTGAGTCAATTAACTAATGTAACTCATGCACACGCTTAAAATTAAGCTCAAGCATTTTCCAGGATGTGGAAGATTTAAGCATGCACCTTCCCAACTAGAAAGCAGACTGAAGACTGGAAGGTAGAATTAATGACACCATGATTAGAGAAGAGGAAAGATTTCTAAACGTTCTTACATCTTTTGTCCAGTCTTTTTTATTTGGGATGAAAATTTCTGCAGTTGTGCTTTTCTAGGACAAGTACTGAGAAAGTGATAAAGTCACAATCCTAAACACACTGAACTTTAAAATTGATGCTTATGATACAAATACTTCAGCGATCACTCAAACCAGGAAACAAACATACAACGTACTGCTTCTTACCAGGGCAATCACAGCCAGAGCGCCTGAAACTAGCAAGCGGGCAGCAACATACATTTATAATTGACTTCTTGGGTCAATGCATAAAGTCAGAACTCAAAGTCCTAACAACAAAAAAAAGAGCATTTTCAATATGAAATGCTTTTTAAAAAGTAGTAATTTGTCTGCAAGCATTTCAAGAATGGGAAATTAGGCAAGTTATTTGCATAGTTTTAATTGTGTAAGATGACACTAGCATTTCAGAAGACAGGCCATAGCCTGTAAGTGTCTTATCATTAGTCCTTTTCATGGTGAAGTCACCTACTACCTAATAAAAGTGAACAGCAAGACAGAATTCCACACCAGAACTTTCCCCTTCTCAGCGAAGACAGATCTCCGTACCCTTAGATGCATTTTTCCCGCAAATGAGCAATCAGTGCTAGAAATTATTAATATACAGGAGATCTCCACATGCAGATGTTGGAAGAATGCAGAAAGAGAAAGCAAATCATTTTGTTTCAGCAATAACAGATGTTGGTGCATCATCCTGCAGACACGTTACTTTTAATACAAAGCAGCTCATAACGTGAGCGAGGGGGTGAGGATGGAATCAATGCCCAATCACCCGGTTATTTCAGTGTTTACATTTTAATGAGCTTCCTGCATGACTCCGTCCTTATAATTTTCCTTCTCTAATAGTCATATGAAATCAGTTTTGTCTTAAGCAACAGTGAACAGAAGTTCAGCTGCCTAAGATGGCTGCTAGGAGGTTCTTTAGAATGACGCTATCCTGTCATCCATTTCTGCACAAACCCAAAGCCATTCCCAAGCTCCTGTGGCACTACTTGGGATTGGACTCAAGTGACTCAACAGCTTCATGTCCTTTTCAGCTGCTTGTAAGGCAAATAGTTCCTAAAAGACTGTAACAGTACCATGGCACTTGCAGACAGCTCAGTGCTACAGAAAACAAACAAACGCGTAACAGATAAATTTAAACCACCTTTGTCTGGCTAAGGGACAGACTAAATGGAGCCTGAGCCACACTCCAGCTTGGGATAGGTAATCCACACAGCACCTTATTTTCTTTCCACTCCCTTAAGCCCAGCCAATGATGTTGAGACAACAGAAAGCCATCAGGGACTGAGTGAGGCCACTGTTGTGGCTGCAGAGTAGAAAATGCAACAAATGTGCACTTAGCTCCCGCCTCTCGTTCTCACCAAGTCCATCTCTCCACGCACAGCGCCACGAGACAGAAAGGCACAGGCACAAACCTACACAGTGCCACGCACGGGCAGGGCAAGGGCCGCAGGAGTTGAGCGCGAGAGGGCCCAGCACTCGTCCTGCAGACGGAGCTGCTGCTGGAGCAGCCGAGTGCTCCTCTGCGAAGGGGCAGGAAGCCACGCAACCACCAAGTAGTTAACAGAAGTTAGCCGGAAAAGCTTGCATGAGGCAGATGGGAAAATTCGGATGCTGATAAATCCTCTGGAATCTGCTGAGCTGCACAGCCACATGGAGGCAAACCGAAGCTTACCGCGGGCTGGGACAAGAGCCCCCTTCTTTTTGCTGACATGCACTGGATGGCAGCGCTGCCACAGTGCCTTCCCAGCCACAGCTGTCAGCGCAGATACAGTTTCCCTTCAGATGCACACACTTCTTTTCAAGGCCACAGACTGCCACTGTATCACCTCAGGGTCTCATTTACAGACTCTTTCAGTCCCACTTCCCTTTATAGCGAATTAAATTGATTGTCATTAGGAGCACAGGGAAAAAGAAAAGCTACCAGCAGCCTTTAGACAGCTGCAATGAGAAGCGCGCCGCAGCCAGCGCCAGCAGTGCAGCAGGCACACACCCCATGGATGTGATATGGGCTCGCAGTCTGAGCACCCCATCGCTCCTGGACGACACACTGTCTTCAGCGTTGGTATTTTTGGAAGAAATATGCTTAGCAGTGTATAATATGGCTCCTTGTTAACACTACATGAACTCCACAAGCAGCTAACTTCCCAGAAGGACCTGGCCGAAGGTAAAGTTGCCCCTATCACTCTTCATACAAACATGTAAATGTTTGTAAAAAGTTTAATTGCTGCCACGTAAAATACATTTTTAAAACATAAATCCTCCCTCTACAACACCATCCCTCCCCACCCTACCCCCAACAGGCAGAACTGGCTACAAGACAGCTTTCTGAAGACTGACTGGTGCACCAAGGCCACAAAAATTAGTGATCCGGAACTAATTAACATAAACCTCCTGAGGGAAGTATTGCTGCTGGTTATCTTGATATGAGAAATTCAGTTCAGAAGGATAAGCTGGACAGACAGCTGAAAAGCTTTAGTTCTTCCAGTAGGAAATGAATTGATTTGGTGAAGGAAAGCTCTTAATGTGATACTATCATGACAAAAGCACAATCATGGAAAGCATTAAAAATCTTAGAGTAACTTAAAAAACATTTTTCCGTAAGTAATACTAATTATTTCCAGTCTTTCATAAAAGGTGAAAAAAATCAAAGACATTGAATATTTCTCCTCTTTAAACTTAGGACACGTATGGTTAGGAAGCTACAAAGCACCCATGTTCCTCAGTTATCAATTCTGGTTTTGCATCTGGTACTTTCACTTTTCAATTCCCCCTTCCACTGAGTCTGAGGGGGGAAAAAAAAAAAAAAAAAAGGTATGCAGGTATTCACAGACCTGTCAAAGACTGTCTTCACTTTCCTGGCAAAAACACCTCTTTTTACCAAGTCTATCAAATGTGGAAGACGTATTCCTCGCTGCATATCATAATTATCCTTGCATAAATACAAAGCACCTCCAATTAAAGGAAGGTCGACAAAGAACCTTGGCTCTGAAATTAAAACAAACATGGAGGCCCGCTTGGAAGAGGCAACCCCAGCTTACACGGGCTGAGGATTTGGCTTCACACAGCCCATTCCAAATGAACATTGTGGACCAAAGTCTACTGTCAGACATATGGACGTAGGTCTGTAGACAACATGAAACTTGTTTTTCTGTACCCATAATGATCTAATAAAGCACAGGCTCTGAGTTGCACCAATTATAACAAATCTCCTATGCAAACAAGTTTAATTAGCATTACATGACTGCAGTTTATAGGAGTCACATTCCAAAGACAACGCTGGAATGAAATGTCATGAACCAGCCTGCAAGTTTGTCGTTTCCTATTATTTTCCAGATGTTTTGGCCTTGTACATATTCCATCTTGACATTTATGTATGACAAAGAGATACAGTAAGACTTGCAAGACTGCAGGGAATAACCACTTCTTCATACCTCAGTGAAAGAACAGTCTGTTTAAGCTACATTCTCAAGATTGCCCTGCTGCAATGGATAGGTGTGCCTGCTACAAGGACCTCAATGTAAAAATTACTGGTTTCAAGTGTTTCCATAACGCACTGGTCTGTTTTGATATGGAATGAACAGAGTCTACTACAACACTTCAGGAACTCTGACGTGGTGAAGGATTTTTGAGCCATTCTGCTGGACAAGATTAGTCATTACATGAACAAGCATGAAGAAGTGATCCAAACTCAAAATGAGAGAGGAAAAAAAATAAAACAAAACAGAACAGGCTGGACTTTGTGCTATCATTACAAAGGCAGAATAAACAAAACGAAGTGATATTTACTGAGGCATCATCATCTGCAAGAACTTAACAACCTGCAGGTTTAATCTCCTGCCCAGCACTCACTGAATCAGACCTGCAGTGTGTTGGGTCAAAACACGGCTATTCTGACTCAGCGACTTTTAGCGTGCACTTTGCTTTGGTACAGCTGAGTGCAGGACAAGAAATAACCGTGCCTGTTAGCCATGACGTTGTAAACAAAATGCTTAGCAAAAGGCATTTGAACATCAAAAGGCATACCATCAGTTCCATTGTTTTCTTCAACTTGTTGTCACTGGAATCAATGACAGAACAAAAGCTAATCTTGGGACAAGCGGACAGATTAATTTATTCATTTCCAATTTTGTAGGGAGGGAAAAGATTTCGAAGACAAAAGCTCCAAAATATTGTTCTTCACAAAAGAAAAGACTAATATACATCAACATATACTATTACTTTGCTGTAAACACATTGTGTGCACATGCAACATTGCATTAAAACACATTGCTCCTAACATACAATGCAGCATTTACCTGGCTAGCCCAAACCCCTCAAATTCGCAGGCACTAACACCATCTGACACTTTAATGGCTTCAGTAGTAGGTTTTATGAATAAAATATTAACAGGGTGTTACAGAATACTGAAGAATGTATCTACAGAGTTGTATACTGAGGTATGTGTGGGCTTGTCAAACACCCACATTATAAATTATCAATAGTGCAGCTCAGAGTACCCCTTTTGTGCATCAGGAAATCTATGCAAGCATTTTATTATGCTTTGTTCCACTTAATGTTACTTTTCCTGCATCAAGCAGCCACAAGAAAAAGAACTACACACATGTGCTGAAGGACACTTATGGACAATACTCAGCCATGAAATGAAAAAGACTCATTCTACCACACAGAATCCTGTTTTCACAACTAGCTCCTGTGGCACAAAAACCCAGCCTGTCTGGAACTGGACTACAGCATTTTACACAGTACAATGCAACGCCATTTTTTGTGAAGAATTTTCAACTTGAAACACTGTTGAGGAGCACGAAGAAGCTGAACAGGATGATTACACATTGTCTCCTACTACCTGCCCTTATGTGTAGTGCTGTCAAAAAGATGATACTTCTACAAAACAAGTGGCAAATACAAGGGGAGAGCGAGTCTCCCAAGAGTCAGGAGGAAGCGCTAAACTCAGCGCAGTAGATTTTCAGTGTACAGCATTTATTTTTAAATGTAGTTTAAATGGGGTTAGCTAAGTGTCCAACAAATACAGACACTGGGTTCTGTGTTTGATACTCAAAAAGCAGGCTTGCTACTGCTCTAAAGCACTCGTACTGTGACTAAAATCGCAAGGGACAGATGCACGTCCCCATGAATAACTATCTTCACCAGTAAGAGGTTAGAATCGATCTGTCATGTTTCATCAGCAGCAGTCGCCAATTGCATTTCTCCATGCATCGCTGGGGATGAGGATGACAAATTAGTTACAATCAAACGAGGTTTTGGCAGGATCTAGAGCAGGGCTTCCACCTGCCTTGTTCAAGGAGCTACGGTTAGATTTTGCCAAGTCTCTCCTCAAGCAGCTCAGCTCACTGGACTACTCACAGTGAGTACTACTACGAGCACTGCTACTCACAAAGCCCTCCTGCCCAAAGCTGTGCACCAGCCCTAACGAGCTCCCCTCAGCTGACGTATGCTTCTCACACAGAGGCATTAAATGACAAGGAAGCACTGCCTTAACAAGGTGCATAATGTGCTCGTTCTGCAGCTGTGTTCTGTGTCGAAGTGATTCACACAATTAATATTTAACACTACTTCATGTAACAGGTTTCTACCTCAGATCTGTACTGAGGAAACAAAAGTTCTAGTAGAGATTTTCAGCACTTTGTTTTTGTCTGCCAATTTCACATTTCCTTAATGTTCTTTTAAAAGTTTATTTTCCTTAAACATACCTCAGCACCAATCAGTTTTGATCTTGTCCCCCTTACCCTCCATAGCACAAAGTACCTAAAAAGCAGCTGAGCTGACAAATTTAAGCTTCACAGAATGACAGAGCCCTACCTTTTTATATAAACAAAGTTTGTGTTTTGAAAGTAAACACGGTAGCAAATCTCCACTACAATTCCAGGCTGCAGTAGCAGCTATCAACATCAATGAACAGACTAAAAAGTTTTAACAACCTTAATTCCTCCAACTTTTCTTGCCCACTTCATCTGAAGATGAGGAGCACCCAAACCCACTCTTATAAACATTTGGCGCTCAAATTTTAGGCACTGAGACAGCCTGGCACGTTTAGGCTCCTTTCTTCCAGGCTGTCCAGGTGATTTTGGTCACGTTTTGGAGGGGAGCTCAGAGGAGGCATGGCAGGAGGGGGCACGGCAGCAGCGCACTTGGAGCACCGCGGCTCGCCCACAGCAGGAGCACACACGGACACACACACACACACACACACACACAGGTACACACACACAAACACACACGAGGTCAGTGCCCGTCATTTACCCCCTGTGGAGGCCCCGTGAGGGCCCTGCCGCTGCTGCGGCTGAGCTCGCCGGGGCTCTGCCTACAAGCTCTGCGCTGCAGGGAGCGATCCCGGCACGAGGCCGCCGAGCCCCGCGGGCCCGCGCCGCCCCTCACCAACACCGACTGCGGCGCTGAGGCGGCGGCGGGGCGGGAAGCAGCGCCCGGCACGGGGCCGGCGCCTGAGGGGGCCCTGAGGGGGCCGGCCCGGGGCTGCTCAGCCCCGACGCTGCAACGGGGCCGCTCCGCTGGGCCCCGGGGGCACGGGGCCGGGCCCAGCCCCGCCGCGAGGCGCCCTGAGGCGGCCCGGCCGCGCGCGGGAAGCGGCTCCGGGGCCGCGGTCAGCGCCTGAGGCACGGGGCCGCCCCTCCCCCTCCGCGCCCGCCGCGACCTCCGCGCCCCGCCGCGTCCTCAGCTGACCCCGCCCCCCGGCGCCATTGGCCCCTCCCGCCGCCCGTCAGCGGCTACCCCGCCTCCCATTGGCCGCTGCCCACCTGCGGCCGGCCGCCCCGGAGGCTTCCCCGGCCGCCGCCCGTTGCCTCGCGCTGCCATTCGCGGGACGCGGCCCCTCGGCCGGCGCCGCCGCCGGGCACTGGCTGGCGGAGCTGTCAGTCACGGCGCCGCCCGGCCCCCCGGCTCCATTGGCCCAGTAACCCCTTTTCGGGCTTTCGCCTCCCCTCATTGGCTGACGGCGGCGGATAGGGAGCCGCGGTTGGGCGAAAAGCAGGTCTCGGGGGCGGGACGCGGCCCGGGCCGACAGCCGATTGGCCGGCGGCCCGGAGCGGCGCCACGCGATTGGCGGCGGAGGCGGGGGAGGGCGGGGCCGCCCGGGGTGAGGGTTGTATGAGGTGAGGGAATCTCGCGGGGTCTCGCCAGCGCCGGGCGCGGAGGCGCGCGGTGATTGGGCGGCGGGGGTCACGGGGGCGGGACTGAGTCAGGGAGTCTCCGCGGCGGCCGAGCCCTATGGGCCGGCCGAGCCGGGTCCCGCTCGGTGATTGGGTGGGGGCGGCTCTCGCGGAGCCTGGCGGGCCGGGTCCCATTGGCTGCGGCCGGGCGTCGGGCGCGCGCCCCGCATGGGGGCGGGGGGGCCCGGCGGGGGGAGGGCAGGCCGGCTGCGCGTGCCCGCGGTGCGCTGCGCGCTGGGGCTCCGGCGGGAGGTGAGTGCGGGGCTGCCGGGGGGGAGGGGGGGGGCGGGATGAGGGGGGGGCGGAGCGGCGCCCCCCGCCCCCACCGTGCACCGGGGCCCCCCCCGCACGCCCCCGGCCCCCGCCCCGCCCCGCCGGGCCGGGCCGTGCTGTCAGGGCGCCGCCGCCGCCGCCCCCCCCCCCCCCGGCGCCCCCCGGCCGGCCCCTGACGCCCGGCGCTGTGTGTGTGTGGTGTCCGTGTCCGTCTGTCCGTGTCCGTGTCTGTGTGTCCGTTGCAGGCCTTCGAGGAAAAAGTTGCGAAGTGGCGAGCGGCCCGCCCGCGGCAGGTGCCCGGCCGGAGGCAGCGATGTAGGAGGCGCGGGAGGCCCGCGGAGATAAGTGGGGATGTGGGCATGGCGCGGGTAGGCTGGGCACGGCGCGCACCGGCTCCCAGGGCAGCGGCTCCCAGCCCAACCCCCGCGGGGAAGGGGCGCCCAGCGCGGTTTCTTTAAAAAAATATATCAAAAAAGAATAATAATAATAATAATAATAAAAAAAATATAAAGACGTGCGGACAAAGCAGACCCGCCCCGGCCCGCTGCCCGAGGATGGAGCTCCAGTAGCCGGCCGGGGGGCTGAGGGGGTCGCTGGGGCCCGCGCGCACATGAGGACCCCGCGAGCGCCCGGCGGCAGCAGGAGATAAGGCCCGAGGGGCTCCATGTGCCGCCGGGTGGGCCGCGCGTGCTGAGAGCCAGCTCGTGGCGAAGTGTGGCGAAGCTCGGTGTTACGGCCCAATGACAGCCTGACCCAGTTGTCGTCCACGCCGGGGGCATTTGGTTGAATGTCTCTTTGCGGCGCGACGGCCAACGCAAAAATGATGGCGGCTTACAATGGCGGTACGTCTGCGGCGGCGGCAGGTCACCACCACCACCATCACCACCACCTTCCTCACCTCCCTCCTCCTCACCTCCATCACCACCACCACCCGCAGCATCACTTGCATCCCGGCTCTGCGGCTGCGGTACACCCCGTACAGCAGCATGCCTCTTCGGCGGCTGCGGCCGCGGCGGCTGCGGCCGCGGCCGCGGCGATGTTAAACCCAGGGCAGCAGCAGCCATATTTCCCATCACCGGCACCGGGTCAGGCCCCTGGACCAGCTGCAGCAGCCCCAGCTCAGGTACAAGCTGCAGCAGCTGCTGCAGTTAAAGCGCACCATCATCAGCACTCACAACATCCACAACAGCAACTGGATATTGAGCCGGACAGACCTATTGGATATGGAGCCTTTGGTGTTGTCTGGTGAGTAACGAAAAAAAACCTGAACCAATCTTTCCATTTTTATTTTTAACCAAATCATAATTCATTCTTGGTTTTGCCATTTGATCCAGAATACAAGAAGGCTGCTTACCACAGAGTTTTTGTGCTGGTTCTTCTCTCTTCTTAGAAAGTTGGCTTCACTTGTCTCTCTTGGCAGAGCAAGGCGTAGAGTGGTGGAGAGCAACCTCCCGTTAGCAGGCCACACCACCAGTCTTCTTTAAGACAGACGCAGCGTGTTTACATGCCTTCCCTGCACTTAATTAGAATATGTATTCTGTTTAGCTAAGCTGTACTTCCTAAAATTTCAGGTTAACAAATGAGTATTAGAATGTAGGTTTTGATCTGACATAAGAGCTGGAAATTGAAAGCGTATGAAAATGTCTTCCTCCTTCAGTCACCTGTCAAGATCTTTGTCTAGGAGCTGCCTGACCTGCAGTGGTATGCTATGTGCTGCCTACAACAGAATATCTGAACTTTGCTCTCCTCTCATAAATGTAAATGGGATTTTCTGTCTCCTGTACTACTGCCTACAGCTCTTTTATTCCCCCAGCTGCTGTTTCAGAGGATTTTGTCAGTGGATCGTAATCTCTTCTAATATATTTTGTGACCACCTTAATGTAATGTATGCAATTATTGCCCTTCAGGATCACTGAAGCGAAGCTAGAGTGATTTTTGAGTAGCTTTTTATAAGCCGTTGCCAGTTTTACCCTGTTCTGCAAAGCTCTGTGGGACCGCAGGAGATGCCTGGGTTTTGTTTTTGAGAGCAAGCGACTGCAGCACGCTTCCTGTGCAGGGAACACCGAGTCTGAAGTGGGTAACTGTGGCGCGTCCCTGCAGAGCTTGCCTCGGCGCTCGGTCGGTGTGACTTTGTGTTGCTTGAGGAGTTCTGCTTCAGGTACTGCCCGTGCTCGGGTTGCACCGAGGCAGAAGTGCCGTGTGCTTGGGGTCGTGGCCGCGGAGAGCTTTGCGGTACGGGGCTGGGAGCTCTACAGGGCAGTTCCTCACCCCTGCCCTGGCACGGGTCACAGCAGTGTTTGCAATAAACCGTCTTGGCTAGGAGCTAGGCGCAGCTTGGTGTTACAGCTGATCCTGTGCCCCGAACGCAGCAGGTCCAGGAAGTTCAGCTAAACGCCGACTTCTCGAAGTCGGGGGGTGCTGTTGTGCAGCCGGCGCTGCGCTGCTCTCGCTGCGATAGCGTACAGGAGTCTATGAAAGAACCAAAACTGAGAAGAAATCTTTAAAATATGTATCTAAAGATTATTTCCATCTGTTTGTGTATTTATTTCTGGATAAAGTGTTTTTTTCTCTTTAATCTTAATTGTTACAGGCTGGCTTAAATGTAGGGTGTTATGTAAGATCAGACCTCGTTATCGTTCGGTTCTAACATTTTGTTTACCTCTACATATTTCCTAGGGATCTTTATTTTTCTCAGTTTTATTTGCCAAAAAAAGATCTTTGCCAAGAGAGATCTCTTTTGTAATATTCAGTAGAATAAAAGGTTACGTTTGCATATTTAAATATAGTATCATTAAGAATGCTGAGGAAAAAAAGAGTAGAAGTAAGGAGGGGCTGCAGGGACTGATGTCGGGCTGCAGGGACTGATGTTGGGCAGGGCGCTGCCAGAAGTGCCCCTTGGTCCCGAGACCCCCGGCTGTCCAGCTGCACCACGCCAGCAGGAATTGCCACTGGTGAGACTGTGCTTGCAAAGTTGTAACTACAGCTTTTACTTCAAGATAACGACAGTTTTGTGGCTTTTGTTTCTTTGTTTTTAAAGGCCATGGGGGTGTTAAATGAACTAAAAGCAGAAGCCTGGAGGTCAGATCTCCTTGGTGAAGTTGTAAGTCTGTACAGACTGAGAACATAATCGGCTGAACTCCAGTTCCTCTTTGCTCACGTGTGTTTGAGTTCTGTGGTCACCGTTAGGCTTTTGGCATCTCGAATTGACTTCTGCAAGTGCATTTGGGAGTCTGCGTGCCAGCAAGAGTTAAGCTGAATTTTAGGTTTCATTCAAATCATGAGGGCATGTCTGTGTAATTTAATTCCGGCCATATAAGATAATGGAACTGAACATAAACATCGAGTTGGGTATTTACACTTTGAGTTAACTTAGACATGAAAAAATGCATACTTTGGTGCAAATGTAACATAAAATTTTCAGCAAGATAAGGCCGAAGCTGCTTGTGAGTAAGGATTCTGTGGCGTATCTGTATCTCTTCCTGAGCACTTACCGGCACTGATAAATAACTGAAAAGTTCATATGTGCATTGCTGAGGGAAGCTGGTGTTATTCTACAGGCTCTTCAGTATTTGAAGTCTTTCATCTCACTGCTGCGACGTGTCGTCGTGCTGTCCAGGAGGATGCAGCTTGTCCTGCACTTAGCCTGAGCTCCTCAGAGAAGCCGTGGGCAGGGAGCGGTGCCGAGTTTCCCGTTAGGTTACTGGGAGGGATTTTGGCTTGGCATTGAGTTAGCCTTCGTCATTAGCTCGTTTGGTGCTTGATGATGTGTCGGGGTTGCTAATGTGCCGCTGGAGTTTGTCACTCCCGAAGAGCCGAAGCATCGTGCTTCAGCATTTTCATGATTAACTCACGTGGGCTGCGCTCGTGTTTGTGTACACAGGCTGCAGCCGTGGCTATCTGCACCAGGAGGTCCTAATGAACCGTGCTGGGCACCTCTGTGACCGAGTGTTGATTTGAAAGTGAACTTAACCCAGGCTGGCGAAGGAGAAGGGAATCTCTTCACCAGTCACCGTTCAGTTGCTGCCTTGACAGAGCAGGGCTCTGCAGCTGGCGTTGCGTGTGCCATCACCCCGCTGAGCCTCGCTGCTCCTGCACATGCAGCAGCGTGGGGGTGGCAGGGGAGGTGCTGAGGCAGGAGGCGCACGGGGGCCTCCCACCAGCTCCTGCGGATTTGCTGAGTGGAGTCCTGCTCTGGCGGAGGGCTGAGAGCTGAGCTGTGTACCTGTCCTGCTGACAACATCTGGAAATACTGGGGAAATAAATCCAGATTTTAGTTTCAGTGAAAGCTCCGTGCCCCACGTTTCAAAACGCGTATCTGGTGTTGGGAAGCCTTGTGTATATCCCAAGAATGAGGAGCTGTCCTTTGCAGAAGTGCTCCCTGTTTTGCCGGGCAGACATGCTACTGCCATCTGGTGGGATCCTTAAAAAATAAGAGCGATAAAAAATGCCCTGACCCTGGCTGGGAGTGAGGGGCGAAGACTCCATACGTCTGCAAGAGGAGCTCGTGCTGCTTTCATGCCACGTGCCGAGAGCAGAGGAAAACTGCAGCTGCCGTGGAGGCAGGCGGGGAAGGATGACTTGTATGGCTGGGACTGTATGGGAAGGTCTCGCTGCTTGGGATACATCCACCCCCGGAGGGTAAGAACCCGCGCCTCTGTAAGGTGTGTGGGGATGGGGTTTGTCGTGTTCGTGTCTCTAATTGCGAAAAGTTAGCATCAAGGGTTATGAAATCAGGCAGGCTGTTTTGTTACTGTAAAAACCGTGTCAGAAAGCACCTGTCTCTGGGGGAAATGGGATACTAAGGACACTAGAAAAAAGATCTAAGTTTGTTTTTTAAAAAGGCCTGATCTATGTGATTTTAAATTGCAGTGTGGTTTTCAGTGCATTTGTTTCTAATGCTTTTTATCCAGAAAGCCAAATAGCAGTGTAATGTTGCAAAGAGTTTGGCTCTTGATTTTAAGGTAGTACAATATGTACAATATGCTGGTCTTAATGGCAGAAATAATTTAGTCTAATTTTATACTTAGCTCCTGGCCTTCAATGGCCTGAAATCACTACGGTCAATGCTAAGTAAAAATTGAAAAAATATTGCGTAGAAGTATCAATGTGGGTACCCGACAACAATTAATGGGGGTTATCAGTGCTGATCCGAAGCAGAGCAGTAGGACAGGCACTGTTAGGACAAACTGCTGGCCTCCCGACCGCTGCTGGGAGGGAATGCCTCGTGCTGAACAAGTAAGCAATGTAGCTCAATTGTTTGGGACAAAACTGCTAGAATATATATTAGAATATATTATATATATTCTATATTCTCTTCCCTCTCAGCCACACAAGCATTACAGCAGAACAGCCTGTGACTGGCTCTACAGTCCAGCTTTGATTTTTCAGACATGTTTCAGATGTTCTTTCCCCTCTCTCCCCACGTACTTTTTCACTTCTTTTAAAGAGAGTTTGAGTTGTCCCTCTGACCAGCCAGCAAACAGATGCCTCTGGTGTTTGTAGACGGAGTATCAGAAGTAATGTAAAAAGCGGGATCTATATTCAAAACAACTTGTAGGCATGACTGAAATCCCATTTATTTCTGGTCAAAAGAATTCAATAAAAAGAAACTGGGCTCAGTCACGGCAATTTCCACTGTAACATTTAGAATTTAGCAGTAAGCGCTTGGTCCATGCTTAAGTTATAAATATTATTACAAGAGTGATGGATCTGAACGTGTTTGGCTTTCGTTTCTGAAGTGCAAGTATGTGGTGTGCCTGGTATTATTGCTTGATAAAGCAATTTATCAATTTAAAAAAATATTTTAAAATTCCTGTGACGGATTATTCAATGACTGTAAGCAGTGAGTAAGCTCTCTCTTGCTCAGTACCAACTTTGCGGGGCTGTAAGCACGCCCTGGTAACAAACAGCAATCTGATTTCCAGCCTGTGCTTGGACTCGCCAGTTCGAGTCTGTCCCGACTTACCTGCCCAGCTGGGAAGTTCTTTAGGAAGTAAATACCGGCCTTTGGGATCGGAGCTGCGGCGCTGATGAGCTGGCAGCCAGGCTCATTAGCGCTCAGCGAGGTGCTGAGCCCATGGAGCCCCTCTACGGGTTAGGGGAGCAAGGCTGTGCCAGAGGGGCAGTGGGGGCAGCTTGTGGAGGATGGGGCAGGGATGGGTTAGGTGGGGCACACGCGGGGCCACGGCACTGTGCTGCGTGCCGCAGCCGCTGGCATCGCTCGCTCGCGTCTGTGGCAGTGCCCTGGCTCGGGGCTGGCAGTTCTCTTGCCCAGGCCAGAGCAGCGTGGGTTGGTTTTTGAGCCCTGTCGCTCGCTCCTGAAGTTGTCTCGTGTGGATGTGTTCGGCTGCTCTACGAAGCTTTAAGTGCAGTAGGTGTAGGCAGAGTCCTGGCATTGTAGTTTGAAAGTACATGGCGTGGAAGGGGCTGCAAACGTCGCTTTATTGTGAGTCAAACCAACTATTACGTCCAATTCTGTAAAGCAGACCCCCGAGTGAGGTGGTAGATGCTTAAATGAGAGTGGCTTGTGACAGGCAGTACAAATACATATGTAAAGGACAGAGGCTTATGTGGTTAATGCATTTATTTATTGATAATAGTATTTTACCATAATAAGCAGTAACAAGGAAAAAGTGAATGCGAGTGGAAGCGGATGGGATGGGGAGTGAATGGGGAGGAGCTGAAGGTGCACACCACGGCGATTGCCTGCTGCCTGCATGCGGAGAGGCCGTACAAATTAGAGTTGTGTCTGCGGGCCATGCATTTTAAAAAATACCGCAAGTAACCTTTTCCTTAAAATGCATTTCTTCACTTTGTTCTGACTGCTCCTTTTCCTCTCCTCCACCCCTTTTTCTTACTTTTCCAGTGTTGGCTGTGGTACTTCATGCAGTGCAGCTCGCCGGCAGCAAGTTTAAACGTCGCCGGCAGTGTTTGGGTAGGGGCTGTGTGGGCAGTGCCGGCTGCTCCTCTGTGGAAGGCTCTCGAGCTCTGTCCACCGCAGGGGCAGGGGCAGGGGCAGGGGCAGGGGCAGGGGCAGGGGCAGGGGCAGGGGCAGGGGCAGGGGCAGCCCACCTCGCCCATGCTCTGCAGTGCCCTGACTTGCCGAGACGCGATGTGTTCAAACCGCTGTGGTGCTGATAGCGTTGGCAGTCGGTACCTGCTGGTGCTGTAGAGCAATCCGACAGCCTTGGTCAGTTAGATTGGCAGCACGTTTCTCCAGGGCTCTGACTGTAATTGTGCTACAGATTGCCTGCGGAGAGTTTCTGTGATCAGGGAGAAATGCGGTGAGGTGCGTGGCGTGCGGGTACCAGGCGGCGGTGTGGGTACAGCAGTGCCACGGCAGCGGGCACGCCGCAGACCGAGGTGAGCTCAGTCCATTGCCAAAATGCGCTCCCATCAGCGCACCAAAATGCATGTTGTGCAGGGCTTGCAGGCAGCTGAACAAGGATAAATGTCCACGGAAGCCTCTAAAATAAAGATTTCTCTTCATCCTGACAGGTGTAAAGTTGGTGTTAGAATGACCTGAGCTTTGTTATGCTGTTTAAAATCGTATTGCTTTTCTCTTGGTACGTGATGGTGGAGAAGTAAGGGCAGCCGTAGGTTAGCCGTGGTGCTACCTGACCTCATGGCCATGGCCCGTGGCCCTGGACTGTGTTAAAAGTGCTCAGTAAGAGCCTGAGCCCTCATCGTGAGGGCTGGAGCAGGATCAGCGTGTCCTACTAGTATCTTGCTTTAATTTCCTGTTGTGTTTTTTTCTGTAAAGACTTGGAATCGCGCGTGTGTGTGAGTGGAATTTCTATGCTGGTTTTGATGTTGTTTGTAACACCAGAATGGTGATAGCAGAATCATTTCAAAGAATAGACGTTTTGATAAGTTATCTTCTGTTATTTCCTTAATTTCTTGGGACGTGGTCTGATGGTATTTGTTGCGGAATTATGAAAAAACAAACTGAGCTTTCTGTTGAAGAATAGTTGCAGGAAATTTTATGGAAAATTAAAATATATTGGGAAATGTGGGAATCCTTGGGCTCTAGTGAATGATTTTCTTTCCCCCGTTCTCTTTCATATGCAAATATGCTTTAGTAGGTGCAAAGAAAATTGCTTACTGGAGAACCTGGTAGTTCAGTTTCCTTGTCATTTTGGAATGGTGCTGTTCCAAATTTTAATCCTAAATCTATTCTTAGTTTTACAATGATATTTTTTTCCTTATTCAGGCACCACCAGGCGGTGCTCTTATAGTTTTCTTCATTTTGCTACCTAAGTGCAGTGGCAGAATAGAGCCTGTGCTTAATGGGAGCAGTACAGCTGGGGATGGTGTTGACCTGGCAGCCAGGTACTTACTTGGCTTTGGTCTCCATCGTTTGTCTTTCTGAGAAGCTGATGACTTTCTCTTCCTTCTTGAAAGTGTTTATAGAGTTTCTTTTTATTTCAGTTAATACATTTGATTACTTAATTTAATGTAAATGCTTGCAACCATTGAAGAATATTTGTCAATGAACAGCCAAAACTCATTTCATAAACATAGTAGCGTTTTTCAGGCATGGGTAATCTTTGTGGGGCAGTTGCTGGTCTGTGCTGGCACTTGTTGATTTCCCTGGGTGTGCCTTGCAAGTCAGCCAGTTGCAGCTTAGGAAGGAGAGGCTGGCCTGTGGTCTAGCTCAGTGGACTCTTTAAGTGCTTTGGTTACTAGTTAATATGTTGAGGTTTACTACAGTTGGAAGAAATGCTGTGAGGGCTGCCCCGCAGGCCCTCCGCATCCCTTCTCGTGTAGGTCCAGCACTGCTGACCGGGGCGCAGCTCCCAGCGCGGCTCTCGGAACAGGGGTGGCCGCGGGGCTGCCCTTGGCAGTGAGCCCTTTGGCTTCCCCGCCTTGGTTTGTTTCTAAAGGCCCGAGACAACCTGTCTGAAACTATCCGAGGGCACTACGTGAGAGCTTGCTCTCCCCAGAGGTTACATAGCGAGCAGAACAGAAACGCTGTTAAAAGGGCTTTCTAATAGGGCAATATTACTTTTCCTTGATGTTTCTGTAAGTTCCTGTTGGCTTGCTCACTTCACATCTCTGATTCAGAGGGAGATTATCTCGCAGGTAGGTATTCGGGGAAGAATGGAGACAGTGTAGCAGCTATTCCCAGGCTGCTTGCAATCCATCTCTCATAATTTCCTAAGTTCCTTGGCTAGCACTTCTACGTAAGACGAGCAAGAGAATTTTCTGAATCTCGTAATGCTTCTGAATCCCCTATGCTTTCCCCGAGTGCCTTTGAAATCCTCTAGGCCAGACCTCCTTGATGTTGATTTGTAGCTGGTGGGTATGTTGATGAAGCAAAATCATCCCTTTTGTTATTGTTCTGACTGACTGAGGGGGCATGGATCAACTAGGTCATGGGAAGACGCGTGATATTGATAAAATTAATATGCATAATGTAATCCTGCACAAGGTTACGAATGCGGACTCTGTGGAACACTCTGCATCCTTGGCAGGCAAGCGTGCCCTGACTTCAACAGCTCTGCAGCTGGCCTGAACCATGGCTAATGCTTAGAAAGGTGCATCTGCAACTAGCTGCTAACTCATCGTATGCATATTAAAAAATAAAAAGTGAAAATAGTCAAAACACTAGAAGAAAAATTGAGATGCTGCTTCTTAACAAAAGTGAGGAGTCTTACAGTCAATTAGCATTTTTTTGAGTCACGATTCCTTTTCTAATTACAAGGACGTATCCAGAACAAACAAGAATACACACAGGCTGAAAGTGACATCTTGGAAACTGAAGATCTAACAATAGTTTTCTTAACCGCACGTCTCCTCTAAGTCATCATTCTGGAAGCTAATCTCATTAACATGATGTACAGTTGAAGGACAATGGGGAGAGAAGTTCCCACATAATAATTGCTGTTAATTTAAGTCCTTGCAAAAACAGGGAGAACTCTGCTTTTCCTCATCCCTTATTCCTTCCACTGCTCTGAATTGGCCTAATGAATTCACTTGTGACCGTCCACGACATTCTCTATATTTTTCTGTGATAGCGCCTAATCTTTTTTGACAAGTATAGTAAATATGGGAGTTGAAAGATTCAGTTTTAATTTAGGAGCTGAGTTTGGTTAAGGATGCTATTTCACAGCCAAGGAAGTGGCAGCCCACCAATGTGCCCGAACTAGCACTCCTGTGACAGTGTCCTAAATTGTTCGTCTTTTATTTAGTGCTGCTTCAGAAGTGAGTATTCAGATTATGAATTGGAACCAAAAAATGTGAAATTAAGACCTGGAAAAATTATCTTCAGGTTTAAATCTTAATGCCATTATCAATTGCCATTTATCTTCCCCATTCAGCTCCAGATCGCTTCTCAAAAAGTGCCTGAGTGCGTCTTCTGTGGGTGCTTCTGTGTCAGTGGCTACCATAGGCACAGCACAAGTCCTGCGTGGGGCTGGTCTTTATGCATGATTATCCTGATAGAGAATGTAATAAAGCAATACTAACTGGCAAAAATATTAAAAAAAAAAAAAAATTAAAAAAATCCCATACATCATCTGATTTAATTCAAAGAACTAAGTCAGAGTTCTAACAGCTTAACTGAAAGCGGGGTTTAATTATGAAGTGGAAAGTACCTTTTATTTACTTATTTATTAAGCTCTTAAAAATGGGTTAAGGTAGTAAAGTGCTTTTCCAGTGGGGTTCGTATTTGCACAGTGATTGTATTTGGAAGGTGAGGATTAAGGTCTTCCATTCCACTTTTGACCGCGGGGCACTGACATGCATAGCGAGCCCAGAATCTGAAGGGAAACTTTCCTTTTGCCCCTGCTGAAGGTAAAGATGACTTAGGTAATTTAGGTTTGGATTGTTTTGTTTTCTAAAGGATTTGAAAAGTAGGTGAATGTTGACAGAATCGGGACCAGCCTTGACCTACTTGTGGCTTTTTCTCTGTCTCTGTCTTGGGTATGTCACATTATCATTTTCATGCTACTGTTTACTCATCTGAAGACTCACCTAAAATTTTAAGAACTGACAAGTTTGGTAATTTGAATGTTAAATCTGTATAATATTACCACTCCCACAATTGTTCCCAAGAAGATTTTGCCATCTTCATATGACTTGGTAAAAGGAATCCTTCTATAATAATGTTTATTTCATACTGAACTGCTGTTTAAATTTTGGGTCAAAACTGTTTTTGAGCCATTAACTTAATTCCCCTTTGAAACTTCATGTTTTCTTCCAAGAGTCTGTATTCCACCTTAGAGACCTGAGAAGACTGGAATTGCAGCCATGATGGGGATTTATGTTATCACAAGGCTTCTGACTCTTTCAGAATAGAGAAACACGTATTAGGATTTTCAGGTCAGTTCATGGGAAATCATTTAAAACTCAATATGGCTTTGAAACTAATAGGTTAGACAAGAGCCCTGCAGGTCTGTCTTTGGTGTTTCTTCAGATGAAGTTGTGAAACTGAAATTGCTGCTGTGTAGGATATAAATTAATTTGGTTTATAACAATTCAGGATTTTATTGTTTTTGTGCTTTTTTTTTTTTTTTAGTTCATTTTGTTTTGTTTTTAGGAGAAAGAAATGCAATTTCCTTGTATTCTTGTAATATTTATATATTTACAATGCTGTGGGTCTTTCTTAAATCTTCATTAATATATACTTAAAAAAAAAAAGAAGAAAACTTTCCATGTTCCAAAAATAACCCACAACCTAGAGCATCTTTCAGGCTTTTGGGTTGTACTGGCTCTAAGTTCATTTTTCACTTGTGTTTTGACGCATCCCTTCTGCTCCTGCAGTAATTCAAAGAATGGCTGTGCAATTTCGGTCACATAGAAATCTTTACACGGGAGAAGAGAAAAAACAGAGCAATTTTCAGTACTTTACATGAATAAAATGTGCAGAGGAAGCTTCAGAAACCTGATGTCCTCTTGCCTTGTGCAAAGGGACAAGGAAACTGCCATTAATGTAGTTGTGCTCTTTACCACTACTGTCAAAATAGATAAAGGATTATCTTCAGTTAGAGTTGCCACTATGAAAGAAACTGTATTGTCTGTGAAAGAGGTAGCACTAAAAGAGCTTTTGTCAGATAGTGTTCCTGACAAAACAGACAGCACAGTTCATTTTGTTTCTCTGCTCTTAATTTTGGTTTATTCAGCAGAGGAAGAATTGGGTCAGTGTTCACTGGGTCCATTGTGAAACGGTGGTGTTGGCAATTATGGGGCCGCACACGTTTAAGTGAGACTTTAATGTTAAGGACTATGATTCTAATGTCTATTGCCGTCCGAGGCAGATAGATAACAAATATTGTTGCCTAAAATAATTTCTGGCAAGAGGAATGGAAATGAGAGTGGCAACTAATAAGTACTCTGTGTTGTAATGCAGTATTTTGCATTTTTTATAACAAATGTTCTGGATTATGATAATGGGCAGGATACAAGCTGAAACTTGGAAGGTCAGTAAATAAGATTTGCCTCTTGCAGATAAAACCTTGGTGTATGGTCATAGATTCTTCATTCCTACCGAATTTTGGGGGTGAACGTAAAAAGCAGTATTTCAAAAAATTAAAAGGCACTGTCAGCCTCATGCAACGAATGTGTCCAAGTCTGGAGGCTCAGTACACCAAGAGACACAATTATTTCCCTGGGTTGTAGCACAGAACACGGGACGGTGCTTATTCTGGAGCCAATTCCTGCATTTCAAATATTTGTTGCAGACTTGGGTTTGAATACTCTGTTGATTTTTTCCTATGCTGGCAAACAGCCAAACGTGGTGGCAGTGAAAAACTGGGATGGCTGCAATAGGGGGGGATTTACCTGGGAAGGTGAAGTATTGAACTAGGGAGGTGTGGCAGTGGCTCTCCGTGATTACGCGTGAGCCTCGTTAGTCATGAGGCAAGAGGAATTAATTGCTGCTTTTTTTGTTGTTTTGGTCCCCCCAGCCCCCAGGAGAGGGTGGCAGGGGGGACGAGAGGTAGACGGGAAAGCTTGTAGGGAGATCTGAGACGCCGTGGATGATTAGTGCTGGAAGCTAGGTATCTATCTAGGGGATATGACCAGAGGTTTTATTAACCTACTTTCCTGTGGAGGTACAAAAATGTTCTAGGAACTGTGCCAAAGCCTAGAGGCTTGTTGGACATGGAGAAGAAGGTTTGACATTTGGATTTTCTTTGGTTGGCTGGTGGGAATGGGAATGGAGGTCAGTGAATTGGGACAGCAACGTAGTAGGTCATGGAGATACGGTGTATGTTTGGGGGGAAAGAAAGGAACAAAAATACGTGGGGATTTATATGTCTGTTGGGCATGTTTATTTGTCAGCATCACAGACTTTACAGAGCCATGATATTGACTGAAAAAAAAAACCATATAAAAATAAAAAAACCCAGAATGAATGTCCTGTGTAGTGCAGTAGTTACTGTAGCTATTGTTCATGTAGGCAGTTGGGAAGTAAATAAAAAGGTCTCAAGCATAGCCAGAAAATTTCGTGTAAACAGGGAAATAAATTTGATTTGAAAAGCAGTTTCAATTTTAAGCTTCCATGAAGGAAGACAAATTAAACATTTTTAAAGATATTAACCATAACAGTATCCCTTTAATTTTCTATCCTTTTCTTTTAAGTAAGATACTCTGAATCAATTTTTGTTCAAGGAGACGGATTTTTTGCAGTAATCAGTTTTGCTTTTAGCTCTGATTTTTAAAGAATAAGTGATAATGGCGCACATGCTCGAGGGCGTGATTAGAGCGCAACGTTAAAAGGCTTTTTAGGACATCTACAGCTGAAAAAGGAGCTCTGGAGAGGTCTGCATTTGGCAGCTGAGCAAGACAGGAATAAAGCATACCTTTGAAGTGTGATTTGAAGAACGAGTTACTTAACCCTTTCACATGAAATACCTTCTGGTGAGAGTTAAATCTAGGTGCTTTCTTTGTGCTCATCTTGAAGTTATCTGTGAAATCTGTTAACTCGTATCCAGTCTTTTCTCTCCCTGAATGAGCCCCCCAGCTCAGCAGAGCAGAGCAGAGCAGACCGCCTGTCCTGGGGCTGTTCCGGGGAGACCCGGCTGCTCGGAGAACTTCAGGTGCAGGTTTTTTGGGACACCTGGCTGAGGGGTACCTTGCAGTATTCTGCACTTTGAGGTAATTTAAGGAGATGCTGAAAGTACACATCTGTAGTAATTACTAATATAGGTGTTAGTGTTGTCTTTTTTAATTACCTTAAAGATTTTGTCTTATGTTCAGTGTTCTTAAAACACAAATAAACCAGCATTCAGATGCAAATTCCTGAATGTGAAACTTATTTTTACATGCGTAAGTTTCAGGAAAATACTTGGCTGGTAGAATATATGTTTGTAGATTTCAGGCAAGCTTAAGGGCAGCATGTGCCATTGCCAACTGACAACAAAGCAAGCTGCTGCTTTATGTTGCAAAGGTGCGTTTTGGAGAAGTCAATTATGCATCCAAGAGATGGCAACAGGTATTGTGTCTTCTAGTGGTGGCTATGCTGTTGCATCCTCTGATAGATCTCTTGCCTCTGACTGTCGTTTGCACTGCCTACATAGTCCCTTACTGCTCTTACACTGACAGGTCTCAGTTGCCTGTGTCTCGAAGTTAAGTGTAAGCAAAAGCAAAGTTTTGCTCAGTAGTATCTTCCCAGCTGTTGTCTTCTGTTTGCTTTCATATCATATCTTTTAAAATAAAGATTTTTTACCCACTATTAATATTTCATTTCAGCATCTTTGAAGTATTGCCAACTGGAGACTGCTGCATAGTAATGATGGCCTGAAAGTCATTATCAGCACATCAGTTTCTTAAATATCTCCAAAAATAACAGCTGTTCTTTTTGATAATGTGTCTTTTAACAATGAAGCCTTTTCTTTATTTTTTCCGTGCCCATGTGCTGCTATCAGCAGTGACTTTCACTCGGTGTTCTCTTTCAAACTCTTTTAGAAATGGGTTAATCTTCTGTGCTGCAGCTACTAGGAGCTCTTTGTAGGCAATGATGTGCATCAGGAGTATAAACAGATTTTGTGGAAACCTTTTTTTTTAAGTCAATGAACAGCTGGTGAAAATATGAGGGTACACTTGTGTCAGTGTTTGTGTCTTACATGTGCCCGTCTTGTGGGCCCTGAGTAGCTGCTTAGTATGAGCAGATATTTAATATAGCTTGCAAGTAGGATAATAAGGAATTACTTAATTTATCCCTAGACTTTGATCTCTGTCCACTGCATGAGTACAGGATCCTCCTTTTGTCAGAGCCCTTCCTTTTTCTGGTGGTAGTCGTACTCAGGTACTTTGTACTTCCCTAACCTCAGGTTCTTCATTCCCGATGATGTTAAAACCGTCCGATCTGTTGATTTCCATCCGTTCCTATTTCTGTAGTGGTGAAAGTAAAGTGAAGACAACAACATGGCACTGCTGTAATATTTTCCTCCTTCTCCTAACTTATCTGTGTGTGGCTTTCCCTTTAAACAGAATAATTAAAATGATTAATATCTCCTTTAAACTGGAATCTATCAGCTTTTGCATCTCTTAAACAATGTATGTACAGCCAGAGGGTAAAAGACATTATAATGCCATGCTAATTGTGTGAGTGTGTATGCTCAGCTTCTCTTGTGAAAAATCCAACAAAAACAAAACCTGTCTTCTGATGGCAGCACGCAGTTAGCCACCGCTCCCACTTCTCCTTGCAAGGGAAGACAAAGTCACCCCGCTGCCAGGACAGGAATTAATGTCAGTGCTGTGGGTTACGACCCGCTTTGAATTCAGACTTGGCACACAGGGGAAGAAGAAACGCAAGTAAAATTTAGAAAGGAGAGTCCTCAAATCAGTGAGCTTTGGTTATCCAGAAGTGAAAGTTTGTTTTCAGCTAGAGCTCAGCTCGCCCTGCCGTTAACTGGTAGGGGGAGGCATTGCTGGGGTGGCAGCTCATGTCCAGGGCGGGCCCCCGGGTGAGAATAAGACAAGACTTGGTAAAGCAGCAACTTTGCTTTTACTTAAAAATTCAGTATATGTTTGGAAATTAATTAACAGATTTCTTATTTCAAGAATAAAAAGGAAATTACACTGTGTTAATAAATATATATGTGTATATGTTTTATATTTGTAATGATTTCATACACTATCTACATGCTTTCCCTGCCTCTCCTCTCCACTAACCAACAGTCCATTAAATTTTGCTGATCAGTTTTGTAGTGCTTTAGTAGGGCTTATTATCTGTCAATAATTCTGCACAGGGACCAGATATTCTGGATCTGATGGCCTATTCCTGTATGTAAACTGTATGTACCTGATGAAACATTTCCCAGATAAGTGATGTGATAACCACACACCCTTTCCCTGCTATTTGACTAGTCTTGGGAATCTTTTGGTTTTGTGAGCTTATCTAACGTACTTTTTTTTGTTTTGTTCCATTTTAAAATATATTTTGCGAGCTTTTGTTACAGTAAATGTATAAGATGCCTCTAAGCATTAGGCAGACTAAAGCAGAGCTCTTTTACCTATTAACCTCAATAGTTTAAAATAAAACTGTTTGTAGCATCCTGGATTTGTTGTAGTGCTGTGTACTCAAAAAGCGGTGTATCAAGTACCACATACCCTTGAATGCAAGTTGCATTATTTGCTTAAAAGTGCTGTATCAAAGGTGCTTGGGTGAGCAGCTGAAATGCTTGTGGGACCATGTTTGTTGTATGTTTTAGGGTAAGGCTTTCTGGGGAAGGTATTTATGATTAAAAGAGTTGAACAACTGTGGAAAAATGTTCTTTGACTAGTAAAGGGAACTTGGAATGTAATCCTATGAAGCCCCCCTGCCACCTTCTGATAAGTCCGGGTATAAATTTGTGGGCATTCCCTGTAAACATGAGGGAAGGTTTGCTTCCCTCGTAGAACAAACTCAATTAGCGATTTTCCCACAACGCCCTCTGAGAACATTCTTTCATTATCTTGTTGCTGCGTAATAATTGCCATGCAGCAGTCACAGACTTGTTTTTCTAGCAGTTGAAGCTACGGAGCAGTGCGTATGTGTTGACCTGGATTTGGAGAGGAAAAGTTACAGTTGGCATAATCTGTACCTTGAAAAGTTGCCAGCAACAAGGCGGAGAGTTGCTAAAGACTTACAAAGGGTAATTGAAAAGGCCAAATGCCTGCAAGAATTCTGTTCGATAAGCATTGGCTTTGGCAGGTAGAGCTCTGGGTTGTGCTCTGTTCCTAATGAAATTGTACTATTTCTGGAGCAAGTAGCCTATAATGTAAACAGCAGCTACAGTTTGTGTGGAGTGTCTGTTTTCTTAGTACCTTTTATGTCAGATTTTTACTTTTTATGTAGTTCGTAAATATAGTAAGACATATACGTGTGCATTACTTATCAGCAAAAAAAAGGTTTCTTATGGAGAGAAGAGTGCCCCTGCAGCTCGGGGCTGTAACTCAGGAGGAGCAGTCCCTGTTCCTGGCGCTGTCCACGAGGTTGCATCATGGCTGAGGGCCTGGTTTCGTGCTGCACCTAACCCTGCTTTGGAAGCTTTGGCTGTGGATACGAACAGTACGAACCGAAAGCTGACAATTGTAAACAACATTACAATAATACTGTTGTGGGGTTTTGTGCTACAGTGTAAGTGGACATGTTCTGCTGTGTATTGGTTTATGTGGATGCTCAAAGTTAGTGTTGTTTTAAGAACTTTTATAACCTTAAAGTCTATGCTTGATAAAAGCTTATTTTGTTGAACTCAGCAAAACTATTGATTTTTTTGGCAATGATTGCAATCAGTTGTTTTATTATACTAAATATGGCAGGTTGCCTGTCTAAGGGAAATATTTTAAGGGATCATGGATTATACCTTGATGTTTCCTAAAGTAAGACAAATAGTTTTGTATTGCTTACCTGTATCTTCATCTTTTTACTCCTTTCGTGTTTGTGTTTCTCTTCCCCCTTTTTGGCCAGGGGGATAATTTCTGTCATGTTTATAAAAAGGCAGAACTGATCAAACTGATGTTACAGAGCAAGCAAGCTGCTCAGAAAAACAGCATGGTATCAAATACATTGGGAAGACAAGAAAAGAGAAATAATTTTCTGTAATATTTTGGCTGTAGTAGTCTTGGTATTACCTGTAGCAGTAGGTGGTAGCGCTACAACAAATAGTTGTGGTTGCTCACCATTTTTAAGTGGCTGAATCACAAAGCCAATTAGTGGAAGTGGAAATTAGTGTTTGCACTGGGGACAGCACTCCTGTGTACTAACGAACTGGTAAGGTAATAGAGGGAGAGCATCTTGATCTCGCAAGAAACCTTTCTGAGCGTTACCAAATGTGTGGTTTGACAGTTTTTGCAGCTTCCTGTCCTTCCACGGCCGTGCCGGTGAAGCGGAGCGGGGGCAGCGGTCAGAGCTGTGTGAGCACGGCCAGGAGCCTGCTCCTCCGGGCAGCTGGGCTGCTGCCCAGAGCCAGCGGGAGATGCCCTGAAGGACTTGTAACTGCTCTGAAAGCAAAATGTTTGACGCGGTTTAATAGAGCTTTTTTGCCATGGTTTGTGCAGTATAATAAAAAATTCCTAAAGAGCTGGGTGTTCTCACAGTATCACCAGGAATGACAGAATCCTCAAAGGCGTGATGAAAGCTGAACCAGATCTTCCTTGACTTTTTTTCCCTCCAGATTATATTTATGACTTCAGTTTTTGCCCCACGCCTATATAGCGCTTCTTGTTATTTTGGGTTTAAGTCTTAGACTCTCATCTCTTTATCCCCAGCCACAGCTGATGCTTAATAAGAGGAGCCTTTGCAGACGTCAGTAGTAGCTTGCAGGAGCGCCCCATTGACTGTGTGCGGAGTGATGGACAGGTTCCCTGCCTGCTGTTCACTTCACTGCTGGATTCACCTAGGGTGTAATATCCTAACAAAGCAGAGGAGGGAATTGAAATGTGTTCTTCTGAGAACAGCAGTAAGCAAAGCTGCCTTTCTAGTTGTTCTCTCAATTAGCTCCTAGGAGATTTTCATGCTTTTCTAGTTCCTCTTGGGGATACGTGACCTGATAGCTTATTGCTATAAATAATTATTTTACTAGTACCGAAGTAGGTACTGTATACAAGCAAAAAGCAACATTTTCAGCATCTTTATTGGATGTAAATACCAGTTTTTCAGAGGCTTCTTTCTTTATTTTTTCCTCTTTGGAATGCAGTCCTGACGTTTCTGATCTCCATAACTTCGGCTGTTGGTTTTGTGCTGCCCCTTGAAGTACAGCTGCTGTGAGTGGCGCAGAGCTCCCAAGCCAGGGCGAGGGGGTGAGAGCAGCTGGCATCGGGCTGCAGCTGAGGGGAAGAGGCTGAGGAGCTGCTTTCCTGTGGGGTGCTGCAGGTGATCATTACTAGGTTGTAGAAGGGGGTTATTTAAAAGAAAAAAGAAACTAGCCTCAAATACATACGCACCGGCAACCCCGTTTATCTCCGTCCTTTATCACAGCCTACAACAGGTGCGTTAGGAAAAGGCTATTCACATGCACCAATTTTTGCAATATGTGAAGTTTGGCTTGAAAAGTCACCGGTCATGAGGACAGGCGCTTTGACGGAGCTGGCCGAACCGGTGGCTAGCTGGCAGCAGAGGTTTGTTAGCTGCTGGAGGTGGGACGGCCGCGTGCTGCAGGAGTGGAGCAGCCCAGCTCAGCAGCAGAGACCTGGAAGCATTCCTCCGTGAGCCGCCCAGCACTCGTCTCCTGCGCTGGGGCTGCTCGTGTGGAGCGGCAGCAGCTGCTGCCCCGCGTGCAGCGGGCACAAACGCAACGTGCTGTGAAATTCCTGCGCTGCCATTCCACTTCATTAGAGTTATAGTGTTACCAGCTACAGGCATGGCTGGTCTTTGCATGAATAACACCAAACGCTACTTGGTGAGTTTTACCTTAAAACACGACCAAGATACAGCGCGGATTTGAAACCCGGTGTATGGGTGGTCAGCGCCACTGCTGTCGCGTTCTTGTCGCACGCTGGGACAATCTTTGTTCTCGCAGGGCCTGGAAGAAGGCAGATAGGAAGTTTCTGAGAGGAAATGTGGTTAAAGGGAGGCTGGTAAAAGTAACCCCTGGAGGTCACGGAGCTGTGCTGCTGGTGAGCGTGCAGCCCGTGAGGTGCTGGTCACGGGCAGAGCAGGATGTGGCCTCAGCACAGATGAGTGCTCCCCCTCGCTCAGTTAGGAATGAGCTGGCAAGCAAGTGGAAACTTGCTTTGGTATTTATTCCTCTCCCAGCAGATCGGTTTCATCCTGCCTACTGACAGGTTGCATTTCAGAAACAGCTCTGTCGCCTGCTGTAATTTCCATGGCTTCTTCTTGGTGCTGCTGCAAGTGTGAGACCCGAACGTGGCCCAAAATCCTCCGTGTGGAGCCGTAGTGGGGCTGCTTTTTGTCCCCGCGCATGCGGTCCGCGGTGCGTTCTGTCCGAAAGCCCTTCGGGCTACCAGTGATAACAGAGCACCTGACGGCCGACACTGCTGTAATGCAAGCGCTGCCAGCCCAGCTGTGCAGAGTTGTCCCGGGTGCCTTTTGTCAGTAGGTGTTTTGGTCGTTGTTAGCCTCCAAAAGTACTTCTCGGTGACTTCTGATGGCTTCCCCACAGCCCATTTCAGCTTCTATTAGCACATTTGCTTTTTTTGTATCTTTCTAAGGGTTTTATCTGGCAAGCATTGATTTCCTCTGTCTTAAACTGAAACTGTTTTAGAGAAGCTGATTTGTTCACTGCTCATCTACAGATTTTTTTTTTGTAGTTATGCTTTAGAATACTTGTGTTTTCTAATGAAAAATAATGAAACTAAACCACACATTGTCATTTTCTTCCCCTTATTCAAAAGTAGTTACAGAGTATGTTCTTAGCATGCTATAATATAGCACAGCATAAAACTACTACAAAATATTACTGTGACAGTTTTCAGTTGGATAATTTTCATAGCCAGGACAGCAGATGAACTGTAGCTTTACCTGTGCTGTTGAATATAACACAGCTGAGGAAGGTGCTTGTGGACTGCCCAAATATTAGCGGTCATTTGTCAGATACATCAAAAGATATGTTCAAATTGCCTAAGGTCTCAGCTCCTGCCTCTGTGTCATACTGAAGCTTTTCATCCTTGTGATCCACTCGGGAATTTCTTCCCTAGCCCTGCAGATCTCCTGATGGCAGTGTCTTGTGCGTGTGCAGCACTCAGCAGGTGTCGGAACTCCAAAGGAAAAAATTAGCAGTTCGGGAGCATTTGTAGCACAATCAGTGCAGATCTCTCCTAATGTAATTTTACGCCTTTTTTATTGGAGCAAGAATATATCCATTTAATGCCCAGGAATCAGCTTTTAAGTTTTCTTATACAGGTTAGAGGATTGGTGCTTGGATTTTTTTTTTTTTTAATTTATTTTTTAGCTTTTAGAAAGGTGGGGTGAGCCAGAAAGGCTGCCTCTGAAAGCGAGGCCCCCAGTAATTAGCTGATCAGTGGTGCTTGACCTTGTGAGCAGTGGGAGCTCTCAGCTCGTGCTGGGATCAGTCTCTGTGAAGCTGTGAGTTTTGCAGCAGCCCTGCTGGGTGGCATTCAGAACCTGCCTCTGCTGTAATCCCAAAGCCACAGCCCAGCCTGAAATGTCCCCTACACCCGATGAACAGTACTGGGCCTTGCAGGTGGGCTCGCTCAGGTTCCTACACAGTGTGAGGGAGGGTTTTTTTTTAGTCTGGCCAGTGGTGAGTGCCGACTTGTGTTAGCAGTGGATTTTCTGTAGCTTTTCCAGTTTTCATTCCCTTTCTTGCCAGAGGCAAGAAGCAAAGTTCCTGCACAACATAGGAAGCAGGCTGTGAATTTAAAGAATTTTTCCGATTATTTTCAGCTTTGTGTTTCCCAACATAGAAATAGTCTGGCATCAATTTTCCCAAGTTATTCTCGCCTATTTAAAGTGTAAATAAATAGTGGCTGTTCTGGAAGTGGTGTAGCTGGGTGTGCTGGGATAGCTCCCCATTGACTCCCAAACGGTGGTGCCAGGGGCTGCTTCTGATGTTTTGGACTTTATTGGTGTGTGTTTTGAAGACAGAGGTGCTGCTTGGAGATAGGACCTCTTTGTTTAGCCAGTTCTCATTTTGTATTTAAGTGCTTAAAACAGCAGAGACCTGGGACAAAAGAGAGAGCTTTCTGTGATATCTGCATGAGGTTCACATGACAGAAAAAGCAGCAACTTTTTAAGGTCAAACGTGGTCATCAGGATCCATGGCTGGATGTAGATTCTTACATGGTTAGAGGAGTGTGCTGAGAAGAAGGTTATTTTGGCCATCCCAGTAAAAATAAGCAGGAAAAAATAAAAGGTTCCGAATGACTGAAGATCTAGAAACCCTGTTTTGTAGTGAGATTCATGCAACCTCACCTTAAACACAGTGATAGGGAGTTGAGGCACCATAATCTCCTTGCTCTAGTTCTTTGGTTCTCATTATAAAATTCTATTTTCAGTATCTAATTAGTTTAAATTAAAACACTTGCCATGTGCAAAGCACCTTATAATTTCTGAACTACTATACTTACATCCCATAAGCTCTTTGGGAAAAAGACAGGCGTCATGCCCACCTTACACTTGTGGAAAATTAAGAGTCCATGTGCTGTTGCATCTCCAGATGCAAAGTGATTTAGGGATAGATCAAGTAATAGCCTTATACTTGCCATTGTGCCGTCTGAAAGGGGTTATTAAAGTTTTCACCCTGTTTTGGGAGGAAGAAGAAAGCAGTAGTCCTGACAAAATCAAATCTCTGTAGCTCAGACATGTTTTACTCATAATAAGGTTTGCCTTGGGAGATGAAGATGTTTGTGGTCACATCTGCCCCTCGGCTCGAGCTGTTGATCTCCAGCTGCAGTGTATGCCAGTGGCAGGCAGCATACGCACCCATGGGTGTGTGTCGAGCCACTTAGAAGTACCCAAGCTTGCCTGCGTATGTGTATATGTACTCTAATCAAAGAATGATCATGCTACATGTTATACAGTCTAAAATACGGTGCACAGCACCCTTGCTTAATACTTTTTTTCCCTCTACAATATATATTGCATTTTTTTGACTCACTGTCTAAGTTGACAATGATAAGAACTCTAAAATATTCTTTTGTGATGTAGAGAAGTTGACTAACAGTCGTATGTGATGTTCTGAATCTTTTATTCTGTAGGTCAGTAACAGATCCACGAGATGGAAAGAGAGTTGCACTCAAAAAGATGCCCAACGTCTTCCAAAATTTGGTCTCTTGTAAAAGGGTCTTCCGGGAGTTGAAGATGTTGTGTTTTTTTAAGCATGACAATGTAAGTAGTTTTAACATATTTCAAAGTAACTTTGAAGTATATTATAAAGCCTAATTGTAAAATGGTGCTAGCTGTAGCTGAAGGTTTTTTATTAATATTATTTTAAGTTATAGAATATCTAACATGCTTTAAAAGTTCTTTAATTTTATATTCACCAGATTTCCTGGAAACTCAGATGCTACTGTTGTAAACACTGTAAAAAATTAAAAACTCGATTGTCGAGAATCTAGGGGTACTCGCACTTTTCCTCCAAAATGGTTACAAATAGGCAATACACTTCAACCTAATTTTATTTTAGGCTCTAGATAAATTTCGATCTGCACAAAGCTATGCCAGCTGGAAACGCTTTTGCTTCCAAGCTGTTTCTCACTCCATCTTCCTCTCCCCTTTGTCAGAGTTTATTGTGCTCTTAGTTCTTCCAGCAGAGTGGCTGTGCAAGCACTCCTAAATCTTCTTTAGGTTAAATCAGCTAGATTAAGTTAAACCATTTAAAAATGATTTGAATTTCCCTTATGGTTGTGTCTGAAGTGAATAAAAAAAGCACTTTCAGTAACTGCTCCACAGCTGCAACTGTGCATGTGGTAACCTCTCCCTTTGGAGCGCAGTAACAAGCATCTTGGGAGCACCGTCTCCTGCTGGAGCTGGTTCAGGAAGTGGGAATCTGTTTTAGAACTTTATTTCACTGCCTGTCCTCCTTTCGCAAAATAGCTCTTTTTATTTATTTTTTTTTTTTACCTGAGGGTATCATATTCCAAGAAAGATTTTATTTATGACTAAGCCCTGGATTCAGATAAGTGTTGTTAGTGGGGATGCAAAAGAGATGGACTGGCTCGTGAGCTAGTGCCAGATTGCAAGGAGTTCCTCCTCCACGGTATCGCCCGTCCCTGGGAGATGTTCTGGGACAGGACTTCTTTTGAACTGGGATCTTCAACTGCTTCTTACCAGGATTTTTATTATGGGGGAGTTTTTACTGGGGACTAAAATTGAATAAAAACATCTGTGTAAGCAGTCAAAATTCATGCTTGATAACCACTGAAGTCTGTGAACTTCACCCAAATGATATGCGTAGGACACGACCTAAAAGACTACAGGCAGGTAGTATTTTTTTCCTGTGAGAGGATGTAAATTTTGTGCTGCTGTTTTTCTGCCTTTTTGCCTTTCACAGAGAACTTAGGTCTGAGCTTCTGATTCAGTATGTGAACATGCTTTTTGTTAATTCCTACGTGGAAGCAGTGTATCAAAGAATAGTTGAAAATGAATGACAAAAAAGTGTAGTATCTTTTTCTTTTGCATTTCTCTGTTAGAATTACTTCTTTCCAATATTTTATGGTTATATATTTTTGAGATTAAAAAAATATAGTGGATAGATTAACTTGTGCTTACAAACTAATACCAGAACAGCTGGATTTTTTTTCTTAAATTAAAAACAAAGGAGGAGGGGGGGAAGGAAAGGAAACAGAGACCTGAATGTACAGAACAAAAAGTCTGACTAGATGGGCTATGAAACTCACACGCCACTGAGACAGAATATTGGTCTGTCGGTGTGGAGTAACATAAAATGTGTTCTGAAAGAAAGGTGCAGTCTGACTGTCTTTTTGAAAGGGATTTTTTTTTGTTTGACTGGGGTAGGTCTTGATCTTGTGTGGTGTTTCCTAGGTACTCTCAGCCCTCGACATACTCCAGCCTCCACACATTGACTATTTTGAAGAAATGTATCCTAAATATAAAATAGAGCTTCCTAATTGAGGTAGGTGTAATCTTCATTAGCTTAGAAACTGCAAGTAGCTGGTGGAACCTGTCTAATGGAAGTACAAAAACCTTGAGCCTGTATCTGAACAGCTCTGTTAGAAGAAGGGAATCTACTTTTAAGAAATCTTGATTAATGTTAGCATTGGAGAAGCGCTGGAACATGAAACTCTCAATATATATGAGCCAGTAAATGCAGTGCATTGTGACATTTACCAGTGTATACTGCTGCTGCCAATTGTGAATCCTCCAAAATATTTATCTGAAAACTATATCTAGTAATTATCTTCCTATCAGTACCTTAAAATACTTTCTGGTGCTTTCAGAAAGCACTGCTGTCACACATGCTTTGAAATCATGACTTTTTGGGGATGCTTCAGCAGATTAGTTGGGTTGTGGCTTTCTTTGTTCAGCTCCTATCTTGATTAAGAAGACAGATCTCACAGAGTGTGTGCTGTTGGATGTGTCACTGGTACGAAGTTATGTGCTGTCTGTGGGTAACCATGTTAAAAGTTAGATTGTTTGTTCGTCATGACATGACATGAGAATGTTTTGCTTTGCTTTGTTTCCTTTTTCAATCTTTGGGTAAACTGTTTTGGGGCTGGGAATTTCTGCGTTGTAAAATCCTGAGGAGTTAAGTGATTCGTTAAGCTGGATTGCGCTCTTACTGGCTCGTGGAAGAGAAGTTCTGGGACTCAGAGCAGATTGTGTTAGTAATTAGCCTGTTACATCGCTAGAAATTAATGCAGTGAATTATGTACAGATTGTTGTGGTACAGAAAGTGTCTAGGAATATTGAAGTATTGTAAGATTGATTTAGAACATATATGTATCATTACTGATTTAAAATTGGAGTGATTCTGTTCTTCCCTGCAGCCTTCACTAGCTACAGATCAGGAATCATACTAAGGGTTGTCTGCCCTGGGATAAGCTTAGCTACTGCCAGGTTTTGTATATAAAACCAGAAATGGTAGTTTCTTTCACGGTTAACTGATTTTTAAGTCATTCCAACTAGTATGTTATGGGCCTGTGTTCTTTTTATTATTTGTTGAATTTCCTGACTCTAATATTGGTTATAAAAAGCTTTGCTCTGTAATCATCTTTCTCCTTTCTGTTGCAGTAATTGCAGTAAGTACACTTAGGATAGTTAAATTCACAAGAAAAATGAATGTATAGGTGTTTCAATTTCTATGCACATTTTTAATTGTATGTGCTTCTGCTTACTGTAGCATACAGACTTGCTTCAGATTCGTATTAAGAAGGTTAGGTAACTGGAGTCCATATCTGGGGGACCTGGCCTAGAAAACTTTGGTTTTTTTTTTTGATCCACTAGTTCCTTGATGCTCCACTTTCACAACAGAAGACTTTTTCCGTTAAAGTGAATATTAGAATTAGTTGAAAAGATGTAACTTTTGTCAGTCTTGTATATTAACTTGGAAAGATTTTAATGCTAGTAAAAGAGATGGTGTGGAGCAATTCCTTCCCATTGGTCACGTTAAGAGGTGCCAGAACTATTTCCTTACTTCTTATGGAGTAAATACTGTTCATCCGGCCAGTGAAAGGGATGATGATAACACCGCTGGGATACCACGTACAGTGTGCTCCTGCTCCCTGGTCTTTCCCAGTATCCTTAGAACGGGCTGCCTTCTTGTTTGGTGAGTAGCTTTCTAAAATGTCATTGCAGCAAGTTCCACACAAGCAAATCGAACAAGGGCTTGAAGGATTAAGAGGATTAGTATATTCTGTAGAAGGCTACGGGTTGCCATTTTGCACATGGTAGCACAACAGTTTATATTCTGGGTGGATCAGGAAGAATTGTGACTTAGATTTTTAGATTCTTAATGAAAAATTTGTGAACAGAATAGCTTGACATTCGTTATACAGGTAATGAAAAAAATGTGTTGTCATACCAGTAAACTGCATCAGAAAGAGTCCAAATGTCTGCTTGAATGAACCGTCAACCAAAATGGCTCTATGCTCTGTAACAAGAGCAGCTCTTGCAGGGGTTTAAAATTTCACCTTATTCAGCAGTAAAGTTGTAATACCTTTATTGTAGTATTTGCGGTATCCAGTTGGATAATATTGCTTGGAACTGAGAATGTAATTCTAGGAGTCAGCTCTATCTACGTGCAAGCATATCCCCCAAGCCCAAAATTTTGTCTTCAGTTGGGCAGAAGTATGCATGAGCACCAGACAGACTTCTGCAGGAGGGATTTAATTGATTAGAAGCTGGCTCTGCAGGGTGACATTAGTTCAAGGTCCCTTCTTACGGTGAAAGTATATCTAAAGGCCAGCTTGAAAAGCTGTACAGCATTACCAGCTGACACTACAGACTTGTGTTTTGTTTGGTTTGGTTTGGTTTTTGTTTGTTTGTTTGTTTTTGTTTTTGTTTTTGTTTTTAAAAGAGAATAGGCTGTTAGTTCAACCAAGAGCTGTCTGCTCTGTGTAATTATCCTTTAATAAGAGAACGAACTACTCATGGAACTTACTGAATCTAAGTATACTGGTATTACAGTGATTTTCCCTGGAATGCATCAATGTGAAATTATTTCTATTGAGAAGATTGTGTACTCATGGGAAAATACCGGAGAGGTTTTCAAGTTGAATATCAGGTATTGTTAGCAGTTATCTTTCAAGCAGAATCTGCTAGCAGGATGTGTCTGGCTGTCAATGACTCAGTAAAAATAGACTGATATTTCCCCCCTCTGTCTTGTTAATTTTAAATCTTTTGTAGGTACTTGATAACTTATCTTAATTTCTATCTTAGGGATTATTACTTGGTTTTTGAAAAACCTGAAGTGACAATCTGAGAGAAGGTTAAGCTGCTAACTTTGAGTAGGAACTCTTCACTGTGTGCACCAATATTTGGTGTTGCATCTTTTTAAATCTGTTTAAAAGATATTTGTAGAATAAATTATTAGTAATAGTAGTAAACTGGGACTGGCACTATTTAACATTCTTGATAACAACCCTGAGGAGAGGGAGTCGGGAGTGCAAGTTGATGAGAAGCTCAGCATGAGCCACCTGTACCCTGGGCTGCACCAAGAGCAGTGTGGGCAGCAGGGCAGGGAGGGGATTGTGCCCCTCTGCTCCGCTCTGTGACACCCCCCTGGAGCCTGCGGCCAGCTCAGGCCCCCGGCACAAGAAGGACATGGACCTGCTGGAGCGGGTCTAGAGGAAGGACACGAAGATGATGCTCCTCTCATTGTGCCCTGGCTGAATTAGGTTGAAAGGCTGAATTTTCTCAGTATCAGGAAATCGGCAAGAGCTTAAAGCCCTGACCTTACGCAGAAGTAAGATTCAGACAGAGTTCTAGTGTTTTCTTCCTCGTGTTAAGAACTGACCTTTTAATTCATTGATTGATTGATTGATTTGGTGGGGGCGGGGGGTGCTTTTTCTGCCTCCAAAACCACATCCTTCCAAAAACCTTGTGCTATTGCTCCTCTGTAGTCTTTGACATGTGCCACAGATTGCCATTTCTACCTCGCATAATTAGAGGTGACTCCATAGCAAACACACTGCCAGTAGTAACTAGATTAATTAACTTTTAATATTTCTTATGCAGTTTTTTAAATGAACCAGATCTTTTTGTGGGGGTGTGATTTGGACATTGATATGAAATGAAGATGTTACAGAACTTTCTCTACGAAGAGGCTGTAAGGTGTGCAGAGAGTTAGAAGAGAGCAGAGATGGCATCAGAAACAAAGCTTGATATGATCCAAATGTAAAAATAATTATAACCTACTAAAATAGGAGTGATTCCTGTGTCCACATTTTATAGAAAATCTTGAAATATGCTAGAAATAATGTTTTTTAAAAAAGAAAGCATATTTCTTTGAGGATTTCTTTTTTTACAAGTCTTTCTTAGTGTCCTGCAGATACACACCTCCCCTCCACTGGTGGCATCCTGCTAATCCACCTACCCCAGAACTTTTTCACAAAATGCTGGCCTCATCCCAGGAAAGAATATTTGTAAAATTAAATTTTGTAGTATGCGGAGACATAGTGAAGAAGAATCTGAGTCATTACGAGAATATTGCATCACAGTACTCTATTCTTTGTTAAAATTTGCTTGTCACTGTGTAAAACTTACCAACTCAGCAGTCTCCCAGTCAGAGTAAGTGACGTTTTTCTGGGCTGTGCATTTGCCTTGGTAATTATTCTGAAGCGAATTGGTACATTTGTAGTTCTAATTTTGTACAGCTACTTAACTAATTACTGCTGTCAGTTGCAATTTTTATCTGGTACTGATGTTCAGCTTAGCTGCGTGTTACAGCTCCAGTGACCACCTCATAGCCAGCATACTGTGTGTGTTAAAAAAAAAAAAAAAAAAAAAAAGGAAAGAAAAAAAGAAAAAGCATGCAGATACCTGTCTGAGTAGTTGACAGAAATCCCCCAGGGCTTGTGCAGTTTGTTTTTGTTAAACATTTATAGTAGTGGCCGGAGTAAAGTCATTGACCCACTTGGGCACCAGCTGTTTAAGAAGCTGCCACATTTATAAAAGGCAGGAACATCAAGCAAGTGCTGCTTTTGCTCTTGTTTAGAGACCCTCATTAAATTATCTAGAGACAATAATCAGATAGCTGCTGTTCAAGTTAATGGCACCTCTGAGCCCCTGTCAAGAGAGCTTTATTTAATGCGCGGCAGACCTGGAGTGGTGCAGGTGCCATTTCAGGCCCTCATTTAATTTAAGCTGCTTTAGTTGGCATGGCAACTAGTTGAGACATCTGGGAGACATTATGCTCAGGATTGAGATTTAGGAGGATTTGTGGTGTAGCAAAACAGAAATCTTATCATAATAAAATGCAGAGTAATGCTTTTGGATTTTTTTAATACTTTACATTAAAAATGAAATGCAAAGATGTATTGCAGCCAGAAGGTAAAGCATCAAATTTAAAAAGGCTGGTATAAATATTTAAGAGGGCCTTTGCAAATGGAGAAGAAAAATTAGAGGACTAGAAACTACGGTGCTACAGGGTTAGTTTTTTCTTTATGAAGTAATGTTAATAACTTTTTTAGGAATGCAGTTGTAATTGGGATTTCAGGTCAGAAAGCTGGCGATATTTATTTTCTAAAATGAATTTTTGTGTGGTGTGCTAGTGACAGGTGAGCAATTTGGCTGTTGTTTTTTTTAAATCAGGTAGGTTATGCAGAGCAACAGATGGAAAGAGAACATTGATTAGGCAGAAAGTTGAAAAACAAAGTTGAAAAACAGAAGGTGAAAGAAAGTTTAAGTTTTCTCTAGATGGTTGTAAGTGCGGTTTAACCTGTGCTGATTAATTGCAGATAATGGGAAGAAGAAGTAGAAGTTTCTGCTGACGCTGACTTGCTTACTGTGTTACCCAGAGATAAATATCTCAACAGAAGTCGGGGTTTGCTATTGTATTTCAGGCATGATATGTAACAGAGCTGGTTATGAAGAGCATTGAACCAACTGATAAGGCTCCTGCAGGATATGGTGAGATTTAAAAGCAAAACCAAACCCAAGCCTCGGGGCTGACCTAGTTCCCTTCCGTTGGTGTCAGAGAGGAGGCCAGGGCACACTTAAAAATGCCCCTGCGAGGTCGTGAAGTCACCGGAGCTTCTGCACAGCAGGTCTGTAGGACAGGTAGCACTGAAGGCTGCGACTTGCTCACGTAAAGCAAACCCCTGTTCCTTTCTGTAGAGCAGTAAGCCAACGTGCGATCACGTCGGTGTGAGGAGGGTGACCGGGGTGTTCCTGATTCCTTCAGGCGATCCCTTTGTGCTTGTGGAAGGCTGAGCCCGCTGCCTGCCGCTCTGCCTTGAGCTGCGAGTGAACCCGGTGCACCAGGGGAGCGATGAGGTTGGGGCCCAGGAGACGGAGCTTTATTTCTAACTCTCCTTGATCTTTTGCACGACCTTGGCAGCGTGTGCCACCTCTCCGCCTCGCTTTTGTCTGCCTCGAACGTCGCAGGGCTTGGTGCGGCTCCGTGCTCAGCGCAGCAGCCTGTGAGGTGTTTGTGGTGCTGCAAGTAGGAGTTAATTAACGTTTGGCAGCCGAGCTTTACCTTCTGCAGCTGTGAATGTTACATCAGAGATGTGCTTTTTTGTCTCAATTGGGACTGCTAAAGGTAACTTTTAAAGCAGAAATATTTCTTAGTCATCTTACCCAGCTTATTTGATGTAAAAGTTGAAATAAGTGTTTTCAAAATTCTCAGTGTTGCAAGTTGAGTTCTTCCTGGAAGTTGAGATGCTGTGGTTTTGCTTTGAACTTTTGCAAGTGTTTATTACCGTAACACGTTCAGGAAATTGGCCCAGTGGTATTGATTTTGTGGGTTAAGATATGCTCCTTGTGTCTTCCATGTTCCTCCATTTTTGAAACATTTTATTTTTAGTATTTTCAGTGTCTCCTGAATAAACATAATGCCCTTCTTAATCTACACCTCACCTCAGGATAAGCCACAGCATTTTGTATCTCTTTGTACCTTCAGCTGTTTCTGTAAATTGTCAGAGGGCCCAGCTATGGCCATGTCTGCGGCACCTCAGCTGCTGGACTCTGTTTGGTTTTTCATTTTTCCTTCAGACAGAAAATATTTTTGTTGGTCTTAGTTTTCTCTTCTCATGTTATAACTCAGAAGAGGTTTTATGGCTGGGGTTTGGATGCGTGTGTACGTGATGCTTGCAAAGGTGAAATAGCAGATACTGGGCAGCTTTGGGGAGGTGTGTGTGTTCCTAACAGTCTGCGTAACTGGACACGCAGCAGCCTGCAAAGAACTTCTGATGACAGGTTTTCACAGGCCTGCACGTGTCATGTTGATATATGTCCACTCTGACGGTGCTACTTCTGTTGCTTGTAATTTGTGGTTTACGGATTATAAGGGAAAAATTAAAATTTCGACATGCCATTAATTACATTAAGAATTTTATTTTGTTTTCTGAGTCGTGATTGGACTTGGGGATAATTTTGTAACAACTACCTTAATGCAAATAGTATTTTATTGAATAATCTTTTCTCTTTCACAACCTATTATTTATTTTCATTCTTTTAAGAGTTTGGAGACTGACCTCTGTTTCGTAAAGAAGCTTTATTCTGTGTTACTGTATAGCTCTGACCTGTAACAGCTCGAATTTCTAAGTTAGAGTAAACGTTTCAAGAGATTACATGCTGGACTTTCTGCTTTTGCCTTAACTAATAAATTGAAGATATGTTGTCACTGAATTGATGCAGAGTGACCTCCATAAGATTATCGTCTCTCCTCAGCCACTCAGCTCGGATCATGTCAAAGTTTTTCTTTACCAGATTTTAAGAGGTAATTTTTTTTTCTTTGAAAATGAATGTAAGTTATGTAGTAGTTATATTTCTTTCTCTGTTTCTTAATGTTTGTTTTTAAGATGTCCTCATCTCAAATAAGTTTCCTATGGAAACTTGGCCTTTTTTTTTTTTAAATTTCATATTATGAATTAAGCAAGCACTAATTATTCTAGTTACAAGAATATGGCAGCCCTGCTGCCTTCTGTTATAGTACATGGGTGCAGACAGCAAGGCTTCATCCGCAGAGGATTTTTAACAGTCTATGAAAGAGTGAAGTTCAGGAGGGATGTGTGTTTTAACAGTCCTCTGATGCTTGTTGAATCAAGGTACAGAAAGGACACCTAGGCTGAACCAAACCAGTAAATATATAAATATATGCACTTAATGCATTTTTCGGAACACTAGTTTAAATTGTCAGGGAGCTGACCACTAAAGTGTAAGTTTATCTAAAACAAGTTACTACAACGATGATTTAAAGCATGGTTGTTTTGATCTTTTTTAGTTTATTTGGAAACTTCTATCCAAGAAATTAGATTATTTTGCTTGCCTTTTGAACATCTGATCATTGTCAGTCCAATTGCATTTCCATTGGCTTTATTTGCATAGTTTCACTGGAGTAAGCTCTCAGTAAGCAGTCAGTTTTATCTGGTAGTACTGTTGTAAAGAGCAGAGCAAAGGAATCTGAATGATATCCGGTGGATATAGGCTACTGATAGTACCTGTTGTGCTAGAGAAAAGATTTACCCACCTGAAGGACAAAAGGCATTTGTGCCTGTGTGATTACTTGGTTTATGATGGCTGGGGAAATGGTCAAAACTCTTATTTGTTATCCAGATGGCAATGCAAAATTGTCATTTGAAGTTTCTTCAAGCATTATTTGACTTCTCCTTCATTTTGCATTTGACCTGAGAGCTGTGTTTGCCCAGTTTAATGCTGTAATTTATTTGCTTTATATCTATATGCTCACTTAGCATATAGATGATGCAGTTTAGCTTGGATTTAATCTGAGTTTACTTCTGAAGTGCTGCTCTGAACTAGGAAACTTTTAAGTCAAATTTTAGTGCTGCAGAAATTAAAATTGTTACTGGGAAACAGAGCAGTAAGAGCCGTGTCGGTATTCCACGATTATGACATGGATACTGTGATTACCACAGTATCCATGTCATAACCAGAGAGGTCATGTTTAGGTTTGTTTTTGTTTTGGGGGAAGACAAAAAAGACTGCTTAAATCACTCTCTGGGTCTGGTTTGTATACCTCCAAAAGTTTTTTTACGTTCATTGAGAGGTCAAATATGCACTAGATAATTGAAGTGAGAATTGCATTAAGATGAGTCAATGGGGAAGTCTTTGCTCATCCGGAGTTGCAGGACCTTTCAGGAAAGTGTTGTCAGCCTTAAACTTTTTTTGAGAAGGAAGAGGAGGTACTTATTTTAATTTCGTTTAATATTTCAGGTCTGAAATACCTACATTCTGCTGGCATTTTACATCGAGACATTAAACCAGGGAACCTACTTGTGAACAGCAACTGTGTTCTTAAGGTGCTACTTAAATTTATTGAAAATGTACATATGTGTATGCTGTTCGTTATCAATCAGATGTGTCTAATTTTTTAAACAAAACCATTTAATATGAACATTTTTCCTGTAAAGTCATTGTAAAAGAAAAAAAAAACCTACAGATTCTTAAAAATAAATATAAATGAAATGAACATCTTCCATTTCCCTTTTCTCTCTACCTCTCCCCAAATCTATGAAAGCAAAGCAGACACAATTCTTTCGTCTGACTTGAGTGGGATATCTCATGCCCTCAGCAGTTTAGAAAGGCAGGCAGTTTCTACAGGTATGTGTTAGTGTTCAGTGTGCTAGTTATAAAGGCAATTCAGTATGCTCGAGATTCTTCCATTGTCTTCTTGGGTATATGAAACTTTGGAGGGCTGAGACAAGTTGAATAGTGATGCCAAATACCAATAAATTAAGTTTTGTTTACATTGATTTGCTAAGCATTCTAAATTGTGAAAATTTTGGTCTGTTTTCTTAACCCTTCTGGTTAAGGAAATTAAAAAAATATCCTCAGAGGTAGCCAAAGTGAGAGAAGGTTGAATCTTTCTGTAACTTTTTGAGGCATATCATGAACAAATGAAATCTGCTTTGGGATGAAATATTCTGAACCCAAGAGGTTGCCAATGTAATTATTTTTACTGCAATTTTTTGTACTCTTTTAGATTATGAATATTGTAATGCCAAATAAAAATATACTGTCATTTCAAATAAATTGTAGAGAGTATAAATGGATGCGGAGCAAAGTAGTGTAATTTCTTCCTATTCCCTTTTCCCTTTGCTTATGCAGTTACAACAGATTATCTGATTTATTTAAATGCTGGCTTGGAATTTCCTACTTCGTTACCACAAGGTTACCTATTTGAAATGCATTAAGTGTTTTGGTTATTTTAATTTTTTTATTTACCTTCTCAATTTAGATTTGTGATTTTGGATTGGCCAGGGTGGAAGAATTAGATGAATCTCGTCACATGACTCAGGAAGTTGTCACTCAGTATTATCGAGCTCCAGAAATCCTGATGGGCAGCCGTCACTACAGCAATGCTATTGACATCTGGTCTGTAGGCTGTATCTTTGCAGAATTACTTGGGCGAAGAATATTGTTTCAGGCACAGAGTCCCATTCAGCAGGTATAATTAAATTTCCCGTTAAAAATCTACTGCATAACTTTGTGGAGTCTATTACTGATGCATTTTGAATTTCAAACTTGCTTTTATTTTGCTTGGTTTACACACAGGCAAAAAAAACAAAACCAAAAAAAAAACTACTTTGAAACACTGAAATGATAGCTTCTAGACAGTATTAAAAGTGGTTATTAACATTAGCTTTTGAAATATGTATTAGTTATATTCCCCTGAAATCTGCTGCGTTACTAAAGTCTACTGTAGTCTACTGAGATACGGTAAAGGTGATGTAAGTGGCGTCAAGGTTTTCGTAACAACTAATATGAAAAAGTAACACGTTTCTATCAATCTATTACTGAAGATACAGTATTGGCACTTGAACTATTCAAAACGCACCAGTAGGTAGTTTTGCTCAGACTACTTCATTGTAGTAGTGGTCAGGTATGTAAGGAGATGTTCCTTATTTTCTTCATCTTATATAGCTACTGCTAGGTGTAAAATCATTCGATTTTCTGGAACATGTCATCAACACTCCAGCAGTAAGCAAACTAATGCAACATGCCTGTATCTCTACTGTTCTTGAAGTGTTATTTTTAAAGTAGATCCACAGTGATGTCTGCAGTAAGGTATTAGGGATGGATGCTTTTATTCATTTATCTAAGAGCAGGAACAAGATGTGCTGTCATAAAAATGTTTCATGTCCTTAGTATTCATCAGTAGATTAGAAACTACATAGCAGCAAAATTGTGAGATGACTTACATTGACTGGCAAGAAATAAAAACACATACCAAACTTTTTGTTAAAAGGGACATTCCAAACCCTATACTTTTCTTGTTTGTTTATGCACGAAGTATTCTCATGGGTTTGAAAGACATTATTCACACTGATGTGCTATTTTAAACATTTGTAATTTGCAATGTTTTTGCATTGTGCACATATATATATTTTTTCACTACTGTGTCATGTCCAGTGGCTCTTACCATTGGCACCATAGTAGTGTTACTAAGTTTTCCTGGTAGAAGTAAGGCAAGAGTTTTAAAACTGACTGTGCTGCAGTTTCTAACTGTGATCAAGTTCATAAAGCTTTGCATTACAAAAGCAGACTGGAACTGGTGATTTTGGTATTTTAAAGTTTGGATAGTAGAATATTGAAATAAATGAATATATCTAGGTTACTTACTCAAGTTACAATAGCTAACTGTGGATAAGAATGTTATAGGATTTCTTACAAAAAAATTAAGACATGAGATAAACTACCATGAGAATTAGGGAATACCATATTTGAAAATGTTTCTGATTATCTGGCACCTCCTATTTTTTTCTGATTATCTAGCACCTCCTATTTTTTGTGAATATACCAGGCTTTTATGGTATCTGTTCCATGTGTGTATTACAAAATCATATTTTTCCCACATCGAAAACCTCAAGGTCTAGGATTTTTTTTTCTCTCTAGTTTTCCCTCTCCTTACAAATGTAGGTATTTTGCTGTCACTCCTCTGTGAAGCAATGACAGCCGCAGCGAGGACGTGGTCAGTACAGGGTTAGGAAGTTGCACGTACCTCGAGGCCCCCTGCAACCTCTAGGGTTTCTGCTCACACCAAGGGAAGAGTAGCATGGTTGGTGTGTAGACAGTAGTCACGTTTCACAAGTTGAGACCAACAGTCAATGAGTTATTTTCACGCATACAAGGGCTGTGTAATGATGATAATGGGTTTATTCTCAGAGGAGAGGTAGGCAGTTGCTCGTTAGCATGAGTAGATGTGGTCACGAGGGAACACTTGGAGCCAGGGAGCTGAGCTCACCACTGGCAGGAGTTTTTTGTTTTGTTTGTTTGACTCCTGCGGGGTTGGCTTTTTTTATTCAGTAGAGGAGCATATGCACATACTTTTGCAGAAGTAAGGTGAATGCTTGTCTGCTGCTTTTAAAAATTAAAAAGGTGAATGAAATGTCATTTCATTTAAAGCTGGTAGCAGTTTTAAGCAGAGCATCATCTTAGTTCTTTTTTAGGTAGTTTTTATGTTCCTTACAGCCAGCACCACTCCTCTTCTTTCCCCTGGTGCTGGATGGATATAGATAGATAGATACGGTTTGTTTGCTTGTTTTACTTATTTTCCCCATATGTTGGATTTTTTTGTATAAGGCATTTGTACTGTAGTTCTGAGTTTTTTTTTCATCTTCTATGGAATTATTTGTGTTGATATTTTGTGAAAAGTGCAAAATATTTGTGTAAAGTAGAAGTTGACCTGGTTTGGGATGACTTTGTGTGGTATCTTCGTATGCAATGCTTATGTTCAGTTGAGACTGTTTGGTTTTTAGAATGAATAACACATCATTAACAGCACTTCTCAGTTTTTTTCGTGATATAAAGTTGACTTTTGAAATTGCAATAAAATACATTACTAAACCAATAAACAAAATAAAGCTTCCAAACTTTAAAATCTTTTTTTTTTCAGTGAAGCTACAAGTGTTTGCATTTGCTGTCTACTAAATGTATAGGTTAATCTTCTTTTGTTTGCTATCTGTAAAATAGTGTTTCAAATTGATTCAAACTTTAAGTTACTCTAGATTAAGAATCTTCTATCATAGTGAAATATATTAATAAGTGTCGAAGATCTCAAATTTCTGTGTTCTGTACCTGCAGTTGGATTTGATCACTGACCTGTTGGGAACACCATCACTGGAAGCGATGAGGACAGCTTGTGAAGGCGCCAAGGCACACATACTCAGGGGTCCTCATAAACAGGTACTGCTGGAGATTACTGGCCTTCTTAGCACTGGGTCTAGACTATCCTTCACTTAGCCTTCACAGCGTAGGATTTCCTCTGTGCAGGATGCTATTGCTGCATTGTCACGGTGTTTTACATCTTGATTGTATTCTCAGGCTGGGGAGGAAAAAAGGTGGTTGGCATGGCATGGCATGTATGTTTGTAAATATTTGGTTTGGATCTCTGATCTCAGAGTTGTCTCTGCCTGTAAACTGAGTTAAATTTTCCAAAGGTGGTTGTGTTGTTGCAGTGGCACTACTTAATAGTGAGTTATTCAAACTCCAATTCAGGCAAGATGTTTTTTTTTCCACTAGTAAAGTGCATTTCTGGCTTTTGTCTTGTACGTATTGCTTGACTTGCTGATACAAGCGACCACCTCCCCATTTTTTGAAGAGGCAGTGTTTTCATAGCTTTTTCAAATGAAGATGTTAAATGTAAGTGATAATGTTGGCAAGAGACATAAATTAAAACTGGCACAATAGTTCAGAAAGCCCCAAAGGGACTCCTCTACTGACAGGAGCAAGAGTGTTAGAAGTGTAAATCGCCCATTATCCAGATCTGTAACAGAATAGTCCAGTAACTCATCACCAAGGGTCCCCTCAGACATCTGTTGGGTGAACTGCGCTGTTTGTGAAAGATTTAACAACATACTGAAAACTGAGATACAACATTCAACATAACTGATGTAGAATTTAATTTAAAAAAAAACAACAACAACAACAAAAAACAACAACAACAACAACACACAACACAAACCCAACAACAAACAAAAAACAACAGGAAAAAAATGGGATGGTATCATTATACTGACTGGCCAATAAAAAGAGCAAATGAAACATGCTGTTAATAGACACAAAGAACTGCTTAGGCAGGAATGCTTAGTTCAGTAATAAAGCAGTATGTCCACCCAGTTTAGCCATTTATGTGATTGTTAGATAGTAAAAATTAACAAAATGAGTAACCTGTACATGTTAATACGTGAGATCTTTCCAGGAAAGTTTGCATATTTATTTTCTCCATGTTGAAGCAATTTCTCAAATGTCTACTCACCGCAAAGGAAGTTACCATAGAAATGAGCATTGAATATATATTCTGCTGTATTATTAATGTGGGAGTTCTGCCTCCTAGGCAATCTTGATTCACTACATTGTGGTCTGTATTCTATTTTATGAATTTTTTTTCTTTTAACATTAATAATGGGAGGATTTCCTTAAGACTTTCTCTGCCGGTTTTAAAGCTAATCAAATCTAACTGTTTTTGCTGTCACATGCTGGAAGAGCTCTAAGTTTTAAGCCTGTATAGTCTTGCACTTTCAATATTTGAGTTGTTTAAAAAAATAATAAATTTGATAGTACCTGGAACTGGGAGAAATACATCCACTGCACTTTATATAACAGTATATGAATACATCCAAATACTTCATGGAATGTGTTCTTTTTAAATTCTGATGATCTGATAATCACTTGACGCTTCCAAAGTGCAGTAGTTGTCCTCTAGATAGGAGCAAGCAAGAACTTTAGAATTTGCTAGACTTCTTCAGTTTGTTAAGCCTGGCTAATTATCAAGAATTGAAATGGATACAAGAATGTCTTCTGATTTTTCTAATCCCAGTGTGAAGGCTGTTCCACAAGCTACTGAAACTGTTTTTTACCCACTGAATTACAGGAGTGCAAAAAAGCAAGTGTGTTGAAATGGTATAAAATGTTTCTAACAGAGATATATTGGCCTATTAGTTATAGGAAACAACCCATAACCAATTGGGTCCATGTCGAGGAAAATAACATTCTTCATGGAATGCTACAGAAGTTGAACAGTCTTTGGAGCTGGTGTGCTCATTTGCAACTTGGAAATAGGGGTTACAGTGCACCTAGTTGATTTCTTTACTGATTATTTCTGTTTACTGTGTCAAGCACACTTCATGTTTGAATGCAAATTCATGGCTTTTGATCTTTAAAAATGGAGATCACAGTAATTATAAATAACTAAATGTTACCCGTTTCTTAATTAGAAAGGAATTAACAGGAAGAGAAAAACGTTTGAAGCAGACAATTGCTTTCTTGCACAAACTATTTTTCATCAATTTAGGTGAGAACAGGAGTTAAGGGGTAAAGTATTGGGCTGCTTTATGTACAAACAGATTAATGCGTCAAGTTTCTGATTTCAACAACAACAACAAAGCCCCGTATGTTGTCGTCATAAAATCTTGCATACTGTATAGACTACTTTTTTTGGTTTTGTATTTACCAAATTGTGCCTCAAACTGAGTTTTAAGTGAACTGAGGTTGCTCAACTAGCAGCGCTAGTTGGAGCATCTCCTCCTGCACTCATGGAGGACCGTGAGCAGGGATTCAGATTTCCTTACCATATTCCCTGCCAGAACGTGCTGACCCACTTCTAAAAGTAAAATGTGTTGGAGCTCATTCCCTTTGCTGTGCTCTTGCATTCTGTTATGGAGGAAGGAGACCCAGTATGATGCACCATATTTGCTGAAACGCCTGAATGTTGATTCTATGGTAATCAAATCTTAACAGGAATTCAGAGGTTAGCAGTTTCTTCCTACCTGGCTAGCACTCTCTTATCAGGACTGTTTCTTATCTCTAGCAGTGGGCTTGGTTGCAGTTTCCCAAGCAAATGCTGTTCGCAGATACTCCTGGAGTGACAGACAGCCTGCCAATAAGGGGCATACGTGTAGTGGAAAAATGCATCCCTGTTTGTACTGGATGCAGCAGGCTCTATAAATGAGGAATGCTATCATATTTTTCTGCCCCAGTATGCAGGTGAAATCTACTTAATCACAAAGCCTGGATGACCGTACTGTTTTGCATAGATGGTATTTACTACTGAGAAAATCATACGAAGCTACCAAATATTACAGCTTTATATGCTATAGCCTGCACCAAATACAGAGAAGTGCATGGTGCTGTATTCGGTGTTGCAGATTTATACCTCCACAGTGACACTTTTTAAAATCTTTACACAAATGGACAAATCTACAAAAACTGAACAACTTATATTTATTAGCTTTGCTGAACAGATAGAAGCAATAGATGCCTGCCAAATATTAGCACCGCATACCAGTTAAGTCTATGTAGAGTTCATGCAGTTCTGGAAGTCCTGCAGATCCACGCAGCTGTAATACATGGTCTAAGTTTGGCAGTGAATATTGCCCCGTAAGTACACCAGCTAGCTTTCAGCTGACGTTATAATTTTTTGCAGAATGCTGTAGTCATTTCTGTCCGTAGGCTGGTGTATTCTGCCCCCACCTCAACTGCAATTAATCATTCACTTGCTGGTGTGAATGCTATTTCAGTTTTCATGGGAGGAGAACCAAGGTGTATGTGGGGGTGGTTGTGTGTATGCGCATTGGTTTATTTCCTTTTCAAAAGGGGAAAAAAAAAAAAAAAAGGAATTTTTAGGAGTTTGGGGATAAATTTTAAGAATTTTGGGGCTTGAACAGTAACAGACTCCATGGTAGGAATTTTCTTTGGAATAGTGCCTGGCCTAAATCCAAGGGGCAGGGTTTTGCTTGGTTGGGTTTTTGGTTTTGTTTCTGGCAGGATTCTGTTCTCATTTTCTTCTAAGTGTGAAAATTGAGACTCTCCCCCTACCCCAGTACTGCTTTTTTCACTGTGAAGGAGAAACTGCGCAGTTGTTTGGCGACACTTCATTTACTTTGAAGACTTACTGTAGTGCGCTCTACTGCAGTGACCAAAAGCACTGGCCTTAATGCACCCTTTATGAGGTAGTGAAAGCTTTTTCAACTGAATTATTGATGCAAATTCAACAAGATTATAGCGTGAAAGAATTAAAACTTTATTTTCTGTTAATCAAATTTAATTTACGTAGAATTTTTTAGGAAACTTTTTTATTCTTTGTGTGTTATGTTTTCTGTGCATTGATTTGGGAATATGAATAATGGAAATGAAGCAGAAAAATACAGTGCTTGGTTTTGGCAAATGACATAGTTGTGGCTTTAAAAAAATATCTTGGAAGCTCAACCCAGAGAGTCCCTGATGTAGCTGATGCTTTCAAATGAATGGCATATAATGGTAAAGTTTTTATTGTTGATTCTTTCTCACTCTGGATATCTTCAAGCAGTTACTTCGTGTTAGGAATTGGCGTGGGTTGTCTTTGCATGTTGCTGTCTTTGTGTTAACGTTCAGTTTCAGAGTCAATTTCAGAGTCTTGTACTAGAGAATATGTGAACGTTGTCAAATGGCAACCTCGTATGTCAGGTAAAACCTAGTTAAAATATTACCTGCCTGTCGAACTAGCGGGGCCCTTGCTGAGAGGGGAGGAGCAGCCGGCCTCGTCCTCGCGGCTGCCTGGCAGCGAGCCCTGCTGAGGGGCTCGGAGCTTGCCCCAGGCCCACAGCTGGAAGGCAGGTTGTGTCCTTGCAGTCCCGACAGCGCTGGATGTAGCTAAAATCTGCTCTAACTTGGGCATTTGTGCCGCAAGGGTTTTGCACCCTCAACTAAAGCTGGAAACGTTCAGAAGGGACAGGCTGACGCGCGTCTGTGTGCATGGACAAGCTGAGGAGGTACAGCAGGGAACGGGTCTGCGGTGCTGATGTGGCCGGTGTCCGGCTGCTGCACATCGCCTCCCGCGTTCCTGCAGCCTCTGTAACCCCGAGGCACCGTGCGCTAAACCCCTTTTCCCTTCCCTTCAGACCTGGGGAGCTGCCCTGCTTCTTTCTGCACAAAGCGCTGGATGCCTGAAGGTCATTTTAATTGCACTAGATGACACTGTCAGTTAGATATGGATTGGCTGCGTAAAGAAAAGCAAAATAATCCATCATTTGGCAGTCATTGAGATCAGAACAATGAAATACTGGAAATGACGTGGGCAATCAAAGCTCTCAGCAGCACAGCTTCAAGTAGTGTTTACAGAGAGAAATAAATATCTCCCCTAGAAAAAGGACTCTGCATTTGCACTAAACGTTGAAAATAAATATTTAAGAACTAGGCAGGCGGTGGTTTTATAACAAGTGAAAGTTAAAGACAACCCTTCAAGAGGCTTCAGAAGTGCTAGGCGAAAAATGGCATAATGTGCATGGAAGACATGTATTTGGGGACTGGGAGCACTGCATTATGGAATTGGTCTACCACATGCCTTGGATGTAAAGTGGAAATGACAGTAACCTTCCCAGTAAAAGCACTGAAATGTGCTGATTAAAGTGTAAGACTATACATGGATGACTTCTGATTCCATCTTGCCATGTTTTTGTGGTTATAATTTAAGAAAGCACTACAAAATTTGGTGGTTACTCTTTTATAATGGTTTTAGAAAATTGCTTAAAACTTTTTCAGCATCAGTTACAGCAGTAGTTCACCGAGAATAAAAATTTGTTTGTCTTGTAGCTGAGGAATGACTGTTAGCATTGGGCAGCTATTGGTATTACCAAATTTGTTTGTTTGAGAGAAAAAAACTTGTACTTTGTAGGTTTGTATTGTGGTTAAAGCAGCAACTGCTCTCTGATAAATGTGGTGGTTGAAATATGGACATGTCCAGGGTTAACATCTCAACTAAGGAAAAAAATCATCAGTTAGGTTTCTTTTGCAGTTGCTGTGTTAGTGATTATGCTCTTGTTGGGTAGCTTTAGCTAGTGCATGTCCTTCGTAGCACGAAGCTTGTCCCCAGTAACTCTAGTACAGTGCATGCTATAGAGGTATTTTCTGGCTGATGGATCCGCTGGGATAACTATCTGTGCTTTTCTTTCCCATATTCCCTTACAGCCATCCCTTCCTGTCCTATATACACTTTCCAGTCAAGCTACTCATGAAGCAGTTCATCTCCTTTGCAGAATGTTGGTCTTCGATCCAGTAAGTATGCTTTAAAATAATTTGAATACATTTTATTTTAAAAATTTTGGTTGTCTGCTATGTATATGAATATTGTTAGTAAAGAGTTGCTTTAACTGACTTTCTTCTAGATTGCATTTCAGAACTTCTGGTTCTGTAAAAGACATAAAAGTATCATCTTATAATTGGTCGATTAATTTCCCCCTGGAATGGGTATTTCACAATTAAAATCTGTCTTTTGAAGAAAGCTCTGATGGAGTGAGAGAGATGAGGGTGTTCATGAATCATGCTATCTTTTCCTAGCTAGGTGTAGGTAGCAGAACATCAGATACTTTGATGCAGTTCTAATTAGAGACACGTGGGTGTTCATGGTCTTGCAACACACGAAAAATTCCTTCTGTGACACAGTCACAAAGCAGGATCTTTTTTTCCACTGAGCATCTGTTTTTCTAATAGAATTTGCTGCTTTGGATTTATTAGATCTCATCTCTTTGAGCTTACTGTAAAAAAAAAAAAAAAAAGTTACAGGAAAATCTGATACCTGAATCAGGTGACCTTAGTTATTCAGGAAAATCCCTGAAATTTTAAATGAAAAATAGAAAATTGACTGAACAGCAAAGGACGAAGCTTGTAACTGGTAAAGTTTTCAGAAGGCAGTTCAGTACCTCTTGAATAAAAAATAATTAAAAAAAAAAAAAGTCTTAAGATACCTTTACTGGACAAAAACACAGACATGTTATAACATAACTTATATGTATTTTTTTTTCCTTTCTATCTCCCCCAACATTCAGAACACTGTTTATTCCCAAATCACATTTCAATAAATGAATAAATGTTTTTGTTTTTTGAAGAACACGGATAATCCTTTAGAAGAGTTGATTTTAATTTTATCTAAAAAATGTCCAGGGAATTGGGACACTCGGGTTCTAGTTCAAGCTTTGCCACTGTTTTTGCTTTGTATTTTTGAGCAAGTAACTTTTATTCCTGTTTTTTTTTTTTTTTTTTTAATCTGTTTATAACAATGGATTTCATTACACCTTGAAAATGCAATAGCAGTGATGTCTGCAGTTCTTTAAAATGGAGAATGTTCTCCTTTTTGGTGTTGGACAGTTAGAGCCTGAGTACTCGGGTTAGGCACAAAAAAGTCACATTAATGTGAAAATAGACTGTAATTTAATCCCTTACTCTGACTGCCTTCCTCCCTTCTCTTCCTTCACCACTTGTTTTCTGAAACATGACACGTAAGGGATTTCTAAGAACTCTGGGTGCCATATGCTGAATTATACTGGCCTCAGTAATGCTTAAATTTTTTTTACTTTCAATATGTACTTAGGGGCACATTAAAATGTTTTGCAGAATATGGACTTACAAAATGCTGTATTTGCTAGCATTACAAAAAATAAATATGGGTTTTATTTTTGATTTATTGCAGGAGTCCTAACTTTAAGGTTATATGGAAAAAGTAATTATTGAAAAAATTATTTATAGAAATCATCTTTAGCAGCATTTTCTATCATTAGCTCTGGTACGGAAAGGTCAATGTCATCTTAGCGATGCTGCTTGTTTTTAAGTAAATTGTTCCCCCTAGTGGCAGAGTGTTTGCAAAGCTAGAACTTTTCCTGACAACTAGTCCTTCACCGTCATCTGGGGTTTATAAAACAACGTTGAGTCTTTACACTGTTTCAATACCTCAGGAGATACACTAACTTTTTTTTTTTTTTTTTAATTTCTTTAAATGCATTGTTCCAGTCCAAAAGAATATCTGCTAAGGATGCCTTAGCTCACCCATATCTCGATGAAGGGCGGTTGCGATACCACACTTGTATGTGCAAATGCTGTTTTTCCACATCTACTGGAAGAGTTTATACTAGTGATTTTGAACCCATCACTAATCCCAAATTTGATGACACTTTTGAAAAGAACCTCAGTTCTGTTCGTCAGGTTAAAGGTGAGTAGTAGTTAAATCTTTGCATATGCTTTTATCCTCCTGCTCCATCCTCCAGTAGTATATAGTTAGGATATGCAATCTGGATGCATATACAATGCAAGGTGTCTTTTTTTTTCCTTTCTGGTACTTTTCTGGAACAGATGATGGAAATAATTTGAATTGGGATTTAATCTATAACTGGTTATCATCAATTCAGTACTAGAGTATTGACTGACAGTTTTATTTTGTATGCATTTATTTCAGTGTGCACATAAAGTTCTGTGTGAATTCCTGGTAAGAGGTATGCTATCAGATTAGAGCTAGGTAAACTGGAGTTCTTTTATCCTTACTAACATGTACTTTTGGTGAAGGAAGCTTTAGTTTCCTCCAGTCTGAGTTTCATTTAACTGAAGCACAAAGCTTTAATCTAATAGTCTGTTTTTTTTTTTTTTATTTTATTTTTCTCCTATTTACAGAAATAATTCATCAGTTCATTTTGGAACAGCAGAAAGGAAACAGAGTACCTCTCTGCATCAACCCTCAGTCTGCTGCTTTTAAGAGCTTTATTAGGTAACTGTATGTAATCACATCTGATATTAATTCCCATTTATTATTAATACAGAATTCATACATCCATAATGTTTTTGTTTTGAGTTTCCGAGGATAAGAGAGGTCCATAGATAAATTCTGCAAAAAATGCCTTAAGCATGTGTGTAGTTACATTTTTAAAATAACTATACAAACACTTAGATTATATGAATACTTAGAATTCAAATAAAATGTGTAAAGGTTTTGAGTAATATTTTTGTAAATACAGAAAAGCACAGTAGTCAAGACTAAAAATTGGGATTGAAAAGTTGAGTTCTGATTGTAAAATTGCACTGTAAAAACATTGAAGTGAATGACAATTATAGCTAAAGAATCGTTAAGGAAGTAAGTAGATAAAGTATACTGAAATAGTCATTGTCAGTGTTGTTACCTGTTGGTCTTTTTTGTTTGTTTTGTTTTGTTCTTTGGGGGGTGTGGGGAGGGGATGAAATGTTCGCTTACTTGAAATGTTTGCTTACTGGTCAAGCATTAACTTTCTTGTCTATTAGCTTTTGCAAATGAACACTGATTTTCTGTGTCAATTGCATTCTAGTTCCACAGTTGCTCAACCGTCTGAGATGCCGCCATCTCCACTGGTTTGGGAGTAAAGTGGAAGATAATATACTACTGAAGATGTAATGTAGCTTTCCACTGGAGTCTGGGATTTGCAATTCTGGAGGTTAATCATGCTTGTACTGTAATTTTACTAATGAAGTTTTAAATTAACAACCACTACTTGTACAATATGAATAATATTTAGAAATGTACTAGACTTTTAATCTTGTAAAGTGGTTGTGCTTTTAGAAGAAAATATTTTACCCAGAGTTGCACGTGTTTTATGAATTCTAGTGCAGCTGTGATGGCTCAGCTCAGAACAAACAGAATTGAACCAAATTTGGGAAGGATTTTTTTTCTTTTTTTCTTTTTTTTTTTTCTTTTCTTTTTTTAATCAAAGAGAGCTTGTACAAAAAGATAGACATACATTTTGATATTGAGCCATTCCTGAAGATTTGGGGTTTTCTAAAACTAAGGAATACAGAAAACTTGACTGCGACCAATCATGAAGTCATGTCAGATGACAGTGACCACGGTAGGTGGGCATGTCACCTGGTGATCCAATCTATAAATAGCTTCTCACTAGAGCTGTGATGGTGATGTGTGCTGTTCTAAAATCAGATGTTGTGAGTAGAGAGAATGAGTTTGTGACTAGGAGAGACTAAACTTCTGTTTCCTTACCCAGTATAAATATATATATATATTTAATCTATTTTTATTAGAAGTTTTTTCTGCTCTTTCTTACATAAAAACCCCCCAGCATGCATCTTCTATGTGTGTAAATAATTCCATTTATGGGCTAATTTCAGAGATCCCTGACATCATTGCTGTATAGAGAGAAACTAGCTTGCACATTTTAGGTCTGTGAAATTTTGTGAGAATTTTTTCCTGCACTGGACAGTTGAGAGAAAAAAAAAAAGGAAAGGAAAAAAAAGCACATAGGGAATTATGTTAATTGTGTTTGTGTCTTTAGGCAAAGCTGTGGAAGTCTTGAAATGTCACAGTAGTAAATAACTTTTATTACTTTTTGGCTAATTCTTTTTCTGTTGGAACACTGAATTCTGTGCATATGTATATATGAACACAAATTGAAGGCCTCTACCTCCTGGAGTATACAACTTGGTTTGTTTACCTCCACATGATTTTTTTTTTTTTAAGTTCAGTGTGGAGACTTGAAACTTGAATGTCCCTTCCAACTTTTATATTTAAAACAAGACTAGAAAATTGAAGACTGTTTTTCACCTGTACAAAGAAATATTAAAGGGTGGTCTTAAAATTTGAACATTGGTCTGGAGAAAAACCATGGTGTTTGTTATGGACAATTAACTGTTAAAGTTATTGTAAGTTATCTGTATTTAGCAGAGTATTTTCAACGAGTGATCTGAGCTGAAATTGGAGACTATTAGTAAGTTATGTTTGGAAGTTTTAACTTCAATGAAGTAATTATTTGCTGTGAAAGAGACAAACATTGAATAACTGAACAAAGATGGTGCAATATCTTTGTTTTTTATGAGGCTCCTGAGAATAAAACCAACTGAAGCATTTCAATTCACTTGAATGAGAAACGTGTTTAATTAAAAGAGCCCAAGAAGACACTGGTATGAAAGGTAAAATCTCAGAGGTTGGTCAGTTAATGTGGCACACTTGCTGGTCACTTTGTAAAATGTAGATTTGAAGTACAGTGGTGAAAACATTAAATGTGACATTTGAAAAAGAAGTGTGTTATCTTTATTTCCTGTCTCATCTCCTACCTTTATTTAAGATTCGATTGTTACAATCTTGATTAAATGCTGTCTAAAAGAATACAAGTAAAAAGAGTTTATAACATCTTGTTTCGGGCATGGTTTTGATTTCTTTACACATGCATCTGCATACACGCATATATATGAACATATATGTGACTTTAATGATATTCATTTACTCTTTAAAATTGATCCTGGATAAAGGCAAAACTTGCTGATTAAATGAAAACAAGCAACTTACTGGCACTTGAGAGGTTGAAAGCCATCCATGCAAGTGTAGATTTTACTCTATTTGCAAAGTTCGTGACATTTTTTACAGTGCAAATGCTTTTATCTTTTCTATACTCGAAATGGAAACAATCCAACATGCAGTGGTGTTGCAACAATATGAATAAAAATGTTCATGTTTTATGTGTATGACTTGTTTAAACAAATTGAACTGTGTAGTTAAAGCCTCAAGACCTCATAAGAACTGAAGTGACACAAGGAGGATAAGCCTTCTTAGCACGGTCTGCCTTCCCAGGGGTGCCACAGATACCGGGACTCAGGTACATGCCTCTTCTTCCAAGTCTTCATACGCTTACGAGATAAGTTTTAACATGTTTTAGAACTGGTGATGCTGGTGTCATTATTGCTTCATGGCTGCCAATTGCTGAACTAGTTTTTGTTCATTCACTGCCATTTTTTATTCTGTTTGTTAGATTCTCCTTCAGCAAAAGACTAGGAAACAAAGGTACATACAGCTGGGTCTTTGCATTTTGACACACAGTTTTGTTAGGGTATGAGTGCATAAATGGTATAATTAGTGAAGTTTACTTTGTTCATCAGTGTATTTTTTTGAGCTCATCGCTAGAGGCTCATGAGTTAATTTTGTTCTTAAATGTATTAAGAGTAAGATGTCTTTTTGAACATTTACCTTCCAGGGTGTCTTGGTATGAATGTGGGCAAGGCACCGTGCAGAATGAGTAGTTTAAAACTGGCACAATTGGCACAAATGTGTTAGTAAAATTGTGTGCACGTAGCTACCAACAACAACAAAAAAGCTATGCTAATGTTTTCAGTAGCCTCTACTGCATTTTACATTTTTAATGTAAGCTGATTACAATGAAAGTGAGAGCTCTTAAGAGCTGCCTCTGCCAAAGACAATTTTGGGACTTGCTGTTTGCGCTACCACGAGGCTATGAATGCTTACCAGACTGAACAGACAGTTACTGGCTAGCGATTTTTCTAATAATGTTGTTTATGCTTTATTTGTTTCGGTAACAGAGTACCTACTTCTTCTTTATACCTGACAGAAGAATTTTTAAAAATTATAATTTCATGGGAAAATTGCATACTTCTGCAATCCAGCTTGGGAGCGAGTAGAGCCATTTGTGGCATTGATCACTGGGAGTGCGGGGCTGCGGGCAGGAGCTGCGTGATCTGCACGAGCACCTCCCACCCTGCGCCCCGTGAGGACGGCCCCAGCCCGGCGGTGCCCCCTGCCACAGCACCACCAAGCGAGCCCCGGGCAGCGCTCAGGGGGCCGCCTGCAGCAGCGGGGGGGGGGGCTCCATCCCTCAGCCCGCGGGGCTCGGCTGCTTCCGCCCCCCCCCCCCCCGGCCTCCTCCCGGCCTCCGCTCGCCGCTTCCGCCGCGGGCCGTGCCGGGGCGGGTCCGTGCGGCGATGGCCGGGTGGTGGCGGTGCGCGGAGCGGCTCTTCGCGCTCTACTTCGTGTCGCACATCCCCATCTCGCTGCTCATCGACCTGCAGCCGCTGCTGCCCGCCGACGGCCTCTACCCGCGCAGCGTGAGTCGGGCCCGGGGGTCCCGGGGGGGAGGTGGGGTGGGGGGGGAATGCGTGCGGGGTGCTGGGGGGAAGCGCGGGGGTTCTCCAGCAGCGTTCCCGTGTCTGTGCTGTGCTGTGCTGTGCTGGGATTTGGGTTCTGCCTGCAGCCACCCGCCTAGGGACTAGAACTAGCGCAGTTCACCGGGACGCTCAGCAGCTGGTTAGTGTGCAGTGCAGGCTGCTCCTTTCAGTGAGGAGCTCAGGCAAGAAAAGCCCCCGAAAAATCCATGGCCGGGCAGTGGCCCTCCTGCTGCATGGGGGACGTGGGCTGCGCGTCTCGCAGTGCGGGGAAGCAAAGCGGCCCAGCACGATCCGCCCGCGTGGAACATACCTGCGGCACTGCCGGCACTGCTGGGAGCACGGCACTGGGGCTGCTGGGCTCCTGTCACCCGGCACTGGGGGCTGCCGAGCTCTGGTCTCGCAGCGGCCTGCTGGAAACACGAGGGGAACTGTCACTGCCACGTGGGAGCAGGCAGGCCGACAGCCACGTTGATTAGTAAAAATTTCTACGTTGCTGGGTTTTGAATAACGTTGTGGAAGGCAATTAAAATGGTAGATGAATAGAAGATGAGTGGTTTGACCCGTGCTATCAGGATGAGTCCGGTACCTTCCCACTAGCTTTACATTTAGAGCATTTGATTTTTGCCGTTCTGTACAATTACTTCATTAGAGAAACCATTTCTAATTAATAGTTAACCAGCAAACCTCAATACGTATCTCTCTGTTCAAAGTCCAACTTAAAGCCGTGCTGGAGCTTACGTTTCTGTCATGGAAACTAACCGCAGCTCCCCAAGCCCCAGTCCCTCCATCAGACTGGGGCAGCACAGCGAGCCGCCAGCCCCGCACGCTGCCAGGCGCTGGGGGCCCGGCTGGGGCAGCTGCCCCCGGCCACCCCCGGGGAGGTGCTGAGCCCCCTGGATGGGCACTGCCAGGGGCAGGAAGGAGAGGCGAGAGTTTGTTCCTATCTGCTGATGCCAACGTGCAGCTTTGTTGTGATTTTGGTCTCGTTTTGGTAGGAAATTGTGCCGATTGCTTTCCAAAAACTATTTTTCTCCTTGTGCCATTGATACTCAGTGTATTAATCTGCAGCTTTGTTCTTTTTTCTTAAGCTGACGGAGTTGTTAGAGTGGTATGCAGTCACCTTTCGAGATCCCATGATGATGCAGCCCCCAGAGTGGTTTAAGGCGTTTATGTATTGTGAAGCCTTCCTACAAATGCCTTTCTTTCCCATTGCAGCATACGCCTTCATAAAAGGTTGGTATAAAAGTGTAAGAAAATGTCCTGTGCAGCATTTATGCGTAGTGCTTTTTGGCTGCAGACACAGTTTTATCAGTCTTAAGTGATTATAGGGACATAACCCATGGAGTGCTATTTTCATGGCAAGTTTCATCTGAGAAAGAGTAGAAGAAGCCTTGTCAGAAATAAATACTATAGACTACAGACCCTTTCCAGCAGCAGTCACTTATGTGAAACCAGCATCGACAATTAACATCTGGCAAGCTACAAATGTCAGCGAAGCTCTGGATCGTGCTTGTGTACTCACCACTTCTAACTGTGTGGAAATTTAGAACGCGCATGTGAAGTTTTAGTCATGAAAGCTTTAATTATTTCTCTGGGTTGCTACTAGTACTTATTTTCTAGTACATTTTTGGTATGGCATATGGTTGTCCTGTGATAGATACAGATAATACTGCTGATTTTAAAGTCACCAAATTCAGCTTGTTTCAAAACTTTTAAATAGTTTTCTTTTTTGCTTCCATACAGGTGGTTGCAAATGGATAAGGACTCCTGCAATTATATACTCCACACATGTAGCTACATCTTTGGTTGCTATCCTTGCTCACATCCTTTTTCATGATTTCTCAAAGTCTGAGCATTTGGGTCCTCGGACACAACAGGAACGCCTAATTCTGCTATCTATATACATCCCTTACTTGCTGATACCACTTCTGATTCTTTTCACCATGCTGTACAGCCCCCAGTACAACCAAGTGGAGAAAAGGAAGAGGAAGTAGTCTGCTGTAAAAGTTGGATGCACAACATTCATACTTGTTTTGATTCAGCCCCTAGTCCTCTGGGACGAACACCTGTCTCGTGTTGTCAGTGCAACGCCTCTCACCAGAGCGTCAGGCTCCTGCAAGAAAAGTTCGAATTGGCTTGAGTTTGCAGCTCTCCTTTAATCAGGAGCAGCTTTGGCAGAAGCCTGAACTGGCAGCTCCTTGTGGTGCCTGGGCTGTGCATAGCTTAAGGGACCCAGCAGCTCTGCTCCCAGTATCGATTTTGTGCGGTACTTTTGTATCGGGAAAACGAACTTTTAACCATTTGATGTGTAACCGTGTGATGGGGACGTGGGGGGGGGGTGGAAACTGCAGCTGACACTTTTCTTTCAACTTGCCTTTTTCCAAGAGGACTTCAGTAAGAAATCTGTCTTCTAAGAACATATCCTACAAAATCCCTAACTGATTACATACAAATTTGCAAAGCTATAATCTTTTTCTCTGCAACTTTTGAAGCATTTCAAATCATGTAATAATCCTTACCTTTCTCATCCCTTCATTTAAAATTTCACCTTCTCTTCCTCTGCTGTAATTTTGATTAATTGCAAACGTCTGGCCAGCGATAATGTGCCAAAATCTGGATTTCCGAATTAAAATTAATTTTGTTTGACAATGAGGCATATTTCTTCCTAGAGGATTTTCAAGTACTTCAGTAATTGTAAACAAGGATTTGTAAACTTTTGTCTTCTGTGAAATCACTTCTAGTATGGAAATAACTAAACACATTCACATTGCCTTTAATCTTCCCAAGGAAATGACTAAAGGAAACTTAGGTTTTATTTAAGTTCTCAATCAGATCTGTAAGTGACAGTTGGAGACTCGTGCAAAAATTATAGGTCACTGAGCAGGCTTTTTGGTCATTGCCTATGTATTTCAGGACTTTACTGGTGTATAATTTAAACCCTCCACAAAGTTTGAGAAAGGCAGCATTTCCATAGTTGGTTGCCTAAAGACGAGATACAAAATGCACTTCAACATGAGGCTTGATTTTAGATCACATTTAAATCATGGGCATTCAGTTTTTAAATGTCACGTTCATATTTAGATTTTTACATGCTCCTGGTGCCAATATACACTTAGAAGGGTTTGGCTCAACAGTTTGAAGTTCTATAGTTGAAATGCTCATGAAAATATTCTACTCTAATATCGCTAACTGCATGGACGAGTTTCAGAGAGTTTAATCTAAAATTCTGCTATATTTTCTAATTACTTTTTGTGTGTCTGTAATAGATCACTTCTGTTATGTCTAAGAAAAACAAACTAACAAGATAGAAAAATAATCTGGTCAATACAGGTAAAAGTTACTGCTGTTTCTCTCTGTTGTGTGTTGTTATAAACATGGAAATTTCTACATATAGGAAATTCTTCACAATGACTATCCAGGGAGTTGTAAACTGTTCAGCTCAGAAATAACACAGCAGGAACAACTAATTCTGGTATACCCAGAAAGTCCAAAAACAATAATTTATTTCTCGATTTCTTTGAAAGAGCTGTACACTTCAAAAAGTGAGATATTAACATAGGAACAGTAGAAGTAGTATTAATTCAACTATAATTTGAAATATTAACTGTACAAAAATTTTTATAAAAATTAAAGGACAGAACAGTCTTTACATCTGTTAGAAAGCCCTCCTTATTGCCACTTTTAGTGTATTTCACACTGTGTTAAGAGACACTTTCATTTGTACAAACCATCTATTCATTCATACACAGTGAAAAATTGCATATTTTTGAAATTCCCAGGATTCTGGAATGCTCCAAATTAGGTGTGTTTTTTTTTGTTTGTTTTTTAATCTTAAAGTCTTCTATTTCTGAAAAATGAATTGGTCAATGAATTCATTCTGGTCTGCTTCAATCTTACACAGAGTCTCATACTCTATTCGGTACCTGAAAGAGAATATAAAAGGTTACCAGCTGATGGTTTAGCACAACGCTCATTTGTCTGAGGTAAAGGAAGCTTAGGCTGGGCATATAAGTCATCGTTAAAGCAATGGTAGCATGAATTAAGACTCTGCGGTTCTAAACTGTCTTTAGAAGTCAGACACGTGGCACTCTGTTACTTTTATTCATTTCTTCATGAGCTCAGGCCACCTCTGTTCTTTTTGCTGTACAAATCAATTAGAAACGAACTCTCAGTAAGTGGCAGTCAGGGCCTTCTGTTCACCACACAAACAGCCCTGCTTCGTTCCGTGTGTGCTCTGTGCAGGACGTACCTTAGCTGCAGACAGGCCCTTTGCAGACAGTGTCCTGCAGCCAAACACAGACAGCAAGAGCAACTTTCCAGTCTGTGTAACTGAGCCATTTTTCATGTATTACACTGCTTTCTTTTCAAGCCGTTAAATCAATGCCTAAGAAGTATTTAACAGAAAACTCACCTTTCCAACTGCATCTTTTTCTCAGCTATTAGAGCCTGAAGTTGCTGCTCCTGAGCTTCTCTCTGCTTTGCTATAGACTTCAGCAAATTTCGTGCACCAATGGCCTGTCAAAACAGACGTTCAGTGATGCTGTTGTACCCAGATATTTTTTTTAACCCCTTTCACTACCAGCAGGTTGATTTTGAAGCGTTTCAGCCACGCTAGCAAAAAAGGGGGCGTCATAATGATAAACACTGGTGGGGCAGGCAGGCAGTCCCTGTAGTGGTTGGGCAGATTGAGGCATTGGAGACCTCATTTCTGCTTCCACAGTAACAGGAGGAAAGAGATACCGCTTGGTGCCACGTAGAAATACAGCACGAAGCAATCTGGGTACAGGGGAGCAGCAGCAGCGGGGCTGCTCGGGGCTGTTCGGGGCCGGGGGCGCGGTGCCCGCCCGGTGCCTTCCTGTGCTCACCTTCATCTTCTCGCTTTCCGCAGCCTTGGCCAGCTGGTCCACCAGCTCGATCAGGCCGCCCACCGTCTTCTGGAACTCGGCGATCCCTGCCGGGGGACAGGACAGGGCCGTGAGGGGAGCGCGGCGCCACAGGGGTTTGGGGGGGGGGTTGGGGGGCACTTACTGTCCACGAAGGCCTTGCACTCCTCGCGGAGCTGCGCCGTCTGCTGCGCCACCTCGGGCTGCAGCACGCGCAGCTTGTTCAGCTCGTCGAAGTGCAGCCCCGCCGCGCCCAGCGCCGCCTGCGCCATGGCCCCGCCGGGCCCCCCCCCGGCCCCTCCCGGCCCCTCCCGGCCCCTCCCGGCCCCGGCTGCCACGGCCGCAGCGCGCGGTGTCCGCGGGGCCCGCCGGGAGCTGGGGGCGGTGGCGGGGCCGGGCCCGGACGCGTTTCCGGGCCGCCGGCGGAACTGAGCGGGGCGCGGCGCGGGGCGGCCGCGGGCGGGTGAGCGGCGGGGCCGGGAGCGGGAGCGGGAGCGGGGCCGGGCCCGGCGGGGCCCCCTCAGCGCGGCGGGGAGGCGGCGGCGCTCGGAGCGCTCCCTGCCCGCGGGCCCCGGAGCGCTGCCGGGCGTTGAGCCCCTCTCGGTGTCCGCCTGGCGCAGGTGCCGCGGGTGCCGCGGGGGGGGCTCCCCGCACAGCGCTGCTGGCCTCGGCTCCCTGCTGCAGGCCTGCTGGGGGTAACCGGGCAAAGCCCCGCCTGGTCGGCTGCACGATGGAGCCTGCGGCTGGGGTTGGTGTGCTCGGTCACAGCGAGCGGGAGCCCCGTTAAAGCATTTACAGACAAAGTGTGCTCCCGTGGTGCTAAAATTGGTGCTGGCACTGTCCTGATGCGCTGCTCGGTGTCTGTGTTGCTTGTTACAGGACGTGTTTTGCCTGGAGTGTTTGCTTCGTTACAGTAACTGAATTGGGAGTTGCAGAATAATGCTATTTTAGATCTTGTTCCGTGTTCAGTAGTTATTAAGATCTCTCGCAATTTGAAGATACACCTGAAGCTGGTAAATAACTTGCTGTACGGATGGTAGCGAGTCGCGGGGTTTGTTCCACACTGAAAGCTGAGGTAGGGTGAGAAGGAAGAAGGATGTGGGAAGAACAGTAACATCCTTAGCAGATTAGCAAATGTGCAGGTTATTATATTTATTTATAAAAGATTACTCATGTCCTACAGTCATGGAACAGAGAAGGGAGGAAATATTTGTAGTCTGAAATAGTTTTAACAACAACAAAAAAAAAACAACAGCAAAATGCTGTTGAGAACAAGAATTATTGAAAAGAAGGATAGATGAGGAGGTTGTATTTTTACTTTCCCAATTAAAGAAGTTCAGATCCCACCTGTTAGGCTGAATTTTATTCTGTTTGTTTCCAATCTGAGCTCATCTTTGATGGAACGATAAGTGTAGTGAGACAGAGGAGAGACAGAAGCGGTGAGTATATGGCTTTTAACGAAACAGATATTCCAAATAGTGGCCATACTTTGAGGGTGGGATGGGCCTAAAAATAATAATAAAAAATTAAGATTACATTGACTGGTTTTCCAGGATGGAGGAAAAAAGCTTTGAATGAAAGGAGTTATCAGGAAACAGCAAGTTGTATTGGAGCGTTTCACTGGCAAGGCGTTTGAGGAAGAGGCTGCTGCAGGCTCTGTAAATGCCTCCAGTTAAGCGCTTCTGATATCCGCTGCAGCTGAAGGCACTGCCGTGAGTTCTTCCATCCTGCTTCAGATCTGCACAAAAAAGTTACGTTCTTTCAGGAAGTTGAGAGGGAGCTGAATTCCATCCAGCATTTCAGCTTGGGCTGCAGTATTGTGTGGTGTTTGTGGTGTTGGTTGGAGCCTGAACAACAGGAAGTCCAGACAAGTTAACCTGACCTCGCTCACGGTGATGCAGTCGTAACTTGGCTGCGTGGTGCTGAGCAGCCACCGCAGTGCTGTGAGAGTTCTTTGAAAAACACCTAGATCTTGTTTTGTCAGAATCTGTGTGGATGTGTCTTTAGGAGTCTCCTGAATTTGTCTCTTCTTTAACGTGGACTTCATGGTTTTGTTTCTTCATGGAAGTTGTGGGCTTCTGAGTTGATCTTACGTTTGTGTTTCAGGGGTCCGGTGGTCGTGACCGTTGTGGCCTCACCGTCCTCGCCCAGTGACCTGTGACTCGTCACCAATCACGGCGGAGTCCATCAAGCCCACGCTCTGCAGGGTTGTCATCTACCTACAGAAGGAGATGTCGGGGGACACGTGTCTAACCACCACCCTTTGTCCAGCTGCAGGGCCCAAGCCCAAAGCTTGCAGCTTCAAAGGAGGCAGCCTTGGTAACAAGTACGTGCGGCTAAACGTCGGGGGCTCCTTGTACTACACTACAGTGCAGGTACTGACCAGGCACGACACGATGCTGAAGGCCATGTTCAGCGGCAGAATGGAAGTGCTCACGGACAAGGAAGGTACAGGAATGTCTTCTGTTATTGAGAATTCTGTAAAACAACTGGGTTTTGTTTTTCAGATATGTTAAGACTATGCCCTGTGAAAGATGTAAAGATGTATTCCAAAAATAACGTGGAACATTAGGTGGCCATATCCCATTGGCTGTAACGATCCTCTGTGCGTTATAAAAACGTGTTCTTTCATTACTAAAATTAACGAGCGGAAGGACTGGTTCTCTTTCCTGCAATCGCAGTTGGTATGCAGATTGTTGATGTTGTTATCAGGACTGAACAGACAGCATGTGGGTTGTCATTTACGTGGTGTTGTGCAGTGGCATTAATCGAAATGTCTTTAGGGAGGGGAGATTCAGTTTTCAGCATTAAAACTCAGGACAGCCTTGCTTGCTGTGTTGAAGACTTTTTTTTTTACCCTTCCCAGCAGCATGTTCTGCTTGTGGCTGACAATGTTGCAGTGGTATTTGGCTATCAGGCAAGTATTGTGTTACCTCCTGCTGGATACTGAGTATTGGCAGCAGAAAAATTCATAATAGAGAGTAGGACAATTAAGAAAAGTAGTATTTGTCAGCAGTGGATATGAATGTTTTAACTTCCCTCTCTACAGTAGTCCAGGGAAAAATGGTACCTTAGGAATCAGGGCACTGTGGGGAAGTTCAGAGAAGACATCAAGTATTTAGCCTCTAGTGGTTTCCAAATGCTCATCGGTGAAAGCTCTTCTGCTCGTCTTCAGACAGCTGCAGCTGGAGACTAGCAGTGGGTTAGCCGTCTTCCCAGTGTTGTCTTCTATGCTTAGGTCCCCAGATATTTTTTTTTTTTTTTGCCTGCCTTCCACGCTATGGAAAAGGATTTGGCACTGTATTAAGACCTCTGCCTACGTATGTCCTCCACTGCTATTGTTTGCCAGCAAGACAGACATCCTGTTTCCTAGCGAGCGTCACTTCAGGGATGTTTGGAACTGCAAAAACTGTCTCCTGCTGTTTCCTGTGCTGCATCCCTCCTCTGCTCTCTACTGATCTACCCCTGTCCTGTTCTTTCCTTCTGTTTGGAAACTAGAACAGTGGGTTTTTTGGGGCTAGCCTACCTTTTAGCATCTTTGGAACACTTCTCTTTAACTCTGAGCAGGAGAAGATATGGTGGGAAAACTGCCAAATCCTTCTTATAAGGCCACAAAACTTAGACCCAGTCTAATTTGTTGCAAACGTTCTTGAGTTCTCTATTGTAGTCGTTCCTTGGCTTTCTTACAGGTAAGTTTTGAATTGCTCAGCATTACACTGTAGCAACAGTTTTAAAATCTATTCCCAAACACAGCACACCTCCATTTTGCTAGGAATACGACAAGTGTCTAAATAGAACTAGCAACCCACCTAACAATAAATATTGTTTTTAAGGCTTGAAATGCTCAGCCAGTCAGTTAAATAGATGTAAACTAATGACTTCCTTTGGTAGTTGTAAAGGTCCACTCCTTTAATCAAAACATAATACAGAAAAGATGAAGCACAGAAAATAACGTTGGTCCGGCAGCACGCTGCCTGATTGATAGTCATGGGCCTGCTGCATTGTTTTAATGCCTAGTGATAGCAAGCCAAGTAGTTCTAGTTTGAGGCTTTTCTTCTGGCGTGCTGGCAAGTAGTGAGAACATAGGAGGTACCAAAAGAATGGTTCCACTGTCGGGTTCTGTTCTGTAACCAACTTCAATTTGCTGAAAGTCAATAAAGACTTCCACTGAACGAAATGGGAAGAATATCGTGGAGTTCAGGAAGCAGTAGGCTTATTCAACCTTTCTGAGCAGCTTTTTCTTGCCTCCTAGCGTTGAGGTCGTTGAAATGTCTCGATGGTTATTTTTCAGGTTGGATCCTTATAGACCGCTGTGGGAAGCACTTTGGAACAATTTTAAACTATCTCCGAGATGACACAATTGCACTTCCAAAACACAGGCAGGAGATCAAAGAGCTGATGGCAGAAGCCAAGTATTATCTCATTCAAGGCTTAGTGGACATGTGCCAGGCAGCCCTGCAGGTAAGAAGTAGAAGTAGCCTGTAAAATTTTTGGTGTGTGCATTGCTTATAAAAATTCCTGTAGACAACACGAGAGTTTCATGGCCTTAGAGATGCATCCAGTCGTAGATAGACAAAGTAACGTAGCAAAAATGAAACAGCAGTCAAGTGAGATCTTTAGAATAAACATGGCTGTTTTGAATGTGTGTTTTAAAAGATCTTATGGGATTTGTCTAAAAGTCCTGCAAGTTATGTTGCTTCCGATTAGATAATGCTTATAAGCAGCACCCGTTCAAGTAACTTCATGTTTTTTCTGAGTTTAAATCTTAATGGAGAAAAAGATTGATCTGGTAAGCACTCATTACTTTAAGGACTTTGCTTTCTGTTATTTTATTACTAGGCATTGCAGATACGTAAGCCCACGTTGGCTTTATTCACTTCACTAGTCTCAGAAGTTCAAGTTCAGCTGACTGAAATCAGCTTGTTTCGCCAGTTTTTTAATGAGGTTAGCCCAGATATAATAGATATCATTAATCTTAAGATTATGAAATAATATTTTTTGCACGACAAAAATCTCTCATATTATGTTCAATATGCTTCTTGTATCCGCTGAAATAAATGCAAAGGTTCACTGACAATTTTCCTTTTAGTTTGGAATTTAAAATGTTTTGTCTAAAAACAAAATGTTCTAAAGCTTTCCTATTAGCTATTGAGCTCTCCTTAATTTGCTACATGAGGAATCTGGAGTCACAGGCTGTACCACACGCTCTTGATTGTTGCTTTTGTATCACAGGGGGCTGAAGTCCATTTTGGTGACATGCTGTTCTTGCCAAATGTTCAGTTCATAATGGGTGATACTCTTACATACCGCAGTGTTTTGATTAAAACTACTGCAAACTCATACTATCCTTTTCTTCAAAAAAAGCGTAGAATAGTAAACCCACTTAAACCAGATATGACTTGAGCTCAGAGTCCTTGCTATAGCTAAGAAGGACATCCACCTGCATCCCAATATTTCAATCACTGTTGCCTTCTGGGAATAGGAAATCTCTCTGCTGTATTTCTGGGTTGCAGATCAAGGTAATGCTGTGTGGTTCCTATGGCAACACAGAGCTTTTCCTTTGCATCACAGGGTCTGGGAACATGGCTGGAGGGTTTGGAAGGGAGAGCAGCAGCAGATGTTAGTTTTAGCATTTATCTCTCTGAGTTTATTTCCTCTCCATTTTTTTTTTTTTTTTAAACAGGACAAGAAAGACTTGTATGAACCTGTCTGTAACATCCCTATTATCACATCTCCAAAAGAAGAAGAAAGACTGATAGAATCATCAATGAAAGTAACTGCTTTTCCACAACTATCCACTGAGAAACCGAATGCTTGCTAAATTTATTCAAACACGAAACTTAACTCTTCTGCTTTTTTTTCTTCCTCTCCCAATAGCCCGTTGTTAAGCTGCTCTATAATAGAAGCAACAACAAATACTCTTACACCAGGTATGTCACTTTTTACCCCCACTGTTACGGGAAATTTTACCTTTAACTATGGGAGTGGAGGAAGATGTGATACAGCTGAACTTGTATTTTTTTGTTTACTTAGCTCACAACCATGCTGTTCTGTGAATTTGAGTGCAATTATTTTTGGTTGAAATTTATCTAAAATGGGGTTGGGGGAGATGACAAACTGTATCGGAACTGTAGCATGAAGATCAGTTGTGCTGGAGGTCTGTGCATGAAAACGAACAGAGAGGAGGGATAAGAGATGAGAATGATGAGACTTAATGTTGGCTGAAACCAGGTGTAACTTAGGTAATGCAGTGCAAGCTGTTACCAGGGTGTTACCTCTGCAGTGCACAGCTAATGCAGCTGTGATCCCTCGCTCTTCAGTTCAGCTTTCCTTTTGAGTCTGCATGTACCTATGCCAGCACTCTTTTACCCTGAACTACAGAAATTCTTGATGTTCCATCTCCTCCAGTGCCTCTAGATGAATTAATTATTTGGCTACAGAGTAAAGCATCTGTTCTGTTCAGGAACAACCCAGATGGGGACAGTGCAAGAATTTACTGGCTTTCCTCCTGTATTAAGTAGCATTATTTATTTAGTTTTATGGTTTAACTATCATGATCCCTTTGTTATGATGCCATTGGAATGGATCTGGATTTTCCCAAACCAGTCATTGAAGTGATGTGAGTAATTCTTTATGCTATGCAGAATCCTCAATTTCAGCCTTTTCAATCTAACATGCAATCTTGGAAGCTTTTTTTCTCTGGACAAACTGATTGTCTGTCTGTCAGAGAGATGGATTCTGATCATGAAATTTCAGGTAGTCAGGAAATGCTACCTGAGGGAGTGCTGAAGAGCAGCCTGTTTTTCAGCTAACTGCATTCTGTATCTGCCAGTCATCCTGCGTTCCTCACGGTGTTACCCTTTAGTTTATGGCAGTGATGCTAAGCAAGTGCAGAATAGCACATTAGTCACCGTGGGTCTGGAAATGTAAACATGCTAGCAATGAGAGCAACAGAACCGATACCAGGAGGTGTTGGTTTCTCAACTAGCTGTAGGGTTCTAATTATTCCTTCCACATGAATCTTCATGCCTTGATGGTGTTTAAATGAGGAATTGTTATTTAAAATTCTATGCTGGTGGCTAGCAAGCAAAAGTTTTCTCCTTCTGTTCTTCCTATTCATCATTATGAGTTTTCTTAGTTACTTTGTCAGTGTAGTCTAATAACATAAATGGATGAAGACTTCTAAGTTTTTTTCACACTTAATAAAGTACTGCACTTGATAAAACCTGGGATTTGCTGGCGGTGGAATCCCAGATTGCTTTATCAAGTGATTCTTGAGAGCTGAAGACTGTGTCGGGTTGTACATCATGCTTTTTTGAGTTAGATCTGAACAGAAGTACATCTCAGACTAAGTATTTTATGGAGAGCCCAGTTGGCTGTTCATATTAACAGTGTCTGGTTTCACAAGTATCTCCTAGCCTTCCAGGACTGCTTGCAAAAGTTAAGATACTGCACAAAACAGTATGATTTCATTCCTCTGGGTAAATCCTTGGCAGCAAGGTGCAAACCTTGAGCTTCTGGGTCCAATGAGTAAGGAATTTTACTGTTAAAGGTAGTAAAGTTAGCTTTGTTGTCTAGACAATATGTTCAATAGCTTCCACATAACTGCATGTAAGTCCCAGTCACCTATAAAATGAGACAGAAAAGGGCACAGAGTACAAACTTCTGGTAGAGCTGGATTCAAGCTATTATCAGAGGAGTAATGCTTTTAATTTTTTGGGCGTTGGTCATGGTGTTATTATTTGAGTAATAGTTTAAATTTTACAGGTAGCATTCTGGTAGCTTTACTTTATTTTTAAAGCTACAACACTGTACTTTATTGTCTTCAGAACATCTAGATCTTGCTTTGAAAAGTACATAAGATCCTAAATTTTGCTGATTGTCAACAAAACTTCATTTCCTAAATAGTTTATTCACCCTATAAATTTGTATAAGGTATCACTTGTCTTACATGCAGAACACCATCCTTTTTGGCTGGCCTTTGACCACATTGACTCTTTAGACTTTTGCTGTTGCTAAGCTAAACAGAACTGCAGTTAGCATTTGATCTAATCACCTTCAGCTTTAAATCAAGAGAAAGTTGATGTAATGATTAGGAAAACTGCTGTTGTTATTGATTATGTAGCTTAACCTCTACAGGCTGATGTGCTTGCTCTTGGGGATCAGGAGCATCTTATTTGTATCTGAAGATGGCTATTACCCTCTCTTTTCTTGGCAGCATATGGTAGTGAGTCACTGCTTGTATTCTGCAGTCAGATCAATGCTTAAAGCTCTGGTGGAATAGGTATATAAATATCGTAGATAGCCAGTTGAAAAAATACAAAAACTTCATTCCTTTTTTTTTTTTTTGGTTTCAGTAATTCAGATGACAACTTGCTGAAGAACATAGAACTGTTTGACAAGCTCTCTCTCCGATTCAACGGCAGAGTCCTTTTCATTAAGGATGTCATAGGGGATGAAATCTGCTGCTGGTCTTTCTACGGACAGGGTCGGAAACTTGCTGAAGTCTGTTGTACCTCTATAGTGTATGCCACAGAGAAGAAGCAAACCAAGGTATTGGTTTGGGATACGACTGCTTTGCTCATCTTTCCCATTTACAATTATTTTACTCTTTTCATAGTGCGTGCCTTTTTTTTTTTAACTGTATGTATCTTCTTTCTTATGGGCATGTGTTCCAGTCACATTACCATGTATAGATCAGGAGAAGGACATCTGTTGTTTTTTGCAGGTTGAATTCCCTGAGGCACGAATTTATGAAGAAACTCTAAACGTCTTACTGTATGAAACACCACGGGTTCCTGATAACTCCCTGCTGGAAGCAACAAGCAGGAGCCGAAGCCAGGCCTCTCATAGTGAGGACGATGATGGTTTTGAACTTCGTGACCGAGTGCGCCGAATCCATGTGAAGAGATACAGCACCTATGATGACCGTCAGCTGGGCCACTAGCATATCAGTCAAGGAGAAAGGGTTTGGTTTTGAGGCTTGTATCAATATTCTTTGAGGGAGATCAGGAAGTAGGGAGGGGACGGTTGGACTCTGTGGACTGATCTTCATTTGGCTTCTTGTCTCCGTAGAGATGCAAATGGGCATTTGTACACAAAGCAACACTAAAGGCCAAGGGCTTTGAGAACTAATATGTTTGTTTTGCACCGTGTTTTTTAAATACAGACTGGCCCCCTTTTCATGTGACTTGAGGAGTGGAATCTGAAACACTGATTCTGACAGTCTGTGGTTGCTTTTTTAAATCTGATTGCCAGATATCTTACTTCCTGTGAGAAGTACTCTTTTCTGAGTGAGATGGTGTGATTTGAAAATCTTTTTCCAGATATCTGTCGTCTTAAGGTTTGGTGTAATGGAACTTCCTGTTCCTAAATCAAGATACTGAAGAGGGGGCAGACAGAACTCAAACGTGACTACTTTTAATAAACACTACATCTGATAACCCTTGGATGAAATGTCTAGCTACCCAATAGTCAGATGCACTGCATGTGCAATATCTTCCACCTGTTTTTTCCCCAATGCACATACAAAAGATTGTGTTCCAAAATAGCTGTCTTTAAAAGTCATGAATTCTAAGGCAAACTCTTCTGAAAAGGTAAGAGTAGAGTCATGTGAAAATGAGAAAATTTAAAAGACTTATATATGGAATAACTTGTCAGGGGAGCTGGAGAAATAGGTATGGTGAAGGAAGAAACTTTTATCTGGTTAGAAAACATCAGGAATAGATTGTGGCAGGGTTGGCAGTGTTGAGGACTGTGATGCCATAACCCTGTTTATGGAACCAATCTCAGTCTGCAGAATAAGTTTTGCTCCTGTAGCCCGAAAGTGCTATTTGATGTCCAATTTCTCAAGCAACAGGGGAAAAATTGCAGTGACTGGGGAAGTACAGACTAAATATTTGTAGTGGTAGGTAATGTTCACGTACTGAAGAGTGAATTTAAGTTTTGTTCTCTGAATCACTTCTAGACCATAGAAGTTGAAGTGGAGAGAGAAGAATAATCATAAAAATCTTGTTCTAGCATAAAACTGCAAGAGGTTGTGTACAAAGGGGAGAGATGGTTTATACTGAATTTTAAACTGGTATGTCAGCTTTATTCTGAGTGCTCGGCTGGGTGCTAATTTTAAAGGACTGCTGAAACGATTGGAGTCAAGGCTGTTCTGCAATTTGGGTCTCTGGAAATCCAGTTTCAAGTTTAGTATGGAAAGTTGCTGATGTCTTAAATTTTTGATTGTATGTTTCAGGTGTAGGTTGCAGATTCAAATTTTACCACTTAAATGGTTACTACTTGGTGGTTGCTCTTTGGCACCTATGGATATGTGACAGTGGCTTTTATTTCTTTCTATTGTACGTGAATGGGGAAGCTTCAGATTCCACAGTGATTAGTCTTGAGCTCCTTTGACCAGTGCCAAATGTTTATATAAGTTTTAAAGCAAATTAATGCAAAAGGCAAGCAAATACAGTGAAGTCATAACTAAAACTAGGATGGTAGATGGCTTGGTAGTAACAGAAGCAGGGGAGGGAACCAAATAGTGATTTCCATTCAATTAGGCTTTTGAAAATGAAATTTTTGACGCTTGGTAAGAAAACACCAATGGCTGCAAGCTTCCAGGGTTTTTATTGCCTAGCTGGGACTCTGTGAAAGGCATTCAGGAAGCAGTGTTGCCACAGTAATGCACCTGCCTTTTTTGTGAAAGGCCTCTCTAAAACTCTAAAAACCTCTTTTCTTTTTATATTGCTTTCTGCAAATTGTTGCTTTCCAGCTCATTTTTCTATTCTGCCTGTGAAAATACAGCTGCTGCGATTAGTTTTGACAAAGACTTTTTCTTCTTTAATTGTGCTGAAGTGTGATGTGGATTTTTTTCCTTTTTTTTTTTTTTTTGCCTCCACTGATATTATTTAAATTAAATTGTGGTGGGTGCTTTGAAGCTACCAGCAGAGGCTGTACTGATAGATCTTTTTTCTATACTTAACAGCTTCATTTTTTTTCTCCTGTACTTTTTTCCCCATCTTGCAACAAATAAGATGTGCCACAAATACGAATTTTAAATGTCATTCTATTTCTTGGCAAATGATTATTTTTTTCATGCTACTGTAATAGTCAATGTTAGCAGGTTAAGTAAATGATGCTGGTAGCCTTGCAAAATTGTTTAAAAGAAGTTATAAGCAGAAAAACATCATCTTTGCACCTCTTCTCTCTTGGAAGTTCAGGTTTGGGAAGGAGGATGTGAAAGAACAGGAGTGCCCAGTCAGTCTGCAGGTCCAGATGCTTTCATTCAGTGACTGAGTTCTGTACTCCCAGTATTCCCTAAGAGATTGATTCAAATTGTGAAAGACTATGCCGCAAGCAGCAGAAAAAAGCTTCTGTTTTGATTTAGCAAGTTTTCTTTTCCCTGTATCCCATAGCCAACAAGAACTAATTTCTGGTTTGAATTTAGATTAATTTTTAAAACAAACCTTTTTGCGAACCACCTGGTGTTATGAGAACCCTCTTAAAAAGTGTAAAATAACTTCTTCCTCTTTGAGAAATGTGGAATATCACAACTGTAAGCAGTTGTTTTGTTTTGTTTTTTAAATGATTACAGATATCCTTTTCATTTCACCACCTTCCCCTCATTGCCATTCATTCTTCCTTTTCTACTCCCAGTTAGTACTGGTTGCAAAACATCTGCTTTTAGATTAAGTTATGAATAAAACTGGAATGATTTTAAATAGCGTTTGGCCACTGTAGCCAGAACACTGACAGGCTGTTAGCTTTACTTAGTAGTAATCTAATTTTATAAACACTGAAGCTTTGTCTATTTAAAAGACATCTTAAAACCACGTCCTTGGTTTTTGTCCTGATAAGATTTTCAGGATGTGGCTGAGAGATCCTAGATAAATATTTGTGGTTGGATTTTACTAACAGTCCTATAGTTCCCTCCACTGGTGGACACATCAGGAATAGGAGAACAACAGGAAATCCTCTGCATAGGTATGTTGTGGGACACTTGCACACGGCTAAATGATTGTACTACTAGAGATCCCCTTCCTAGGTAGGGCTGCAGTGCTTGTGTGTTCCTGATACAATGTGGAGTGTCCTGGGTTATTTCTTACCCGATTGGTTACAGAATTGGGTGAGTTGCATGAAATCTCAAAGTCTAAATGTAGACATGGATGCTGCCATCACTTAACACAGTTCATAGGTCAAACTTTTTTTTCTAATGCAAGTAATACAGACTACTTTATGTTCTCTTAAGAGTCCTGCCTATCTGAAACTGCTCTCATACTGAATGTTAATTGAATGTCTGTTCCACCAAAATCATGGCATATTGATTGCACAGTCTGACTGCCAGGTTCTGAGAACTTTTAACACTTTATATTCTCATCTTAATCTTCCTTTACCTAGTTGCAGGGTATATGTTCTTTTGACAAGAACACATTCATTTTTACAACCTCCTAGAATGGAGAAAAAGCAGCACTGAAAAGGCTAATGCAGCTTTGAAATGCAGCATTTGCTTGTTTGTAGTAAGCTGTCCACTTCTAGAGCAAACAGCTGTGCTTCCTAAGAATTTTCTCTGCTGGCTTTAAATATCATAAATTATGATCACCATTAAGACAATATAGATTTCTAATTATATGCATTTATGTCTGCAAAGTAAGAGACTTGTAATGGCCTCCTACATAAACCATCACCAGTGGATGTGTTTACTGATGTGACTGTGAATTTAAAGTAGCCTTTAGGAAGAAGAAATGCCTTTTTGCCTCATCGGTAACCTCGCTGTCCTCTTTGCTTTGAATTTAAGTGAACTTTTGCACATTCAGATATAGTATTAGCAGACTGAGAGTATGAATAGAAAACAGTAACTGACATCTGTACACAAGCACTGTAATAAAGGGTTGTGTGTTTCTCTAATGGGGTCCTAACGTATTGAAAAACAGCCTCAGCCTTTCAACAGAGAAGGAGACTTGGTGCCTTGAGTGAGTATCTTATGTTAAACAGTTCTTCAATATCAGTGTTAATTAGGCAATAATGTCAAAAGAGAGAGCTCTGCAGGGTAGCAGTCTCCAACTGTTTGATAAATGCCAAGACAAAACTAAATGTTTAACCTTCACCTTGACATTTAGTTTTTGGAATGCAAGACATTTATCCTATTGTAACATTCCATTCTGATGACTTTTTATCTCTTACAATTCTTGGTTAAAAATTAAAGGGAAAAAAAAAAAAGCTGACCCAAGCTTGGAGGGCACTGAAGAGACTGATATCGTGCTGTTATTGAAAAACAGCCTTCTGCTTGGAACAGGCAGTGCTCCTTGTGGTTTTGGTTAGATTTTATTTGGTTTTAAATTTTCAGACATAATTTACTCTTAGAAATACTGATGAGGTATACCTTAACAGAATGTGCCTGGCCCAGGAGCCCTTCTTACACAATTAGATTATATCCTCTGACAATCCTTGGCATGAAACCTTAACGGCCAAATCTCATACCATCCGTTCTGTTGGGATAACTGAGGTTTTATTAAGAGATGAGGGGGCACGACCTCTGTTTCCAGCTTTGCCACTAACTTGATGACATACAGTAAGTCAATTTTTCTGTATGTGCATAATTTTTCCTCCTCTGTAATAAAAATGGGGGTAAGACCCTCCCCTAAGTCAGAGGGATGCTGAAGTTTAGTTTGTTTCATAATAATAAAGCACTTTGGTTTTCTATAAGATTTTGTATCCAGAAGGTAGTAAATACTATTGTTGTTTAAACTCATTCTGTGATCAAGCTGTTTTCTTATAGCATCAGGCTTTGTTTTATTTTTGTCTAACTTTTAAAGGTCAGTCTTATGAATAAAATAATTAATGCAGTTAACCATATTAACTATTGAGTAAGGTGTGGAAATGGAACACCAATTTTTAATAAAGTGTTATATTTTGTCTTCCTTGATTTTTCTCCAGTGTAAGAAATTTCTTATTTGTCGTGTTGGTCTCTGCACTTTTGTTCTGCATTTTAGTTATTGATCCTCACCAAGCAGTTAGGATTCCTGGAACACAGAAATACTGGATCTGCAAATGGCTTTTTGCATGGATCTACCACTACTTTTCGCCCATGCCCTGCGGGCTGTAGTTTTACAGGAGCCATCAGTGTGCTCAGAGGTGCCCTGCAGGCAACCGGCTTTGACTTTCTGTGGGCTTTTCCTTTAATTGTAAAACCACTGGTTAGCAATGTTGTTTTTTCACGTTCAGGGAATAAACTTGAGTTTTTAATAAGAATTGCAGAGAAAATCGATCTTACATTAAGATTTACACACAACTTATATGACCACAAAAGTAACCTAGCCTGTATTTTGGAAGTCTTTAACCTTTCTTGGCTGACCCAGGGAGTCAGTCAGAGATTCAGCCTCTGTTCTGCAGTAGGTGTGCTTGTGAGGTTGCCAGTGTAACCTTACCTGTGTGTGCCGTTCAGCTGTTTTCTCTGCTCTTACCTCACTTTCTCAGCTGAGGGCCGGGCTCGGCTCCTCCAGGGGGCGCCGCGGCCCCGGGCCCTCAGCGCCCCCTCAGCGCCGCCCCGCCGCGGGAGGGCCGGCCGGTGACGTCAGCGGGGCCGCGGAAGATGGCGGCGGCGACTCGCGGCGGGAGCGGGGCCGGGGCTGAGGCGGAGGCTTCTCGCCGCGGGCGCTCCGCCGGCCGCGCGGGCGGGCGGCTCTGAGGGCGGCCCCGCGGGCGGCCGGCCCCGCGCCGCCATGAGCTGCTCGGCGGACGCCGTGAAGGAGAAGCTGCTGTGGAACGTGAAGAAGGAGGTGAGGGCGGGCGGCGGGTCCCGGGGGGCTCCTGCGGAGGGCTGCGGGGCCGGTAAGGGCGAGCCGAGCCTGCCGGGCGCCGCCTCAGTGAGCGCCCCCCGCAGCGGGCTGCTCGGCGGCTCCTCCTGAGGTGACCCCGGGAGGAGAAGCGGGCGGGGGGCACCGCTCTGCGTGTCCCCGTGCCGCCGCTCCCGGCAGCGCCTCAGCCCCGCGCTCCGCTGCCCCGCATCCCGCCCGTGCGGCGCTCGGGCACATCAGGCACACCCGCGTCAGCTGCTGGGAGCTGCGGGGAGCTCAGCCGAGGGGTAACGCTTAAACATCGCAGCAGTAAATTGTGCCTGACAGGTAATTACCCTCCCGCGCCGTCCCCTCCTCACGCGGTTCATGGGGAGATGGGACGTGGCAGGAGAGCAGCGTGCCTCAAGGCTCCCCCAGAAAGGTGCTGCAAAGCCGGGGGTCCCGGAGCCGCTGCCCTCACAATCCCCGGTGCTGGAAGCGGGAGATACCGGGTGTTCCAGGCCCTGCCACGGAACGAACCCCCCGAGCACGAAGCCGTGGGGCCGTGTCCCAGCGTGACCCGGCCGGGGCAGCCACCGCTGTCACCGGGCACCGCGGGCTGGCACCCAGAGCCCCCGCTTCGGTTGGAAATTACGGCTTAAACTTCCAGCTCTGAGGCACGATCGCATAAAGCTCGATTTAGAGTTGCGAGCGCTTGCTCTCCTGGGTTAATGTTTGAGTGTATAAATAAATCTGAGAAATGTTCTCCCAGTCTGAGCAGTGCAATATTGCGCTAATGCGTGAGAGCGAAAGTGAAATGGATTTTCGTGACCCAAGCCAGCTTGAACTGAGAACAAGTAGCGTATATAATTAAAAAAGCTGAAGCTAATTTGTTTTCAAAGTCTCTAAAGTGGTTTCAATTGGACTCTGGCTTTTAAATTACTTGGAAGTGTTATTCATACACTATGTTATCTGCATATCTGCTTCGGTTTTTGCTTTTTTTTTTTTCTCTCACTCCGCAAAATGCTCTCTAAGCCTTGGCTTTTATATTGCCTTGGCTTTTGGGGGAGGTTGCCCAGAACTTTCCACCGTAAAATAATAACGAGAGATTTTTTGACAATTGTGCTTATGTCAAGGTGACAGCCCTTGGCTGTGCACTGCACAGACCTGTAGTGGGGGGGGGGATCCTGCCTGCTCTGCTGCCATTCAGATAAATGGTACCAAGAGGCAGCTGCAGATTCTGAGATGGAGACCTTTTTAAAAACAATTGGTCAATGGAACCAGGAATTGAATGCAAATCTCTAGTATAACAGCCAACAGATTATGCCACCCTTAATGATGGTAAATAAACTTATCCCGTAGAATTTTCCGCCTCCTTTTTTTCCTGTATGACATTTCACACAGCCTTTTGTACCTGCCTGTTTGTATTCTGTGTGTTGGTCTCCTTGCTTTGGAAACTTGAGTAGTCTGTGTACGTTTTCAAAGCTGCGCTCCCTCCCTTTGTCCTTTAAATGCAGGCTCTTCATCTTCTTGCTTAATTTCCACGTCAACTCAATATCTACTGGAGTTCAGAGTAAGCTTGTTTCTTCAGTATGTTGTTTACACCAATCCCATTAAAATTCAGTTGTCTTCACAAAATATAAAAGGGCAATCTCTACAAGTCATTTGGTGCAAAGTGGTTTTTTTATTTATTTTTTTTTCTCTCCCTCTCAGGAAAAACTTTTGGGTTTTTCCTTTGGGGAAATGCAATGCTTTTTGCTTTATCTCAAATGGACTTTCCATTCCCACTGGTAAAGAATGTGTTTTGTTGCCTCTAGTAGGAAGGAGGACATGTAATGTGTTTTCAAAATTTGACTCTACTGGGATTCATGCTGAGGCTGCTTGTAAGTTCATGTTTCAAACATTTATCTCTCTCTGCAGGAAAATCTGTTGTGACAAGTAGGCTCATAAAACAAGCTTTCTTTAGCCATTTGGTCTACCTACTGAAATGAAGTTTTTTTGCTCTTTCTGGATTTAAAACCAGCACTCTTTCTTGCTGTGAAACAAATAGGATAACATTAACCTTAGCAGTTTCACCGAAGAAGGTTTCAGAGCACTTCAGAAATGCAGCTGGTCATCTTACAGCTAGAGTGCAACAAGTTCTGAACAGGAATATGGGACTTGTTTACCTGCTTGTATTTACAGCACCCAGTTCTTCATCACGAATAACAGAAAGTACAGCAGGAGCGATCAATAAATGAAACGGACAGTAGCTGCAGAAGCCAAAGAAGGTGAGGGTGTTGGAGATAAGGTGTTCTTCTTTGAGGGATAAATGCCATGCGTTTTAACTGTGGTTCTGGTTATTCCTGTGGTTGGTGAGCACTGTTCAGTGCCTCTGACACTGCACTGTCCCAGTGGTGCTCCTCCAGCATCCCATCGTGATGGTCTTTGCTCCTCAAATGCCAAGGTTTTTACTCAGGTGGTTAGATCTTTCTCCATCCTTGCTTTCTAAGGGTCGCTAAACTTTTGGTGTACGCAGTCTGTTGCATTTACCAGGGAGAGCTGAGTGTCTTTGGAGGCTGTCGTAGCAGGCTGGTGAAGTACAGCTTTCTGTGGTTCTGCTGCTGCGCTGCTCCTTGTGGGTCGTGGACGGAGAGGTGAGGCACGGCAGGCGATGCGGGTGCAGCTGGAGGAGGCAGCCTTTCGCCCTGGCAGCAAGTGTGGTGCTGAAAGCAGTCCGGCAGCTTTAGTAGGTCTGTGTACCTGTACGGGGGGGCAGCGAGGTGTGTGTTCGTGCTTCTTTTAATGAGATTAATTGGCAGTTTGGTCAGTCCGCCAGTGTCTGCAGGCGGGTGTTTGTGTAGGCTCCGAAAGCCTTTCTGCCAGGAGCCTCCCTGGAACGGGCAGCAGAGCCCCAGCAGCGCGACTCCCTGCACAGAGAGCGGGAGGGCAGGGGGAGGGCTCGTTCCGCTTGGTCAGAGCTGTTTGCTTCAGCTGCTTGCCTGAAGCGCCCCTGAATTACGTGGCAGTGAGGGATGACGTGGGATTGAAGAACAGTGCATTCCAGCTTCTGAATCTTCACCTCTACTGTCTACGCTCCGAAATGCGTTCTGCTGGCGTGCACTGACCTCCTGGAAATTGGAAAAGGTTGCTCTGTATTTGACAGCGGTTGGGGACAGCCATGGATTGCTTGCCTGGTCTGCACTGCTTAGCTCTGGAGGGCCTGGATCCAAAATCTGCCAACAGTCATGTTGGTTATTGCGTCCCAAACCTTTTTCTTTTGAACCGTTGCTGCAGGTTTTTTTTTTTCTTCTTGGGTAATTAGGGTGTTTCCCGTGAGAGTGCCCACCCGAGAGCCCTTCTCACACCATTGCTTCTTTTCCTGATATCCTGTCACTCCTCCACCTCCCAGTAAGTCCAAGGTTCTTACCATCGTGTCAGCAATGCCACAGGAAAGAAACACATTGCCATGCTGGGAGCTGATGTTGTCAAGAACAGCGAGGCAGTTTTATAAAGCGCAAGATACTTGAAGTCCTCAGCTATAAAACATTCCTGCTTTCAGAGCCTCTTACACATTTGCTTTGTTGTTCCGATACTTCTTTGCAACCCTGAGGGCTCCTGTGTGTTAAGTACTAATTCTGTAGGATCAGCTGGGTCCAGAATGTGGGGCTCTGAGGAGAGCCCCTTCATGGCCAGCGGCCACCTCGTCGTCAGGGCAGAGCAGTGCAGATGCTGAGCCCAGCTGCTGGTGAAGCGCTGCTCCGGCAGCTCCTGCTGCCAGCACCAGGAGGGAAGGCGCACAACCTTTGGACCTGTCGATGCTATGGAGAAGCAGTAACCCAGCTAACTTCGAGCTGCTTACGGCAGGTACCAGGTGCAGCCTAATGAGAGCTCAGCGCACGGCTGCCAGCCCTGCTGAGAAGCAGGCATCGATGTCTCCTAGGCACCAAAACCCAGCCCCAGTGGCAGGCATTGCTCTGCAGCTTGCACTGGCACTCAGGTCACACCGAGCTGACTGATGGACAGGCTGAGCTGCTGAGCTTGTTGGTAAAGAGTTGCCTGTGGGGAGACACTGATTACCTGCCAGATAATTCACTCTGTTGGACTCCAGGGCTGCCGTAAAAATTGTTTTCAAGATAAAAAAAAAAAAAAAAAGTTGGTAGCAGAGAGTATCTTGTTAAATCTTTTTCCGTATATTAAAAGTGATGTGGCATTTATTTCGGCAGAATATCCTAACCCTGTAATTATAGCTCACAATGAGAGAAGCCAAAAATGGTTGTGGATTTGTTTCTAGAGAAGCAGGTGCTCCATGGCCAGAAAGGAAGGAGTGCCTGATAAATGAGTTGACTGAGGCAAATAGGTTTCATCTGGCATCAGGCTAAGAAAGCCACTGGGGGAGGAACGAGCTAGCAGATGAATGGAGGGTAACTGCAGCCTCTCTATAAAGGGCCCAATTGGAAGATTTGTCTGTTTTCTTCCTTAATTTTTGCAAGTCAGTAATCTGTAACGAATTCCCCCTGGAGCTTGACACATCAGCCTTGAAATTGTAGGGGAGCTTTGTTTTAAATCAGTAAGAAGTGTGATAAATGTTATTTTAGTTGCTGTAATTGTTAAATTTTGTCTAGAAGCTCTAACTGAAGGCACTGTCGTCTTTATGGGTACTGTATTATTTTTGTATAGTGTCTGGCACAGCAGAGCTGTGAGAACATCCTTTGTAATTACTCTGACATCTGAAGTCCCCAGTTATTAACAACATCCATCCATTAAAACGTGTGCTTTATAGATGTAAGTACAGGCAGTCAGAGGTGTGGCTGTTTCCAGAGGCAGTCTGTCGTATCGCTTCCTTTCAAACTGAGCGAGATGCCGCGCTTCTAGCAGATGTGGATGAGAAAACAGCAAAGGATGTGGCTATGCTTATGGGCTTTCCTTCTGGTTTGCCAGATTGGCACAGATGACACCGATGGTGATTTCTTCGAAAATGTGCTATTCTTTCTGCTCTAATCCACTCACACAGAGATACGGTGTCAGGAAACGTTTGTGTGACCGGCTGCAAAATGTCACTGCCTTGTACCTCCCCACGAGCCTTTTGTGGTCTGTCTGCTCTTCGGTTCTCTTCCCAGCCAGAATGGGAGAAAGGTCGCTGTAAACCTTGCTTAGGATGTATGCCTGGGTAGCTCGGAGGTACTTTTTACTTGAAAAAGAGCACAGTGCCTCAAGTGGAAAGAGCGTGTAGCAATGCACAGTCTTGTTTAATGAGTGGAAGTAACTGTGCACAGGAAGGCCAAGGACACGTCATATAACAAGCCTTGCTAGTCCTTTGGAACTTCTGCTGAGGTCATTCTGGGTGCCCTGAAATAATTCAGTCTTTTCGAGAGGTCTGCTCCAAACAGATTTGTCCTTGTGCTCCCACTGGTTTACCCCATCACACAAAAAGGTGCTGAGTTTTGTCCTTCTCTTCCCCTTCTTAAATGCTGTTATCTTTTCTTCCCTGGAAAGAGTAACTTAAATGAGTTATCGGTCTTCTGATGGGGAAAAGGCGATTAAAGGTTGAAACAAACTGAAACTCCCAAGTGCTGTGCTTGTTTACGTTGGGATCTTACAATCACTTCTTTTTCCTTTTCTCTTTTAGGTAAAGCAGATCATGGAAGAAGCGGTCACCAGGAAATTTGTACATGAAGACAGCAGTCATATCATCGCCTTATGTGGTAAATGGCACACAGAATAATTGACACTGCACAGTCTTACTTTTCTTATAGAAATATATTTATTCTGCTGACGGGGGTAAATACAGGGATTTCAGTATTAGGAAAACATGGAGCTCAGGCCCATGCCACTTCCCTTTACATTTGCTACATCCATGTGTACATTACAAGTAAGAAAGTAACTTTTTAAAATGGCATTATCCAAAACCAGTACCAAGCCAAAACAACAAGGGATTTACTAGGAGGCGTTAATAGGTTAAAAGTATGCATTCGGAGATAAGTGACTATGAAGCTGCAACCCAGAGAATAACTTGCAAAAGATAAAGTTTTCGCAGTCTTGGGTTCAAGTCTGGCAGCTGCCTTCCAGGTGAAGGCACGTTGTTCTGTAAGTTCTCTCAATCTATTTGAAGAATAAGATCTCTCATTTTGAGTAAAGGCGGCAGAGTCCATCCCAGAAAGCCATTGAAAGAGCTGTTGCCATCTTTTAAAAGAAGAGCAACAACAGAAATCTGCGTGATCCTCAGTGACTTTTGTAGCCAGCATCACCACACTGGGTAATTGGCATGTTTTAGATCTTCACAACACTTCTCTGCTCTCCGCTGTGACCTGAATGCTATGTTACAAAAATGGTGCATTTGAGAGGTTGAGGGTCTAGGCTTTGTCACTGTGGATATTCTTGTATATTTTTAAATATAATCAGTGAGCCATTGTGCTGGTGACTTTCCTCATGGTTGTGTTTTGGAAATTACCAAGAATTAACAAGAAAATAAAACTTCTTCGGAGATAATATCACATCCATCAAAGACAGCTGGTGTTTCAGAACTCTCTGTGAAAAGATCAAAGGCTGAATAAATTACAAAACTTGGCTGTTGTTCTCTTGGTTCCTGCAGACTGATTTGTGTGTGTGTGGATTGTGATGATGAAGTGAAGCAGACCCTGTGTGGGCTGGTGGATAAAGAATGCTCCGATGCAGGATTCTCAGTAGGGGCCAGCTCCCAGGAGTTCATACCAAGTACTCCTTTGGAGACTTAGTCACTTTGTTCAGGTGCCTGAAAAGGAACCGTTGAATGTTGGTCCTACGCTTCTGTAATCCAGCCCATTATTTACTGGGGCCAATAAAAACTTAACACTATCCAGCTGACTTCAGTGTGTGGAAAAATACCACAAAAAGGTATCACTGAGAATTAAAGCTCTGAAAGCTAGAGGCATGTTCATCTGTGAACTCTTGGCTGCTTTCTCCTCATGCTTCAAATCAAAGACCTAACTCAGAGCGATGCTTAAGAATAATTGGAGAATAGCCATCATCTAAACACTTCTGGATTGCACAGAACGGAGCAATTGCAGCCAAACATACCCGGTTATATGTTAATGGCAGTGGAGAGGTTAAGAAGAGTGGAAGTTAGATTTGGCTTTGAAGATAGGTGGATTGTTTAGAGCAGTAAGTGTTGACGCACTACTGAACACAGAATTCTGAGAACAGTGACCTTTTTCTGTTGATACCATTCATCAGTATTTCACACTTGCTCGGGGCTTTCCTGGATGCATGAAGAACTTGGCAAATATAGGCTCTTGTATCAATTCTGTTTGAAACAAGAAATCCCAGATTTACTACATGAATGACCATATTCTTTGTCATATGTGCTCTGCATATACAGTGTTTTGCATCTGCCATTATGTTAAGTATTTTCCTGTAATCTGCTGTGTGTTTATATTATAGAGAGGAGAAGAAGTAACTCAGGGAAATGGTCCTGAGATAGGAGCAGGTGAAGAAACCCTTGTTCCGTGTCCTTGCTGCAGGCTGCCTGTTTGTTCTGGATTGCTCTTAGTGCTGTGTGTCTGTTCTCTCTTTGAAATTACAGCCTGTAAGATGTGCTGCAATGCTGATGTAAGGGGTACTGGGGTGGCAGCTATTTCTGTTAGAATCTGGTTGTCCAAAATTAGGAATGCTGTAAAATCTTAATACTTCTCTCTCTCTCCTGCCGTGACTCTGTTTGCGTTCTCAATTTGGTAGGGTCTGAAGAACTTAGAACTCTCCATCAGCTGCCTTACTATTGCCTAGCAGTCCTACCTGTCCTAAGGAAGTATTCCAACCTGCAGAAAGGTTGCTGCTTTGAGCGTACGACTTAATTAACTTTAAAGAGAAGTAGGTGAAGCTGAATCTGCCGCCGTCACTTTGGCTAGTTGAATGGACAGGCTGTTCCCAGTAGGTTTGGCCAACTGCTCCTGGCTGGGGTTCTTTGTGTGTGCAGTTCTCTTCCCCCATTCCAGTTTTGTGTGCTTCAGGAGGTTTTTCCCTTTGTTTAAAATTAGATTGGCTCAGTACATGAGTCATTTTCAGTGAATCTTTGTTATAAATTTAGAGTTCTTGTGAATCATTTTACTCTCTGCAAGGCTGAGTTTAGCAAGAGCCACTTAAATACAGGGTGTAGTTGATTCTCAGGGCCTGTTTGCACCAGTATCTGAAAATTTCCTAGCTCTCCTAGATCCTAAATGGCTAAAGGTACCACTAGGACTTAAATAGTGCGTGCCACTTTTCCCATGTCCTCAAGTCTGTCTTTGTTACAGTACACACGGGTTTGTAAGGACAGGGAATCCTTTAATCCCTCTGCAGCAGGTGTGCTTCGGTCTTCTGAGGGCAGCTGGGGATCAGATGACCTTGCACAGATCTTCATTTTCAGGCGTTTTTCAATACGTTTGGAGGCAGAGGCTCAATCTGTGTCTCAGAAGCAGTGCAGCTGCAGAGCGAGCTAAATTGATGGTTTATTGCTCGACTGCTTCAGATACGCTGCTGTTACGGCAACTGCTTGTGTTTTGGCAAGGGCAAACCATGCTGGGCTGTGCCGTGTGTGATTTACAGCACATGTGGAGATTGGTACAGACAAGCCTCGAGCACCTTGCTCAAGCAGAATTCCCAGTAGCTATCACGGATGTTTAGGGGAAAATGAGCACAAGATCAGGATTTTAGATAGTGGGTCTGTGGATTTGTGCATATTGAAATGGGATTTGCATAAGCTTTTTTGACCATTTCTCAGCTTGGAGCTGGGATGTTGAACAACCTTCCCCTCTGATGTTGGAGCCTGCTTACCCATGGAATGGTTGGGTGCTGTTATGCCCATTTTGCTCAAGCTTTCAGCAGCTGCCCTGTGTGAGAGGAGAAAACAACTTGCACTTTCCATCTTCCCAAATTACTGTTTATTCATTAACACGGGCAGCAGGTTGCTCGTGGTTGAATTTCTCCCATACTGTGCTGTCAGTCAGAAGCGCAATGAGCTGATGCAGGCTCTGTTTCAATTTTTACATTTTTTGTGGACAGGCGTTTCTGTTAGGAACTGGATGTGGATGTTTTCAGCTTGGGTTGTCTGGTGCCGTTGCCTTGGCGATGGCAGCTGACATCGTGTTACGTGTGGTCTGTGACTTGTTCAGCCGAGTGCCATCCCTGCAGGCCAGGGACAAACACTGCTCCTCTCCTCCTGCACCCTGCCCTGCACGAGCTGCCCTAAAGGATTCGTGGCTGGCCACGTTGTCACCCGAAGCACAAGCCCTTCCCAGCTTTACATTTCCGCGGGAAGGAGGGAAGAAAAGGGAAGCTTTTCTTGTATCTATCGCTGTAGCTATGGGATGTGTGTTTACCAGTAACCGGCAAGCTGGGCTTTCCAGTTCAGCACATTGCACTTACCGCATTTGTCTGTGAGCTACCCACAGCTCTAAGTCTTATTCTGCATGGTTGCCTGTCTTTAGTTCTGACAGCAACAGGCTGCTGGAAGCAAAGAATAAGAAATCTGTTTAAATCAGTTTCATACAGAAAACATTTCTTATTTGTGAATGAATCCAAAGACAAGGTTGCCTGAATGTTGATCATGCTCCCTTTGAGAGCATGTAGCTGATGTGAATCTCACAGGGCTGTTTCCTCCAAGTGGTCTCTTTTATACTGTATCCAGTCAAGATGTGTCATTAGCTCGGCTTTTAATATATACTCTCATTTTCTCCTCTCATTAATAAATAAATAAACTCACAAAGAAAAAATGTACAGAAGACTTTCTGGAAGGTGAAATTGTGCTTGACAAGACTGCCTCATCTTGTCAAAAGAAAAAAAAAAAAAAAAAGAAGTAAAACTCTGTGACTTAAAAGCAGAACTTTGTAAGTGTCTAGAAAGTGATATTTTTTTTCTGTGACTTTATATAGGTAGTGTTAACTCTTCTGGTTTTCTTTCTTCACTCTATTTTCCCAGTTTTATTGCTGTATTAAATCATAAAGAATGTGTGGGTTTTTTATTGTTGTTGTTATTGTTTTATAGGATGAATTATATTAGTTTAGGATTTTTGAAGGAAATAAGAGATTTGAAGATTAACTCAATTTAATTTAAACTGATTGAGATAGATACCTAACTTATTGGAAAATCTTCAGCTTCTTCCTGCAAATTGCGTTATTTTCAAATACTGCTGTTTTCTTGTTGTTATGAATCAGTCCCAATGTTCAGTTCCAGTATTTCTCTTCGTAAATTCCTCCTGTAGTTCAGGATGCTGTGACTTCTTGCGAGGAGCATGAGACGCCTGTACTAAGTCTAACTGGAGCCTTGGAAAGAGGCTGGACAGCAGCAGCCTTTTGTTCTTTTTCTCCAGTGAACTTGACAAATTTGGAAAGTGACTTCTGGAGCCGAGGTCTGGTCAGCACCCTGTGCGGCAGGGCAGGGCAGTGCAGAAGCTCCCTGCTGTGCCTGCAGCGAGCGCAGAGGTGTGGGTGCGCGGTGCTGAGCGGTGCCGCCTGCCTGGCCGAGCTCCCTGCCGCCCTGGGTGAGAGCCAGGCCCCCCGTGCAGCACGGCAGCCCCGACTCTGAGGCGGGTGTGAGAGCCGGGCTGCTTTACAGCTAAATCACCTATCTGACTAGTAGATAAAGGGAGGTTTATTGCCCTGGCCTCTGCTCCGTTATCGTTGTGGTGTTTGTTTAACGCACTTCGTGTTTTGCTTGTTTACTGCGTCTGCAGAGCTGCAATAACTGCCCCGACTGCACAAACGCTGTGCTGCATTTGTGTGCGTTATTTGGTGAAGGAGGAAAAAGAAAGGGGCAGGGGGAGCCTGCGGCTGGAAAAGACTGAAAGCAATCTGTGTGCACGGTGTGTACTTGATGCTTCATGAATGGGTTATGTAGCCAGAAATTATATTGCTCCTGTAATAATAGTAATTAAATGTAGTAAATGTGCCTTGGTTTTTAAGGTAAATTGATAACTGCTCCAGCTCAAAGCAAACTTTGAGCAGACAATACTTCCTCAGTGAAGTTAACTGTATCGCTCTGCTTGGTGTAATTAATACTTCAGTGTAGCAGGGATGCTGCCAAGAACTGGCATTGTACAAAATGTTTAACATTGACTTCATATTTGTTTTAAAGGAGATGTGAACTTTGAATTGAGTTGTAATTAAATTATTGTTTATTGAATGTATTTGTGCGTTACCTGGTTTATAATTTAAAGGTGTTCTTATATGGTTTAAAATAAGTCTTGGTAGTTTGTTCTCTCAAAGTAAATATTTTGAGTGTATTAAGTGAATTAATTGTTAATTCTCATACTGTGACATAATAGCCATAAACATCAGGTGGATTACCGAGAGCTGAGGTGTACCAGAGTCAACATGTGTGTTGTGTAGGTGTAAATCCAGTGTCCCTGCTTGTCCCAGTGAATGTAGCTGCTGTGCTGTGGAGGGAGGTTAGCAGTGCACGAGTAGAAAAGGTAACGTGACATTTGCATCACATGAGCCTCTGCGACGTGGTCCTGGGGATGCGAATGGAGACAAGAGTGAGGGGGGCGTTCCCCTGCTGTCCCATGCAGCTGTGGCACCAGACCTCCTCTGGGACCTTTTGGGGTTTGCACGGGAGCTGTGCTGGGGACTGGACAGGCTTATCGCTAGGTCACTGCCGCTCTCCGTTCCTTTTCTCCCGTGGTGCTTGGTGCCCGCTGTCCTTTGGAGCTCCTTGCGCTGCAGGAGAGGTGAAAAAAAAATATTTTTGTAGCAGCCAAATTTCTTCTCTTCTGCCTGTGTGATGATGGAGAAGGAGATGCACAAAGCAAGCTCTGTTCAGGGCACTGCAGTGAGAGGCTGTTTTATTCTGGGGGTGACCTCCAGGTCCATAGCGTAACGCCCAGCCGATAGGGAAATGTTGTGGTACTTCTCAGGATAATTTCTCTCATATTCTTCTCTGAGGTGTGCAGTACCTCGTCCAGGTTCCCTGTGTATGCTTCGGTGCAGCAAGACCAGAATATCTGTTTTTGACTCTGGACAGGTTTTGTTACATCAGATCTGGGCTCCAGACTGACGAGAATGAAAATGGCTTCTTCTGTGAAGTACCTGGCTGGTGTTAGTGCTGCCCTTCGGGCACAGCAACGCTGAGGCACCGTCTTTAACCCGTGTGCGTGTCAGTGCACCCCCGGTGTTCCCAGGCAGGGCATCGTGTGCTCCGTGACCTGCTGCCTGCGTGGCGGGCTGGGGGCTGTGAGGCACGAAGTCCTCTCGCTTTTATTTCAGAGGGACTTCTTATCAAACCTTTTCACGGTTACTTCCCAGCTTTAACCAGGTACAGGAGGTTAGTGGCAGCCAGCAGGGCAGCAGCTGGGAGGCTGCATCTTCTGGAGCACACCGCCAGACGCTCAGGCTGAGATTGGTTAAGTGCTTAAGTTTCAGGGTCTGCAAATGGTTGCAGGAATGCAATCAAGTAGTTTTAATTGAAATCCCGCAGAATGTCTCTGTCAAAGCTGGCAAAGGCAGAGCAGGAGGCCTTTGAACATGAGCGTGGCTGGTGACTGCTCCGGGCCGGGAGCCTGGGGTAGCTCGGGGTTAGCAGCGTGCCTGAGCTGCGGGGGGCCTGCAGTGCTAGTTGGGAGCCCAGGCTGGTAACATGCCTAAGGGTTAACAACACAAATGCAGTTAGTTGTGGGACTGTTTTCTTCATTAGCTTTATGATGACTTGTTATCCCATTTTGCACAAAGTTAATTGTGTTTGAAAGAGAAGATCTAATTAGGAACCAATGACTCTATGATGCTGGAGCTTGTGTTCTGCTTTTTCTCGTTCAGGACCTGAAATCCGAGCAATTATCAGAGTCACCAAGCGTCATGATTGCCAGCCCCGAGTAATGAAAAATCATGAGTCAGAAATATTTTCCTTCATGGCCCTAAGTTGCAGGACTGGATTAAAGGTTACGACAGGAAAATAGGATCAACTGAGGAATAGAAATGCATTCTTAAATAAGTTCTTATGCAGAAATCCTTATCCAGTGATATTCTGCAAGATGATAAAGCTTTTAGAAGAATATCAAATATCCACAAACTTGCAGTAAAATCATGGAAAGTAGCAATGTGGGAAACCTTTCTTTGTTCATTTTTAAGGTGAGAAATAAATTCCTGAGAGAAACCCTTTCTCTGCCTCCTCTTCAAAGCATGGCAACAAATTATTAGCAGATGTTCCATGAAAGGAACAGGAAATTGATTTGGAGCTTGCCTGGACCTCATTTTTGAACTGTCCTGTGTGTCTGTGCGCACAACAAGCTGTTCCCAGGCAGTTCAGTTGGAGTCGCAGGTTTGCAGTTCCTCTGAAAATCAGTTCCATTAGGAACAGATGCTTTATGCTTTGGGGTTTATAGGAAATTGTCTCAAGGCTTCTAAATAGCATCATATTCCTGGGGTCTGACAAAAAAATAAGAGATCTGTTGCCCCTCTTTCTTTTTTTCTTAGCTTGCAAAGATGTAGTGTACATAGAAATAGATGTAAATAACCATTGTCCAAATGGATGTTTTATTATTTTCATGCTTTTAGCTTTCTATCCTTGGCGTTGGTATTTTAGAAAGTGCAGTTAATCAGCTATGGAAATGCAGGTCTCTTGTAAACAAAATACGAGCTTTCCTGTATTTCTGTTCCTATTTGGAAATCAAATGGAACATTTTCAGTGATGAATAATGCCTATGAAATAGTTTACAGAGGTTCTACCTCACTTCATAAACACATTAGCCCAAAGAGAGTGCCAGAGATTATCATAATTGATGGGAGGCAAATACTATTTCACACAAATTGGAAAGCTTTTTGATTGTGCCCCAAAGGTTACTTATAAGTAATGAGCAGAGCGTTACAGAAGGGGAGAAAAGAGTGAATATTAGCTCTGATGTGAAATCATTTTTTAAACTGCACGTGCTTTTAGCTTGAGAAGTGAAATATGATTTCTTATGCTTTTTACAGCACTCTGCTAAACATTTTATGTTAGTCATGGGCCATCAAATTGGATCATATTCAATTATTTAGAGAAACCTCAGTTATTTTGATTTGCCCGTAATAGTGTTTAATGGAAACACTTCCATTTTCAGAAGAGTATTGAGGTTCTTGAAACTTAGTGCTCGAGATTTTAAAGAGGAATGGTCACCAAATTCCAGCCCTGATGTGTCCTAGCCAGAGTTGTCTTTAGAACTGAGGACTGTCCATTCGGATACCTCCCCTGGGGTTTATTGCAAAGGTGCTGCTAATAAAAGTAATAAAAAGTGTTTTTAAAAGTCCACCTTTTGCAGCTTGAAAGGAAAATGAAATTAAATACGAAAACATATTTATGCCCACACGATTGGCCTAACATCAGGCATCGTGACTTCTCAGCTGAGCAGCCAGAATGAGCTACAGCAGAAAGAGTGCCTCTAACTGCCTTGCTAAATCTCTCTGTCAGCAGTGCTGGTGTTGTTCCAGTGTAACCGTGATGGGGCTGCTGTAAATAAGAGCGTTAAGATGTACCAGACTTGCAGAGAAGCTGCAAGTTTCAGTTGCCAAAACCTTGTGGTGAAATGAAAAATGGATATATGCTGGAAGAGAGTGTTGGAGGAGTACATCAGGAATGGATGCGACACATCAGCACAGATAACTCTGATGCATGTCCACATCAAGGAATGCCCGGTAATAAAGCAGGGATTGTACGTAACTACTGAGGCATTATCTTGAGGTTGTAATTATAAAGAAAATATTGAACTGAACTTTGCTTACTGTAATCTTACCTTTTTTCTGTTCTATGAAGCAATTTGTTTCTTTTTAACAGGATGTTAAAAGGGGATTGAGACTTAAGCACATACGATACTGTTTTCCGCTCTTCTTTAAAATGCACAAAGCAGTACCCGTGGGACAAAGGAGCATATTTGGGTATCTCCTCTGCAGTCACTTCTTGGTCAGAACGCGGTACCTCTGGGTGTCTCACCTGCTCTGCACGCACTTCTCAGTGACATGGCATGCTGTAACTTGGGGGTGAGATTGGTTTCAAGCTGGGCAGATCTGTGATGACTTAGGCACAGCAAGAGCGGCTGGAGATCGTGAGCATCTTATTGCTTGTCATCCTCCTCTTTTCGCTTGTTCTTATTTTCTTGAGCCTCATGAATTCTATTCCCTGTACCCAGTTTCCATGAAAACAAGGCATTTAGCTGTGGTGTTTCTTCCTAAGGAAAATCTCATCTGCTAAATAAATCCCATAAATGATCCTTCCACAGGCCTTTTCTCTGCTTACCACCCTTCCAAACCCACCCCTAGAGCTCTCTTATTACTCGGCCCATTAACTCTTGCCGAGATTTTGATAGAGGCAAAAAAGGAGAAAAGCGAAGTTGTCGGTCTGACCCTGCAAGAAATATCCCTGCTGAAGTCATAAAAATGTGACGTTCATTAAAGCTGTTGGGGACAGAGATTATTTTTGTTGTAAATCAATAACATATCTGCACTTAATTAAATTCAGCAGTGGATACTGCGGGGGATGTTCCTCAAAATTGGCTGAAGTTAATGAATTTTGAGATGGCTGCTGTCAGCTGAATGATAGAAAAGAATTACCTGAGCTGTGTTGATTTTCTTCCAAGCACAGTGCTGCTCCTCCAGTGGGCACATAATGGGTAGCTGTGTTCTTCTGTACTCAGTTTTTGCTTGTACATATCGTTGTAGCTACAGCGACAGTAGGCAGGCTGGAGATTGCATTATGCTGTGCTTCAAAAGCCTACAACAGTTATTTACCCATGTGCGTGCAGACGAATAAATAAAAGCATGTGTGTGTGTGTGTGTAGAAGCTACCTGTTTGTATGCAAAACTGCCTGTTGGTGTCTTTGTGATTTTACCAGGTCCCCCAGAAACAGCTAAGCCTTCATCTCTTGTTATGTCTTTCAAGACTGGTAGATTCCAGAAAGGGAAAAATGGCTCATTTTCTTTAAGTAAGGAAAGGTTCTTCCAACTATACCCCCTAAAATGTTCTCTGTGTTATATTTGCAGGCAGCAATCTCTGTGCTCTGCACTTTGCAACTGCAGGACAATTACCTTTTTCTGATTTCTTAATAAATAAGGAAAGGTAGCAAACTTGCAGAAACCAGATTTACCTAACCCTCCAGCTTTCTTCTCCCAAAACAGTCCTGTCAAGATTTCCCTGGCCCAGCTCCTCCATGCGTTTTTGGCGTTGTCTCCATTGGATGGTGGTTGGGTTCACGTGTGTCTGAGTGTGGGTGCAATATATAATCTGCATTAATTGCAGCTGGTTGAAAATGTATGCTGAGGCACTGTGCAAGTGAGGAAGGGGAGTGTTTGTGCACACCATGCCCTTTTGTGTCTTCAGTTAAAATTTGTCATTTCTGACACTGTCCAGCGTAACAATAGAAGGGGGCGTATTACATGCAAGGTAAATGAGTTCTGTTTGTTTTCACCTATTCCCACAAGCCTACAAAATGAATGTCAAGAGCATGCTGTGGAGAATTGATGTAAATCCAAGAGGTGGTCAAGAAACAAGCTAATTCTCTTACAGGTTAACAGAATGCAAGAGGCATAAGCAGCCTAAGTGCAGAGCAGCGGACTTTGGAGGCCTTTCTGCACAGAGAAGGAGAGGCATGGAGGTTTCCAGGAAGAGGAGTTTGTAATTGCTGATGTATTTCCCTGTAGAAAGTGTGCTTTTACTGATTCAATCCACTGTTTAGAAAACAGAGATCTAGTTTTTGTGGTAGGTTTAAAAAAAGGGGGGAAAAAAAGAGACAAGGTAAGTGGAGCATGTGCACGCATGCTGCTGTTGTGGGCGATGCTGACGAGGTGCAGGGCAGTGAGATAAGAGCATCTGCCGCTGGGCACGCAGAAGACAAAAAGGCCTTGAATCTTCCAGGCGGCTGCCCCCCGACGTGCTGTGCAGCTCTTGTGCAGCTTGCTGTGTTAGGGGCGCCTTTCTGCTGCCCTGCACTGAAGAGGTGACATCCGTCACCTGCTCCTCTGCCCAGGCGCTGGAATAGGAACGCATCTGGCATCTCCTGCCTCTTCTCTCTCCTCCATACATCTCTGTCCTTAGCCGGATAAAAGCCACTGTGTTTGAAACCCAATGCACATTAAGTCTGGTGTGAAATCAAATTCAATTAGCTATTCTGCAATAATTCCTTTGCATAGAGGAGCTCTGTGAGAAAAGTTGGAGATAGTAGTGTTAGCCTCAGTCCAGTGGTGAAGTAGAGGTGAATGAAGCGACTGGAAGGTCACACAAGTTACTGCTGGGACTAAAACCTAAACCCAGATCTTAGGGTACCTTACACATAAAGCTGGACGTGCTGCATTAATCTCTCATCCCGTGGAACACATATTTTGAGGATTTCCAGGAGTGAATACCAGTGTCTTTCCCCTTGCAAATAGCCACTACGTGTGTGTTGCAGTCCGTCAGGTACTGATGTTACGCCAAGTCCTTGTGATGAGAAATGTCATGATGGAATAATTAAATATTGGAGCTTTAGGGGCAGTCGCTGTGGAAATGCCCTCCATGGCAGCTGCAATGTTTGTGAATAATTAAAGCTGTGCCTGCTATGCTTTTCACTAAATTTGCTTCATCAATATTTTATTGTTTTAAAGAAAGAAAAAAAAATACAGCGAAGGTGGGAAGGGAGCCTGTTTCCTAAGCAACAGCAATGCGCCGCTCTGCAGTTATTTTTAAAGGCAGGTTGCTTCATTTCAGATTTGGTACCAATTATTAGTGCGTTGCTTCAGGCATCCGGAAAGCTGCTTTTCTTCTTATATTTTCTTCATTTCTAATTGAAAGACAGAGCAAAACAGCAGCCGAGTTAAGAGTCTTTGTGATGGTTGCTAGACAGGATCTGGGGCTGTGCTGTGAACATCCCCGTGCTGTCATCGCTCTTTGTTCTTCCCGTGCCGCCCTGCCTGGCCTCGCACAACCTGTGGGCAGCCAAACGCGCCCGCCCCCGCTGCTGCTTCTGGATGAGGTGCACAGATGCTCCCCCTGCATCCGAGCAGGAGCAGCCGTGCTTGCAGGGATGGCGTCAGCGCTGGGCTCCCGCTTGTAAGGCTGCAGGCAGACAGGCAGCGCCTCTGCCACCTACGGACGGCCTGTGATTGCAGCAGATGTTTCCTGGTATAAGCTGATGCTGCGAGGGGCCAGGCAGGGATGTGCCCGTGGCTCCTGGCCTTTCTTTCGCGGAATAGTGCTGCTCTTTAGCTTTTGCACGTGGCAGGGGTGCAAAAGCAAAGCGGTGGTTGTCTTCTGAGGCAGCGCTTTGGCTTGGGCGGTACAGCCGTGTGGGAGCAGGGTCAGGCGTGCTGCTCAGGAGCCTCGTGAAATGCAATCTGAGTGCATTTCCTACGAGATGCAGAGCGGGGCTCTGCAGGAGCTGAGACCATTTGCGCTGTTGCTTTGTTGCCACACCAATTCCCAGTGGGTTTTTGGTTGTTGCTTCTCCTGGGCTACAATCTAAAATCCACAAACCATCAGTATTTAATTCTACTGGCTCTTCCACAGGCAAATCAGGGATTCCCATGGAAAGTTTACCTTCTGTCAGATTTATCCATTGCTGCTTAGCTTAAAGACATATCTGCCTCCAAAGCTGAAAGCAAAATAGTGTCATTGTTATCCCACAACGCATTTCCCAGGTGCTTTTCTAATGCTGTTTTCAGCACTTTAAGAGCAAATGGTAGTGTTTTCAGAACACACATTAGGTTAATTTGTGTAGTAGGGATGTGTTAGCAGGAAGCCAAGTAGAGATTTTTTTTTTTTTTTCCAGAGTTATAAGACACAAAATGTGAAGTTATTAATACCTCATAAATGCTTCTCTTATTTGTGTATTCATTCAGCAGGTAGTTGCTCAGTCTTGCAAAGTGAAGCAGTGGGGTAGCAGTGCTGAAAATCAAGGGGACATCTCTACTAATGCTGCTCATTACAGACACATCCTGTAGTCCTTCAGCTGCTGGAGCTTCTAGGCTAGCTACATGCAGGTGGTGTTTCCACATGCCATTTAGTCTTGCCTGGGACTTGGGTTAGTTTTCAGGGTTCATTTTCAGTAGAATCAGGAATTCTTCCACTGCCTGTAACTTACAAGGTGCTTATTGTTGCAGATGAGGTATATACTTGCATCATCTGATTTTGAGATCTAGTCTGTCTGTCTCTCTCTGCATCTCCCTGTTCTTTTGTCTCCACACCTGGCCTGTGGGTGGTAGCGGACGACAATCACCAAGCAGAAGACTGAAGGACAGGAGTACCCATGAATTTATCTCCTTCCCTTTCTTACAGGTGTTGTGGAAGCATGTCTCCTGCACATGCTGAAGCGCAGGGCTGCTGGCTTCCTGCGGACTGACAAGGTCGCTGCGCTGTTCACCAAAGTTGGCAAGACGTACGCGGTAGCAGGGGACATATGCAAGAAAGTGCAGGAACTGCAGCAGCAGGTGGAAAGCAGGTGAGGCTGATGTCTGTTGACCAGCAAAATTCCCGCAATGTGTATGCAGCCTGGAGAGGTTACGGACTTTTGTTGGTTCATGCAGAGAGTCTTTTATTAGCCAAATTTGTTGTAGCTTTGACTCTTTAGTGTCTGTATCTATAAGACAAATGTTTTTGTGTCATCAAGCTGATAGTTAGCAAAGAGACAGAGCTTGGGAACTGGGTCTTTGGTGTTTTGTGTGGTTTCTTGTAGTGTAGAGGATCGGGGTGTCCAGCCCACACAAAACAACAAAAGTTAATAATAACTGGTGATTTGACAGAGCGCTCACAGCCAGGGTTTGATGGACCAGTTTGGACTGTTAGTGGGACGGGATGTGGGTGGCAAGAGGAACTGATAGAACAGACTCCCTGGAAAAGCTGTTTTAACTGATAGAACAGACTTACTGGAAAAGCTGCTTTGGCACGCTTCTTGCCAAACCAGTAACAGATTTGATTTGTGGGTATCACAGCAGAAATGGTTGAGTTAATGGATACAAAGAACAGTAGGTGAAAGGATGAACTCGAGAAGACATGGACAGCAATGAGAGACTGACCGGAGGAGCGCATTTAGGCATGCGCTGGGCTTGGGCGCAACTGAATTTGTATTGGAGTCGAGGACTTGAGATTGCAGTGAGGTCTCCCCAGAGCCTTCTCCTCCAGGCTGAACATCCCCAGCTCTCTCAGCCTTTCTTCATAGGAGAGGTGCTCCAAAATCACAGCGCATGAGCCTGTGGGAAGAGTATTTTGTATTGTACACAGGACAGAAGCATTTTTTCTCCCGTTTGTAGACTGTTGTACAGTGGCACTGCTAAGCCTTAAGACGTATTTGTGGATTGGAGGAACTTTTTAGCCTTTTGATCAGCTTGCTGTAAAAATGGTTTTGTCAAGAGTGACTGCATGTTTGTGTTGCATTGAAGTCTTCAATAACTGACAGTTGTTTAAATTAGCACTTATATTTATGTGTAATTTTCTGGCTCTTATCTTTATTAGGCTTCTTCTAATTATCAGACCTCATGTACTCATGTAGTTTTTTAGCAAGTACATACCTGGTTTTGATATATTTATTATTTATGTGCCTTCTGATTTAGACTGGTGTTTTATTCAAGTTAGTTTTTTAAATATTGGGAAGAAGGGTATCAGTGATGTTGTCTATTTCTTGACTTGGGATTGTCACTGCACGTGTGTGTTGCCTTGCAGAGGTTTTGTCATGGCCTAATAGAAGAGTAGGGGCTGTGTAAATGCAAAGTACTATGGACTTCACCCAAAACAGTGCCCAACTATTGTTGCTCCATGGAAACTGCATTTCTACCACGTGAAGCTGTGCAGTAGCATGGCACAAAGCATAACACGTGGGATCTACAGAAAACAGTACCGCCCTGTTCCTGCAGCAGAACACTTCCTCACAGCGTGCCTGAGGCACAAGTGCCCCCTGGGCTGGCCTCAAATAGGTTTGCTGGGCAGCAGGTAACTCCACAGGAAGGGTGACAACCTCCTGCGTGGTTCAGAGGCCACCTTGCTGAGCAGTGCCCACGTTCTTGTTTACAGCCGAGCTTGGGAAGTGATTCTGCTTTGTATAACCAGCGTGCCATCCTGTCACTAAAAGACAGCATTGAACTCCCCATTTCTGCAGTGGGCCTGTTGCTACCTTATGCTGTCGGAACAAGCAGGGGGCTTGGCTGCAAGCAAGCTCCCAGCTGGCTTTGGATGCTCATTTGCTTTAGTTCTGGTTTCTCAGTTTGATGTTGCTTATCTCTTAGTTGTCTTGTTGTCATTCTGTAGGTGGTAAGAGAGAGGATCTCACTGCCAAGACACTAGCACAGACTGTGCTGTAGCTAGCTATACATGGTGCTTTACAGAGAATAAAAAGATGGGCCTGTGCCCAAGGACTGCCTGACAATTGTGTGGCAGGAGCTCCCTGCAACAGCTCTGCCTGTGTTAATCTCAAATCCTACTCCGTGCTCCTGATCTCAGTGGGAATATCTCATGCTGAAGCAGCTTTGTGCCCTCGTGGGCTCATGGGTAGCTTGAGCTTGAAGGTGCAAGAGAAAGCTAGGAGACAAGAATCTTTTTTACCATCCTCCATGTAGCTTTCCCAAATAAGTATGAAGCTTTATTTGATAAGAAGCAAATTTCTGTTCAAGTGCAATTTACTTTACGTTATAGTTTGCATTTTGTTGTGTTTTCATTCTTTTGGGGCCTGTGGTCTGCAAGAGATTTGCTGCCTGCTCATTTCAGCCTATAGTTTGTGGAAGTCTTGGAGGAGCTCAAATGTTGGGCTTTTTCTAAAGCTTCAATAGCAAGAAGATATTTTTGTTAGAGACGACTGACATACCCAATACAGGCCTGTCTGGGGGCTTTTTTTTAGAAGTTGTTTAGCATCTCTTGAATTAGTCCTTACAGACGTCTCAGATTGATAGCCCAGAACAGAAGCATCCTGAATCAGTAGTCAGAGCCGTGATTTTCAGAAAATCCCAGGTGAGGGACTGACTAAGACTCCACACCCCAGTAGTGGTGAGTGCTAACACCATAATATACACAGCTAGTATACAGGTATGCATTTGTCACATACATGGTGTGTATTCCAACAGCATTCTTTTCACTGGAAGGTTTCCAGTGAGGGGAAGAGAGTCTGAATTCTGACAAATTTTACTTTATCTCCTTTTGCAGGAAAAGTCAGCCAAATGGACAGGAACCCCTCAAGAGGCAGGGATCAACCACAAGTAAAACACCTGTACTGACACCTCAGGCCATCAAACACATATGGGTTCGGACAGCATTGATTGAGAAAGTGCTTGACAAGATTGTGCAGTATATTGTTGATAACTGCAGGTAAGGAAAGAATGAGAAGTACAGAGGTTTGTTAGACTGATGTGTTTAGGTGTCTTTTGATTTCATCAAAAGTCTTCTGCAAACTTCTTTGATACTAAATAGATCTGGTAGGGAGAAAACCAGTTACAAAATCGTTCAGTCATTTAGAAAAAAATCACTTGTTTTGATTCCTTGACAATGGTACAGACATACAAAAATGCTAACAGCCATACAGCTCTCCAGAAACCAGATAAAAAACTAACTTGCAATTTAGTAAAGGTGTTTTTTTATTTTTTTCTAAAGTTGGCAAAATATTAAACAATGCTAGCAGAAAGAATAATGCATTCAGAAGTATGTGAAGCCCTGATCCTTTCCACTCACTAAGGCACCTTTGGATTCAGTAGTTATTAGGTGCCCAAATTCTAATGGGACCTAGACCACAGTGACTTAGTGGAATATAAATGTATTCTAGTAGGTCAGGAATGCTTAATTTACTTACGTTTGTTTGAAAGTAACCCTTTGGAATTTTAGCATGTCAGGAAGAAGGGAAATGAGGTTAGAACAGGGGAAGTTAATGATGTAAAACCTTAGAATTGTGCAAAAAGGTTCTTTGAATCATATTTCCTTCTTCAAAAATTTGGGCTTTGTGTAAAGTGAAACTTCCCTTGGAAAACTAGAGCAGAGTATCAATGCTTTATGGATGTAATCCACAGGGACTCTTTAAGGGAAAAGAGAAGTCCTCTATTCTGTCATTTCCTACTGTCCAGCATTAGCTTTGGTTTCCCAAGAGGTGGTTCTGAACTCCCCTTTGTGCTTTCCCATTCTCCCATAAGTGATTAAGAAGAATTGTGGAGCACCCTGGGGACAATTTCCCATGAGAAGAGAAAGGTAGGAACCCCAAAGTTATATCTGGTCCCAGAAAAGTATATCTGCCCAGTTTGCAATTACCGTTACAGTTTGTTCACAGTGCTGCTCTTGTAAGTCTTTCTGCCCTAGGGGGACACATTCTTGGCTGTCCAACGCCTAAGGGTCTGAACAAGGGAGAGAGTTTAGGGCAGAGGAACTTAGTCTCACAGTTTTTTTGTTTGCATTATTGTTTTCTTTGTCATCAGCTTTATTTTCATGATCTAGCTGGCCATTAAAAAGAAAGAAAGTGGAAGAAAGGTCTTTCTGCTGTTCAAAGAAAACTGTTCCTCTGAGAACAATTTCAAGAGCCGTATGTAGAAGAAACTGAGAGGGTTGGCTGTGTCCCACAGACACAGTTACTGAAGGTATTTTGTATCCAGTGAGTCAGGATGTTTGCTGATACATGGATACAAGATTTTTTTTTTACTTCCACATAATTCACTTGATATGTGACAAGAGAATTAGGTCACACTTGTTTCATTGCCATGTATTGTAGGTGTTCCCTTACTGGCTTCTCCATTCATGCAGATGGGTTAAGGCCATGTCCTTAATTGTAGGTGTCTGATTTTGAGAACCTCACTCAGTGAATAAGGCTTGTTCTCATGCAATTTTGTGAAATAACTGCTCAAATGCTACGTGTTCTTCAGCTTCTCATTCTTGAGGAAGAGATGATTTAGAGTTTGAGCCCCATCTAGTGGAAGAGATGGCAGATAATGACATTTTGAGATATTTGGGTGTTTAGATTTGTTGACTTTTTTTTTTTTTTTTTTTTTTTTTTAAGTCAGCTTTGCCTGCTGTGATGGGAAGACTTTTGGGTCACTGCAAGAGCTACTATTTGTAGTTCATTGTTCCTGACAGTGTTTCAAGAACATTCCTTACAGATGAACAAGATGTTTTAAGAATGTGTGGATCTCTCGGTCTCTGTGGAAAACTGGCAAAATTGCTTGCAGAGAGTTGTTATTTGTCTCCATATTGCATTAGTGTCTAAAGCCTCAAATCAAATATACTGGGTAAACACATTTAGCAAAAGGCAAGCTCCTGCCTCTTGAGCTCAGTGTCAAAAATAGATGAGGCAGAAGGAGCATACTGAGAGGAAGTGACTTGCCTGAGATTATACAGCTGATGAGTGGCAGAATATGGATCAAGAGTAGGTATGGTGGTCCTCTTATTAAATATAGAAGCCTGGCGGGTAGGTTTATTGAACTGATTGTTCTAGGCTCCCTTTATGCTCCATGGAGATCTAGTCAATGTTACTGATAGAGTTTGGGAAATGATCTAATAATAAAGGAAGTGTCTAAAATAGGCCAAGTTAATTTCTTCATAGCTTTCTTGCAATATATTCTAATACACTTTAAGAATAGGTAGAATCATAGTATCATCTAGATTGGAAAGGACCTTCAAGATCACCAAGTCCAGCCATTAACTTTACCTACAGAGTGCCATCACTAAACTATGTCCTGTAGTGCCTCCATTTATGACGCACCATGTGGTAAAAGCCTCCTAACTACCTGCAAACCCAGCACAGCATTTCTTCTTTGGAGATTGGTACATGAGCCAGTCAGTCCCTATTAGAGCTTTCCGAGGAGGTGCATGCACCAGTGATTTCTAGGTATTCCTAGCAACTGCTTTTCCTCTACCTGTCTAGCTCAGGAAATGTATGGGTTTTGGATCCCTTTGGTCCCACTTCTGGTGGTTTTGGTAGCCAATTTTCTTATTGCCCATTATGTGAGAGAGTGTATTTGATAATCACAGCTAAATTCTGTTGCTGGAATACCTTTTGCATTAGAACTGAAACTAAAACCAAGCTTGGAAAGCACTACAGATATACAGTCTAGATTTAATTTTCAGCCTTGGTAAGGCTCTTAGAACTCCAAACTCTTAAATCTTCCCTTTTATGTAGATAATTTAGTTGTCTGAATTCACACTTCAAATGAGCATTTGGCTTGAGTTTTTATTATGTTTTAAGTATGACCTCGTATATGACAGCCATTATCTATTTTGCTTTCTTTGGCTTACTTTTTGTTAAGCAATAATGTAATATTTTTAAAGTTAATGGACTAATACTACTGGGAGACATAAGAGCTTTTAAAAATAACAGCCAGTGTTTTTAATTGGTCTCCAATCTTTTATTCCTAGTAAATATTATGAAAAAGAAGCTTTACTGGCAGATCCTGTTTGTGGCCCAATACTTGCTTCTCTTCTAGGTAAGTTCTTGCAAAGTTACTTCTTATTATGCTAAAGAAAACACACTGTTTCTTAAGCCATTTTATTTTATAACTGTTACAAAAGGTGATTTTTATCTCTAGCACATAGTTTGGCTAGCTGTAGTAGAGCAATAGAGGAGATGATGTTTTGTTGCCTCTGAGACCAGTCCTATTAATTATCAGTTAGATCAAAGAATAGAAAGAAAATGGTATTTTTGCAGCATGCTTGCTAGCAGCTTGGAATTGTTAATGCTGCTTTGGCAGGGTTGCGTCCTACAGAAATATTTTTTATGCAGCCCTAGATAATAGGATATGATATTACATGTACTGTCTGTATTATGTGCTGATCCTGTAGGATCAGTAAGTGATCATTAATATTCACCTGGCTTGAGAGGAAAATAATACTTTTGGTACTTGACTAGCAGGGTAAGACTACGTACGTGTGCAAACAGACTCAGTTTTCTTTCCTGGGCTATTTTTCTTAGTTGGACCATGTGCCCTGGAGTACACCAAGCTAAAAACAGCTGATCACTACTGGACAGACCCTTCAGCAGATGAACTTGTTCAGCGACACCGGATTCATGGAGTTCATGGTCGCCAAGACTCACCTTCAAAGCGCCCAGCGCTGGGAGTAGGTATTTACTATGCAGCTATTTCAGAGTTCCAGGGCATCAGAAGAGGAGTGGCCAGCAGGTGGAGGGAGGTGATTGTCCCCCTCTACTCTGCCCTTGTGAGGTCTCACCTGGAGTACTGCCTCCAGGTCTGGGGTCCCCACCACAAGAAGGATGTGGACATGTCAGAGTGAGTCCAGAGGAGGGCCACAAAGATGATCAAGGGGCTGGAGCACTTCTGTGAAGAAAGGCTGAGAGAGCTGGGGATGGAAGAGAAGGCTCTGGGGAGACCTCATTGCAGCTTAAAAATACTGAAGGGGGGCTTATAAAAAAGAGGGAGAGCAATATTTTGCTCGGGCAGATAATGACAGGACAAGGAGGAATGGTCTTAAACTGAAAGAGGGGAGATTTATATTAGATGTCAGGAGGAAATTCTTCACTCAGAGGGTGGTGAGGCACTGGCACAGGTTGCCCAGAGAAGTTGTGGATGCCCCATCCCTGGAGATGTTCAAAACCAGGTTGGATGAGACCCTGAGCAACCTGATCTAGTGGGTTCCACGGCAGGGGGGTTGGAACTAGATGATCTTCGAGGTCCCTTGCACAGCAAGCCATTCTATGATTCTTTATGTTGACAATAAGCAACCCCAGAAGAATGAGAAGAACCTTTTTTTTCTCTTCTGTAATGGAGCCTTTATAACAGGTTAAAAGTCCATTTGGACCCAAATATTTTGTCTGTTTAAAAAAGTTTGAGATCCAGGGCCAAATTCTGTGGCTTTTGATGTGTGATTTCATCAAGTAATTCACAAGAATTATGAGCTGCCTTGGCCTGGGGTGAGGAAGAGCCCAAATCGTTTCTCTGCAAGGTCTCTTGGCTCCAGAAGAAGTTGCATTCACCAGAGATTGGTCTGAATGGAATTGTGTTCCTGTTTTACTGGGCTGTCATTACAGTCATTCCCATGCTGCTTGATCTGCCTTGACTGTTTGTGTGTGTGTGTGTGTGTGCATGCTAGATCCGGAAACGGCATTCAAGTGGGAGCACATCAGAAGATCGCTTTGCTGCTTCAGCACGAGAGTATGTGGAGTCTTTGCACCAGAATTCCCGAACACACCTCCTGTATGGCAAAAACAACGTCTTAGTGCAGCCAGTAAGTACGCTGATACTTACAGAAACCTGTGTTATCTGGCCATCAGAGAAACAAAGTATATATAATGTAGTGATGTGTAGGGTGGGCCAAATTTCCCATTTTTCTCTTGTATTTTCACATGTGGTTGGGTATTATTCTTGTTACTGAATTTGTGAAACAGGCTTTGTCCTCGTTGCCAAAAAGTTTTAAATATCTTAATGTAACATTGAGAACAAGGTTGATAGTTCTTACTTTCAGGATCTTCATGTCTCTGAGGAGGGTACTTCAGTGCTCCATCACTATGTCATGCTAAATCTTGTAAGTTGTATTAATTTAAAAATAGGTTTCTTGAACTGAAGACTTAAGTGCACAGATGATGAAGTTGTGCAGGACCTGGAAGTGTGTTTAGGCCAGATAAAAATGGCCTGGAATGTTCTGACTATGGCCAAACCTACTGGGATGATGAGGTGTGCAACATTGAGGGGGCTGGAACTAAGATCTCAGAATTGTGAAGGGGTAGATAAACAGGAGAAGCAAAAAGCATGCATGCACTTGAATCACCTTCATTTTCTGTTTGTTGTTTCTGTGAACAGAAAGATGACTTGGAGGCAATTCCTGGGTATCTCTCCCTTCATCAGTCAGCAGATAGTTTGACATTAAAATGGACTCCAAATCAGCTGATGAATGGAACTCTCGGAGATTCAGAGCTGGAGAAAAGGTAGTCATTGAATTCAGGAAAAGATTGGAAGCATTCGTGGTGCTTATTTCTCATATACTTGGTAATAGGGCATAAGTGTAACAGAAGTGATTTAATCTAAGGGCTTCTGAATAACTCAGAGGTTGAGGTGTCAGGCAGCTTGAGTTCTGTTCCTGTTTTGCCACAGATTAAGTGACTTTTCCAAATGTCCTGTAGTACACTTTGTCTTAAAACAACAAAACAGGAAAGGAACAAATGTGTAGACAAGGCCCAGATACAGGCCCACAAGTGAGTTCAGATACATAACTACTGGAATGAATTGGGACCCTGCAGGGGGCCTCTGGATGGTAAAACTCAAAATTAAGTAACACATTAATCATCTAATGAACTTTTCAAAACTCGCTTAGGGTGGTTGTTAAAACAAACAAATAAATAAACAAAAACAACAAATTAATTGATTCCAGAGTATTTAGTCTAAAAAAGGGCCCTCTGGATTAGTGAGTGATACAGTAATATACATCACAAACAGGATGTTGTGAAGTATGAGTTGGATACAGGGCCTTTTCAAATGGAAAACAAAAGCCCACTTTTCCACATGCTCTGGAGAAGGGACTCAACACTACCTTCCATCATTTACAACTCTGGTACCTCCCTTCAGAGGGTCATAAATCACTTGACAAGCATTGCTAATTTCAACCTCAAAAGAGAGACCTGTAATGTCATTCTCTTTCGTTAGATCAGTTACTCATTTATTGTGGCATTCTGCTTCAGTGGAAGAGAATGCAAAGTCCTGAACCAGGCTATTATGCTTCCTCAGAGAATGTCTCCTTCAGTCCCAGAACAGTGGTCTCTAATGCTTAATCCACCCTGGGATTTTTATTTTTTAACTTCATATATATATATATTTCTAATAGAGCGTTATTGAAGTCCTGTGTCCTTGCTTTTAATGCTAAATTGTTGAGGTTGTTCTCAGAAGGGTTCAGAGCTGTTTCCAGTGTTTAATCTGTAAGCTTGAGCCCCAGTGGATTTACATGCTTCTGCTCAAAAATCCTGTGTGCAAGAAGACATAAGTGAATCTGTCTGTTGTGAAACCCAGCTACAAGACCACCATGAAGTCTGTCATAGGCATTTTAATCTCAGCTGGAACATTGTTCTAACCTGGGGGGGTGGAGGTGGGGGTGGGAAGAGCGAGGAAGGGGTGAGAAGAGGGAGGGAGATCATGAAAAGGCTGGTGTCAGATGTAGGTTTGGTGGAGAACTAATTCCTTTGCCTTTTACTTGACTATTAATGCACGTTAATCGGACAAATTTAAAAAACAGGTATTAACTTAGCAAAGTCTTTTTTTGGGGTGCTTGGAACCACAAGTACTCCTGAATGTAAAAAAAAAAAAAATGTCTCCTGCACTTTTTCCTTCCCTATTAGCGTTTACTGGGACTACGCATTAATAGTGCCACTCTGCCAGATCGTCTGCATTCACTGCCATCAACAACGTAAGCATAAACCTTCTTCACGTGGGGGTACCCCCAAAGCCCCTGTCTGCCAGGTGAATTTTAATGCTGCTAATGCTGCTACCATTTTATATGGTGCCTATTAGGGGGTTAATGCAAAAGAAGGCAGACCATTTTTCTTCTTCAGATGTCTTCACTGAAAGACCTGGTAAGAACTTTGCCAAGCAATGCTTCAGTTGTCACTTGCTTTCCATGTTGTTTTTTCCTGTGTGCTCTGTTTTTTTCTGAGTCATCTGTGCAGAACAGTACTTCTGGAAACTGTTAGCAGCAGGTATTTAACATAGAAGCTTTGGTTCTCAAAGCATGGGCCTTAATCCATTGACCTTTACCAAAAAAAAAAAAAAAGGCAGGTCTGTCAGTGACATCATCAACCTGTAGAAATGGAGTGTGCCTGACCATCAAGTTCTGATGAGCCCGCTGTACTCAGTGTAGAGAGGGGGATCTGAACAAGATGCATCTCTGACTGCTTTCCTTACCACGAGCCTTAAACCAAAATCACAGAGCAAAGACAATGAACATACAGAAATTGCATTTGCATTCAGATTGGAACTGCAGTCGGACTAACAGAAGTTTTGAACTAAGTGCGTATTTTCAAAGACAGCTTATATATGTACTGCTGTAAAATAGGCAAGTGGAAGAGCCACTTTGACTGATCACTTTCCCTCCGTGTTGTTAACGCTTAGAACTAGTTATCCCATGCCAGCCCAGGCATATGGGGACGTGTTAAAACATACAGTCCTAGCTGGCAGAGGAGGACAGCTGCAATGCCAGTGCAGGTTTATTTGCCTCACTTGGATCAGCTTTCCCAGAACACTTTGTGCCTGTCCAGGGTGGAACTGACTGGCCAGGTGCGTCACCACTCTGCTTTGTGGCAGTTTCTTAGAAAAAGGAGAATTGGATAACAGATGTGAAATGTGACAGCCTTTGTTGTTGTTCATTGAGAAGACTGTTTCGGCAACAGGTGCGGGTGCATACACAGCAAGATTTTTGTTGTTTGCACAAGACGACAGACACTTGGCAGTCCTGCCATAGCACCTAGCTACCAGACTGGGACTTGTACAGCCACGCTGTGGCACACATCCTGCTCTTGAGACGTTTCCCATTTTCCAGGTGGCTCTAAATGCCGTAGAGGAATAAATACTAGAGATAAAAGTTTCAAAAGCACTCTGGTGAGTTATGTTCTTCATTCAGTAAGATTTAGAAAAAGAAAATGAAGAGCCTAATTCACTTATATGCTTTTGAAAATTCTACTCAAGATTCAGATCATTACACTTGAAAGAGTACCCAGAGCCCAGGGTGGGTTTTGTTATTTGTGCTAAGTTTCTAGTGACAGTGAAGATAGATGAGAATTTACAACAGGGAATGTGACTTACTAATTCTCACAGGAATAAAGCTTTTGGTTATATCCATGAGGCTAGCCTTCATTCTAAATCGTGTCCTTTGTAGATTACGCTACACGCCAAACAGTTTACTTATTCCTTTGTTACTTATTATATTAATGTTCAGAATCACTTTAAATGTTTCTGCATGAGGCCTGTCATAGTTTGTTTGAATCCTGAGCTTCTTTAGGACTAAAGGACTGAGGTCACCCCTAGATTATGCTGTGACTTACAGAGGTTTATTTATCTACTTAGAGGTGGTCACAAATGAAACTTGCTTAGAAGGTAAGAGCAACAAATAGAGATTCCGATGTAACAGTGTGGACTCCCATTGTCCTCCTTTGCAGCAGAAAGCAGATGGACATTAGTCTTGGTGAGTCAGGATGGAACTCAGAGACCTCCACTGCACTTCCCCCAAGGAGGTCACCTCCTTGCATTTCTTTCCTGTCTGGAAAATGGTCTTCTGCCTCGTGGTCAGCTGGAACCACCACTTTGGTCCCAACAGGGCAAGGTACTGCCTTTTCTGATGAGCTGCTTGTAGTAGGGCTGATCTTACCATCTTTGCAACAGCAAATTGCCCCACAGAGTCCGGGCATTATTATAAAGCAGCTGGAAATCAAAGTGGGAGGCAAAATAACTCCATTTAGTCCAATCTGATTCTTACAAAGATTGTCCATAAAAATTGTGTATACCTTCATTGCTTCATTGAGCATTCCACTGGAATCTGCTGTTGTATCAAAACATGATGCATTGGTATCAGTCCCAGACAATAGGGACTGAGACTCCAAGAGTCTGGGATATACTTGCTGTCAGAGGCTTGGATTACTGAGGAAGCTGGTGCCCAGCTCCCATGGAGTACAAGAAAAAGTTGTATTTTAAGTGCACAGAAAAGTTGTGTATCTCTAAACCACCATCTATTTATGACTCTAGTGTTTTTTTCCCTCACCCCTTCCCAACGCTGAAAATTTTATTTTAGGACTTAATATGCCAAAGGTCCAAAGTACTTAGTTTGTTGTGCTCTGTTAGTATTTGGTAGCTGAATGAATGTATGGGATCATTACTTTCTCTAGGGTAAGGTATTTCCAAAGCTTCGAAAACGAAACAGCAACAAATCAGTGGACCTAGAAGAAATGCCAACTGAAGACACTTCTACAGACTATGTGTTCAGAATTATCTATCCAGGACACAAGCATGATAACAGTAAGTGCCTTTGTTCTTCTTTGTTTAAAAACAGACAAAAACAACCAACCAAACAACAACAAAAACCAAACACAGCTAAGAAAATCTTGAAGTAATATCCTGGGAAATAACTGAAGGTAGCAGACAAGCTGTTTGGGGGTGGAGGGAAGTGGAGCGGTGTTGGGGAAATCTACCACAAAGTTTCATTGGTTGATAATTGTGATCAACAGGTACAGCTTACTGTAGGTTTCCTTAACAAAGTGAAATTTCTTCATGGAAATGGAGTGGAGGTGGGAGATACTACGTCTGCTCTGTGTTTTGCAGAGGAAGTTTTCAAAATACTCCCCTGGGCTTGCAAACTGAGACCAAAACCAAAAAGATTGTTTTACTATCCAGGAGCAGTTTTGCTCCTTAAGTGAGGATATTTTTTTATTGGCCATGCTGCTTGCTCATAATATTGCTATTAGGAAAAACAAACAAGCAAAACATAAACTCAACTCTTAAAGTACCCCCAAGAACTCCCTGGGCTGAGTTTTCCTGGCTTGGAAGCAAGAACTTAACAATGGATAAATAAATGCCCTTCTGAGGAAACTAAATGAATTCCCAAGCACCAAACCACCTCATGTCATCAGTGAATACAAACTCCTTACATGCAAGAAAGCTTTTGAGCTAGTTCTCAAACAGTACATTCAGTTTTATTCCCCATGGCAAAGAAGCAAGAATTTCCCAGGAAAATAAGACCTTAAAGTTTACAGGGAATTTGGATTTATTATTTATATTGGGACTGCAGCTGAGAAAGCAGAAATCTCAATTGTGACCCCTCTGTACCCTAGGGGACTGAACCACAGTAGTGGTTATGCTTTATTAGGGCCTCTGAATTTGCGCAGGTAAGTTCATGCACCCGCACACCAGCAAAAGCATGTTCTCCCTTTGCGTGAATCAAAGGGACTGCAGATTCTGTGGGCACAATCAGCACAGACCTGCTTGTTGAGTGCAAGGCAGAGAGAGCGGGCTCCTGCCTCAGGCTTCCTTAGAGACTGGCCCATACCTTGCACGTTTGGTGTGCCAGGCAGAGCTGGGGAGCAGACTGCGTGCTGCCCGGATGCATCTGACATGGGTATGAGAGTGGAAAGGAGGCCCCAGTATTGATTTGGCATGGTGAAGGAGGTGAACTAGTTGGAGCCTTGAATTCCCATGGAATTTGGCTAAGGAGCATACTCACCTACTGCAGGCTGGCATTGGGACCTTCCTTCACTGCCATGATCTGTGTGTTCTCGGGGAACAGCCTATGCACAATCAGAAGCTGGCCTGTGTTTGGTGGAGCATGCTTTTCTTTGTAAGAACCTCATTTTTCATGCTCACTCACACAGGAGCTTGTGCCCTCAGAAAGAGGGCAGGATTCAAATCCTTTGTCTTTGCTGAACATGTCCTTTTGAGCTTTCCCGCAGAATCAAGTTCTCTCTTCTTATGCTCCTCTTTCACTATTTTCTTTGAGCAGTAACTATTAACTACCACCACTTAGCTGCCAGCCGCTCTGCCTCTGTTGACGATGACGAGGAGGAGGAAGATAAGCTACACGCAATGCTATCAATGATCTGCTCTCGGAACCTCACAGCTCCTAATAGGATGAAAGGTTTTTATCCTCCTCCCCCTGTGTCCCAGAGCTCTATTGCAGCTCGTTCCACTGATGCGTACAACAGTGTTGGCATTATTACAGGGCAAAACATTTCACTTGTGCCATGAGACCTGGAGATTAAGTTGATTGTGGTGAGGCTGGGAATATGCTCACAACCTATGGGAAGGGGAAACAGCAGCATCTTCCATCTCCTTTGAGCATCTGTGCTGCTAAACAAACAAATCTTCTTTACTTCCAGAGGCCTCCTGCCCCACCTTCATAAAAACTGAATACTAGAGCATGTTGTCACAAGAGAGGGAGGGAGTATAACAGGCCTTTATTTTCTCCCACCATGTCTTGCTCATGTACAGCATAACAGACTGTGGAGGGCAGCCTTATATAGGAGATCAGAGGTGCACAGTTACAGCAGTAACAGTATGGTTTGTGCTGGGCAGAGTCACACATGGAGACTGCCTGTGTAAACAGAATAGGGGGAACAAAAGTGCAGTGAGTTTGAGCCCCAGCGGTTGTACAAGTAGGTGTGCTCCCACCCAAACTCTGGGTAACTCCGTAAGGTAGCAGAAGAGTGCAGAGAAGGTTGGGGTCAAAACCTTTTTGTGGTCAGGTGCTTTCATTCCATCTCTTGCATTTGTAGGCTAGGTGATCAGCTGCAAGACTCTCTACCCTCTCAGAATGTGTCATCTTGTTCTTTTCCTAATACCATTCGTAACAGATGTATAAAATTAGTATTCTCAAGAAGTATAGGTATTTCCAAGCATTCAGGATGTAGTAGTATAGTTCTGGAGACTTGGAAAAGTCCTTGCTTCCTCAAAGGAGGAAGCTGAATGATGTACAAAATCCATTCCCAAGGTCTCCTGCACAGCTAGAATTCTAAAGCTTGCAGTTGTTCAAAGGACAGACAGATGTCATCCCGGCCTGCCCACCAGTTCATGTGAAATCTCTCACTCCTCTAGGCTTACCAGTTACTGAACAGCTTCAATACCACCAGACCTTTGGCCTTGATACCTCTTGAGTGCACATGCCAACTCTGGCATGCTCCTGTTATAATCAAAACAACAGCTTCTCTGTTCTTGCTGATAAACTGCAGTTATCAGCAAGAGAAAAGCTTCTCTGTTATCAGGCTGTAAAGTAGCTGTCACAAGCTGAACATCCGCAGAGGAAGTCGGAAGGAGAGCAGCAGCTTGCAAGTTTGATTCTTGTCTGTATTTTTCATTCATTGTGTTAGCATGAACATGTTTCTTCTGGTGTTTCTGTTCCCTCAGAAAAACACAATATATCTTGAGTTGAGATATGACACTCACACCTTTAAATAGCAGAGTCGTAAGTTTAGTTCTAGATGGATGATTGCCCTGGTCTGGTGGAACCACCTGTAGGAGAGTGCAATTGCCTGCATCTATACAGTGCCTAAGATCTGTTTAGATAGGATATGAATGTTTATTCAGAGAGATTCTCCTGGTAGGTTGCCCTCACATACATCCCAAGGTAGTAACACCTAAAACTGATAAAGTCCAGCCCAAGTTAATAGAGATGTCTTAGAATGTGTGGATGGGAAGGAACTGGTATATGTGGTTACCCTTGAAGAAAGGTGCTGTTTCAGAAAGTCGCTCTGTGTCTTAACTGATCACTTCTGGATATGGGTGATAACAGAAAGGAAGGAGGTCTAACGCTGACGTATGCACGTTAAGAAGCTAATGCTGTGATCAAAAACAATTTAGTCTTTAGTCAGGTCATGGAAATTTTAAGTTATGCTACTAGAATGGCTGTCAGGTAAATTTATTTATTTATTTACTTATTTATATCTTGGTATAATGGTGTAGCTAGGATTAATGTTAATGGTATAGCTAGGGTTATGTCTGCTATTTGAGTAGTGATTCCTGCTGAACTAGATTGGACTTGCTGTTGTCTGTCCAGCAACATCCCTTTTGAATAATGACAACACTGTTGTAGCAGGTTTGCTAGCTATTTGCTTTTACATTTTGCAACATGCTCAACTTCTGCATGTAGCTGAAGTTACAGATAATACTACAATTAAATAAAAGATGCTGTTCACTCTAATTCTTCACTAATTCAGGTACCTTTCATCTGAATATTTAGGTTCTGTGGGGTTCTTTCCTTCTTTCTCTAAATATATATATATAATAACTGAAAAACCCACTTTTCTTGTCTGTAGAGGGGAGGCAAAAAATAATGATCTAAAAATGTTTGCCAAATGGTTTTTATTTGAACCAAATGAGAAGCTGCAATAAATACTGGGTCATTCAGCTCCTTCCTTGAAGAATTAAGGTGAAGAGCATTTTTTCATCACACTTTGTTTTGTGAAGTGAAATACACATGACTGCTTCCGCATGAGCCTGTGCTTTTTCTGTTAACAAATGTTTCTACTCCACTCCTTCCTCACCTATGCCCACTTTCTAATAGGCACTACTAAAATGCTTTATGCTACCTTGATTTAAAATGCATGAGATGGTTTGGAATTGCCCCTACCACCACCCAATAAATGTCTGTTTTAAAAGCACGGCCCAGGGGACTGGATTTTGCTTACAAATGTTAATTCACTGGCATATAGTATTATGGCATTTGCCTTAATTTTAATCATGGGTGAGCTGAAAGGCCAGTTATTTATTATAAAAACAAAAAACCCACAAGCTCAAAGGCCAGCTGGAAAAGCTAAAGAGAGAAGCGAAGCTTTTAAAGGCAACTGGTGATTTTTTGGTGTTGCCTTAATGAAGCTGGTTTAAAAAAAGCAATTAGATTTTGGTGAGCAGGGATAACTCGAGAAGCTGCACTGTACTGTTGGATCACGTTTTCCTGCAGAGAATCCTACTTTACAAACATAACGTTGATGTTAGTAGGACTTGAACTATCCCATGCTAAATAATTTAGGTTCTAGTTGTAAGTAGGGGGAAATATGCATCTTCTAAAAATAACTGAACCAATTTTTATTTCTTTTATGCTCAAACTTCCACTCTAGCTGGACTAGCAGTTACATGGCTGATTCCAGGAACTGCAAAATGAAATTCTAAGACCTGAATTAAAAAGAAGGTCAGGTTAGATTATCTCTTCTAGCTTTAAATAATATTATCATAACATTGCACAATAACCAGTTTTAGTTGTTTCTACAGCACCCTTTTCTCGGTTCTCTTGAAATATGGGCTGGGATGTGCATGGGCAAGAAAGGGGGAAATGGTGAAGGGATTTCACTCAGGTGAATGTGCACAGCATGCTGCGGGTTTAGGTTATGGTGAGAGCAGTATTTCTGAGGTTAACTAAGACAGTGCTCTCCCCTTTTTGCAATCAAGGTTCAAAGCCTGCTGAGAAGTAAAGCATGAAGCCATCAGGATGCACAGAAGGAAGAAAGGGAAAGAAGAAAAAAAATTTGATGGCCTGCTGTTTTTGTTTTTGTTTTTTTGTTTTTTGTTTTCCCTAGACACGAGTGAAGTGATAGAGATGCAAGGTTTTGGGGCAAACTTGCTTTCATGGCAGCTGGAGCATTGTAGCCAAGGCTCCTCATGCGTCTCCTGTTCAACGGGCAGCTCTCCCTATGACATACCCAGCTGCTGCAACTGCATCCACGATAGGTAAGCAAGTTGTCCAGACAGCTTAGGTGGGAAAATTTGTGCCACAGTTGAAAGCAAAGGTATTTTATTGGTTGCAGCACCAGAGACAAAGAATAACAATTTTCAAATAGCTTCTAACATGAAAAGATGGAGTTTTATAGCAAGACACTTAGCTTATTGAAACTAGCCTATTAAACGAATCTCAAGTCACATTTTGGTAGAAAATTTGCAGTTGTTTTTTTTGTTTGTTAGTTTAGTTCAGTGCAATTCAGCTCTGGAAGCATGTTATTTAACAAGTAATTAACAATTATAATGAAGGACAACAACTCATCTAATTTGACAAGGACCTTTACAATGCACCTGAAGCAGTTGTAGCTAAATGCACCAGATTAATCTGTTTGGGGCCAAAATGCTGGTGGGAAAATGCTTTTAAAAGTATAATTTCTAATTATGGTTGTCCCTTAGGTAAATAAATCTTGATGCAGAGAAAGAATCGCTATGTGTAGATCATAGGGATCAGCATAAAGTTCACGATGATTTTTGTCCCTGTGACCTATCGTGTTCCCGATAATGTGTCTCCACAGAACTCCATTAAAGATGCTGTGTGAAAGCATGAAGAGGCAGATAGTTTCCAGAGCCTTTTATGGATGTAAGTGAAGCTTTTTAGATCCAGCCCTTGTGGTATCTGTATGCTTACCTAAAAAACACGTAATAATTGCTTTAGAAAGTAGTCTAAAACCAAATTTATCGTTGCAAGTCAGATCAACTCAGGGCATTAGTGTGGTCGTGACCCAAGTATCACAGCTTCGTAATTCCATTATTTGTAGGATTTAATACAGTTCTGGGAAATTGATCCTTAGTGAAGACAGAACGTAATTTTACACTGCAATGCAGTACTCTACTTGGGTTTCACCTGTCTGTGTAAAATGGATTAATCTTTGGCTCTGTTGCATTTCCTCATTTTTTTATAGTACAAGCACGAGGTTACTTCGTATAGGATTATTAGTGGCAAGTTTAAAATGTCACAACCAGATCTTGAAAAAGGCTGCTGATATTGTGTAGGTTGCTCATTCATGTTTACCTCCTTCCCCAATCCCAGGGCTTGCCTACTGCCGCCATTTGTCAACAGTGCGAACACATCTGTCTGCCCTAGTGAACCACACAATTATCCCACCTGACAAGCCATCCAGTGCTGCAGGAGGTCTGACTAAAGAGGTTTGGAGCAAGTATCAGAAGGACAGAAAAGTAAGTAACAGAATACCTCTGTGATCATTAAACTAACTCCCATACGCTGCTGTGGTGAGCATGGTATCCCTTCGAATGGCCCGCAGGATGTATTAAAGCTTTCTGGTCCTCCCAGGGTGACTTCTCTTTCTAGTGAAAGACAGTTGATTCTTACACTTCTTTATCTTTTGCTTCTTTGATGATGGCAAAGATGTCAATGAACATCAAAGCAACTGATCTCATGATGACTCTAATCTATTAAAAATTAGATTATTTTCATGGGAGACATGACAACTTTTATTAGATTGGATTTGAACTAGAGCACTAAAGGCATGCATCAAGTTGCAAAATCTGTTTAGTGCCTTGTGTGCGTTTCACTGTTCTTTGTACTTGAAATTAAGTGTATATGAGCATGCCTGAGGAAAATAAAGACGCATTACCTTCAATACCTCTTTCTCACAACTGCTGCAGAATTACAAGGAACTGGAATTGCTAAGAAGAGTTTATTATGGTGGGGTACAGCATGAGATTCGAAAGGAAGTCTGGCCATTCTTGTTAGGTCACTACAAATTCGGCATGGCCAAAAAGGAAATGGACAAGGTAAGTACAATTTTCTGGGGATTTGAATTACATTTGCAGAGTAGCCTTTGGTTTTCAAATAGCAAGCGTTAGTCTTTATTACTTTATTAAGGAGAATATTATCCTGTTCTGCAGAATATAAGCTCCTATAACCAGTTCTTTTCCCTGAGTTTGTACCGTATGAACACAAGAGTACTTGAAACCTTATCTGGATTCCTATGAGCTAACTCAACGTCATCGGTAAGTAACAGTAATAACTGACTCCTAAACGAAATGTGCTGTTGGACTCTAAATAAAGCTTGCCATTGAATCTAACAGTCTGTTAAATGAAAAAGATGAGAACAGTCATAACATCAGCACGTATGGGAAACTTCTGTCCTTAACTGAAGCCATCACGGGTAATTTATCATCATTGCCTTCTGGTGATATTTTTGCAGTCATCCATCAGCATCTGGGGGACTTCGAAACATGGCTGTCCTCCAGCCTTCCACTAACTGTTGTATTTTGTGATTTATGACTCCGCAGCTATCTCAAGTGACAAATAGCCTGCAGCTCTTAGCATGAATGCTCTGGTAGCAACTCCAGTCAGCACAGTCCAGAGCCTGGAGCCAACTCACAACTGTGGTTTCTCTTCAGCTCCTGACAAGTGACAGAGTAGTGAAATTACTACATGTCCCTTAACGGCTCGGGGTTCTGTGTCCATCTTTCAATGGAGGAAGCCAGAGATGGCACAAATCTGTTTTATTACTAGAGGAACCAGAGTGGTTAGATCTGGCCATGTGCAGTATACTAGGCTATGTGAGCTGGGATTTCTACTATTCAAGACTCTGTTCCAGCATCTAATTCTTCATGGGCTGATGTCAATAAACCTGTGTCCTGGAATTCATTGCAGGAGCTGTGTTAGAGATGTAATAGAGAAAGAGTTGGGAAGGAAGTATAATGAAATTAGGATTAATCCAGTTATTGCTCCATCAGATTGCATCTGACTACTGTGTGAGGTTTCACAGTCAGTGACATCTATGGTTCTTTCCTGAACAGCATCAAGGCACTGTTGATAGCGTATACAGATGTCTATATGAATCTTTTCTGGCATCTACAGTGATAGTTTGTTCCCCGCAGTAAATACCTAATTGGTCCTTCCTGTGCAACATCTTACTGTTCCAGTCATTGCATTTTACAGTGATTTGTGCTCTAGCAAGAGGACTTCAGGAGCCTTCAGGCTTTTGATTTGATACGTTACATTTGCTTTAGTTCTTCCCTTCTGGCTTCCATTCATTTTTAATGCTGTCTTTCAAGGAGGACCAGCATTTTAGTATCTTATCTGTCTGTCTGCAGGTCGATGAAGACATTGCTCTCCGGTATCAGAAGGTCATGGCTGAGTGGAAGGCCTGTGAGGTCATCGTAAAACAGCGAGAGAAAGAATCACATTCTGCCACATTGGCAAAGTTTTCGTCGGGTAGCAGCATTGACAGCCACGTCCAGCGACTGATACACAGGGACTCCACCATCAGCAATGATGTAAGTACTCCCTTCCCTCTCACTCTGCAGGCGGTGATGCAGAACTGATGCAAGCAGTGCAGGAGGCTTAGCATTGGCACGGGTACAGCACAAGGAAGCAGAGATTTAGGTTACCAGTAGCCACAGCTCTATCAGTCTGGAGCTACTTAAATCCTGTATGGAAACTAAAACTGTAGCCCTTCCACGATACAGCCAAGAGCCGGTCTGTATTTTGGGTAGTCTATAGTTGTTCTGAGCAGGACCTGCCTGAAGACTTTAAGGTTCACCTCATTCTCTCGGTAGTGGAATAGCTATTTATTTATCTTTATTTATAGGTCCTTCACTCAAATCCAGCATAGGAGCAAGACATCACTACTGTTAAAGCGTATTTTTGATTCTCTCCTGTCCCTGATTGAGAGGTTGTGTGTAATTTTATTTTGGGAGAGAGGATCTTTGTGAATCTAAGCTAAGATGCTAAGCAGTAGAAAGGCAGATTGAGTTAACATCTTGGTAAATTAAATAACCAGTAAAGGGGTTTCTTGATTATAGTCACAATTGGACAGGAGAGCTGGCGTTTGTGTTCCAAAAGTGTCTCTGTGTATTCGTTACTTATGCAGACTTCAGTTAGCTAACTAATGGCAAGTGAGAATACAACTTGCAGTAGTTTGAAAAAGTTTTTAGCAAGAGAAGAGGTAAAGTGGTTGCACAGTTAAAAGAATCTGAAGGCCAGTCTTGACTTTAAACAACAGTATCTGAACTCAGTTGTCTGAGGCCAGAGGTAGGTTAGTCCCCTTCAAAGATAACTTAAAAAGAGCAGGTGCTTTTAGAGTTGGTGTTGCAGCTAGGGAAGCTTCACTGCTTTCCAAAGTATTTCTAATTGACGATTGTGAGAGAGGAAGACATCATCTTAGGAGACAGATATAAGATCATAAATTGGTATTATTTTTAGAGAGTTTCAATATAAAGACTGAGTAGTTCTCAATTGTTTGCTTGCAGGGAAACTCCATTAATCAGTGATCTTTTTCACTGCAGCAATGTAGTTATTTGTCTCTTGTGGTTGGAGGTTGGTTTGCTACTTTAATGTTTTCTGCTTCTCTGTTCTCCCCTGCTTTATCTGAATTTTTTTTTATTATTTTTTTTTTACTCCCCCCTTGCCCACACAAAGGTCTTTATATCAGTAGATGAAGCGGATTCAGCAGAACGAGACTCAAAAGGTCAAGATGACCCTACTTTCACTGTGGTGTCTGTCGACACACCAGCAGCAGTAGCTGCTGTAGAGCAACAGTCCGTAGAGTTTGACTCCCCTGACTCTGGGCTGCCATCCTCACGGAACTATTCTGTGGCCTCAGGCATCCTGTCCAGTATTGATGATGGGCAGAGTGTCTCCTTTGAAGATGGGGCTGAAGAAGAAACTAGCACTGACTTGGAAAGGACTGATCCAGATGTACCACATGTGCAGAAAGCCAAGTCAGTTGTACTGCAGTCTCAGGATTCTGTATCAGAAGAGCAGCTGTGTTCCCAGGTGGATTATTTAATGGATGTTGCTTCTGTCTGTGCTGCATCCTACACAGTAGGTCACAACTTATTTATCATAATCTTTTTCTGGCAAAGACTTGTACTGGATTTCAGATAGGATTTAGTGAGAGACAATCCCAAACTAGAACTGCAGGTGGTGGGAAGATAATTGAGGATCTTTGCATCCAAATTATTTCATCTGTATTTTGAGATAGATTATAAGACAGCAATAAAATTTTGGGTCTTTTTAGAGTGAAAATAACATGGTAAAGATCTAGTAGCTAAAAATTTTAAGAGAGAATAAGACACCAATTGTAAGATTTCAGTGTCATTTAATTCAAGCTGAAATCCCCATTTAATCAAATTGAACCACAACCTAAATGAAGATCCAAGACATCACCATGTCTATTAGTGTTACTGTTAACAGATGGAGTTTTTTCTTTCACTCCTCTGTTGGAGTTGCTCATATGGACATAACCCTTTGTAAAGAGGACAGGCTTGGAACATTTGTGAGAGAAACTATGCACCGTTTACTTGGGATTTTTGACAGTAATTGAGTAGTTCAGTGCTCTTGTAAGTCCAAAGCATAATTTTACTATTTCTGGTTTGTTGATTCTTAGACTGAATTTGCACCTGGGAATGCTCTAACTCAGTCTGTACTCACTACTGATGGATATTCTCTTGTTAGTGCCACCTAAGGTAGTCATAAGGTTGGCATCAGCTCTGATCTGTGGAGCGAGGAAAAAAGATAAGAGCTCTGTTTACAGCTACATGCTCCTTGCTGATGATATCTATCTAAACTAAATGTCTGCCTAAAAATGATTTAGCAGCCTGCCTCTCTTTTGACTGAACAGCAGATCTAGCTTAAGCTTTTCTCTTCTAGATAGAATTATTGGACACTGTTGCCTTAAATTTGCACAGAATTGATAAAGATGTCCAGAGATGTGATCGGAATTACTGGTATTTTACTGCTGATAATCTGGAGAAACTCCGCAATGTCATGTGCAGGTAATACAGCCTGTAAGCTGAAATACTTCTCACATAACTGTCATAAACCATGAAGTATAATAATATGAAAATAATAATTGTACAAAAAAAAATCAGTAATGAACTTAAAAGAAGGAATGGTAGTTCCTAGTATGGAAGGTTAGAAAGTACAGATATGATAGGTGGTCCACGTTTGGAACATGGACTTGAGAGAGTCTCCTTTTACCTCAAGAAACAGACGCCATCGTTCACCTTGAACTGTTCTTTTAATGTATTATTAGCTCTGGTTTCCTCCACATGAGGATAATATATCCTTGCTGCAATGGGGTGCTATAAATGGCAATTAATAATTGTGAGGTGCCCAGATACAGTGTTGCAGGACATCTACTAGGTAGACAAGAGGATTATTTAATCCTATTATCACTTGTGCTTTCTTCTTTCTGCAGTTATGTTTGGGAGCACCTAGAAGTTGGTTATGTTCAAGGCATGTGTGACCTCCTGGCTCCTTTGATGGTTATACTTGACAACGGTAGGAAGCATTTTCTTTAGGAATATGTTGGTATCTTTAGGGAGTTCTCTATAAATGCTGTTTTAGAAGAACCATTAATCAAGGTTAGCTCACTAGGAAAAACAAACTTGCAGCTCTTGATCCATATTTTCTCTAAATGTGGCTGTTGAAATGACCAACATTAGTATCTCAGAGGTTCCCTGTTTACTGACCAACTCCAGATTAAATTTTACTACATTTTCTAAGCAGCTGTGTTCCAGCAGTTGCTTATGCTGAAAACTCAACCTTAAGCTGTGTTGTTTAGAAACATAATTAAAATGGTCCAGAGTCGGGTACTGTCTTCTGTTTCACCTTAATACTGATGATGGGGATAGGGAACAGCAAAGGGGAAAAACCTCTTTTTTTTTTTTTTTTTTTTTTTTGGCTTTGCCCTGCTGTACATTACTTTGGTTCAAGGACATCAGAAGACTTGGAACACTAAGTGTTCTGCATTATACCTTGCAGATCAGCTGGCTTACAGCTGCTTCAGCCACTTGATGAAGAGGATGAGCCAGAACTTCCCCAATGGAGGTGCTATGGACACACACTTTGCCAACATGCGGTCCCTAATCCAAGTGAGTCTCTTTGAATTTTATTTGAAAGAAGATGAGATTGTTTCAGAGGCTCAGGACTAGCTTGAAGGGCAAGGACTCCAGTGAATGGGATTCCTAGCTATCTGGTACTTCAGAGCTGTGGAGGATATTTATGCAGCCCCAGAATGATTTTCTGCTTTTTAGGGAACGATATTTGCTGTCACAATAGACTATGCATTAGGGCAGGTCAGCTCATATTAACTTGACAAAACAAATTCCCAAAACTTCTGCGTTCAGTACACCAGCTATCCCATGTAATGACTCACACTTACGGCTCATTCCAGCTTCAGCTGAAGTCAAGGAGAAATCACATTAAAATCCAGTCACATCATAGCTGCACAGACAGTAAGCCTTCACCCTGTCAGTCTGTCAGGGCACCCACACCATCAGCATTTTGCAAATGCATAACAAAAGGGCGGATCTGTGCTAAGCAGCTGCTCAGAATAACCATTGGGTCAGCTGATAAGAAGTAGCAAAGAAGTCTTCACCAGCCTCCAACACCTTTGATTTGGGCTACTTTCAGACAAGATAACGTTTAACATCTGATGTTTTGCATTTCAGATTCTAGACTCAGAGCTTTTTGAATTGATGCACCAGAATGGAGATTACACTCACTTTTACTTCTGCTATCGCTGGTTCCTGCTCGACTTTAAAAGAGGTAATAATGTTCTATGCCTGTAGTTTAGGGTTGTGCAAAACTGAATTGATGTTGTCTGGATGATCAGCAGCTAGGCTCACTAGAGTTCTCAGAGATTAACTACCATTGGAATGATGTTGGCTGGAGAAGGGGAGAGGGAAGGGGAAGATTCATCAAATTCTATTCTTTTCTGCATAAGGCCTGCAAGACATTAATTAGAGGGGGTAAAAAGGTCAATTTGAATAATCAGATGCTCTTGTAATGTTTATTCCCATTCAGAATTGTTGTACGAGGATGTATTTACAGTGTGGGAAGTTATTTGGGCAGCAAAGCACATCTCTTCAGAACATTTTGTCCTTTTCATTGCCTTAGCACTTGTGGAAGTTTATCGAGAGATTATCCGTGATAACAACATGGACTTCACTGATATCATCAAGTTTTTTAATGGTAAGGGACATTTTTAAGAGAGTCATTTTGATAAGAAGGAAGTATTCAGAGTTTGTTGCTTCTCCCGTATTCTGACAAACCACCTGCAATTGTGCAGTGTTCTTGCTGATGTGAAAAGCCCCATTTCAGTTTAAGCTGCACATCTCTTACCCCTTCAATCACATTGCTTTTCATGGAAGTGAAGAGCCCAGATTTTCAAATACTTCATGAAGATCTTACTTGGCACACAAACAGCAGCATTCCTGCTTCCCTCAAAAACAAACAAAAACACAGTAAAGATTCTGGTCTGTCAAGATGTCAAGAGCTACTTTACTCTAGCTATCTTACTTTAGTACAGGCTTCTTTATGTGGAACTATTTAGCCACATTGCTCCAGGTACACAAAGCCCTTCTTAACTGTATTATCACTTGCATCCCAGTCAATCCAGCAATGGTCCCTTCCTGGAAGGCCATCTTTTGATCAAGTTAGGTTCTGTTTCTGCAGCTTTACATTTTTTAGAGTCCAGGAGGGCTGTTCACAGGCATGTGTGGGTGCAGACCTCCCATTCCTGTTCTGTGGTCACAAGGCACTGGGGTTTTCTGGAGCAAGAGAACTGACATCTGAAGGATGAGATCTTCATGCAAGGACCTATAGCACTAAGGGATTCGTTCATTTATTCTACTGTTAATTCTACAAACGTAAAGCCCAGCAATACTTCTGGATTGCTGCTTGTGTTACACTAACTAATCAATGCTAATGTTATAGTGCTATCAATGCTAGGGCACAAAAGTTCCTGTCACTGACAGTTAAGAATGTTTGTCTGTGTCTTTTAGAAATGGCAGAGCATCATAATGCCCAGGAAATACTGAGGATAGCAAGAGACCTTGTCTACAAAGTGCAGACACTGATTGAAAATAAGTGATAACGAACAGACTGTCATTGTGGGCCTTGTTGTGAGCTATTGGATGGAGCATTTCTTGCACTGTAACTTCAAAACGGTGTTTTAATTGCATCTTCCATGTAATGTAATAAATATCTAACAGATTTGTAATACTTTTAAAAATTGAACTTTTCCTTCACAAGATAAGCTTTGTGTTTGATAGTCCTTGTTACACTCAACTTTGTATTTCAAGACGGAATCTTTTTTCATTCTTGTATTTCCCTCTCTCTAGAAGACTGTCTACCTACATATTTGAGATATTAAAAAGGGGGGGGTGACATACTGGAACACTTATATTTTGACTTACTGCACCCTTAATAGCACATTTTGTGCTCTGACAGAGCTTTTCAAGGAGGTAAGCCCTAATCCAGTACTCAAGTGTCACAAGCATTGAACTGGGTCCTTGGAAGAACACAGTTACGGACACAGTTTGTGGACTATGCCTTGAAAGTGGAAGAGAATGCATATGCAGCTCCTGTTACTAAAACATTTGAATTTATATTCACTAGAGTATTTAGCAGCAAGTAAAATAAACAAGGTTACCAACTGAGAAAATAGCCTTATAGTAAATAACATAATTAAGATGAGCAGTGAAGATCTGGCAGCATTGGCTAGAAATGGGAGTTAGCCTTTGCTGACAGCGCATGCTGTTGAGTCTTCATGGCCTACACATGCCAGAAACATGCCCTCACTTTACTTTGCAAACTTACTCTGCAAGTATTCCCAAATGACAAATCTGCCCAATATAGTTCAGGTTAACACAAGTTGAGCACACAGAAACAGTTTCCTTGCTCATGTTAGCAAGTCCCACACTGCATCTGTGTGGAATCCCATGAAGTTCAGTCACTACTTACGGAGCAGACACCACGGAGCCTCACCTCCTCCAGTTTATTCACTGCTCACTACTAGCCTCCTCCTCCCTGCTCTGCAAAGCTTTCTGGGAGGACTTTCCTTGGGATCCTGCAAACACAAACCAGGCACTCACTAACTCAAGCAGGTGTCAGTACTTGCTAGATTAAGCAGTTCAAATTGTTGCACAGGCTCCATTTTGCTGTAGCACTGCGCTGTTTTGTCGAGCCATCCATGCACTCCATGGCAGTTCTGTGCCATTTCTTTCTTGTGCTTGGCTGCATGCTTTAAGTAGCAGCATAGGCTTTAATCCATGCTCTATAGAGATCGAAGGTGACATAGAGTTAGCTGGGGCTCAGCTGTGCAGCTTTAAACAAATCTATTGCCATCTTAGCACTTCATCACACTAGATAACATTTATCATGTATACTCTGAACTACTTTCCCAGGGTAGGTGTTGTTTCTAAATAAAAGTGTATCTCTGTATTAGCATAAGAGATGAAGGGAAGGAGCAGTTTTGTTGCAAATAGGGTTAACTGTAGATTTCATGGATATGTGACCTGTGCTCCTAGAAGTCCTAGTGATTTAGCTTAAGCACTTTAACTATTCCACCCTTGGCTATTAGAACCTCAGTGATTTAGAAGAAGAAGAAAAAAAAAAGAGAGAAAAGAGTGTTTGAATCTGTTTTTTTTTGTTTTTTGTTTTTTTTTTTTAAATAATTCAGAGCACGCAGGGTTACATAGCTTTGTTTCCATTGAACCTCATAGAGAAAACAGTTTTCAACTCTGCTTTTAAGAAGTTTATATTGATTAGATCAGCTCACGTGAGCTTCTAAAATCAGATTTTTAGCAAAATGGGTGTAGGAAATCAAATTACTCTGAAGATTTAAATCCTGAGAGGTGACTCTGCTCTCATTATTGCACAAACAGTGAGCAGTTTCCTCTTGCTTTTTGCACTACATTTGTACTGCCTTTGGGGCCTCATGAGCCGAGCATTACTTGCACATGCAAGAGGGATTTGGTTCTAGAATGAGCATCTGTGATTAGATCTCTTCTTATGATTGCAGGAAAATAAAAAATATGAATAGTAGTCCAAATGGACACAAAGTGCTTTTCAGCTCCATAACCAAGCCCTTAAACTGGTCTCTGAAAATTTGATGGGATGGTAAAGAAAAACACCCAACCCAACCCATCCCTCCCTCCATAGTCACACAGCCTGCGTCACTTCAGTCCTGCCCTCCCAGACCAGGTCATCAGGCCCCTGGTGTAGGCACACGCACCTTCGCTGCTGTTGTGGGATCAAGCCTGTTCTCCACGCTCAGAAGCACCATGGTCACAAAACAAGTGCGAACAGATGAGCCTACATAATGCTGAAAAAGGTACTGTGGAGGAGGCGGGTTAGAAGGAAACCCCCTTTCTACACAGAACAGTGCTAAAATAATCGCAGTGGGAGTTACAGAAGGAAGAAAGTTATGATAAGCTTTACTCCCCTCCCACCACGTGCTCCCACAGTTAGGGTGTGCTCAGGATTAGAAGCCAAGAAGTTGTACTGCAGGCATGCTCACAGCCTGAACTCGTCGTTACCTATAGCTGTGCATCAAACTGTTCTGTAGGCCAGTGCATGGCTGCTGAAAGGTCTCCAAAGCGCTTCAGTTTGTGTGTTTGTCTGTTCACTTGAAAAGTGAAATAGTATTTAAAAAAAATGATGAGCGAAAAAGCCCTCCAATTCACAGAGCCTGAGAAAGTGATGTAAAAAATAAAAACTGCACTATTTTTTTTGTTGGGAATGTACTATACCACTCTACTGTTTAAAAAAAAAAATCCTCTACAAACTTTGTTGTACTTGTTAAAATGTTCTGTCTAATTGTATTTTATGAATATTGTGTATTAACTTATTTTTGTCAAGAGCAGACTATTCTCTTTATTGCTCAATTATTTATGTTTAAATGTAACATATGAATAAATACTGATTGTCAAGGCATTCTGTGGAGCAATTTGGAAATAATTTCTCTCCCTCCAAGGTAATTTCAGAGACAGAACACGGAGCCCTAAGGAGCGGGCTGTCTGGGAAGAGAGCATGATATGTAATTAATGTTTCAATGATCAGCGCGCATGGGTTTTGTACTAAGCAGTAGCTTTAAAGTAAATAGGTCATCACCAAGTAGACCGCTGATGTCCCTTAGATGACTTTAAGCAGAGATTTAAATTACATACAGTGCATGCCTAAGAACACCTATCGTCACATGCTGAGCCTGCTGGCAGTTCAGCTTCAGAGGAGGAGTGGGAACAGAAGTAGGCCTATGACAAGTGTTAAAAAATAAAGTTTCATCCTACATTTTTAGGCCTGATCGTGCTGCAGCTAACATTAAAATCTAGCAGAACTGCTGGGCTTCCAGGATAGATCCTCCTCCAGCACTGCCAGTTCATCCTCCAAACCTATAAAAAATCCTCCTGCTGCTCCTCTTCTAGAGCAGTGACTCTCCCTCTTCCAGAACTTGCTATCTTACTTGCCTTTTCTGTGTGTTTGTTTTTTTTGTTTGTTGTTTTTTTTTTCCTTTTTTTTTTTTCTTTTTTCTGTTACCAGTTTTTGTAGAGAGTTTTTTGCCTTTCCAAGTTTTTAGGTAAGCCTCATTTGTGTTTCTGCAGGAGAGCTCTGCCCAGAGGTGGTTCCTGAAGGGCACTGGAGCATTTCCCTAGTCTACCGGCTGTAAAAACACCCAAGTATAATGGCTCTCTGTACTGGAGAGCATGCAGCCATCCCTCAGCCATTACTCGTGACTGTTAGAGCTCTTAATCATGTATTTATCCTTATAAAAGAGAATAAGCTCTTTACAAGGTGTATCTGGTGCCACCCTGTCCTTTGCCTTCATCTTGTAACGTGGTGGGAGCTTGGACTGGGATGGGAGACGTGCACAGCACAGCTACAACTACACATTTGCTTTCTCTTCTACAGGACCTTCTTTCTTATTACCAACACCCCCCACCCCAATCCCTCAGCATTCTTCTTCTAGCAAGTTCTCAGAAACTTTTGAACGAGGTATTCTACCTTAGACAGCTGTCCCCCAAAGCTCCAGAGTCCCTGCAGCAACATGAATTTATTTCAGCAAGACGCAATGTCCCAGTGAAGTTTCATCACCCCAAAATTCTCACTTCTACCCAGTGCCAGCAGAAAAAATCAAACCAAAAGAAATCTCCCCTGCTTCCTGTCCCCCTTTTCTGCAACCCAGAGACAGCTCTAACAGTGTGCTTGGTTAGGTTTCATGTGTTTCCTCCAGTCTACCACCAATTTTGCCAAACACAACAACTTTGCTGTAAGAGGTGGCACTAAACTCTGAGTGCCAGTCTATTTATTTATTATTCCACGGACTGACTTCCTTCTGCCTTCAGAAGCTCTACCTCACCTTTACAGGTTCATAAAGAAAATACAGCAACAATAATAATAAAAACTCGGCCCCCAAACCACACTGACAGCACTGCTTTGGGTTTGTTTTTTGGAAGGTACCACCTCACCCTCCCAAGCTGTTCCACGCGCTGCCAGAAGCCTTGCTGGGCAGTGAGCGGCGCCTTCTGCTTCACCGCTGCCGCTGGGCGCTGCTCAGGGGCAGAGGGAGGGTAGCAAAGCTGGCGGCTGCTTGAGGATGTGCTCAGCCCAGGGAAGCCCAGGGGCCTTCACTTCCAACCTCCCCAGACCCCCACCTGCCTGGTCCAGGCATCTCCTTGTCTGGATGTTTATGAGGGATCTCCCCCGTGCCTCCTAAATAGCTCAGAAAGAGGAGTCTGAGCAAGTTGGCACTGTGGGGTGGTCAAAGGCTTCATCAATGTTTATGCTCCATAAAACTTTCCAACTTTCCGTCCCTTTTAACGCCCATGTGCCTTTCACTCCGTCAGGCATGGTCCTGATACTGCTGGTAACAGCCTGCCACGTCAGCCTGCCCAGGCACAGCTTTTTTTTTTTTTTTTTTGATGCACGCTTGGACATAACTTTTGCTACAGCTCAGTGACACTTTTAATGACTTTCTAAACCTGCCCCATGCCCACTGTTCTTTGCCCCACCAAGACACAGGTTCCACCACCTTACAACTTACCAGTTGTGTCGTGCAGTCGCATTGAAACGTGCTTCCCGTGTCTCAACCTGAAACTTGCACAGCCACCACCCCAACGCACTCATCCAAGTTTGCTTACTGACCATCACGTAGTGCTCTTGGAAACCTCTGATGGGGGGGTGGAAAAGCCAAACGAACTCTTCAGAAATGTGGAAAGCAGAAAATTTCCTTTGCAGGTGCTGCTCCTCAAGTGTCCCTGCAATTCAACCCATCCGTTTCCACACAGCAATCCTACCCAGCCTGGTGCCTGCCCAGGTGTAGCTGGGGCAGCATCAGAGGCACAGCTGAGCAATCACTGGCAGTAGCACAAGTTTGGGTCCCACCATGTTTGCCCTTTCAGCCTCAAAAGCCATTGTTTCCCTTTCCAGAATGTTTCATAAATCCACTGTAAGGTCTAACCAGACAACTGATTATAAACACTGAGATGAACGCTATCTTGCACGTCCAGAGTGTGGATAAAAGAGAGGACAGGTCAGTCACATACCAATGAGAGCAAATTACTGAACTACCCTGACTATTTACCAGCATCTAATTAACCAAACCCAATCTGCTGGGGCTGACAGGGCAGACTGTAAAATAGTGTAACAACGTTTCAGCAAAAGGCCTTCGTTAGCAGTTTGGAAATCAAGTGGGGCATAACTCAGCGTGCTTCCGAGGCCGGCAGGCAGGACCAGGGATCCCTACAGCCTGTTAAAAATGCAAAGGGCAGCGCTGCGGTGAGCTCACTGCACAACGAGGCCGAGCCTCAGTGCTAACCTGGCCACCGGGAGGAGCAAGACACCTCCAGATGCCTTCCCGGTACGAGCGGGAGGCTTGGATGTGCTCACCAGCACCCGGCGGCTGCTCAGCACCGCGCAGCCCCCCCGGGCCCTGCTCGCCATCGGCTGCAGCTCTCTGGCTGGTCAGGGCCGAGCCCCATCCCGGGGTGCTCACAGGTTTCTCCCCGGCCTGGCACAGCCCCGCTCTTACTGCCACGCTTACCTGTGTGGGAAGGAAAGGCAAGGGAAAAAGCAGCTGGTCTGAGGCTCCTCTGTTATCCTCCTCCACTTCAGGCTCACTCTGTGATGTCCAGAACCAAACACCTCTCACTGCTGGCTCCTGCATGCCTGGAGAGAGCCAAAAACACAGCTGGAACAGCACGCAAAGGCTGAGTTCAGTGTGGCAGCCCCGTCCCACCTGAGAGACATGACCAGACCTCCCCCAGCCCAGAGCTTGCACAAATACCCAGCACCGCCACAGGCACTGTAAAGGTTTGGGCTCAGCTACAGCTGTGAGCCCTGGCCCAGCTGATTTTCGAGCAGAGGGTTACACAGGGATGAGCTGGGGCACGACACAGTGCCGGGGCTGACTGCTCCAGCTTACCTGGCTCTGACTCCACACACCAGAGGCAGGGAAACCAGGAGGATTTTCTGAAAACCTGAGACGTCCAACTTTGCGATCTGTAGGACAGAGCATTCAGATCTGGGTTAGGTGAAGCTGATTGATCCAGGCTGTGTTTCTAGCTCCTCATCTCAGCGGCACAGACACCGCAGCTCCCCTGTCCTCACACCCACCTGGCAGGAAGGACACATCGGAGACCTGGGGCCTGGCTGGGCACTCCCAGGGCCCCAAAGCATCCCCCAGACAGGAACAGCACTGGCAGAGTCCAGAGGTTTCTGACTGCTGGCTGATGGCAGAGGTGTGGTTACGGGCCCCAGCCTGTGCGTGACGCCCTCCTCAGAATCACAGGCAGGGAGAGCAGCAGCTGTTTTATTACATCTCATAACAGCTAACTAAAATTAATCAAACTGCTATTTAACAGTGTTAACAATGCTAAAACATGTCAGAATGACTCTCCCTGACATTCCTGACCAGAAGTGGTCTCAGCTACAGACAATAATGAGCAGACTGCCTCGGGACAAAGCTTACAGGCTTGGGAGCAGAGCTGGACCCCCATAGCATCAAAATTATGGGGCTCTGCCCAGAAACGACCCCAAATCCCACACAGGTTAGGAACAGCCTGCAGGTCAGGAGGTGCCTTGGGTCTCCCACCATAGCACTGCTGCTCCTATACACACAGCTATTAATTTCAGGGAGCCACAGTCCTGCGCCTAAACAAAGATGAATAGCAATAGCCAGGAATGGTGGCTGTGAACCAGAAAGAGCCTGCTTGGCTCATCAGCACCCAGCCTCAGAGCTGGCCGAGGGACAGCACGCTGCAGAGCTCTCACAGTGCTGCCAGCACCAGTGGCCAATCCCCCCATTCACACTTTTGACAGGTAACACATTTCAATCTTCTCTAAAGGACGCCAGTGAATTAAAGGTGCTTTGCTGATGGATGGCCAAGTAACATCCATTTTCCAAGTTTTGATAAATTCTGGGCTCTGCAGGGAAGGCTCGCTTCCTCTCGAGCATGGCACAGGCGCATCCGGGAGCACACAGGAGCAGCTCTGGGCTCAGCCTAGGGAGCGCTCGCAGACCTGCTGCTCACCAACGCCAACTTGGGGGGAAAGCTACAGCCATGCACAGAGAAAACACTGCCCTTATAATTGGAAAATGACAGAGTGAAATATCTGCATGCAAAGCACGAGGATGAAAATGCAGAATCCTGTTTCAGATTTCAGTGCATGTTTATTTCAGTTTTATATTTATTTCAGGCAAGTGCTTATTACATGGATATTATTCATGTTGGATACCTAAATTCTGGAGCATGAAGAGCCAGTATAATACAGCTGAATAGTAAAAATACAATATGTACAAAATTAGTTGTTGTTGGTTTTTTTTTTTTTTTTTTTTCACATAGCAGATGTATCCAAACACATAAAAATCTTTACAGTCTAAGTTTTTCAATATTTAATATCTCAATAAATTGATAACACAGTGACAAGTCCTCACTGTAAACAAAGACTGCATTTGCCCAGTGTGATTGTTTGCCAATTTGTGGCTTTCCTGTGATGTGCAGTGGGAGGCAAATGTATTTCCAGGGCTTCGAATCAGAGGCAAGCATTGGATGCAATTTTGCACTTACAATCAGGATCTTCACTGAAACATCCCTAATGCAGAGAGCTCAGCAGTGACAAGGGTAACAACTCCTAGCCACAAGGCTGGTTGCGTGCTACACCAGCAGTGGGGGCAGCAGGGACGGGAGGGTTCTGCGCTCCTGCCATGGGTCCTCACTAAGCAGAACGCCTCGGTGAGTGCTTAAAGCAAGCAAATTCATATTGGTGGATTCAGTTAACACTTTGTCTCTTACTCTGTGAAGAAACACTCTTTTGGGTCAGATTCTTAAGGCGTATCTGTAAGGCATTCGTTCAGGCTTCACTATCTGCAAGCACGGGGATCCGAGCGGGATGTCTTGTGACGGCACCGGCAGCTCGCGCTGGCCGGGCGCTGCTCTCTGGCTTCTCACCACACAGCACTGCAGAGAGCCCACGGTTTGGGGCCTTCCAGAGCACAAACAGACACGTACGGGCGGGGGTGCCGGCAGCTGGAGGGCACGATCCCCGTGCAAACATGGGAAAGAGAGTTTGGGTGCTTCCCTGGAAGCAGGTGGCCCCACTGTGGCGGGCAGCGGCGTGCTCTGCCTCCTGCCAGAAACACTTCTTCAAACTCAAATCCATTTTCTCAGCATAAAGAAAGGGGTCAAATTAAGGGGCCTCATACTGTTTTACAGCAGAACCATGCAATACCTCTGAGAGACTAAAATTGCATCCCACGGGAGGCATAAATACCAATTCCAATTACAGATCAACACCTCCACCCGGCACTGGCAGCGCAGAGCAGCTGTGCAAGTAAATAAGAACGGGTCCTTAGCATTTGCTGCACACAAACCCTTACACAGCTCCCAGGGAGGCGGACTGCTGGCCCTGCGACACTGCCTGCAAACACCCAAACACAGCATTTGCTGAAGCTGCACTTCTCTGGTGCTGCATTTATGCTAATATTTTGATAATTCAAGTTTTGAATTATTATTTTTCAGCTCTACAAATCAGGAAGAGAAGGATGCCATGAAACTACACAATGTAATTTCCTTAACTTTAAACATTTGGCCCTAGCAACTGATGTTTGACTAAAGAAGAAAAAAAAAAAAATAGCATTTTAATCAGTTCTCAGAATGATAACAAAGGATGGAAAATAGGTCAGAAACATTAAAGTCTTGTGTTTTCTTTGCTAATGCCAATTTTTCAGAATTAAAGTAAAATTTAAATGAACAGCTGCTCAAGAAAAATGGGATGCAAAGCCCAGGAACCTCACCCACGAGGCGATCATCAGCCACACGCCTCTGCGCCACTCCCGAGAGATTTAAGGCATTGGGGTCGCAGCCCAGCGACGCACAGGTGTCACTGAGCTTAAGCAAGTGCCTGTAACTTGACGGGACCGAGCAAGCGTCTTGTGCAGGTAGGCAGGAACTGGGTGATTTATCTGGGCCTTAAATCTGATCCCAAGACCCTGAGGAGCCAGGGAAGCCCCCGAGGAGCCAGGAAAGCTCTGTTCCTGCAGGACGGAGAGGATCTGGCAGCTCAGGCTGCCCGCACACGCACCAGGACATTTACCTCCACCCCGGAGACATTTCAATACACATCACAGAAAGCAAGGGGGTGCCAAACAAGCAACAAATGCGTCTTCACACCAGGCAAATTACGTCTTCTTCCCACAACCTCCCTCCCTCCCTCCCAAAATCACACAAGTGAGGTCTTCAAACACCCCTTGTCCCCACCCAACCAGAAACAATTTTCACACCTTTTTTTTTTTTTTTAAATGCAAAAAATCCACTCAAGATGCAAATCAGTCCAAAAGAGACACAGGCTACATACAAAAATTGGAGACACGATAGAGTCTTGAAGTTCTATACGTATATAAACAGGCGTGCATACAGACAACCACACCAATACTGACAAAAGCAGCAAGTCTCACCTCCATCTAAACCACTCAAAGGCATTTTATGTTGTTTTTTTTGTTGTTGTTGTTGTTTGTTTGTTTCTTTTGTTCTTTTGTTACAGAAGGCCACTTTTAATTAAAAGAAAAGAAAAAGAGAGCAGTAGGCCAACACCAGAGCACCACAGCCTGTCGCGGCCCTGGGCCCGCCGCCTTCACAGCGCGGCAGAGAGCCAAAAACCAGCCGCTGGTGGGGCTGTCCCGACCCGGGCACACGACTGAAGAAGCTCTGCAGGAGGCCCACCGCCTCTGCCACGCTCCCCAGCAGGTGGATGAAGCAAAGCACAATTAATTCACCTCTTCCTGCTCTATTTGGGCCCAGTTCCACCTCCGCAGGAGGCAGTGGGATGGCTCCGAGCGATGCAGGACCAGTTCCTGGATGCCTGCAGTGGTTCTGACCGATCACCCCCTCCTCCTCGTCCACCTGGCACTGGCCCCACACCAGCCTGGCCAAGAGGAACACAAACCCAGCCCTGCCTGGGGAACACGGGGGTCTGAGGGGCCGCACACCTGGCAGGACGTGTGGCTCGCTGCCGACTGCGCTGTGACAGACTCGCCGTGCTCCTGCTGAGCATCCCCCTATCACCAGGGCTCCCCCACAGGGATTTAATACCTGAACTTTGCTTCCTCAGGCACCCGGTGTCTGACTGGGCCCACAGACGTGCAGGAAATGGGCTCAGGGGGAGCTGACCCGCGGCCCCCACTGCACTGACAGGGCCCTGCTGAGGCGGGAGCATGGCCGCCCCTCCTCCGGCCCTGCTGCGCTCCCCTCAGCGTCGCCCCACAGGGCACGGCGCTCCTGAGCACAAACCACAAAGCACGCGATGCCTTCTCTGGGTCATCTTCATTAAAGCATGCCATTATTAGTATCAATTTTCCTTTGTTTTCAATACTGTGAAATGTACAAGAAATGTTTTTGGTCAAAACTAGCTTCCACAGCCACCCAACCCACCCAGCAGTGGGGCTGGCAGGAGCAGCAAATCAAACACCAGCAGAAAATGGTCTTGTTCAACAGGAAGGCCAAAGCCAATGATCTGGTTTAGCCTCCAATAAAAATGATCTATGTTTTACAAACGATGCAGTTTGCATGTCATCTCCAGCTCTGGAAACTTGACCGCCCACACAGCACCACGCTCGTGCTCTGGCCTGAGGGGACAAGGGACGCGGCCCAGTGAGCAGCCGGGTCCCTGCAGCCCAACCCGCTGTCTTGAAGTCTCTTCTCAGTCCTCCCTGAGATCAGCACGGGCTTGGCCCCTGGAAGTTCAGAGCTGAGACTTCAGGATGCAGCCGGGCGGGGGCTCTGCAGGAGCCATGGGGCCCCGCGAGTCACTGCCTCCATGGCAGCACTGACAGGACCGCGGCAGTTACTGCACTGAATAGCTCGGGCGTTTCTGCAGCCAGGACAAGCCCTCTGTCTGCTGGAATAATCCTGAATAGGGCTTTAAAACATAGCTACCGAACTAGGAGTTTAAAGATTCCTGGTGTTTGCCTGATATAATGAAAAAATGGTTGTAATTACTTTTTGTAAATCTGTCTGCCTTTTTTTTTTAACTCTTCCCCTTCCCTCAACTTTCCTGCCTGTTTTGCTTTGATCATTTTTAAAAATCCTGAGCAACCTGAGGGTGACCAAAAGGGACAGCCACCACTTCAGCCAGGGCCCCAGCAAACGCTTCACCAGTGAGAGGCCACCACTGCCACCAGCACTGGTCACGTCACCACACTGAGAATTTTAGAAACAACAGGGCAGTGTCACCAGTCTCACAACTCCTTTCACAATTCTACTGCAGGAGAGCAAAGTGCCACCTGCCATCAACCATGCACGCCAACACACACATGCACGAGGATGCCCACCCCTCCGGGTCTCAGACACAACCCAAGCAACTGCAGGCAATGGTGGAAAATCAGGTTGTTCATCTTCCTACGTTAAACTACAGGGGTTCTAGATGGTTCTTACTGGAGAGGTCAGGAATGCCTTCCTGTATCTTAGTGTCAGCTGTAAGAACTCTTTCCAGAATAATTCTGAAGTAACTGTCTGGTTTTATTCCGCTTTGTCTGCATTCACTTGGCAGGTTGAAGCCAGAAATCAGACTGAACCAAAGACCTGGAGGTGCCTGACCTGCGGACTATTCTTGGCCACCCACTGCAGCTCATTGCAGGGGCTCTCCTCAGCGCAGGCACAGCTCTCCCACCGGGACCACACCATCTGCTCCCCAGCCAGGGCAAGCTATGGAAGCAAAAGAGTATTTTTATGTGCAACTGCAGCTGTCCCACAGTTTTTGCTCACACAGGCCTGTTGGTGTGTATTTCAAATGAACACGGCTGTGCTGACTGAAGGTTTAAGCACAGATCAAGCTTCTGAGCACATTTTTGCTAGCGGTGGCGGTAGATGAACCATGGCGAGCACACAGGCTGCAGGGTCAGGAAACAGCGCTGCAGGTGACTGGCCAGAGCCTGCCAAAGTGCTGGAAGCATTTCCACCAACTTACAGGCTGAGTCAGGCTTGAAAAGGACAGAAAAGTCTTCTCAAAACTACTACATTGAGAACTTTTTTTTTTTTCCTTTTTTCCTGCGGTATGGTTACCAGTAACTAATATTATTCAACAACAGAAAAGATTTCTTGTAAACTTCATATTTATTGATTTTTTTGGGACAAATTAGATCTTCTGAATCCCAAAGTGTACATATATATATATTTATATATAGCTTTCTCCATAGGGAAAACACATATATCAAAGGAGGAGAGACATTTCTAAAGTGCCCCTTGTTATACAGTACTGAACATGATTTCTAAGAGCATTAGCATAAATCTGAAGTTTCTGAGCAGGAATGACAGCTGTGAGGAAAGAAGGGCTGTGGTTTGTTCTTTTCCCCACAGAACAGAAAGAAGTTTGCTGACTGTAAAACACAAACAAACAAAAACAAAGAAATGTTTCTGGTAGCTGTGGAGAAGGCAAACAACTGCAGGGATGACCCGTGACATCTGGAGCAGCTCACGGGCTGGCTGGGTGGGACAAGCCTTTCTTCAGGTGGAGTTTAACACTGAGGAAAGGTTCAGACTAGTCACAGAAAGCCAAGGGAGAGAGGAAAAGTGGTAAAAGCAGGACTTACGTGTGAGCAGGGCTAGTGACACTGATACCTTCAAACCATACGGGAGTAAAAGATGAAGAGGTCAGTGGGATCTCGTGTCCGTAAGGTGAAGGCCATTAATCCACCAGAAAGCTCTTCTGTCTGTATTAAATGAAATGGGAACCCTGCTCTCAATCTCCTACGTATTTTACTGTGGAAACACTGACAGGGCACTGCACAATTTAGGAGTAACCGTGTCTGTGTCACTGCCAGTGACCCAGTACCAGCTCTCCTGGGGTAAGAAGCCAATGGAATTAGCTAAATTTTCAATGCAGAAAGCAGGCCATCATTCAAAACTCCATGTAAAAAGCACAGGACAAACGTGTAAATATTGCTGTTGTACCTCTCTGTCAACACCTGCAAAAGGGGAACGATGTCCTGGGGAGGAGGGGGCTCACTGCTGGTGCCCAGCTGCTGTTGTGTTCGCAGCAGCCATGCACTGCTAAGCTCCGCTTCCCAAGCAGGGTTTTTTCTTCTTCAATAAGTTCAGCCATTGTAGGCCAGAAATTAGACCTTCTGCCATGATTTTTGTTATTTTGCATGGCTCCATGATTTGGAACAGCAAAGAATGACAGAAGGCTGCTTCCTCCTCCTCCTGACACAACTGCAGAAGACAAAGCCGTGCAGGTCTGCCTAGGAAGGGAGGTGACCCTGCTGCAAATACTCCTTTTTTAAGAGTCTCTGATGAAGAGTAACTGTCCTGCTTTCAAACACCCATCTCCAGAAATACGACCTAAAGGTTCCCACTGGCACACAGAACACAACTGTCTCAGCCAAGCACCTGAATGTGCAAGGGAGACAATAAAGCTGTGGTGACTCCCTTTTCCCCATAGCATTAATGGCAGACTAAACGTGAGAGTGAACAACCTATTTAAATGTGGTTCAAGGATAAGGAATCCTTAAAGATTTGTCCATTCTGCTGTAGAAACTGTGCTAGCAACATGAGCAAAAGTTTCCTGGACTTGAGGATGCAAGGAAAGAAAAAGCAAACAAACAAAACCAGTACTAACTACTGAGCAACCCACAGCTTAATAAATACAGATTAAATGCAATTTTCAGCCATGACTGCTCAGAAGGCACAATCACACTTGATTCCTGTTTGCAGTAATTACTGCCACCTCCAGCACAGTTTCAACTATAGTATGGGCAGTCTAGAACTGGCAAGCTTTTTTTAATTTACCCCTGCCACTGTTTACAGCAGTCCACAACCAAGCTAAAGTCCTGCTGGAGCTGACAGGCATTTTGGACAGACTACGGATCAAGTCCTCCTGTGGAAGATCTTAACTCAAAACTAGATTTAGCTGGCTAGCACAGTGAAGGTGGTCTCATGACTGCTCAACCCCGTCTTACCTCCTCCTCTGAATGGGTGTCATTTCCAAAGTGTAACTGGTTGGATGCTAGCAGGGACCATCCTCTCATCCTGCCTCAAGGAGAACGTCCCCTGGCTACAACAGGAATTCTACCTGCATTAAGGACTGCAGAGCTTTTGTTTTTAGGAAGAGAGGAAGATGGAAAATAGAACGTTAATAGTAATACTACATGCAAAATGGTGCAAGGAACAGAAAGATCATGAACAGTAGCAATACAGACAGAACAGTGCAAGGAGCAGAATATTCAGTCAGCAATAAAACACATCCAAAGCAACCTCCCAGGCAGCCTGGCAGGGACCAGCAATCAGTATCCCTCACTCTCAGTGGGAGTTTGCCATTAACTGCAACGAGATCTGACCTCACTACCAGAAAAGATGGAACAAGGTGGTTACTTAGGATGTGGGGTTTCTTTGGTGCACGTCTCACTGTAGTCTGTTAGACTCACTGTCAGGTTATGCATACTGAGCTTGTGGACTATACCGTTATCCTACACAAGACTATTTTTTTCCCCAAAAGAAAAAAAGATGTCAAAATTGCTTGCACTTTGGAAGATATCACATGCACATTTATCCCTTCTCTAATCCATTAACTTCCACACTAAAGTGTGGTCAGTTCAGGAACAAACTAACAAAGAAAAGTAACCCATGCAGCAAATTAATTCAATTTCCGTTGGTCTTCTTGTCCCAAGTTCCATCCTATCAGGCCAGATGAACACATTGCAAGTTGCTAGCACAAAGTGTCTGCCTCTGTAAAAAAATAAAAATAAACCCAAGAAACCTGGGGTTTGGGACTGGCACAAGGAATCCTGAAACTGGGAGGGCCAAGCACAGAATTCTGAAAAACCAATTATTGCATTAGCAAAACCAAGTCAAACCAAAAAACAAACCCCACCAAAAACATCTGAACAAAACACTGTCTTCCATTAAAATAATAACAAACTTTTTTTTTTTTTTTTTTGACATAGCTATAAACGTCAAATAATTTATAAAACTGCAACAAATGAAGTCCGGTTGTGTATTCAAAGAACTGTAGAACAGTTTGGGTTGGAAGGGACCTTAAAGATCATCCGGTTCCAACCCCCCTGCCATGGCCAGGGACACGTCCCACTAGATCAGGCTGCCCACAGCTCCTTCCAACCACCGGACACCTCCAGGGATGGTGCATCCACCGCTTCTCTGGGCAACCTGCTCCAGGGCCTCGCCACCCTCACAGCAAAGAATTTGTTCTTATGTCTCATCTAAATCTATCCTCTTTCAGCTTAAAGACCTTACCCCCTGTCCTATCACTAAGTGCCCTTGTAAGAAGTCCCTCTCCAGCCTTCTTGTAGGCCCCCTGGAAGGGTGCTATAAGGCCCCCCCGGAGCCTCCTCTTCTCCAGGCTGAACAACGCCACTCCCCCAGCCTGTCTTCGCAGGAGGGGGCTCCAGCCCCTTGATCATCTTCGTGTCCTTCCTCTAGACCCGCTCCAGCAGGTCCATGTCCTTCTTGTGCCGGGGGCCTGAGCTGGCCGCAGGCTCCAGGGGGGTGTCACAGAGCGGAGCAGAGGGGCACAATCCCCTCCCTGCCCTGCTGCCCACACTGCTCTTGGTGCAGCGCAGGGTACGGCTGACTTTCTGGGCTGCAAGTGCACACTGCTGGCTCATGCTGAGCCTCTCGTCCTCGTCCACCAGAACCCCCAGGTCCTTCTCCTCAGGGCTGCTCTCAATCTGCTCTCCACCCAGCCTGTTTGTGCTCATGACTGCCCTAATGCAGCTGCAGGACCTTGCGCTTGGCCTCACGAGGTTTGCCCAGGCCCACCTCTCGGCCTGCCGGTCCCCTGGGTGCCATCCCCTCCCTGCAGCGTGTCGGCCGCACCACTCAGCTTGGGGCTGTCAGACTTGCTGAGGGTGCACTCGATCCCACTGTCCATGTTGCTGACAAAGATGTTAAGCAGCACCGGTCCTAGTACCCCCCAAGGAACACCACTCATCGCTCTTCTCAGCTTGGGCATCAAGCTGCTCACCACAACTCCTTGAGCATGCCCGTCCATACCCAATTCCTTCATCACCAAGTGACCCTGCCATCAAAGCTAGGTCTCTCCAGTTTATAGACAAGGACATGGTGTGGGATGGTGCCAAATGCTTTGCACAAGTCCAGGTAGACGATGTCAGTTGCTCCTCCCTTATCCACCAACGCTGTAACCCCATCAAAGAAGGCCACCAGGTTTGTCAGGCACAATTAGCCCCTAGTGAAGCCACACTGGCTGTCACCAATCACCTCATTTTCAATGTGCCTTAGCATAATTTCCAGGAGGATCTGCTCCATGATCTTACTGGGCACAGAGGTGAGACTGACTGGCCTGTAGCTCCCTGGGTCTTCCTTTTTTCCCATTTTAAAAATGGGGGCTATGTTCCCCCTCTTCCAGTCAGTGGGAACTCCACCAGACTGCCACAGCTTCTCAAGTATGATGGATAGTGGCTTAGCAACTTCATCTGCCAGTTCCCCCAGGACTCATGGATGTATCTCATCAAGTCCCATGACTTGTGCACCTTCAGGTTCTTTAGCTGGTCTCGAACCTGATCTTCTCCTACGCTGGGCACTTCTTCGTGCTCCCAGTCCCTGCCTTTGTCTTCTGGGACTTGGGCAGCGTGGCTAGAGCTCCTGACAGTGAAGACTGAGGCAAAAAAGTCACTGAGTGCCTCAACCTTCTCCATATCCTGGGCAACCAGGTCTCCCGATTCCTTCTGGAGAGGGCCCACATTTTCCCTAGTCTTCCTGTTATCACCGATGTATCTACAGAACTTTTCTTGTTGCCCTTAATGTCCCTGGCCACATTGAATTCTATCAGGGCCTTAGCTCTCCTAATCTGATCCCTGGCTGCTCAGACAATTTCTCTCTATTTTCTCCCAGGCTACCTGTCCTTCCTTCCTTCCACCCTCTGGAGGCTTCCTTTTTATGTTGGAGTTTGTCCAGGAGCTCATCAGGAGACCTTGTTCATCCATGCAGGCCTCCTGGCGTTTTTGCCTTCTTCCTTTCAGTAGGTAGGAGAATTTCCTTGAAATGCCATAACAAGTCACAGTGATTTTAGATGTTTTTTTGAAATATATTGACGGGAAATACCTTTAACGCATTTTTTGTCACTGTATATGTACCCTGGTCCACCAAACCATCTATCTTAAAGTTTCTTGTTTAGAGAGGACACTCTGTCTTCTTCCTCCAAAAATGAATTTTGTCTAATAATCCTGCAAAATAATCAACCTTACAAAAGGCCTTCTTCAAATGTTATATTTATATATATATATGTATATACATATATATACACACACATACACACATATATATAAATATAGACTTCTATGATTTTTTCCCATTCTACGCAATGTCTCAATAAAGAGATCAGCAATTTTATTCTACAAAGAAGCAACACATAAAAGGGGAAAATTAAAGTCTTAAGAACATCATATCCATATTTCACTGATTACACATAAAAGGAAAAAAAATCACCATGAACAACTGTCTTTGAAGTTTTCTCGGATTAGCAAAACCCAAGTGCAGAGCGGCCCCGTCTCGCTATCACCGGCAGGCTCGCGGCCGGGCGGCTGAGCCAGCCCCAGCCCCGCACACCCCGCCACTCCGAGTTTGCTGCACTTCCCTCCCGCGGAGTCGGACGTGGTTGGAATGTATGGAGTTTAGGAAAGGTTCCCAACAACGACTGCGCCGTCGGACGATCCTCTCTAGGCCAGCTTCAGTGTGCTCACTGGGAATGATGGCATGGTTACCATAGTCACCGGGTTTAGGACCGTCTGCCCAACCAACTGCGGGTGATGGACAACTTGGGTTCCTACAGCAGGCTTGGCCATCACCGCTTGCTGGCCAAGGCTTGTGGTTCCATTCACTTGCTGGTGAGAGATAGTGTGAGCAATGTGGCTCACCACAGGCTGGCTGACGGCCACGGGCTGAGGGTAGATGGGCAGCTGCTGGCCGAGGTGGGCCATGTGGTTGATGGTGGCTGGGTGCACAGTGATGTGGCCGATAGGCTGAGCAGCAGTGGTAAGTTGCACAGGGCTGGACGTGGAAGGTGCAATGTGAGCAATGTGCTTGGTCTGTGGACCCTGAATCACGTGGTTGACAGTCTGAATGACCGAGGCGTGGGTAGTGGCGGTGTGGGCAATAACAGTCGATTGCACGGTCGAAGCCGCCACGATGTGAGTCTGTGCTGGGACGATCGCCTGCGGCTGGACCAGTGCTTGTGTCTGGATGGGAGGCTGTGCGTGGGCTGGGGTTTGTTTCTGCTGGATAGACAGGTGCTGAGGCAAAACTGCTGGGTGATGGGAAGCAGCATTTGAAGGGACGGCTTTCAGGAGCTCTGGGTGCTGGCGCTGGGTTAGTTTTGGTAAAGAGTTCACTGGCCTGTCATCTTCCATGTCTTCATCCATGTTGTCTTCACCCTCTGGAAAAAAAAACGAAAGGAAGAAACTCCCATAAAAAAGAAAGCAGAGCACGAACTGGGGTAACCAGCCTCTCCTACATGGCAGCACAAGCAGAAGAGATGGCAGCAGGAGGAGACGCTGAGCTACGAAGGGCAGCACAGCACAGCAGGCCCCAGTGGGGTGGGCACACCCCTCTCTTCTCTGCGTGTGGGACAAGGACACAGAGCCAGGCTCTCAGCCCAGAGAGGGGTGCCCACAAAAGGCTGAGAGATCTCACTTGGCAGGCATGGGAAGCAACTTGAGCAGAGGCAGACAGACAACCTGGGATTAGGAGTGCTCCGTGCACAAAGAGAACAGGACTTCTCATCCTGGCAAGTTGCTCTACCAGCTGGAACTACCCCTTCTGCTCCCAGAGCAGAAAGGAAACACCGATGAAGAAACATGGCAGCAAGTTCCTCAGCCTGCTTCTGGAAAAAGGAGTCTCCATTCAGCCCACAAATTAATGCGGCAATACTGACCCTAAGGAGATGAGGATCGTGAGCAGGGCACCTTGCACTGCATGCTCTGAGGACAGCCATGCAGTAGACTAAAAATCTCAGAAGACATGGAAGCAGCAGGAAAACCAGGGAACGTACTTCCCTTTTGCAAGCGCTGTGGTTAGGAGTAGTTCGAAGACATCATTTTCAGCTGAGGCCGGCTGATGCCCCTACTTACAAAGCACCCCTACTCTCAGCTTCCACCTGGAGATGGTTGAGAGCATGTTCAAAGGTGATGAACCCAATACAGGACTCCGAATGAACCAGAAAGTTCATGTTTTCCCTTTCTGGAAGCTGCTGTATCGTCTGCCTGGAGCACCAAGAGCAAACGCTGTTATGATTTGAAGGAGTTGCTGCCAATAGTTAAGAATTGCTACCCCCTTCCGATCCCTGGAAAGCAAAGCACTGTCCATCCACGACTGCCTATTCTTCCTGCTGTAGATCACTGGTACGGAGAAACGCATGCACTCTCCTACCTCACAGAAACTTCTTACTGGGAGCAGCACACTCGATTTTCATTAGTATCATTTTATCTTCATAGTGAATCCTTCTCATGCAATGTAAAGGCTCGTTAAGTTGGTCAAATGCTCTGGTGATCTTTCCTGTACCAATTCCTTCTTCTCTGCATGGCTGAACACCTTCCCACCTCCATGCACAAATACATCAAGATGCTTACACACCAGTCAGTTCTACTGAGCAGTGGTGCACAGCTGTGCAAGAGGGAAACTACATTTTGAGAGCAGGGAGCTTCATGTGAGATACTAGCAGGCTGAATGTGCAAACCTGCACTTTGTATTTACCTAACACTGCTGAGGCATGATTTTCAGTGTACTTTACACAAGTAGAAGTATTTTATTAGACCAGCATCAATGATTACAAAACACTTAAAAACCTCTTACTTCATTCTGAATGCAAAGAAACTGTGCTAGTGCTAAATGAAGACTCCCAACACCACCACCACTACACAGCTGTGCCGGTGATGTACAGTGATGATAAAAGAAGAGAGAAATTGCAGATACCTGATGCTGTCGAGGTAGATGCCTGGTCATCCTCTGGCTGAACTGTCTGTCGAATAATTCTGTCGATCTCCATGATGTCCATCCACTGGCTCAACTCATTCTTCACTTCTGCCAGTCGCTGCTGGGTAGCAATCTTCTCTCTCGCCAGCCGCTCCATCTCGTGCTCATATTCTTTTTCCTTTCTCTTTAAAGTCTAAAGACAGGAAGAAATAAAAAAAATATATCTAGGGAGAAAAAAGACAAATGTAACCTATGCCAACCCGGTCATTCCCACATCCATTACTGGTTTTCTTCTGTTACCAGTTATACTGGTGTAGACCTCATCAGATGTAGTTATGCCTTTCGAATTCATGCAGAAGGGGAAAGGAGGAGACCTGGCCATGAAAGCCTGGAGGGTTACTTTGACCAACCACTTTCTGTTTTCTGAAGGAAAACTGATGAGCCTCCAAAGCTGAAATGGTTAACCACGCCAGGGGTGAGGCACTTCAGCTGCGGGGGTAACAGCCTAAAGCTCCTTAGGAAAATCTGTGAAGCTTTTTCTCTGGAAAAAAAAAAAAAGTATTTCTCTGAAAAAAATTTAAAAGAGTATTTCTGCCACTCTACGGACAGAAAATTAAACCTTCTTCCTACATTCTTTCTCTCTCCTGACCTCCACAGTTCTTTCTCTCTCCACTTCTGACCCGTCGGGCCGGGCGCGCTCCAGGGGAAGGTGCCGGGAGGCGGCAGAGCAGATGGCCGGAGTCTGCTGGCCCCAGTCATCCTTCAGGAACTATTCTGGGATGTGTTTTGTTGTAGCTCGCCACGTAAAGACGGATTTCCCGGCTGAGCTGCTACTCGGCTTAGTAACAAACCTAGTGTAATTAACCAGAGCCTGCCTCCCTCTCCAGCACCTCCCCTTGCTCTGTGCCAGCAGCACCCCCCTGCAGGCACAGTCCCAAGGGCCCTGCAGGAGCTGCACGTGTGTGCTACCCTGCAAGGGGAGCCCGGGAGGCTCCAGCAGAGCTGTCCCCAGCCCCCCAGCCCCTGCAGCACAACGCCCGTGTCCCCAGCAGGAGCTTGGCCATTCTGCCGTCTCCCACGCCTGGATCTCCTGTACCAGGGCAAGAGGATGCCCTGCAAGCTGGGCTGGGTAAGAGGGGCTGACGCAGCCCAGAAGGGATGGCAGGACAGGGAGCAGACCCCCTCCTGCCCCTCCGTTTCTTCCTATCGGTGCCGCTGGGGGCCTGGTACTGATGGGGTGATCATCTGCCCGTGCTCCTTCCTGAGCAGTGTCATCGGCGGCCCCCTGGGCAGACTGCCAACCTGGCACCTGCCTGTCGATGGGTCAATTTTTGCGAATCACCCCGCCCACGTCAGGTGCCAGGCTTTCCAGTCACACATCAGAAACACCACAGGGTCAGCCAGACCTTAGTATTGTGACTGCGCTTGCCTATATGTTCTCAAACAGAAAACACCTTCAGAGACATGCACTGGTCTCCTCCACCTTTTTTCTGAAACAGGAATTTCTTGCTGCAGCAGTATTATCACAACAGATCCTACTCTATACAAAAAAAAAAAAAAAGCAAGTCACGGCGGTTACATTTATTTTTAAAATAAGCAGCGACCACACCGACACTGCTTTCACCAAACCCAAACCCTTGGGATCTTCCAACAGAATTAGCACGTAGACCTAAAACTCAAACAGGCAGAGGAGACCCTGAAACTCCATAAAATACGTAATTAAGAATGAAACATCAACAAAAGGACTTCATACAAATGGCCAACCACCTGTCTTTCCAGGTCTGAAATTTCATTCAGCTGAGGCGTGTGCGCGGGCCAGCTGCAGGCCTGTAGCTGTGTCTGACCCACTTCTGCAGCACCGCTCCCACTGGGAGCTGCTGGGAAGGCGACAGCGAAGGCTTTGATAAAGTGCTTATAACTGGGACGAAGATTGAGCTGCCAGCCAGGATGCGGAATGAAGCACTCCCCAGGTGTGATCCAGGCCCAAAGACTCAGACCGTCACTGCCCAGAAGATGCTGCTCTCCTCTGCACCGCCTTGCAGCTTCTTCTGGGCCGTGGTCCCACAGCGGGAGCTCCCTGCCCGCAGCCAAGGACCAGTCTGGAGTCCCCCAGAGACTTTCGGGAGCCACTCCTTTAAGGACGGCTGCACCCAAAGCAGCTGAACCCCAAACACTGAACCACGAGGCCGCCCAGCCCTGCCACTGCAGTCAGTAGGCCAGGAATCCCTGCCGTGTACCAGGCAGCTCCGCCAGCACCGGGTGGCAGCAGGAGCGCTCTCAGGGACATCACAACCCTCGCTGGAGGAGGGCTGCGGGAGCAGGAGCCACGGCCTCAGCCCCTGGGTCACCGCCAGGCCTGCGGGCCCCGGCCCTGCCATGGCGCTGCCGGCAGTGAGGCCTCCACCGTGCTGCAGGGCTGGGCCCAGGGCACCAGCCTGGCACAGGGCAACGCCGCACGGCTCCGCCAGCACGGCTCTTCCCCTGCCACCACATTTCGGCCCAGACCCTTCTCCTGTGCCAGTAGCACTGCAGGACTGCTTCTTTCGACGTTAAGGAATGGAAGCGTTGGTTGCTCTGGCAACTCTTACGCTGCAGCATAAGGAAGGTATCGTGACAATCACACCGTTAAATCTGGCTTTTGTTTTACTCCTTAGGCACTTGAAGAAAACCTACAAACACACCACGGACCCTGACAGTGCTGTGGGAGAAGCCGATCTCTCTACCCCAGGAAGAAATCACGGATTTCCTGCTTTTCATGCGGATGTGCCCGTGGCTTTTGGCGGCTGAGAAGCTGTGCACACCAGCTGCCAGCTCTAGTGAAAAGGAGTTGGTGGTTTCACTCAGAGCATTCAGAGTTCTTGCAGCTTAACTCCTGACCACACGTGAAACCGGGAGCAGGGGCCACGTAAAGCACACAGGAACAGTGTGCTGCAGGGACGAGAATCCCTCTTGTTGGGCAGTTTCTTCCATTTCCCAGAAGGGCGGAACAATTCTGAAAGTGAAGGCTGTATTTACAAGGTCATTCAGCCACGCACGTCAGCATGCCTCGATGCAAAGTACGGGAGCAGTCCCAGGGAAAACACACCTGTCCTTTGGCTGGGTGCGAGCCAGGCAATGCCGGGCAGCTGCACGTATCGGCTGCGGTGCTGCCTGACCCCAAACCCGCCCCGCACACGTGGAGACGGTGACGAGGAAGGGAGGGCATGGTGAGGTCTCTCATCTCTTATTGCAACAGCAGCGACCAAGTCGAAATCCATACGGGGTTTGCCTTTGCTACCCATGCGATCGGCTTTTCCTCCGACACATGCAGCTGCCAGCTTCAAAGCCGCCTTTTCCCACACGGATTATTAAAGCAAACCAGCACAACTGCAGTGGCAGCAAGCACACGGTGCGATACGAGCTGGAACGTTTTGCGCCTTTGTGTCCGTTCTCACTGCAGAGCCATTATTTGGTCCTTGTGTGCATCCCACTTGCCATTATTTGGTAAACAAACCAGAAACAAACTACTGTTGTCACTACACTGCAAAGCTCATTTGTCACTGTAAAGAATTTTCCATTTTATAGCTGGCTGTAATTAAATTGCTTATTCTTATGTCAAGATGGAAAATAATGCTCCCGACGCTCTCTGCGCTTGCCTCAAGAATAATGCTAACCCTGTAGTTGGCATCAGTGAGGCTTAAAAGGTCTTATTAAAAAGCTCCCCTTATAGGCATTATATTAGCAATTTAAAAACTCACTTTCAATTATAAGCGTTTCCAGAAGTACATTTCAGCTGCTGTGCTCTATTACACAGCGCGCACCGATTAAAAATTCCCCATCAATGAGCAATCATGAGAGCGATTTGTGATTTTGAACCAGATTCCTTAACTCTTGGCTACTGTGGCTGCACACACCGGAGCACACCCCGCGGAGCTCTCGGGCCCCAGGAGCCCCCCTGCCGCCATCCCGCGTGCGGCACCCCACAGACTGCAGCAGAACCTGACCGGTCAGCGCGGGCTGTGCGGTGCCATGCACCGTGCTGACGCCTGGGGACAATGAAAACAGCTAAATCCCAGGAAAAGGCTCCCACCCTTGCAGGGACTGCCACGCCGCAGCAGAGCTGTGGGATGGCACCAGCCTGCCTCCTGGAACGTCTCGAGGAAGGCGGCACGCTGTGGGAAGCACAGGCCCCAAACAGCCTAAGTCCCCGAGACTGTTGGCAGAGGTGTTACACCCACCTGCGGTACTTTTGGGATGTTACATGACTCATATTAATTATGGACATTACTGCTTCGTATCTCGCTATGTCTTCTATCAAGTTCTTCAGGTGCAAGGAACAGTTTCTTTAAAACTGAAGCAACCGCGTGCCCAACTGGACCGAGCCTGCAGTGCTGAAGGAGAACCAGAGCAAGCCCAAAATCCAGGTGCCTGCCTCCTGCATGGGCATCCTGTGAGGTGTCAGGCCGTGGCGTCAGGCCGTGCCCGCAGCCTCCACACACGGCCTGGGCTGCCCCTGGCAGAGAGCAGCGCCGGGCAGGATGAGGCCCCAAGCGGAGGTGAGGCTGGCGCTTGTTCTCGGGAGCTCGCATGGCTGGTGGGAAAGCCCCGGCTGGTTGCCACGGGAACAAAATCCCTCGTTTCCATGGCAACTGCATGGTTCGGCTGGCTCTTACAGATGCCATCTCGCAGCGGGGCCACGCAGGCTCCCGCAGAACACAGGCACAGCGCCGCCACCAGCGGCCGAAGCAGCCCCTGCCCCGTCCCTGCCCCATCCCTGCTCTGCTGCCCACGGCCGCACAGCCGGGAGCAGGTACAGCCGGGCACCGACCTGCCACCATCCCTCATGAATTTTCCTGGGAGCGTTTGCTCGGCAGAGGGCTCTGGTCTCACCTACCCAGAGGCAAGGGAACCTGAGGACAGCGTGCAGAGCTCCGGGGCCCTAAGGCGCAGGCTCACCTACAGGCTCAGGCTGCAGCACAACACTGCCGAGGGAGGCAGCACACGCTGCGTTTCACTGTAAGCACCGACGGGCTCAGCACCTTTTATCTGACAACCACTCGGTCTCAGACACAGAACGACATCTGGCTGTGGCTATCCACTGAGAGCTGCTGTTTGCCGGTGCCCACACGCGGAGCAGCCGTGTCCCTGCAGGCCCCGGGCAGCACCAGCCCGTGGGGGGGTCTTGCAGGAGCTCCCTTCCCTGCTGACTTTGGGAAGGTGAGAGCTTGTCTGCGGAGGGAGGAGAGGAAGGAGGAGGTGCAGAGCAAGGATTCGGGGCTGTTTACCACTGGCTTTGCATTAGTTTCAGTCTCCCAAGCTCTCAGAACTAACACTTCACACAACCACCAAAACCAAACCCCACCTCGCAGTGCTACGTTCTAGGATGTGACTTCAGCCTCACACGCACGCAGCAAGCTCTGTGCCTTCAGGAAATGAGCCAGCTGCTGTCCCGGCTTTCCTGCGAGTGACAAAAGCTGTGCTGCTGAGGGGCCTGTGACCATCGTATTTCTGGGCACCCAGCACGCTCCCTCTGGTTTGCAGAGGAAGAGCTAAATATCTAGAAATACTTCACAGAATAGGGAATCTGTCTGGAGAAGAGAGTCATGAGAGAATGAGAACACGTATTATTATTACTATTTATTATTTGCACACTGTTAGCACATAAAATTCCTGATACAAAACACAGTGGGCCACAATCTCTGGAACAAAAATGCACTTGAAAAATGGCTTTTTGCACTGGCCTTGCAGCTCCGAGAGGATCGAGCCTCCCGTGAGCACAGCTCTCTGAAGGAGGTATAAATAGTTACTGGATAGAGTGTAGCAAGAATCCAAAAAAAAAGACAAAGAATCAAAAAAAAAAAGACAAAGAATAAAGGACTTAAAAAAGAAGAGAGAGAAGCAGCAAATGACTGGAACACGCAGTGCAAACACAAACCAAGGCAAGGCGCAGCAGCTCCCGGTGGCAATCACCAAAACCACGCTGGCTTTTACCAGTTCAGCAGGTCTGCCCCATTCTTTGACATGGCTTTCAAGGGTAAGAGAAATCCAATGTTAAAAAAACACTGAAGTATTGTCTGCAATGACAATGTGTTCAGAGTGGTTGTGTGGTTTTCTTGTTTGTTTGTTTGTTTGTTTGTTTTAAATAATCTCTGTCACTCAGGAAATGTGAGATGTTTTCAATGACGCTAGTTGATACTGGATGCCCCAATACCCCGAAATGTGGGGTCTGTTATTTGGAAAATTATACTGACCAAGTAATTTTAATTTGCTTCACATGGCAAATATGTCTGTGGTAGAACTAATAGTTTTCTGCAAGCTAAAATCAATCACGCCGCGTTTCAAGGAGCGATTATTATTAGTGTCAAAATCACCGGATTAGAGACTCCTGAGCCTTTCCTGGGTGTACGTGGGACGCGCAGACAGCAGCTCTGGGAGCCAACCCGCAGCTGAGCTCCGGCTACAGCCGAATCTCTGACAGCTAGAGACGAGGAGGAGATAAATGTGGAGACGTTATCGCTGCATCTACGTGCTGCGGGATTCTTCTATTTTTCTTGGAGGCATCTCACTGCGGCTGCTGCGCGAGACAAAGCACGGTTCTGGATGGGCCCTGGCTACGGCCCCCCCTCTGTGCCTATTTTTGCAAGTCTGGCTCAGCCCCCAGGCGCACACACGGCTTCCCGGGGCTCCGAGCGGCTGCCACCGGGGAGCACCAGGCGAGGGCTTCCCCGTAATGAGCGCTCCCCTGGCAGATGCTGGCTGCACGGCCTCCTCGGGGGCCCTGCCTGGGCAGAGCCGGGTGGCCCCTTCCCACCCACCGCAAGCCTCGGCCTCGGGTCTCAGGAGCCTGAGCTCCTGCTGCCTCGGGAAAGCGCCGGTGCTCCTGCATCGCCTCCTTCCCCTGTTTCTCCCCCGCCGTAAGGAGGGCAGCGCTGGTGACTCACATCGGGCAGCTCCACCTACGGCCCACAGATCGGATCTGGGTCACCAGAGGATTTCTGTCGACCTCCCTCCCTCGCTGCTTCGGCCACGGAGGGAACAAAACGGATCTCAGGGCAGCATGAAGAAGCCCGTGGTTAAACACAAACCACGCCTGCACCTGCGCGAGGCCACAAATCAATGCCACAAACATGCACGGGGAGGGTTTACGGCTGCCAGCGCCAGCAGCTCCGCGCCTGCCCCGTGCCCACCGTCCCCGCACGGCCGGTGCCCGGAGTCCTCCCGCTGCTCACTGCAGTGGCCCTGGAGCGGGGGCACCCCTGCAGGCCCCAGCACTCCCCGCTGGGCTGAGGCGGCCCCAGAGCCCCCCGAAACCCTTAGCATAAAGCCACAGGATGGTGCCAGCTGCTGGGGACGATGAGCTTTGAATCCCAACGAATTCTAAGCTAGCACAGCGGAGCAGAGCAAGAATTCTAAATTAAAAGTTGTATTTGTGGTTCAATCCTTTCTGACAGTTTTCGTAATTCTCAGCTGATCGGGACGCTGCCAGCCCACCCAAGCTGTACAAATTCACTGACTTGTGCAACACAGAAGGTGTTACAAGAAGTGAGTTCCGATTTTGCTCAATCTCACAGAGGCCCTGAGCAGCCACAAGGTGTTTCGGGCACCCCTACATGCAAGCCATGCTTTGGCCCCAAGATGATGGGGGAGCAGGGAGGGGAACAAAGGGTAATGTTTCCTAACTGGTCCTAAAACTATCCCCTTTTTAGACCAGCCTATTGACACTCAACAGCTTTTGTGTTACTAAATATATTAGCTATTATTGAAGTCTATCAAAATTGAATGTGACTGAGATGCTGACTGGCCAAGACACGTTGTAAGCTGCAAGGTTCACGGGGCATTCCTACAGGGCCACACAAATTAGTATCTAGCAGATGCCTTTTCTCCCTGGTGTAGCAATTTGCAGAGAAAAATGCAGTATCTCAGCAACCAATTCCAACACATCCTGGAGCCTACTCTCGGAACGGCAGCTGACAGCCAGGCCCTGGTGCCAGGTCACCTCGTTAAAGACACTGCCCCAGGATTAACACAAGGCTCTGAGCTACCTGGGAGCACCCGACATGCTCAAAACCTGACGAAGCATTTTGCCTGGGTGAGTCTGTTTGCAGAATGAACCACCACGTGAGGGGAAAGTGCCGCTGGGAGTATCTCAGACCTTTTGGGATGTGGACCGAAACACAAGCTGGGCTTTCTAGTGCTGCAGAAAAATGCCCGACCATCCCCAGGGCCAGTTCCTCTTTTCTCAAAGTACAGACACAGGGAGTGATCGTGCCCAACAGATGGCACCCACCTCCTACAGTCACCCGGTTTCCCATGGCCTGACTCAAAGAGAAAGAGACGGAACAGAAGTCACAGCTGCCCACAGAGAAGTGTTCGGGCAGAACGGTGAGAATTGGCAGGGAAGAAAGGCACAAGCAGGATCAGCATCACTGCAGGTTATACAGAGAACTAGGACAGGGGCCCTGTACAATTGTACTTGTATTTCCACCATCTCCAAAGGACGCTTTATCAGTATTTCCATCACATCATAGTCACACTGACATGACAACGGGAGGTGAAGCTGATACCACTTCCTGCTGCTGTATTGTAATTTCGAACCCCCCCTCATTCATTATCCTGCAGTTGCCTGAGCAGGACTGCCCCGACACCTATGGCTGCAAAGCATTGTGCAACATGGGCAGAACTCTGCTGTGTGAGGCATACACAGCACTTCTGTTTTCTTGTGACTGTTTGTAGTGCTGTGAGGTCAGTATTTACTTCCCTATAATTGCAAAGAGTATCAGCACACACCTTTGCTGTCTGCTAACAAGAACAGGAACCCAAGCTCCCCGGGTAACACGGGCCGTGGGGCTGTAAGCTCTTCCTATCAGGCTCTCAGAGAAAAGCAAAATCACAAAACAAAATGGTTGTTTTGTTAGTGAGTTTTTTCGCTGTCGCTGATTGGGGTTTTTGCCTTCCTTTAATGGTAGGTGACTTCTGCAGTGTTATACGTGAAATAAAACCCACGCAATCAGGTTGTACACATCACTGCTTTTGTCACATCCCGTGCACGCCTCTCCCGTGCCTGCTCTCTGACAGCAACCAGGAGTATGAGCAATGGTACTCGAAACGGACTGCAACACAGCTGCCATTTCCAAACCCTCTGCTACGCTCCGCCAGCTTTGGTTTGTGTTTCAGAACCTTAAGCGCTTCCTAAAGCTATTACCAAATGATAGCAGGGTGATAGCTGTGGGTTTTCTAGCAACTAAAAAAAATATGTAAAAGATTTATTAATTTGTTTACTCTCTCCAAACTCCTGTGTGTGAGTCACGAGTGAGACACCGCTCAGGAAAATCACCATCCCTTCTGGCAAGGGGACGGCTTCCACTCACCCCACAAGGTCCAAACACCGGCTTTTTTATTTCTATTGCATGACATGTTTTGTGGCTACTGCTGCAAATGAAGTTACTCCACCGACTGCTCTCTAGACAGAGCCTCCCTCTGGGGATGTCTCGCCCCAGGTGGTGAGGGCTGGTCGGGGATCTGGGTTCAGACGTCCGCAGCCCCCCGGGGCCCATGTCACTCTCAGCAGATGCGCCAGCCGGAGCACTGCACTCCCTGATTCAAGAAGAGAATCCCGAGTTCCTCGTACTTGATGACTGTGCAGGTTATCCAAAGGGAAAACAATCTGACAGTGCTGCTGCACGCGAGGCACGGCCCCGCGCTACGTGCTGGAAGCTGCTGAAGGATGCCCAGCAGCGGGAACTCGAGTTTGTGCCTCAGGCAGCACGCCGAGTGCCGAGGGACAGCGAGCTCAGAGCCTCCCCCAGCCTCTCAGGCTCCGAACCCCTCCTCCTGTGCGGATGCAGCCTGACGTCAGGCCCTGAAGCTAAAATCAATCCTTCAGTGGCTCCTCGAGGAGCAGGGGCTGCACTTGCTGTGCCGGTGCAGCTCCCCCTGCCTGCAGCGGAGCCCAGCCCCGTGCTCCAGTTCAGTGTTTCACAGCTTTCAGCAGGTTCCAATTCGCTTTACTTATTGAACACCTTTTCTTTTTTTTAAGTCCGATTTCTCATCTCTTTCTGACGCCCACAGCTGATCCCATACCCTTGTTCCATGACCACAGCCTATTGTTGCTGGAAGCCTTTATTACTTGCGATGAAATTCAGGCTAATTAGACAAGATAGAATCAATTGATCGGGCCAGGTAAACAATGCACAGCAGCTCCGCTTTGCATGTGAGTGCTGCTCACATGAAGCAGGCACTGAGCCTGGTCATGGACTCAGGTTCCTACCGGGCAAGTTTTACAGGAGGTAGCTGGCACTGAATTAAAACAAGCCGACGACACCAACACAACAAGCCACGGGCACGCTTTCCAAGGTGAGGGACCCATCAGATTCAGCATCACCGCTTGGTTTTATGCATCCTGATCAACAACCCGGCCACTACAGGGCAGGAACGCAGAGGAGCTCTCTTTTCTTATTCAGGACTGCAGGCAGACCAAACTCGAACCAGAGATACGTGGGCTCTGTCTGCAGCATGGCACCTCTCTGCAGCACAAGGCGCTCCCTTGGGGGTGTCCTCCTTTACCTATGAAACGTGTGAACCCTAACTCAGGCATTACCAAAGGGCTTTACAAATCCACTCATCTTGTTCTGGTTATTGTTAGCATAGACGGGAAACTGCACCATTTTTAGGTGCACAGTGTGTCACCTCATGCAGTTTGAGCCAAAGAGACCAGGTGAGGATATTTGAAATGTTTCACACAAACAATCAGCATTACTGATTAGCGCAAATCCATCAGTTTATGAGGGGTTTCTACTCCCAGCAGGAGGTCAGGAATCAGCTCTGTAATTTATCGTTCACCCTACGAGAGCATCCTGTGCTCTCAGCTCAGGTGGTGACTTGAGGAGAGGTGGCAGAAGAGCTCAGGCTGCAAAGAGGTGACAAAGGAGGAAGCAGACACAAGGAAAATGGAAGGAACCAGCGTGGTATTGATAACAAAATGAGGCAAGGTTCCTGCATCAAAACTCAGTGACTGATGTTGACGTTGACACACTCTCTACTGCAGGGTCATGTTGTTGGTGGTTTTCTTTGTTTAGAAAAGGAGAGAGTCCCTTTTGCTTCCTAGGATCATCACTCCCTGCTTTATTCCTATTTCACATCCCTGTCCACTGGTTTCAGTTTGCCAAACTATTTTTCTTTCCATCTGGCAGTGATCTGGGACTGACAGACACTGTCCTTGCGTTAGCTTCATTCTGAAGCAGTTACGTCTGACACAGGGCAATGACATTGATCCTTGTCAGCAGGTCAGCTGAGGGCACGGCAGCGATGCAACGGGAGGTCAGCGGAGGAAGCCTGCATTTGCAATCAGACGAGGAAATTGGGCACATTTCCTTCAAAATGAACAATGCGGTCATTTATTTCTGAATCCAAAGAGATGTCAATTACCTCGAGTCCAGTACAACACTACTTCATTTTGTGCCCCAAGGGGGCACCTGAGCGAGGGCCACACATCTGGCCCAGGGGCAGATGCCGGCTGTGATGTTGTGCTGTGCTAACACACTTGTTGGGCTTGCTGGTTGGCAGCCTGAGTGAGAGCATGGGGCTGCCACCCGCTCACCCCAGCAGCTGTGTAACTTCCGAAGGTTTTGTCTCTCATGTACAGATTTATTTAAGTGCATCTACATGCAGAAAAATCGTAAGATTGTTCTACACTGCATCTACATCCAGAAAAATGAGAAGACTGTTCAGCAACAAAAATTTCTCTGTGCTTACTGGGAAGGCTGCAGAAACAGAGCAGGAGGCAAGGCCTGAGCTGGTGGCAGTGGCTTTGCTCCTGTATCACTCCATCAGCAGGACGCTGGGCATAATTTAAACCCTGGCTCCTGAGGTAGGGAGAAACTGTCCCCTTCCTGCTCCTTTCCTTGGCAACACGTGACATCTGGGTCAATCCCTAGTTCATTTCAGTTATTTTCTATCTCCAATACGACAAAAGCAGCGAGTCGGACTGGAAGATGAGCTCTGTGAATCTGTAAGGGAAGTCCACTGCTTATACAGAGCACGTATGCCTCTGGCACAACTGGAGCTGGCGTGTTACCACAGCACCTTTTCTTCCCCCTCGGTGCTCTTCCAAGCCTCGTGCTAAGCAGCACACGCAGTCCTGTGGATCAGGCGTGTCCTGCTCACAGAGGGCTGCCAAGGATTCTCCTCTTTGCCCCCTGCAAGCTTCAGGAAGCTCAGCTTTGCCTGGTATTTCGTAAGCACACTGTTGTTTGACCAGCATTTGCCTCTGGTCGTACGGGAAGCTCTGGCAGACAAACGGGACTTGCAGTGTGAGCACAGGGCCGTGGGGCTGCGGCTCGGCGCTGTTCGCAGGCTGCCCGCTTTGGCTGTCCCGGTGTTACCCGGTGAGCTCATCGCCTGGATGCTGTTTCACACTCACTATGCAATAGGAAATAACCCCTGAAACTGGAAGGTGTTCAGGTACCATAGCGACAGGCGCAGTTTGAGAACACAGAGGAGAAAACAGCCTTGCTTAAGGGCTTCAATTAGCTTCCAACTACGATGATTACAACATTTCCTAGGGGGCAAGGAATCCTTCAAAGAGAATTAAATCACAACACCCAGCTGCACCGGAGTCCTGGCTACAAACTGCGTCTGCAGTCCTCTGCTCCCAGTTCTGCTCCCCGGCCGCCCCAGCAGCACCTTCCCCAGGCAGCTCCCACGTGCTGCTCGCCGAGGGACGGCCTCGGCCGGCTGCTCTCTGACCCCACCACGGGCACCCGGGCACTGCTCCCCACAAGCAGACCCCAGCATCTTCCTCCCGCTGTGTTTTTCCCATGGCACTTGAGGACCTAGGGGAACTTTCGGGAGGCCTGCAGCAGGCAGGACGGCGAGGCACAAAGGGCAGGTGGCTTGCACAAGCACGCACTTTGGCACAGGCACGGAGCCCAAGCCACCGCCACCTGCAGGGGACAAAACTCCCTCAGCCGAAAGCCACAGAGCTGGTCTGCACCACAACAGCCTGCACTGCCTAAAACCGAATCGCCATTTAAAAGGATTATTAACTTCCAGCTGTGTTCAGCCTAATTTCCTTTGTGCAACAGTGTGCTTAATTGCAGAGATTCTAATTTACTCTTGTAGAGCGCAGACCCAGCTTGAAGGATAAATTAGAATGACGGCTCCATGGGAAGTTTGGAATTTAACTTCTTGACTGATCTGATTTGATGCAGATACAAATGTTCAAACCCGGCCAAGGAAACAAACAGCCTGTTTCTAAGAAGTTCCAGCTGGAATGGGGAAAAAGGATTTCATAGGAAGAGAGGCTGCAGCAGTCAGCGCACTCTCATACTCCTGCGGGCACAGCTCATCAGCTAGGCAGAGCCTCAGGGCTGGCATGCTGCACTCCTCCTGTGGAAGGCTTTTTTTTCTTTTGTGAACAAACACTTTGCCATGTTGTGTCTTGATTTCTAAACCCCTTTTGTACAATCCCATGTTCTCCTCACAGGAGAGAGGCCAGCACCAGGCCCGTCAGCGGGACGTGCAGGCTCGGCGCGGCACTCGCGGTACCCTGTGGCTGTCTGCAGAAAGCTGGAAGGCTGCAGAGGCTGAGACGGAGACGCTCCACGTGTGGGGGTGCTAGCTCCGTATTCCTGCTGCCAGGAATAGACGGTTTCCTTTGTTTGCTCTTGTAACCGGCTCCTGTCTGCAGAGGAGGCTGGGATTCACCTCGCCCAGCCCTACAGCGAGGTGCTGCCCATGGCCCCACTGCTGCTCTGCACGTGCCGGGGGTGGCACCTCCTCTGCTCAGCCCCCGAGGATGCTCGGCCGGTGCTGGGGGCAGCCCCGGAGGGGCAGGCACTGCCAGCAGCACTGCACGGAGCTCACGCAGGCGGCGGCTTGGCCGTGCCCAGGGCCCGTGGGCGCTGCGGGTGGGCAGCCCGGGGCCACCATCAGTGCGCTGCGCACGTGGCCGGGGTGCTGGAGGCCAGGGAGCTCCTGGCCGGGAAGGAAGGAAGGAGGGAGGGAGGGCGGGCCAGGATGGATGGAGTCAGCACGACCTTCCTCGCCATCGCCGCGCAGACCGGGCTCCGTCTCCTGCCTCCACCCACCGGCCGCAGCAGGCCCTGCACTGGCCCTGACCTGGTTCTCCAGCCGTGCCCCGCCGCGGGTCCGAGGCCGCTCTGGGTTGCGGTGTCTGCACAGCCTCCCGGCGAGGCAGCTGGCAGCAAGCCCGTGGCCTCCGGACCCAGCACTTCAGGGCCAGCTCTTTGCTGAGGCACGTGCTTCCCACATGGCCCCCAGCTCCCCTCCGGCCCCCTCTGCCAGCCCAGGGGCAGCAAGTGCCCAGAGCCGGGGCTGGGTGAGGGCAGCTCAGAATTTCCCCTTCCCTTTCTTGTTATGAAATTCAAAGCAGCTTATGAGGAACGCACATTGACTCTCCAGCAGAATAAGTAACTCCTAACCTAACCTGTCAGCAGCAATTACGCACCAGTGAACCACAGCAGTCACCAGACATGTTTTCTGCATCTTTACACCTCCCTCAAACCCCAAGTGGAAACGCTGCACGGGCCCAGAGCACCAGCACTGCGTCTTCGTGTCCCTCCGAGCCCTACCTGCAGCTGCTCACCTGAGGGCAAACGCCTTGGGGTCGGAGCTCCCTTCACCTGTGCAAAGCTCCAGGGGTGAGCAGAGGGGCAGATAGGAAGTAAAACCAAAACCAACCAACCAAGCCTGCCTCGTTTGCCCTTTGCTATTTGCAGGTGGCAAAACCAGAGAGACAGAAGTGGGCCAAAGGATCCACGCTGGTGACGGCAGTTCAGAGGTGGCACTGAACTGGATCCCATGTGGTAGAAACTGAAGTGTTTTTCTGAATCCATGGGCACATGGTGGACCATCAAAAAGTAGTTTACGCTTCCTAAGAAAACATGACAAGAGTTCCATTCCCAGCAATTTACAGAGCTGTCTGTACACACGCACGTAGGGAGCACAGAACTGCCTTGCATCAGAGCATCAGAGTCAACGGATTTCACGACAGATCTAGAGGGGAAGGAGAAAAAGAATCGGCCACCCCCACCAACAGCCTCAAAGAGCATTTTAAGCTGTCTCGTAAAAGCACAGCGCAAAAATTTTGCCAGAGAGCAGTGCCTGCTCACGGACAGACCTGCGCTTGCATCAGTATTCACAGAGTGTCAGCAGGCGAGGAACAGCTCTGTTCGTGGCATCACGACTGGACTCGAGTCCCAAGTGCAAGAACAGGCGATGCGATCACTCCATCTCCGTTAGCGCTAATGAGAGCTCATCTCCTCGCTGACACCAGGCTGCCCGAAATCAAATGAAATGCTCTTATCTTCTCTGATGCCTATTAACCATAATACAACCACATCTCCAGAAGTGACCTTTTTAAACAACACAGATTTTTCTTTTTGTTTGCTACTCTCTAGTGGCCGGGTCCCATTACAATCTGGTTTCCATGCCCCAGCCAAAGGCTCTGCAAGGGACATCACGGGTTAAGGCCACTGAGAAGGGGCGAGCTGGCCCAATTCTCAGAGTCAGCGAGTACCTAGAGATGCTCCACACAAAAGGTAAGGTGAGCAGCGACTGCCCAGTACCTCTGATATACAGTTAAAATGGCATCTGAGAGATACTGAGAAATACGGGAAGAAAGAGAAGAAAGCAGACAACACACCACTGTGGAAAGCCCACCTGTGAGCAGTCCTCAGCACCCTTTATTCCAGCCAAAATGCTGGAGGTCTACTGGCTGTCTTCACTTGCAAGAGAGTGCTATGAATTTAGCAAATTTTCCATTTTCTAGAAAGAGTTTGATTGCATTACATGCTACTGGCTTCACAGTCACGGAGGACACCTCTAAGAACTACTTCTGGGCAACTATTAACCATTCTCCCACACAATCAACATGGAAAACAGACTGGGTAAGAACAATGCAATGGACAAAGCCAGCTGACGAGACTGCCGACCGTGTCAGTATGACAAAAACAATTAAGCAAACGTTAACACTTCACTTAACCCTAAACTCCAGTCTTTCCCTGCCTCTTCATAAGTGACACGCACTGACACCTCCACCTCATCAAAAACGAGACATTCAGAACAAGCCTGCCTGTTCTGGCTAACCAAACAGAAAACCTCCCCAAATCACATGGGTTAAAATTCCCCAAGTAAAAAAGTGGCAGCATATACTGGACTAGATGTCCCTTTTTAGGGTCATCCAGATTATCTGTCGCAGCAGGGTGAAAGCCACCCAGTCCATCACTGCTGCTGGTACTGATGGCTTACAGTGAGATAAGATTTCAAGTACAAGGAGACTGCATGAAGCAAGCATTCCTAGAAGACCTACGAGTCCTGGAAATCTGGAGCTTACGTGACTACGCTTGCATGGGGGTAGAGCAGGGCGGGTTCACTTCTCTCCTTTTCACTACAGGAAGCAGATATTTAGCTAGGTTTAAGGCAGGTCAGCACTGTGTCTCTCTGTTTCAGCAGACAAAGCGCCGTACGACAACGGCCAACAGTAAGCAGCAGCCACCCGAACGCCATCGGTACCTGGATGTATCGCAAGGCACTCCTTAGGACGCTGAGGTTTGAGGTCTTCTTGTCGTCGACGTTGGGGATGTTGCGTTTTAATGTCTCAAAGCATTCTTTCAAATGCGCACGTCTAAAGAAAACACAGGTGGTTTGTCAGCTTGCGAGCACACACCAGAAATCAATTTCACAGAGGGCTAAAGCTTAATTTGGGCCTTAATCCAGCAAAGCACTTACACATGTGCATAGCAGTCACCGGGACTACCTGCGTGCTTAACGCTGCACCCCCTCAACCCAGCAGACAGGCTTTGGGCTGTGCCTTGTGCGGCTCGGATTCTTGTCCTAGCTTTGGCAGGAAACCATCGTGCAATCTTAAATAAAATATCACGTCTCCCTGGGCTGTTCTCTTCACTCGCGCCACATTTCTGATTTGGCTATTTAGGCTACAGGAGCGTCAGAGCAGGGACTGGTCTTTATTCTGTATTCTGGCTGCACACGTGTTAGTTTGTTACTTCAAATCAAGTAAGAAATCACACCGTTATGCACGTGGGGATTTACTTTGCGGGATCAGGGCTTTGCAGGGTTATTGCAATGCAATTATGCAGCTAAATAAAACATACTGGGAAGCAAGAGATGCAGAATTGAGCTATAAGAAAGCAAAGCAATATTGCAAGATTCATTAAAAGTAACTAAGAATTTTGTTCAAGTCATTTGTTAAAAACAAAAGCAAAAAACCCAAGCCAAACAAATATTGACAGACTATAGGCCAAAAAATAAGTAAAAAGTGAAAGGGAATTATAATTGAAAAAAAGCAAAACCCTGGCTTTCTACGCACCTGTTCTTCTCCAATTTATTATGTACTTCCCTGGTCCCAACCCTGTAACCCAAACAGAACAAAGATAAACTCAGTGTCAGGTTTAAAACTATTGCCATTCAACCTCTACGTTCAGCAGCGTGTGTGTGTCTAGGATACGGAGGCAAATATTAACGAGCAATAGAGTTGTTGAGCTATCACTGCTTTCTTTGCATACATAATCTACCTGTACTCTATCAAGATAAACCCCATACTCCGCATGCATTTAGATGGGCTAAGCATCACCCACAGGCTGCACACAAGCTCCAAGGAGGTACCGGGGTAACGCGTCTGTGTGCACGCAGACACGGCCACTGCCAGCTACAGGAGGAGACCCCAGGTCTGAATTGTGTGTGTTTGTGCAGCCCTGGATTGCCCAGATTCTGACCCATTTCTGAGCTACGCCTACACTCCAGCGGGGTGAGATTTATGCGGTTGCAAATTAAAGTACACGTGACTTGGCAGACATACTTCAAACCTCTTTCATTTTTATTGTGCCTGAAATAACACAGCCAAACACAAGTATGAAGTGAAGTAATCCAGGAATCCTCCAGGCCCTGCTGAAGGGAAACCAGGGTCGGCTTCTGTTCCCGGGGGGCTCTGGTCTGTCCCTACCTCCCCAGGTCACGGGAGAACTTCTAGGAAAGGCCAAATTCACATTACCTTAGTTCTGCAGCTACAGTGGTGATAAAGCACACGAGCAGGCTCGTGGGGAGTTTGATACCCTCCTGACAGTACGCAAAGTGATTATTTGCTTCTGGTGCTTTTGGTTGAAAACGCACCGGCAGCGAGGTGAGCATTGCAGGAGGTGGGTTAATATTTAATAACTGCTCAGGAGTTTAAAAATAAATATTTGACAGCCTTTTCCCATGAAACATTTACAAGCTGGAAAAAGCGCCTTCCCAGCGCTTACACCCAGAATAGCTCCTCTCTGGGGAGCGGGAGACGCAGCGCACCCCCGGCACAGCGCTGGCAGCGACCCCGCGGGGCAAGGGCACCCCCCGGGCCCCGCTCACCCTGCCCCCAGCACGCAACCGAGCGCCAGCCCCGTGGCCAAGCGGTTTACAGACAGGGGCTGAAGATCGCCAGCTCTCTGCGAGGAGCTGCGTTGGCATTTTACCAAGGCTTTTATCTTTGCGAGGTTCTGTCTGCGTTATTTCCACCGTTTCAGACGGTGCCACCCCACGGCTCGTGCTCCTCCCGTGCTGCCTCACAGGGGACGGGAGCAAACGCGGGGCACCCAGGGGAAGGAAGCGAGCTGCCACGTCCCAGCGCGCTGCCACACGCCCAGTGCTCAGCTCCAGCGGGCAGGGGGCAAGCAGCAAGGCCAGATTTTGACCAGGCCGGAACATCTCTCCCGAGCAGGCGGCTTCAGAGAGGGGACTGCACTTTGCCCAGCTCCCACCAGCACCAGTTCGGGTGGGGAGGACCAGAGACGAGAAGCAGCTTGAGCCCTGCCCAGCAGGATGAGCTGGGCACTGCGACCTGGCTGGGCAGGAGGGGCACCGGGCCCCAGCACCTCCTCTGGACCCCCAAGCACAGCCCGAGCACAGCCCCGCTGCCTGGCCCCGGCCCCAAGGCAGGGCACAGCACGCAGCCGTGTCCCTGCGGGGTTAGCCCCCCCGGTCTGGGCAGTTCCAGAGAAACACCATCAGCTGCAGGCAGCGTGGTGATGGTCAGAGGTCTGGTAACAGGGCCCAGGGGAAAGACCGAAGAGATCCAGGTCATTTATCCTGCAGAAAGGAAGACTGCAGGGGGCAAAGGAAAGCGGTAAAAGGTTGCTACAAAGAGGAAGGGAATCAATTCTTCTCCCAGTCCGCTGGAAATAGCCCAAGAAATAACACCAGGCTACGTCCTAGCACGCTGTGCTCTGCAGCCAAAGTCCTTAGGAGCAAGGTGGACGCTGCCCAGGAGCAGCAGCAGAGTCACAAGCCCTGTCTGAGGGTGGGGACGGAGTAAACAGCCTCGAGTCCCTTCCAGCTCCAGGAGGCCCTCGGCAACTCCTCTGATCTCTGTCCTGGGAGACAACTTCCCAGAGCACAGTCCAGTGTTCAACAAAGTTCCTGCAAGGGCTGCTGCACAATCTCCCTGAGCACCATCAGCAGAGCCCAAAGCCCATCAGCAGGTGCTGCCTGAGGGCAGGCAGGCAGCGCTGGGCCTTGCTTCCTAACACGCTTCTGGCTTGGGGGAAAAACAAAACCAAGAAACCCTTGTATATTCTAGTCGCGGGGGGGGGGACCGAAAGACACCGAGCTAAGAAACTGTGCAATCAAAAAAAACCAAAGAGCCCCCCAAACATCCCTGGACCTCGGTGTTTCTGATCTGGCCGCTCTTTACAAAGCAGCAGCTGCTCGGGGGCACTGCGGTGCTCGGGCCCCGCCACCTGCCCCTGCCCGGTCTCACACTCACCCTCCGGGCCGCTTCTTCTGCTCGTTCGGCTTCACGTCCTCCGCCGGAGCCAGCTTCAGGGCGCCGAGCTGCGGGGCGGCTCCCGGGTGCTGCAGGGGCTGGGGCTGGATCGGCTGCTGAACCACATGGTGCTGCGAGATGGCCAGGACGGGCGCCGCGTAGTGCTGGAGCTGCTTGGGGCTGCCCGACGGCGGGGTGCCGGCCTTGCCGTCTGCCAGCAGCGGGCCCGGCGGCCGCTGGATGACCGGCGCCACCGCGGGCGCCTCCTTGGTGACGCCCGGAGTGCTTACGAGGGGCTGGTGGCGCTGCGCGAGCGGCGGGGACAGCGCGGCCTGGGCTGCCGGCTGCGGGGGGCTGGCGACCACCGGGATGGGGATGACGGAGATGGGGGCTGCCAGCGGCGGGGGCGGCGGCGGGGCCGGGGCGGGGGGCGAGATGGGCACCAGCAGCTCGCCCCGCGGCTCCTCCAGGGGGACGGCATGGTTGGCCCGCGGCGCGCTGCTGGCCTTCCGCTGCTCCTGCTCTCGCTCCAGGCGGAGCTTCTCGTGCTTCTCATTCTCGTCTGGAAGAGAAAGGGGACACCGCCAGTGAGTAAGGTAACGGGACTCCCCGCCACGGCGTCTCCCGCCCCACATCTCCCCCTGCGGCCTCTCTCAGCACCGAGCCGAGGCCTTCCCTCGGGCACACCTCACAGCAGCTGTGGGAGCCGGGCTCAGCCCCGCGCTCCAGCCGTGCTTCACCCCCCTCCCACGTCCCTTTTGCTCCAGCACACGTCTTACACACGCCACGGGTTCTGCCCCCAAATTCGGCCCTCAGAGCGATCGGCCGGGCTGCCTCCTGCCTGCCCTGCTACTGGCAGGCAGAAAGGAGCTGGGCGTCCCACCGCTGCCTCCTCGCCCCACCCCAGCGCCAAGGCACACGGCCAGTGCCAGCCGATTCTCCGTCCCGAGGCCTGAACGCCCAAATCGCAAGGCAAGAGGAAAAATGACCACGCCAAGAGAGACCCCGCAGCCCTGAGAGACGGCCTGCGGCACAGGAGGGCACGCTGAGGAGCCCCAGGCAGCACCTCCGACCTGGCCCCCCCTCGGTTCTGGGGTGTGAGCAGAAATCTGCAGTGCCGGTACTGACAAAATCAGAGAGAATTTGTTTATTCCATGCTTCTCCCCAACAGCCCGTACAGTTGCAAAATGGGGAGGAACGTGGAGAAAAAGGAAGCGATGCCCGTGGGAGCTGGGCTCAGCCCCCATCCCCACAGGACGGCCGCGGCCCCCGGCACCGCTCCCCCCGACACCTCCACCCAGAGCCCCCGCTCACATCTGGGTCCGAACGGCACAGAGCAACCCACAGCAAACATCTCAGCTCTTCCTCTTCGGTGCTTACACCCGACCTTCTGCCAAGGAGCCGGTCCCGGCCCTGCTGGCATCACACGGCCGGGGCCGTCCCCTCGCGGGAGGCGAGGCAGGGCCCGGAGCACCCCGGGCACAGAGGCCAGGCCCCGCAGCCACCCCTGGGGCCGGGCGGGGTCCTTGGGCTGCAGCCCCACATCTTGTGCCCTCAAGTGGGCACGGTAACCCCATGGGCTTTCCAGCAATACGAGCCCCTGCGGGCGTTTTTGTGCTGCTCTGGACTTCACCAAGGCTCCCAGCCTTCCCTTTGATGGAGCTGTTCCTGTATGTTCCTCGAACACCAGACAAAGTAAACGCGATCTGTGTGGCCCGACTAGCAAAATAAACCTCATTAAACGTGCTCCAGGTCTCCGGCTGTAATTGTGTGAACACGGCACAAATGAAATTTATTTATCCAAGTCCTGTGGCGCCAGCGGCCCCGGCCTCCAGACATCTCGCGGCCTTCACCCAACGCCTCCCCGCGCCCTGCCCACGGAGCTCGGTGCACGGCGCCCCCGGCAGAGGGCCAGGAGCTGCAAGAACAACTGGAGGGACGCTGACAGCAGGCCCGGGGCCGTCACCTCCTCCTAGGAACGTGCCAAGACCTGGGGGGAAAACTGTGCCTGGCTTCACCGAGCACGGGCTGCGAGAAACAAGGCAGGTGGCGCGCTGTGCTCGCAGGCAGCGGGCAGGGAACGCAAGGACCTCGCGGGCATCTCCGGCAGCTGCCCTCAGCCCAGGTTTCTGCAGCACACCCTGGCACATCCCCAGCCTTCGTTAACGCCCTCGGGCCCAGCTCCAGGTACGAGACCGGGCCAGCAGCAGCACGGGGCAGTGGCGGAGTGCCAGCTCTGCCCGCGCCGTGCGGCTGTGCTCGTGCTGGATGTGTCCTGCACCAGCCCCTGGCAGCCTCACCCAGCACAGCCCATCGGGCCAGGGAGCGTGCCGATGGCAAGGCTTTCCGGGGCATCCACAGGGGCTGGCAGTGAAATTCCTACAACAAACCATTTCTGTTCGCTGGGGAAGCCAAGAGAACAGGAAAGAAAGGTTATGAGCGAGCGTTACTGCTCAGCAATGTTTATGTAAATGTCTCTGCGAAGCAGGTGCAGCCCTCAGGCTGCTGACGAGCTGCCAGCAAGGCCTTTGGTGTTCCAAATCTTGAGCTCCCTTAAGCTAAAGAGTTCATTTCAGGGGTTTTGTTAGCCAAAATCTGATGCCAGTGAGCCGCTGCCCCTGCACTTGACTTGTTCACCGGCAAAAGGAGCCCAGCTCTCAGCTCTCTCCTCCGAGGGTGTTTGGGCAGCCCTGGGCAGCCCCCCCCCACCGGCAGCGCTTCCAGGTGCTGGGAAGGTGCCTGCTGCTCGCCTCGCACCCACAGCCTGCAAACAAACTGAAGCCACCCCTCACAAAGGGCCCACAGGGCTCTCGATTTGCCCACCGGCAGCAATTCCCCAGCTTTCTGTCGGAGCCACAGACCAGGGCGAGGACCAGCAGTGCTGAGGGCAGGGGGTGGCTGGGCAGGCAGGCACACACGGAACTCAATGCGATCCCAGCTCCTTCCTGACACTCTCAGCACAGGGACTGGGGACTGAATGGCTCAAGGCAGCCCCTCAGGGCTCTGAACTGCAGCTGAGACGGGCGAGAGGCTGTGGCCAGAGCTCCCGGGCTGCGCCTAGCACAGCAGGGCCAGCAGTGCCCGCAGCCACGGGGAAGCGGCAGGTCTTGTCACAGCAGGGCAAAGAAACGGGGTCAACAGCCCCTGACCGGTGGACTGGTGCTATTTTGGGGCCCTGGTGATCCAGGAATACGCGGTGGCAGGGACTCTTAACTCCGTCATCTAATGATCTGCCAGGTTTAAATTTATCTCCTGCCTTGGCCTGCCCTGGGAACACCTCCCAGCCGTGCGGTGCAGGCTCCTGGCAGCCACGCGGGGAGCAGCAGGGAGCTGCAGCCCACGGCAGCACGGTGATCTCCAGCAGAATCCAAGCGGCCCAAGCGTGGTTTGGGCTTTGCTGATCTCCGTCAGCAGCTGCCGATGCTGAGCACTCTGACTACAAACACCTCAGGAAGGTCCCTGATGCACGCAGGGGGTGGCTCCTTCCCGCACAGCCCCGCGGTCTGCAGCAGGGAGCAGGAAAAGTCCAAGGAGATCCTGCTGGGTGTCAGCACCAGATCTCAGCCCAACTTTCTGGCAGTACCTGCACGGACATATTTTTGCCATCTGGTGTTCCAGCTCAGCTCCTACATGGAGCCTGCCAGCAGCCAGCACCTCCCCGGCACGCCGCGGGCACTGGAGGCGCAGCCAGGGGCCGGGGGACGATGCCACAGAGGAGAGCTTCGCTCCTGGGCACGCCTGTGTGCGAGCCAGCGGCGGCTGCCCAAAGAAACACCTGCTCCTGCCAGCTCCTGACGGGAGATTCCCCCGCAGAAAAGGGGAAGAAGTGACTCTGCAGAAGTGAGGGGGGAAGCTGAGGAACTGCCGTTCCCCTTCCCACTCTCGCCCGAGCCCCGCGTGCTGCAGCACAATTCCTTTGATTGCTCGTTATCGAATAAACAAGGTTCCTGTTTCCTCATTCCTACGTACAACCGAGGCTGTTCTCTGGGCTGCACTCGTAGGGGCGGCCAGCCACGCTAGAGAAGGCGCAGTCTGACTCAGGGCTGAGTCACTCGGATGGTGCTGACATAAGAGGACACGCCAGGGAACAGCCGCGGCACTTCCAAGTGCCTGGAAACGAGCTGGAGCCCTGACAAAGCCGTGACCCCTTTATCTGGGCGCCTCTGAACCGTGGCTGACAGCAGCAGAACACGAGCCCCGTTCCTCTCTCCCATCTCTGCCAGAACCCCTCCGTTTTCTCACCCCTCTCCCAGCTCCGGAGTCTCGCCGCGAGGACGTGCCCGGCGCTGAGGACCTGGAGGCTGCCGTGGCGTGGGGAGATCAGCCCGTGCCTCCGCACCGCCGCTCCTCCAGCAGCCACACGCAGCTCCCCCAAAACTCTCCTCCCTTCAGCAAGCCCCCCCCCGGCTGCTGCCGACCCAGGGGCCGCATTTGGGTGTCAGCCCCGACCCGGTGCCCCATTGTCCTGCCCACCCACAGAGCACACGAGCCCTGCGCTCCTCCAGGAAGACCGGGTCGCATTTAAAGTGCGCTACTGACAAAGGACTCAGGAGCTGGCGGTGTACTCCTGGGGAGTGAGAGCTCACCGGCCCCGCTGGGATTTCAATTCTGGGGCTTTTACATTTGGTTCCACTCCTGGTGTAAGCAGTTCCCGGTTCCAGGCCCACCTGTGGCTGACCGGTGAGCCGCCGCGGCGCGCTGACACCGCACGCTCCCCAGACCTTATCTGCAGGAGGCGTCACCGTCCGGTGGTGCCAACAGAAAGCCTTTGGTCTGCATTTTCTCAGCAGAGGGTTATGACACGTTTATGCCCTACCTGTAAGAGCAAAGGAAAACCGGCCTTTGCATCTACCACCCCTCCTTAGCACCACCAGCACGGCCCATCGGTGCTTTCAGTGCCGTGGGTTTAGCTCCAGCTCTGGAAATCACAGGGACCCCGGTCCCCAAGCCTGAGATAGGTTAGAGAAATGACAAAATGACCCTGGTAAGGGAACGCGGGGAGCAGGCGTGCTTCACTCCTACTTCACCGAGACAGAGGGACAGAGGGCTTACCCAGCAGCCAGCATTTCCCCCCACCAAACCCACTGAGGCTCCCGAACATGGGAAGGGCGGCTGGAAAGACCCCCAAGAAATCTCCTGGTTCTCCATCCAAGCTTCAGCGAAGAATCGGCCATAACCAAGTAATACCTCACAGATGTTTCCCAACACAACAACCACCCAAGTCTCTACGGATAATTTATCTCACGCCTAGGTTTGCTATTCCAGTGCCCAACTCAAGCCCTGATTCAGCCCTGGGTGGTCATTTTAGCTGTGTTTTAGTTGCAACTAACTCCTGGTGGGAAGGAGAAAGAAATAAAGCTGGCGTGCTGAGCAGAGCCCCGCTCCTGTCTCACTGCTGCCCTGTGGCACTGGGGCAGGCTCAGGCTGGGTGACCCCACGTCACACCGAGTCACGGCCAGACCCGACCTGCCTGGCACTTCCCACCTGCTTGGGACGTGCACCTGGGGGACAGGAGTGCCTGTATCAGCCCTGGGCCCTGAGACCACCGCCCGCCGCTGTGCTCTGTGCCACGGCCGCACCGGGGGCACCTCCGCTGGAGCCAACAGCAGCCGGCTGTCCTCGGGGAAAGGAACAGACCCCAGGCACCCTCCGGCTCCCAGCTCCGTAACACAACAAGGAGAACCCGGGGGCAGCCGCCCCCCACGGCGCTCATTGCCCCTCGGCTCCTCTGCCTGAGCCCTCAGCGTGGCCGCAAGGCGCAGCCACGGACTGGGAGCACGGCGGAGCGCAGCGGTGAGACACGAGGGAGGCGTCCACAAACCGGAGGGAATCCTGCCTTGCTCCGGCAGGGAGCAGCTGCCGGCTGCAGGCAGCGCTTTGCCTGTGCGACCGCCCCAGCCCCGTGCCTCCCTGTGTGTCCGTAAGCACGGGCAGGGCAGGACCAGGGCAGAACCCAAGGGCCTGGGCAGCTCCGCAGCTCGCTCTGCCCCGACGGCTGCCCGTGCCCACGGGGGCAGCAGCTCCAGGCAGAGCCGAAGCGGCCGCAGAAAGGCTGCCCGGGCAGGGAGCTGCAGCCAGAGCTGCCCCCGCAGCAGCACCCGGCGGGCACGGCGCTGCCAGCGGCACGGGGCGCGTCCTGGGGGCGGGAGCGGAGCCCCTGAGCCTGCGGCTCCTGGCACCCAGCGGGGGCCGCTCCGCAGCGCCACGGGGGGGTCCCGGGGGGGGGTCCCGGGGGCTCCGCGCGGTTCCCGCCCCGCGGGGCTGCCCCGGCCCCGCCCCCTCGGCGCCCCCCACGTGACCCGGCGGCACGAGGCCCGCGGGAAGGGGCGGGGCGGCCCCGCGCGCACGTGGAGGGGGGCGGGGCCTGCGGCGTCACGCAGCGGCCGCGCGCCCGGCGGGAGGGGAGGGGCGGGGAGGGGCGGGGGCGGCCCCGCGTGCTGCCCCCCTCCCCCCGGTGCCCCCCCCCCCCCGCCCGCTGCCCTCCCCCTCCCCCCCCTCGCCCCCCTCCCGGTGCCGGTGCCCCCCCGGCCGCGCAGTCTCACCACGTGCGTCCCGCTGCTGCTGCTGCGCCTGCCACTCGAGGAAGCGCGCGGCCTCCAGCAGCGTCTCGATGCTCATGGCGCGGGCCCCGGCCGCCGCCGCCGCCCGCCCGCCCGCTCCTCGGCCCGGCCGCAGGCGCCGCGCCGCCCCCGCGGCTCAGCCCCGCCGGCAGCAGCGCTGGCGACAAGATGGCGGGCGGCAACAGCAACACAACGGGCGGGCGCTGGCGCGGCCCCGCTACTACGCGCCGGGCGCCCGCAAAACGCGGCGCGGATCCGCGGCTCCGCCCGGAGCGGGGCGCGGGGCGGGGCGCGGGCGGCGGGCGGGGCGCGGGCCCGGCGGCGAGGGGGCGGCGGCGGCGGGCGGCGGGGGCCGGGTTCCGGGAAGGGAGGGGGCGGGGGGCGGCGGCGCGGGGCGGCGGCGGCGGCGGCGGGGCCGGGCGGGGCGGGGCGGGGCGGGGCCGGTCCTCGCGGCGGGGGATCCGTGCCGGGCTTTGCGGGCCGCCCTCCCCCCGCAGTGCGCCGGCGGCACGCGGCGAGCTGTCAGCGCGGCGGCAGCCAATGGGCGCGCAGCACAACACGGCGTGCTGCACCGCCACATGGGCGCCCCGCGCCGCCGCCGCCCGCCTTAAAGGGGCCGCGCCGCGCCCCGCCCCGCGCCCTGCCCGGCCCCGCTGTGGGGCTGGCGGCACGGCACGGAGCGGGGCGGCCGGGGGGGGCCGCGGGGCCGCAATGGAAATCACAGCCGGGCCGTGGGGGGCAGGGGGCGGCTCGCAGCCCCGCTCCGGGCCGTGCCACAGGCCCGCGGGTCCCTGCCCTCAGCGCTGCCCCGTCCCTTCACCAGCACCCCACGGAGCGCCCCTGTGCCGGGCCCAGCTGCGGGCAGCGGCGCTGAGCTGCCGGGACCCACAGCACGGCCCCGCCACAGCCCAGGCACCACCCGCAGCTGCTGCTCCAGCCGGTCACAAACACCAAACACCACCAAACCCAGCAACCAGCCTCAGAAACCCCACCCGCGCTGTGAGAGACGCTCCCTGAGAACAGCAGGCAGTGGTCTAGGGACAGGCACCAAAAGCACAGCTCTGGCAAGGAACATGTCAGGCCCTTTCGCACAGCCGGGAGCCGTGCTGGCTGTCCCAGCGGGCAGAGCTTCCCTCCTGGCTGCCCCTCAACATCTTGTGCAACGCGTCCATCTCCACCGAGAGCTGATGTTCTGAACCCTTGAGCTCCGCGGGCTCTCGCTGCTAAGCTAGCTCCTGACTTTGGCAGCTGGAAGTATAAATCAGTGCCATTAAACGTTCATATCAGAGTGACGTCTCCTGATTAAACTCATTTATTGGCGCTTTTGGAACCACCCGGTGCAGCAGTTTGGGAGCGTGGCCAAACGCCATCAGCTGTGTGTCCGTCTGCCTCTGGAGGACGGTGCTGAGGAAGGGTTTCACTGAGCCGTTTGACCCTGTTAGCGGGGACAGCAACAAAGCAGCACGCTCGGATCATTTGGATTGACTCCGTGAACACTCGGGGAGAGTTTTCAAAACCTTGCGTATGTGCTGAAAGTACAGAGAGGTCCAACTTCTACCCCGTTACGCCCCACGCCTGTGCGCAGCAGCACACGGAGCTCAGGGCTGCCGCCCAGCAGGGCCGTGGTTAGCTGTCAAGCCAGTCGGCCTTCCCCGCCGGCTGCACGGCCTCACGGCCGCTGCTCTGGGTTACTCTGCTCCTCCCTGTCGGGCTGCTCCTGGAGACAACGCGCGGGCAGGAAATACTCGCAGGCTGCAGGAGCCTCCCCAGAGAGAGACACCGAGGTCCTGCTGCGCAGCCTGCGGCACCGCGGCTCCTCCAGGGCCTCTGCGCGGCTCTGCCAGGCTTCAGGAGCTACAGCCACCCCCCGACGGGGACAGAGGTGCTCCTCAGTGCCCCTGCACAGTTCTGATACTTTCAGTCAAATCCTTCAACTCCTGTCCCAAACGTCTTACGCTGTACTGGGGATATGCCGGTTGTTTAAAGCACAACCTCAGCTCTGGAGGAACAACCGCTACACAGCTGAAGCCTTGACCGTCTCTGTCTTCCTGTTACTCTGCTTATTTCGTTTCTGCCTGCACAGCAAACAGCTTCTCCCTGCACGAAACCATCCTCCAAATTTCGGCCCCACGTGACCGTTGGTGCAGTCAGCTCGCTCGCAGTGCTCACCACCAAGACTTCCCCTGGCTCAGAAGTTACTCGCTGCATTTCCTGGCGGGAGGCGCCTGGAGCAGGAGGCGGCGCGGGGATGCGAGAGCAGCTGGGGGGTGTTTGTGCTGCTGGCACGAGGGGGCTGAGGAGCGGCCCGGACCCACACCTCTGTGCCTGGTGCTCCCGTCCCGACCCTCGCCGCCCCTTGGCAGCTGGGGACAGGCCACCGAGTCCCTGCGGTCACAGAGGGGCGTCTGCTCCGCAGGCTTCACATGGTGATTTCGTGGGTTTTGTCTCATCGGGAAGGTTTATGGAACATCCCATCCTAGCTGTGCCTGTTGGCAGAAAGAATAATGCCTGAGTGGGAGCTTTTTACTGCCACGATGAAGTCGTATCCCAGCCAAAATGACTTTTCTTTAATTTGAAATATAGCTGGCTTTAGAGCATTTGGGTAATGTAAGCTCATTAAACGTCTTTTTAAACCCTAGCTAAATTGCTTTCTAAAGTTAAATAATCTTCACTATTCACACTATTTCTAAACTTCCGTAAGAAGCTGTGAGCAGCTCAGATAACAGACCTTATGCCACTTCAGCTGAAAGCTCACGTTCTCAGGTTCTCTGTCGTCTACCAGTCGTCTCCCTCATTTTAACACTATTTGTTCTCACACGCTTGCCTGTTATTTAGCTCTGCATCCTGCTGAATGGGGAGTGACCCTGAGCGCCAGTGGCAGTGCCTGGACTCAGCTCTGCTTTCTGTACTGCAGACCCTGAACCCTCATCACCTGCCCAGCTTGGGACCTGCGGCTCTGCTCAGTGCCTGTGAATCTGCTGCGCTCTGCTCCTCCCCTGCACTGAAAGAACAGCCTCACTTTGGGCCTCTGAATAATCCTCTGGGGTCAGTACTGCTGGAAGTTGTATTGTCTGCTTAAACACTTTGTTCCTCAGGTCCCAAATTATCGCTGAACATAGATGATTACACGAGTATTTTTTCTCCTTTTTTCGGGATTCACGCTGGATAAGAACCTACACCAACCGCACTCACATGGAAGTTGGAGTTTATCTCAATATTTTCATTCTGAAATTTGTGTTAAACAGAAAAAAACCCACAAGGGTGAAAATGATCAGGCTGGAAACCTCCCCGCTGCTGTGTGCAGGGCGCAGACACGGTCTGTCCGTCCCTGACATGCCACCCTCGGGCAGCGCGGGGAAGTGCCGGCACCGGCTTCGCAGCGTCTCGGAAACCCTCCAGGCTTCTCTGGGCTTTACCCAGTCATCTCCGTCCTGTGTCCAGTAACTCTGGCAAGGCATAAGGACAGCCTATACTATGCTACGGCACACCTTCCAAAAAATCTCTAGCTGTGAGCTGGAAATATCACAAGCAGAAGTCAGCGTGTCTGCAGGTAACGCGTCCCCGTGGTTAATTACGTGCTGCAACAAAGAGCTGTGCTTCACTTTCCCTTTGAAGATGACTGAGTTCAGCTTCCAGCCGCTTGGTCTTGCTGCAGCGATCTCTGCTGGCTCAGGGACTGATCAGGACCTCCCCTGTTCCTCCCCCAGAAACTTCCGATATTTTGCAATGCAATCGTCTTGCGGTCTTCTGGGAAACCAAACGGGCTGACTTGTTGACTGCAGAGTGTATTAATACGAAACCTCCAGAAGCATTACAGGTAGTGTTTTTTCACTCTCCCCATTTTTAAACCACTCCTGTGGACACCAGAGCTCTATACAACATATTAATGTCAATCACATCAATACCATATACATTAGCCAAATCTCTTACTGCGACACCAGCCTTACATACACGCAGCCAGCCCTTTGTATGGCTTGCTGCAGCACCGCAGGGACATCATCCCTACAAGCTCCCTTTCTGGCTACTTTCTCCTTAACACCATTCAATCCCAGTAAGAAATGGGGATGCAAGAGTCTGGGCGAGTGAATCTCATCCGCCTGGCGATAGAGAGGGGTGTGTAAGCGTAAACAAGTCCAGGTTTGCTGAGCGAGGTGCCAGGGCCCAGCCAGCGAGTGCCGCTCGTTTGGAGGGGACGCGGGGTGTTTTTCACAGCTCACGCGGCCAAGCCCCGCGTTGTGCCCTGAGCTGCAGTGCCCCGACTGCCACCTCCATCGCGCAGCCGCGCCGGGCAGGGGTCTCCATGCGTGGGTGTTGGTAATGCTGGGGGTAAGCAGGCGTGGCTGAGGCTGGATGCGAGGAGCCACCAGCAGCCATCTATTTGCAGCGCCGAACAATCACTGTCAATAACCCCACCGCAAATGTCAGCCTCTGACACGGTGTCAATATCGCATTGTGGGAGGATAATGCACCGTCTTGGCAAAGGCCAGCGTAAAGACCTGTTTGCTAGCCAGCATTGTGTGCTCAGAATCCCGGGGTTTTTCATATATCGTCAGTCATTTGATGGATGGAAGCCGGTGCATTTAGGTGAGATCATTACGGTGCTGCTGAATGGCGGCGTCTGGAGTTCAGAGCAGCGCTTCTCAGACATCAGGCTGGGCTCTCCGGGGAGGCTGTGACCTCTGAGGGATGCAGGAACTGGGCTGGAGAAAATGGGAGGAAAAATATTTGCTGCTCCCTGCAAGTTCATTTGCTGAGGACTCAGCAAAAGACCACTTAATAGATGCTTCTCGTTTTTGATGATTTAACCAAAGCTGACCCAGCACCAGAGCACAGTCAACACATCCTGGCCCGCTTTGCTGCAGCCAATAAAGAGGAAAAGTATTAAAAATATAATGAAGTTGTAACAGAAATTACACACCTAGCATCAACGTCTGTCCATGACTTAAAGCCATACAGGAGTGTGTTAAGCTCTTCAGAGACAAAGTCTCTGCACAACAATAGTGCAAACGGTCTGATAATTTATATACCAACGGGCTATTTTATATTTAAATATATTCTGTAATACACAGGTATGGAGATTGAAGTTTCTGAAGAGCTCAAACCAATCCAATTTGATAAAAGTTCTGAAAAAGGATTTTATTTAGATTTATGATCAACATCTGTGCGGTTCATAAAAATACACTTTCCCTTTCTGTCTGTATGTGCTCATGCTTGTACTGAACATTTGTATACCGTAATATATGGCCATGTTAAAATGGGACGGTAGCAAAAGCAGATTTTAAGGAACAACAGCTCTAAAAATCATCCTTTGTGCTTGTGATAGGATTACATTATCAGACGCTACAAAATAAAACCTCAGTATCATAAAACAATGTCAGAAAATACGCCCCTTTTCAAAAACAGGCACTAAAAAGCAAGAGAATTCAGAGTTTGCCTGTGTCTTATAACAGTTGTTGTCCGGAGCTGTTCTGAGGAGGGCCGAAGCAATCGCGCTGCCACGATCGAGTTGAGCAGGCGATGCACCCATTAATTATTCAGCAGTCTAAAATCTAAAAATCAATGCTTTACACTGTGTGATCCAGCTTAATGTGACAACCAAAAAGCCCATTTATGAGCAATTCTAGGTTATGTTATATATGGAGTGGTAATTTGTGTCGAGAAAATGGTTGATATTAATAAAGAAGGGGGAGATTTGGGAATGTGGCCATGGGGTTGGAAAGCCCTGTGGTTGATGAGCACATCAGACTCTTAACGATGGGGCCATCAGGAATGTAAAAGAGTTTAGAGGGAACCAAGAAGGGTGATTCAGGAGACTCCATGAAGTCTTGGGTTGCTTGTTCTCCAGCTGGTCTCTTGCTACAGCCATCGCAGGCTTTTGCTGTTCCGCCCCTGGTGACCTGGACGTGCCTTTTGACCCAGGCCTCTTGGCTGTGAAAAGGAGATGGCTATGCTTTTCTTCGATCCAGGAAGAACGGGATACATAAGGCCTGAAGACCGAGTTGCTTGACAACTTAAAGCGAGACACATTGTTCAAAAGGAATGGAAAATGGAGACTTTTTAGTAATCAAGAAAAGGAATGGAAAATGGAGACTGATAAGTCATGGAACTTAAAGGATTGTTTGTTACCTTTTCTGATTTTACGTATGTATGGGTATACTCGAGTTTAGTAAGTCATGGAACTTATAGGATTTTTGTTCTTTCCTGATTGTACGTCTGTATAGGCATACTTGGGTTTAGTATGTAAAAGCCATGTTCTATATGTTTAGAATGTTTGATGTTCGTGTGTGTGTGTTGGTGGTGCGTAGACTCCCCACACACCCAACGCTGTTTACTTGCCTTTTATACCTTTTAGAAATATTTGTTTTATAAATATTATAAAATTCAGATTGAGTTGAGACCTCATTTATAACAGTTAGGTTTCCCCACAAAGCCTCCAGAACTGAAATTACGAGACAGAGCACGAGAGACGAGCCCTTGCCTCTCCTACGCCAGACACCCGTACCGCTCCGGGACACGCTGGGCCGGCGGCGTGCACCGCGCTGCTCAGTGCTGGCTCCATCCTCGCCCTCCTCCCCCTGGCAGTATAATTAATAAGGAGCTCTGCATAAAATGCTGACACAAGTCTTTTTAAATGTCCGTACTCCCTGAAGTAGTAATTCTGTTACTGCTCAAGGCCTCGCATACCTCGCTGTTGTTTCTAAGTTTTAGTGGCATGAATCACAGCAAGGGGAAGCGCTGGGCAGTGCCGGCACACTGCGACCTGCAGGACACTGACAGCGGCATCGCTGCCATCAACCTAAATAGCAGCTGTACATAAACAAACAGACCATAATAGATAGTAAATTCATCTGCATTCCCTCCAGGACAGAGCATACGATCAGGGCTTAAATAATTAATGCTCTGGGCTTATGATGTACCTTTCACCCCGGGATCTCAAAGCCCTTTGCAGCGTGCGGGGAAAGATTTTTATTTTGCTGGAGAAAATAGGGTAGAGGAAGATTAACTGATTGGCCAAGGTCATGCTGCCTTAACATTTCCTTTCTGCTTACCATTAACTGGATAGCTGCTACGACCTTGTAAAGCTAAAAGAAGGCTGCGTTTAAAGCTAACAATGTAAAGATAATCTCTCTTAAAGTGTGCCATATGGTTGTGATTAGGCAAACGAAAAGGCTGCAGAATGGCTGGTCCTGCGTGTTCACAGTGTTCTCTGGGGTATACATGTAATAGCTGAAATTTTCAGCAGAGCCTAGAGAAGTAGATGCATAACTCCCCCACTAGTTCAACAAAAAATGGTTACTCAGCATCCCTGGGCCCTGAAGACATCAGGCCTGTGGATCTCCGGACGCTTCCCAATCAGAAGAATGCAGTGACATGGCGAGATCGCAGAAGGTCCCTTCCCATAGCACATTTGATCCAGGACACTAGAGACGTCACCACAAAGCCTTAAGACAAATATTTCAGCATCGACACGGATTTTATCATCGCTACACCTGCGCCCTTCTCCTTCATGGCGCTCCCACCACCTCCCGCTGCCGCAGCCCCGGGGCGCGGTGTTGGGGCTGGTGGCAGGGCCGGGGGAGGCAGCTCGGGGCCACGGCCCTGCTCCTGCTGGCGTGAGCGAGGGAACCCGCGGTGCACGTGCTGCCCCTCCAGCAGGTTTTCAAGGGGAGGAGGATGCTGTAGCATTTAACTGTCTTTTGTCGTCGCCCTAAACTGATTCTGCAAAGCTGCGCCAGCCTCAAGCTCCGCTCAGACGGGCTCCGAGGAATGGGCTACAGAAACGGAGCCACTTGGCTTGGCAGGGAAATAAAACAATCCCTTCTCGCTGCGCAGCTCCCCCAGCAATGAGTCAGGAGGCCTGACGGAACAGAAAACACGAGTTGCCATAGAAACCCTCATGCCTTCCACCAGGAGGAGAAAAAAATGTAGGCCAATATTTCTGCTTAGCTGGCTCCTGTTCTCGGTCTGCTGCTCGGCCCGCCTGGATCCCAGGGCTGCATTAACAACCCGCGTTTGGTTTGCCCCCCGCTAAGAAGCGCCCGTGCCCCCACCGCCTTGGCAAGCTGCTGCTCTGCGTGTGCACAGGTGTGTGCATGCACACAACACACACACACACATGCACACACAGCCTCCGAGGCCATGCCAAGGGGCCGTTGTGGTGTTGCTGTGACCCAGGACTGGTTCCTGCTGCTGGAGCACCACTGGGCAGCAGCCAGCGGCACCTCCGTCACGGTCACAGCGCGGGCACGGCACGGGGCAGGCAGAGGGTGAGAACGGCAGCTTCACACAGGGTTGCTGCAGCCACCCCCCATCTACACCATCACCTCTCCTCCCCGCTGCAGTTCTGCGCCCCCGCCTCGGGCACCAAAACCCTCATGGGCAGTCCCAGCGTGGCAGGAGCGCAGCAGCAGCAGCAGGGGTCCCGCTGCCCTCTTCCCCTGCCAGCCCCATCAGGGAAGAGCTGTGCCCTAACTGCGACCCTTGGGTACAGGGGAACTTCACGGACAGCAATCGGAGTGACGGAGGAAGCACACGGCTCCGCAGCAGGACGCCTGCCCAGCCACCAAAAGCCCGGGGACGGGGCTTTCTGTCCTGTTCCACAGTGCCCAGAAAGCACAGGAGCAGGTGCGTTAACGCAGAGAGCCGCCCGTTTGTAATGGGCTGAGCCGGGGTCTGACAGCTGGAGGGTCAGGGGCTGCTGGCAACACCTCCCTTCCAAAAGGATCCTGTGGCCCGGGGGGAGGAGGAGGACATCTCGGCCTGTGCGTGATCTGTGTCACCTGAGCAGTGACGTGACTGCTAGGTTTAATATCATCCTCAACCCCCTCTAGGTAAAGACAGCTTAATGCAATTACCCACTGACTGCGAATGGAGAAACACCCCTAAAAAACAGCTCCTACAACACATTTACTTCAAGAGAATCTTGAGGGAAAAGTTTTCTTTTTGCTCTGAAATTAGGAGTGAAATCAGACCAAAGAACAATTGGACCCGCTTCACTCTTCGAGCAGTAGCAGCCTGCAGCAGCACAGAGCCCTCCTGCCGCGCTGAGAGCTGCGTGACGTGATGCTGGCACGGGCATAAACCAAAGCAGTGCTCTTATAACAGTGCTGGCGTTGCTGCCTCAGAAAGTGTCCAGTGGTTCCCATTTCCAGAAGTATCTTGCTCGTGCCCTGTAACTGGTCCAGTCTGAGTACTCGTCCCACTATACAAATGGTGACATTGGTTTGGAAATGTGAACCTCAAGTCGGGTGCAAACATTGCCACTAGAACAGCAACTGGTAGCTCCACATACACCGAATTCCCCAGTCTGAAGACACAACGAGCACAGCCCATCGGTCCCGAGGCTGCTCTGCTGCCCAGTGCCACCAGCTGAGCCGTGCCACTGCTGTGTCCCCGTGCCCACCACGCCGGGCGCTCCGAGCACCACGGGCACCACATGCCCCTGCCCCGGGCACGGTGCCTGGTCCCCGCTCGCTGCTGAAAGAGACTTCTCATCCTGCTCTGCTCACCCTGCCACCCTTCGGTCTGTTGCTTTTTTTTTTTTTTTTTTTCTGTTTCAACTGCTTGTTTTCTGTGGCAAGATTTGCCTATTTCAGCGGTACCTCACTTCTTTGTACTTATGTAGTACAAGCAGTTACTGGTCTTTTTTTACTTTTTTCTACTGCTTTTTCTCATGGATCTGCAGCGGGAGAGTCAGTAGAGCTCAGGATACCATTCACTGTGTAGGTGTAACAAAAGTAGAACAAAATTTAAGACAAACTTTGCAATGTTTTCACAGGGGAAGGTAGAGTCTAATTCTGTGTCTGCCACTCTGCCTGGTTCAGTATGTGGGACACTTCCCTCTGGGAAGGAAGATAATGTAGAGTTAAAAACTAGAAGTCCTACATTTACTACAAGGTGAGAACTTCAGAGTACATTAAAGCCCTATGATAGTTTATGGAGCAGTGTTCTTCAAAAGTGTAAAATGACAATACTGAAGAACACATTTCTTCCAGTTTCCATCATACTGTTAAAAAATTTTCAAACAACGGGAAGTTTGGGAAAGTCCATGCAGTATGAACCAAAGCACAGCACAACACGGGCAGCCCCACAACAGGTTTTTCCCCAGGCTGGACCTTTGCCAGGTCCCTTTCCTTCTCGATGCGCTATGTTTAGTGCCCGATCTCTGCCGCAGGACACTCACGTCGAAGCGATGCCACTACCCCGTGTTGTGTAGCGATGAGGCTGCTTCAGCCCCTGCCAGGGGAAGCAGCTCGCAGGCTGCTCCCCGCTCCGTGCCAGAGCTTGGTCCAACCACAGCTGCCTTCCCATCCAGCAGCCACCACTGACAAGGTGCTGTGAATCTGATGAATCTGATGAGTTCTTTAGAGCCAAGAAGGTCTAAATTTTGCAAATGTAAAACCCAATCCCACAAACAGCCATGCATATTGATTTGCTGCCCTAGTTCTTTTCAAGGGGCAACTCATGAGTGACTTCAGTCACTTAATGAACCTAGGCTGAAATCATAGTGATAATCATAAACATGGAGTTTGCCATTTGCAAAGTGGCATTAAATCTTTAAAAATATAAAATTCCACAGAATTACTACTGAAAAAATCCTTAGTTCAAAGCAAAACCAAGTATTTCTGTTCGCAGTTCTAAAAACTGTGGGAGGATAGATCCCCTTGATACTGTAACCTACCGCTGAGCAAGGTGCCTACACTCAGTGCACAGGACTGTGATCCTCAGGTCAGCAGCAGTGCTAAAGCTGAGCCCATGCTTGCTCACTCACTAAGCTGAAGTAGATCTTCATCGCTTTATTGCTTCCCAGCATCCTCCAAGAAAAATAAGAAAAGCACTGAAAAGTTTGCTTCGCAGAGCTGAAGGTAGGAAGTGAGAGCTCTCTCCATCTCCAGATCTCTGCTAAAGAGAGCATTTCTCACCAAAATAATCTATGAATCCAAAGATGCAAGGTCAGCAAGAAGATTTAAGTCATTGTAACAGCAGAGCTAGAAAGTAACGATATGCAAGCATAGGCGTTAGGTTTGTGTTTACATGGGAAAAAATAATATAAAGATGAACCATGGAGGAAACTCTCTGTATGAGGATAGGTGACAGGCAACCAACTTCTTAACACGCCAATTTTAAACATCATTCTTTGTTTTACCGAAATTCCAGGAGTTATCTCATATAGAGTGTTTTATGTGTTACAAGGAAGAGAGGTAATTGGTGAGTGATCAAAGATTTCTGCCTGGTAATTTGCAGTCAGTTTGGGGCAGGATTCCTGTGGAGAGGAAAACCAGCTAACAGTAGGAAGCTAAACGATAAAAAACTCCTACGGAGGTGGTTCTCCATTCATCCACATCTCCCGTAAAAATGCAGCAAGACGTATAAACCTGCTGTTCTGTGAAGGGCGTCAGAAACGCGGCTCCTTTGTGCTGCTGCAGTGAACCTGCTTTCTGTCGGGAGAATCCCGATTCACAAAGGAGTTTTTCGCAGCTGTGAATCCTCCTGGATGGCTCGAGGCACCCACAGGCCACGAGTGCTCCTCTCGCTGGGATGTGCTCCAGGGCGGCGCCTTTGGCCTCACGTTCCCCTTCCTGGGTCAGGGCGAGGAGCTACTGCTGCCTTCATTGAGCAGTACGGCCTGGGTCATTAAAGCACTGCCAAAGCCAGGATGTAATGAGCGGCGTGGTTGGCACTCCGTTCAGACTAGCAGAACAAAGGCATTCCACCAGAAACAACCAGCACCAAGGGGACACATGCAGGTGGCCGAAGGGCTGGCTGTGCTGGGCACCAGCCACACTTCTGACAGCTTTGGCCAAGGAGTCGGCAACCCGCACGGACCAGCCAGGCAACAGAAGCACTGCTGTGAAAGACTTGCCCAAGGCCAGAGAGCTGACCAGGCCCCAAACCTGCCTTTTCCCCGAGCCGCACACTGCCTTACCGCAGGGCCGTGCCCTCTGCCTCCCTCCATGTCCTGCTGGAAGCAGCTGTGTCCCTGTGGGGCACCTACTGCCTTAACCATCAGCGCTCCGGGCACCACAATGGCTTCATGATACCAAGAATTAAAAGGAGATGTTTCAAAATAATGGAAGGCATGCTGTGCTAGTGATTTCAACTGTTTTTAATAAACCTAGATCAATTTTTTCTCCCACTTTCTCCAGATTTGAAAGCTCAATTAATTTTGTGCTACAGCTCTGTCTATCATTTCAACCACATGTGGCAGAGCAAGAATTCATGTGAGACAATAGTTAATTTTTGGTATCTTCTGCTGCCTAATGACAGGTGTGCTGTCCTAAATAATTAGCTTTCCAAAAGGGATCCCCTTAACCCTTCTCTAAAACCGGTTAGCGATCTCGGTTTTACTTCATTAAGCTCCTGACAGCTCAATGTACTCACATCTGTTACTGTTTGGTAGTTCGATTCCAAGAACACAAATCGCTTCAAGAATTGGCAATGAATTCATTCAGGCTCGTGATGCAGATCAAAATCCATCTGTTTACTAATCAAAAGCCATATTTTACCCATGGTATAACAGTGGTGTCAGTGATATCGTAACTTCAGACTTTCTCTCTGCCCTAAAGGTAGTACTCTTAATTTAAGCTATATTAATTTGAATTAGATATTTAAAATGCAGGTACTCTGCTAGTCAGGCAGCTTGTATACTGGAGTTAATCCATCTGTTTGCACTGGGCTGGGTCTTCAGGCATTTTTTACCTACAGGCTTAACCTGGAAGCTTGTACCTTCATTTTATTTTTATTTTTAATTCCAGGTAAGACCTTGCCCTGTATAGTCCCACCTTTTTATCATTTAACTGCAGCAATGAACTCAGCTCTGCGCTCTCTGCAGATGGCTCCTCTTTCTGCATCTTGCGACATAAACAAAACCTTCAGATCTCAGATGCATGGCATGCTTTGTTTTCACCAGCACTGCATACTTCATTTGTTTAGGAAGCTGGTAGCTGTACAATGAGTAAGGCAGGAACAGAAAATGTTCCGAAGGACTGAACTACATCTCTAGCAGCCATTCTGTTCACTAGTGTGATGTGTTTTGTCTCCAAGTGAAATTTCAGGCCTTGCATTTTAACAGATGTACTCCCATTGTAAGAAAAGCAGCAGAACATTTAATAGCTTAAATAGCTGTAGAACACTGAATTGGGTGCTGCGATCCAGCGTGGCATCCAGTTTCTATTGCACCAATCACTGAAAATATGATACTAAATTATATCAAGATGGAAACAATGTGATGAATCAAACAACAGCTTAAGTTTCCAATTACTTATCCCCACAATGTAAAATATATTGCCTTCCCCAACAAAATTTACAGCTGACTAAGGTCTGTGGAAGTTCACCTTAGCTCAGGTGATGCCAGAGGAATTAACAGAACTGCAGCTTCGCAGAGCACGAGGCAGCCCATGCATGCAGGGCTTCTGCCTAGAGAAGGCTACAGGCTTGGAGACTTCTGTCTGTGCAGCTGGGGAATTCAAGGGGAAGCCTATGAGGAAACGAAAGATAATTTGTTGAGTACAGGGCAGCATGCTCTGTACAAGAATTCCCTCAGATGACTGATGAAAACGCCATCCTTTTAGTTTTGACATTAGAACATACACAGCATATTCTAATCAAATACTTGGCAACTGAAAAAATCATGCAAAATGCAACAATGCTTTCTATTTCTTTCTGCAAATGAAGGTCAATAAAACCTACAGAGACCAGATAGGAGGTATACGCTCAAATTATAAAGCAAGTTTGCAAATTGTCTCTTTCGGTTTCTTTCCAAAAACCGGGGCACAGTTCATGCTAAATCTGGGCAAACACTGCAAGATCTAGTCCAGGGGAAATGAGGAAGAATCTCAAGTTTCAAGCTGTTTGGTTTAGCCTGGGAGGGCTGAAGAGAAACAACAGGGATTGTGATGGGTAGGACCTGGGTTGAAAACACTTCATTTGGATTTGAAATGGGGAGGATTTGTTGCACAGGCACCCTGACATCAGATCTCAGTGGACACCACAGAGAGTTTTATAGAACCACAGAATCACAGAATTGTAGGGGCTGGAAGGGACCTCAAGAGATCATCGGGTCCAGCCTGAAGGGTTGGTCCACAACAACTCCAAAACCTGCCAAAATAAGAAATAGCAGTTAGCACTGCAGAGGCCTCACTGCTGCTGACAGCGGGGTGGTAAAGCACTAATTTTACATCGCCACAGCATCAACTGTGAAACAGGCAGTGGCTGGATCTTGGCAAAGGAGCAGCTGCATCAGATCTACGTCAGATTCAGAGCATCTGAAAAAAAAGTCCTGCTGAGATGGACAATTGCATGCACGTGGGCAAGGCAGATGACAGCTCGTGTGAGAAATACAGGCCCACAGAGCACTCACTAAAGGCCAAGGACTGCAAGGGGTGTGAGCCCCGCACTCTGCGCAGGTCTGATGGGAAAGAAGATGCAGATGAGCTGCTGAAGACTTCATATTCTTCAGCATGAGAGATGGACATAGGACAGTGACTTTTCGGCTCTTCATCTTCTCAGAAATGATAAAAGAACAGACCACCAACACTGACACGGCACAACAGAAGACAGACAGAAGAACGAAGGGAAAAATAGTGAGAACATGAGTACATTACTGACTTGCTACAGCTGCTCTGTGGAGCCAGGCAGGTTTCTACACCAATGCAGATGAGGACATCCTTAGATTTATTTTCCAAAATGCAAATCTGAAAGAAGGAATTACATTGCGTGACGTGACAAATGAGCACGTGGCTGGATGTGTCAGCTTCTAGCTGCATGAGGTGTTTTGGTTTTAAAGGGCGGGTGAGATTGTAAAATTATGCCATATCATTTGCTGTGCCCTTAACTATGATCCCTACAGCACCGTCAACGGATAGCAAATGTAGGCTTGTCAGAGGCTATTACAGGATAATCACCTCTCCAAATGCGAATATCTGCAGACATTAGGGAGCATAATTCCCCACAGAGTTCATTCATCTAGGAGGCTGCATCCTCGCAGCAGCCTAGCTACTAGGAGGTAAAAGCTACACAAGCGGTCCTCTGGAAAGAAGCCTTAGGGAGAGGGAAGGGAAAGGAAGCAGTTCTAGACTAAAAGGAAACTAGCTACAGTAGAAGGTCAGAAGACACTGACAAAATCTTAGCTGATTTTTGGAGACACAAGAAAAACAAAATAAGGATCTGCGTTAAGTTTTCTGCAGGTTTTTTATCATGTCTGCTATGTGGACTGTTAGTATTTAGGTTTGCTCGTGTTCTCCTTTACTAGTATTTCAGAGAAAACAGGGAGGTAGAGGCTGCACAGTTTTGAAATATCATGAGTGAATTTAATACCTATTATTAAAGCTTTAGAAGGCAGGGACTAACAGTGCCTAAGCAAACAGACTGTGCAGCTCTCCCTGCCAAAAGCAGGATCAGGCACTTGGTTTGCATCTGGAGCGTACGACAAGGGGCCCAGAGCCAGCCAGACAATGTTTCTGTGCAGATTCAGCAAGCCAAGAACATGTGGGACATGAGGGCTAGACTGCATACAGCAGTTTAGAGAGCATCTGCTGGGAGAGAAGCTAATCCAGGATTATAACGTCTTGTTCAAACTGCACGCGCTTTGAGAGCAACAGGACACACTTGCAGCAGGTGTTTTCCCGATGAAATTTCCTTTGCACACATCCTAGTTGAAAATGCTCAATAGGAACAAGTGTGTGTGATGGACGATGAAAGAGAGCACCGGAACTTCAGACATGAAGCACAATGGTGGTTTGATTCATCTGAAAATACTTGCATTTTTCAAGTGGTATTTCTTCATTTCTCTGCAGAATGAATACATACGGAACTGCCTGGCAGATTTAACCAAAGACTTAATTGATTCAAAATCAACTTTGCCCATTTCTTGCTGTTGTATTCTAGTTGCAGAGTAACAGCTTCTCACCGACCTCACATACGAGTGGCTCCTATGCTCCAGCTGGGAACACTTACTCTGGAGTAGCTGTTCCTGCAGAAATTCATCCACAATTACACCCACCAAAAGCACAGCCTGTAGGCTCTTAAGATGTATGTTAGGTGACCAGAAGTATTCTGCATGATAGCAGTGCCAATGGCTCTGTAAGGATTATTAGCTAAATTCACAGCATTCAAGTAGATCTAATACCTACTAGAAAAATTTAGTCCTGAAGAGGGCAGTAAGAATTATTCTTGTCCAGAGATGTCCACCACAAATGAAATTATTCATGATTATTAATACAAAATAGTCACATAAGACGGCTGGTACCAGACACTGGACCATCAGTGCTCTTTTATAACAAAATATGAAATACTGAAAATAATAATTTGAACAAATATGCTACAAGATTGAGGCAAACTACGCTTTCCAGAGTTTGCTAGCCACCACCACATAATTGTTAACCTCTTGTACATAGCATAAATATTTTAATGTATATTAGGATGAATTGTGTTGTATTGACTGATCCTATGATTGAATCAACCTCTATTCTTTCTGAGACATAATTTACAAACTGATGAGTAACACTAAGCAGCTGCAAGTCAACGTCACAGACATTTTAATGTGAGTTACAATAAATTTTGCGGTTAAGAGACAAAAAGTTATAAAAAATATAGTTTTAAAAAATCAACAGTTCAGTAATTGTCTGAAGTATGGGTACAATGTCTGAAAATTCTGACCACTGTATGGTCAAAAACAGGTGGAGATATTTTGTCAGCATAGATCATGAACCCACAAACTGTGATGCTGGATGGAGCTCCTCTGAAGTCAGCACAGAGCTCTGTAGCTGCAATGAATTGCAGCACCGAGGCCATCAGTGAATTCTTGACCCTACGAAAAATCCACAAAGTTCTGACACTAATTATAGATTTCACCCGTTATTTCCCTTGATATATGGTAAGCCTGCTAGATCCTAGTTTATTCATACCTGAAAAGAAAGGCCTAAGGGATTTTACAAGATGGTTAACCTATGACCACTACATTAAGGCTTCAAAACAAATGTAACTCATTTGCTCAGAGATGACAGATTAATAAATTGTTCCACCTCATTATCCCTGTAATACCTGACGGCATGGCTTAGAGGGAGCCTAGCAAACGACACAGGCCAAAGGTCAGCACTCCTTTTTCAAAAACAAGGTTATAAACCTTAATACAACCATAAATGATTCAGTGAATTTATAAAAGGACAGTAGGAATACTAGTTGGGGTTCAAACAATGCTCATCAGGGGAGCGGCAGATCAGGAGGTGACACATGGCGACGGGAACGGGAACTCATGCAGCTGTACCCGACACTGTGCTGCCAGCGCCGCGTGCCAAGGCAGCTCCGTGACCTGCGCCCCTCGGCCGCTCATCGCGTGCTGGTGCCACCAGTAACCAGGAGAGGGTATCGCCTCCTGATCCCTTCGTGGGTTGGCACATCAGTATAAAATAACAGAGAACAAACAGCAGATTGGACACAGTCCTGCGGCTCCAAAGCCATGAATCAGGATGAAGACTCTCTTGAGTTAAGCTTTGAAATAATACCTCATTTTTAGCGGTTACGCTTTTGTGTTTTGTAATGTGCCTACAAATCTTTGAGCCTGTAGGGTCATATTTGCAAGCTTTTATCAACAACTGCAAAAACAAAAAGGATATTTGAACTCACAAAACTCTTGCCTGCAGGAGTTAAGGAAAAAGCAGATATCATGAAAGCTGCGATGAAATTACGAGACCTGGAAGCCAGGAAATACAACTTAAAATACGAAAAGATGAGACTAGCTACAAACACGCCGAGGTTTACATGTTGATTAGACTTGGAAGAGATGCTCATAAAAACAGAAGGTAACAGGGAAAAAGGTTGTGGCTCAAAATAATTATTCTTTATGGTAACAGCCATGCATTTTCTATGCAGGCATGTGTAAACATTAATGGATAATGTGTAGAATAGAGCAGGGCAGGGAAAACTACATAAGTAAGCAAAATGCTATTTTTTTTTGAATTACTTCTATATATCTGGAAATAGGTGAAGATTTTCTAAACTGTAGAGTTGACAATTTTGAAATGATTGTAAAGACAGCTGAGTGCAACAATTTGAATAGCATGCAGGCACACCACAAGCAGCATACAGACTGTCATGCCAGTATTATGCATGGAACTAAAAAAAAAGCTTTTTGTTTCCAGCTTCACAAATGAAAATCATCCAAACCATCAGGTCAGGAACCTCTGTTGTGCCAGGCCTGACAAGTAGCATGAAATAACCTTAAACCAGCCAGAAGCAGTGAGTGAGGAATTCCCCTTGTGAAGGGAAATTGTACTGGGGCCTGATGATAGAGGTCTAGGATGTTCTGGTGGGTAAAAAGAGAAGGGGAGAAGAGAGAGTTCGTTTACATAAAAAATAAAAATAAAAATACTGAAAAGACACTGCCAGGATATAAATCAAATCTGTTCCTCTTCAGGTTTAATGCAGACAGGCATTTGTAAACCCAGGGCTAAGATGCTGAAACAGCTTTTAAATGGCCTTGCTCTCCTGCAAAGTCCGAAGGAGCTCAGATACAGAGAACCTGCTCTTTGCTTTTAGGCTTCTTTGCACATTGGTTAACGGTGTAAGGGTGACTGCAGCAACCCATTACCAGGTCATACTCTATTTTGCTGCTAGGAACTGTATGAGGTAGATAAATAAAGTTACTGGAAATAAAGATGCCATGAAGAAACAAACATGTAATATTCTGCTTGGCAGTAAATAACACTTGTTATCAAAGCACCTGGCAATTTTAAATTTTGTTATTTGTATCTTTCTCAGATAAAATACTGAAAATTTTAAGCAGAAGGAACTTCTCTGGAGAAAGAACTGTAGTAGAAAAGGAACACGATCAACCTCAGTCATGCTACAGATTAATTCTTGATGCCACTTGCACTGAAAAATTACTTGTATTTCACCTCCCTTTTTCCAAAGGTCTTCTTCCTCTGAAAAGGAATGTTATTTTTGCTGTTCAATTACATTTAACCATTTAGTCAGATTGAGCTATATATAAACGTATGGACTCTTGTTTCAGATTCCCTTACTCAGCTTTTACCTCATGAAGAGAAGAGCTGCGTTCCAAGGTCACAACGGATTAATCTTGACCTGTGAACCTTGAAAGTGTAAAGTCTTAATCTAAATGTATTACTCTACATAGTAAAGTGAAATGTGCTCTGCATCCATGACAAATAATGAACTGAATTTTTCTGACTTTACTCCTTAGTTGTTAATTAAGCACTTAACTACAAGATCTGTTAACTCTTCAGTGCTCTTTGGATAAATTATCTGTCTATAAATAGAATGGAAAAGTTTGGCCCTTTGTGCAGGTGTGATGGAGGTATCTCCTCCTCGATTATTTTACAAGATATTTTTTGCTGAGCCTTGAGGATGCTCATGGTAGAACTGCCATGGGCATGCTTTAGCCTTGTGAAGAGTATAGCATTTACAAATATACATGTTTAAGGCTTCAAAGATATATTATTTATATATGTATATATATATATATTATAATTATCATTATATAATATTTTATAGGTATATATATTATTTTTCTTAGAAGATTTTTTTTCTAAATGGGTACTATCATCATGAATTCATATGTACAGCAAATAAAGTAAAAAACAAAACAAAACAAAACAAAAAAACCACCATGACTTACATCACTAGGCACCCTTCAGTTAACCAGAAGACATTTAAGTCAAAACAGATTTACCAGGTGCTTCTTGTAACTGTAGCCAACGCAAACATTTACGGTCGTGACAATGCAATTAGTTGTGCTAAACAGACGCTGTGAAATCATTTCAGAATACATTAGGACAGTCCTACATGGGTGTTTTCAGCAAGTAGATACCTTATTTCCTGCAGATCTGAGGCCCGACACCAGTGGAAATGTAATAAATCTATTTTTATCTCTCATCATTCATTCTGAAGCACTGACAGGCACATTAGGCACTCCTGTCTAAAATTAGTTCTGTTCATGCTGGAAGCAGCCATTTATTCTCTCACACAATTTGCACGCTTAATATGGGAAGACTTCTGGGAGACGTTGCACTGGTTGTGCCAGGTCTCTCTGCAATACCCCGGCTAGTTCCTGGAATACTGTCCTGCTATTATAACCAGTGTCCTAAAGCCTCGCGAGTGGCACGTCGTTAAAACTCCCGTTAACCTGCAGACCGCTGCGGGGCTCAGAGTGGCAAACCAGCTCTCAGGTAACCGAGCAGTCAGATAAAGGGATGGTTGCTTTAGGAGGTGCCAGGCTTTGACCCCACAATTGCATTTTGAAAGCAGAAGGTGCCAGGGTCATCCCAAGCAGATCCTTCCCCAGCAGCACAGCGGTGGCTGCAGCCCTCAGCCCCGGCAGCGGAGCTCCAGCTGCTCCCTGCTGGCCCACGGCCTGCTGGCGGTGAGCACAGCCTCCCCGGCACGCTGCTCAGACCTTGCAGGCACAGAGGAGCCCAGCCTGTGACACGGCGCTACCAGGTCTGCACCTCACGTTTGCATTTCCTGATTTAAGGCCACGAAGGACCCCGGGAGCACACTGCCACCTCCCAGCCCTCGAGCCAGCACCACGGCCGCAGTCCACGGCCCCAGGTGTGCAGGGGCACGCACCCAGCCCCACGCCGGGTGGCACGGCGCACGCCAACCTGGCATCCTGCGGAGGTGGTCACCCTCCCTGCACACCCCAACCACCCAGTGCCTCACTGCAACAGGAGCAGACAATGAGCATCTTCGCTGTAATTAATTCCGTGCTCAAATTAACTATAAATAGCTACAGTAAAATGAGCCATAAGCTGAGAGATGAATGATTTCCAGTCTCAGTTGCTGACTTCACCAGAACTAGGCTGATCAAACCCAACAAGCATTTGACACAAACCTCCCTTCATTCAGCCTGGAGAAGAGAAAGCTCTGGGGAGACCTCACTGCAGCCTTTTGATACTTCAAGGAGGCTTATAAAAAGGATGGAGGAGGACTCTTTACTTGGGTAGATAGTGGCAGGACAAGGGGGAATGGTCTTAAACTAAAAGAGGGTAGGTTTAAATCAGACATTAGGAAGAAATTCTTCACTCAAAGTGTGGTGAGGCATTGGAATAGGTTGCCCAGAGAAGCTGTGGGTGCCCCATCCCTGGAGGTGTTCAAGGCCAGGCTGGATGGGGCCTTGGCCAACCTGGTCTAGTGAGTGGCATCCCTCCTGTGGCAGGGGGGTGGAGTTAGATGATCTTTAAGATCTGTTCCAGCCCAAGCCATTCTGTGATTCCATTTTCTGCTCTTAAGACTTAGCCTCTGTTACAAAGGTCTGTCTAGCAACAGAGGGTTCCACCAGCACCCAGTGTCCTTAGTGAGACTCATTTAGAAAAACAAAATAAGATTTTAAACGAGGTGTCAATTTGTGTTGAAAGCTGTCCATCACCATAGGAGAATATGAAGCAATTCTTCTAGACACTGTGATTTCACCACCATCATCCCAGGAGAACAAGTGCAAAGTTGGCAAGTTTGTGCCGGTCACAAAAGTCTACAATAGTTAGCATATTATATACATTTGCTACAAATTCTACCTGATCTAAACCAACATAACATCATCATTTTTGGATCTTCCATTTGATATGATTGCTACTATTCCTGTGGTTGGGTTGATCAACCACTGGATGTCACTATTAGTCTAAATATATAAACCCAAATAGCATTTGTTTGGCATTAGAAAATCTTTAAGGACACGGTGAATCTGAGCACAGCAAATAACAATAATATTTGAAGATGCTGAAAGCATTTGCTGAAGTCTCTCGTTTGTTTTAACTATATGGTATAAGAATGCCTGATTTAATTTTTTTTTTTTTCATTTTTTGGTAATTCATTTACAAATCTGACAGCAACTCATATGTTCTCAATTTCACTGCTCTACTGACAGCAACTTCGTGTCCTGTGCCATGTGCTAATTTCTATGGAGAACCAGCATCAGAACCCAGCATCCTGCAAAATGTTCCTCCCTTAGCACCAGCTACGCTGCTGGCTTTTCCTAGGGATAAAAAGTACCTTCTCCATACCTCTGGCATAGCTCGCTGTCTCCCTCCCATGGACAGTGCAGACAACAGATGCCTTCAAGTTTTCAACCCCAAATTTGATTCTGACTGATGAAAATGTGTCCAAAATCACAGATACACAAAACGTGCCAAATTCAGGAGCCATCCAGATACACCTGTGAATTAGGGGAGGAAAAAGGGAATCTTTTATTCTGCTTCTTCTAATATCTTCAAGTACCAAATTAGAGGAAACCAAGCTAAACTAAACAAATGTTCTTTTGCGTGGGGTTAAAAAACAGATGATCTGGTTCCCCAGAGGGCGAGAAAAGTTGCACAGGCAAAGTAGAATGAGAGAGAATAAGTATAAAATCACTGAACAAGGTGCAAGGCAATGGAGAATCCAAGCCAAGGAGCATAAGAAAGACATGAAAATTGAAAATACAGATAATAATAATAACAATAATAATAATAATACAACTTTACCAATTAGATTATATGAATCTTACTTTCATAAAACTTCATTTTGGCAAGGTCCTAACTATACTACAAGGAGAGGCAGTTTCAGGCACTACAAAGCAGAGACCTGAAATGGCAGCCCTGAATCCCTTCCCACACACTGACAGGGAAGCTGTCTTGGGGCAAAAACTGGCTGGAATTCGTTTTGCACAGGGTGGGAATCTGCTGTAAGGAAATACTGAAACATTCAGTGTTGATGTTCAAGACCAAAACAAAACAAAACAAAACAAAATCTCTCTTGAATGTCCCACCAAAGGCAATAAAATACCTGGTGACAAAATCCCATACTAAAAAAAAATCTAGACAAAGCTTTTCAACATATAAATTTAAAGTTGTTTTTGGAAATGAAGATAAACATTAGAAAACAACTTTGAAAATGAAAACACCAGTCTGATTCTCACTAGCCATTAAAACTAAAAAAAAAACAAGAAAAGAAAAAAACAAAAACAAAACAAACCAGAAAAAAAAAATAATGGTGGCAACTGCTTTTAAGTCAGTGGTACACAGCTAGAATAAATAAGATGAAGATCAGGTCCCTTTCCTGACAGTCTGTACTTCTGTGCATTTATTTCCTACTGTAAAAGTAATAATAGCATGAGTTTCCAACACCTCTTCTACCTAAAACACAAAACCATTTAATTATCCAAGTCACTTATATGAAACCATTTCATCAGAAGCTCTTTATCTCAGAGAACAAGATCCTTTGAGAGCAGCTCTCACAAAAGGGACTCCAGGCCAGGGCAGGAGACCACTGCAAGGTCACCTTTCAGACTTCATTGCGGTGATGTGTGGGGCTTATACCTGCCACAGCCGGTGTGCTGCCCTTCACTTTGCTCTGCTGTGAACTGCCTGATTGCAGCTCCGTGCTCCTCGTGCTGCAGGAAAGACTGAGCATCAAACGCATCTCTTGCAGCAGCTCAGAGCAGGTCGATTATGTCTCTGCTTAGCCAGATGTGCACAGCACAGTCCTGATGCCCAAGTGAGCTGAGTTCGGCTGCACTTTGTGGTCACTAAGGAAGAACAAGAGAAGTCTCATAATACCAACACATCATCAAAGAGGAGAAGAAAAGTATTTGAAAAAAAGGTACTTGAAACAATTTTCTTAAAAAGGATGACCAATTTGTTTTACATTTCTTTTGAAACAATTATTTAAAATAATTAGATTGCTCTGAAGCAATGCTGTAACTTTAACACATGTATAATCACTGCAAATGGCATTAAGAGCTTGTCTACAGGCAAATTGCATTGCTTTAATTATAATGGGATAGTTGAAGCTGAACAAATCCCCACGTCCAGGTATGGTTGACAGAAAGGAAGGGAAGTTACTCCAGAAAGCCTAAAACGTGTTGGGTTTTCCCTGACATTGCTATTCCATATCTACCCAAAACAACTGGAAGCAAGGTCCACGCAGCCCAACCCACAAACCCACCATTGAAGCAGCGCTGAAATTTTGCTACATTTAAGCTTGAAAGAGAATGTGAGCAAGCGCCATTCCCGCTGCCATTTAACAGTGCCTTCCTGCAGGTTGCACAGGGACTGGGGAACAGGGGCTGGTGCATGGGGAGGCTTTGCAGTGCTAGGACCACCCCCCCTGCAGCCGGGGCGCCGAGGCACAAGGCAGCCAGCCTGCAGGGCCTGCGGGAGCTTCCCCAGCACCCAGCGGCGCTTGCGCAGCTCACGGCAACACAAAGGCTCGTGACAATTAGATGCCTGCCTTTAGCTAAACCTGCAGCAGAGTGCACGTGAACTGGTCAAGAAAAAAAGGAATTACAGGACACAAGCAGATCGTGGAATCCAAATCCCGCGGTTTGCCCCGTGATTACCGCGTTACAGGACTTTGAGCGTGCCTCACTCCATCGCCAAGCGCGGGGGCCTCGGTCACGCAGGGGCTCGCACAAGTCGCTGCACCAGCCCCAGGACCAGCAGGTGTGTTGGAAACATAGCGGCGAGTTTCGGACCAGAACACTGGGGAACTTCCCGTTCTGCAGACACTGTCCCCAGATCAGAGGAAACAGATTTTATTAAAAATAATTACAGAGAAAGCCATTACAAAAACTTCCATCCACTGGAGTTCATGGCAAAATTCGCACCTAATTTAGTGGAAAGAGAAGTGAGTTCAGATCAGCTAACTACCTGCACCAGGTACCGTCTCAAAAGCTGAAACTAGAAATGAGACTGACTGACCCAAATACTCAGTAATTACTTAGTGACTATTAATGCATCTATTTTTGAGTGGTTAACTACAGACTTCTCAAAGAAACTTGATCACCAGAGATGGAACTTTAACAAGAGGGCACTTTTTAATGTATTTCAATCTGAGGCATACAGAACCACTAATCATTGCAGTGAAAAATTAGGTCAGAGTTATCCCCATCTTCCCCAAAGTGCTGTAAAACCACATTTAAGTGTATATATATTTAAATTAATAGATACTCATACATAATTTTTACTCTACATAGCAGAGGCGGCAAAGCACAGTAAATGCTGAATCCACTTTGCATGGTACTCACCAAAGAACAAAAGTAAAAACACCAACCACAGGGCATTTTCTGCTGAGTTCACTTTCATCCCTGCTCTCAGCAGATGAAGAATCTATACTAATTAGTGATCCCCCAAACTCCACAATTCCTAATGCACTAGGCAGCGACGGGATATTTTTTGCCTATTAGTTACTGCGTACCAGCTGCAATACAGATGGAAACACATGTATACACATCTAGGTGTTGTTTATGGTTGCACAGATCTGTAAATAACCTAATAGAGGTAAGTAAAGGTATAATATTTTCCACCAATATTTCCAAACCGCTTAAGTCTATTTCTCCCATACGTTCCTATGTAAAATCTTAAATTAGGAAAATTTAAGCACAGCGTGCCTTGAGTGGACTACATTTTCAGTAAGTGTCACTTGGCAGGTAGTAAAGCATGGCTATTTGTGCTACCTGGGAGCGTAGCCCTAGATTTGCTGTAAACATTGTCTGTGCTTTCGTATTTCTTAAGAAGCAGCCCGTTAAGGTTCCATTTTCAAATGTTTTTCATCAATAATGCCTAAAGGTGGCATGCTCACTAAACAATCTTGCTAGAAACAATACAAGACATAAAGGACATATTAGATTACGCAGTCCATGTCTCCAAATGCAGCAAAAATAAATGCAAAATGCTTTGGGGTTTGTCACTTGCAGTAGGCAACAGCTTTTACTTTTGCTTTGCCTGATCCTTTGCCAGATTTCTTCAGCAAAAACCTGCATGCTAGGAAGAATGGAAAGCGCTTGTCTGGAGGTTACACCGTGGGGAAGCAGCAGGCTGGCATTCCTCTCCTGACTTGCCCTGACCCTTACTGGGCCCTTCCTGCCTTCTGCCCATCTACTGGCGTGGGCATCCCAGCTCCTGTGCTGTGCAACTCTTACAGCGTTACTACACGGCGTTGTTATCTAATACTAATGCTAGAAATAAGTGAAGGAGCCCAAATGGACTGGGACTTCCAGTGATGTGTGACATAGCTGAAGACAGAGTTGAAATTCTTAAATTATATAATTATTCAAATGCAAGTTCTTTGGACTGCAGGGTCCCCAACGTGAGGGTGAGCTAGTGTATGTGAAGTGCTAGCTACCTCTGGACATTGCTCACACATGGAGGGATGTACAGGGAGGCTGCCTGGTCCCAGGTGTGCTGGGGGAAAGCAGTCACTCGTATTTCCCATGTAAGTACTACTAAGATTATGAGGAGCAGGAGTGCTGCAAAAATCATTTATTTGATGCTACCAACGTATTCTGAAGACAAGAAGAGCTATGTAGGAGATACTATTTTAAATAATAGTTTCCTAATTCCTTGTGTGAATTCTAGCTAGGCTAGAAGAACATCTTGAAGCTAAACCTTCTAGACAACTTTTATTTTCTTTTGGTGAGGAATTACTCATTGCAGTTCTACTACACGAGTCCGTAATGTTGTCGCTGAGCTGCCAGCTCCTCAGGGCAAGATTTAAATCAAGTCCTCTTCTGCTTTTCTTTTTTCTTTTTTTTTTTTTATTAAATCAGGAAACTATTTATATTCATTTCAGGCTTTGTAATCTTTTCCAATCCACTGTTAAAAAATAACAAACAAGGAAAAGAATACCCAAAGCTGAATGTTGACTCTAAAACCCCTTTTCCAGCCTCCTATTTAATCAGCCTTGTGGCATATTAGAAAATAGATCATTTAGTTCCGCTTCATTATTATGGGAATAAAAAAAATCTTACAGTCAGGCTTAAAGCACCTAAATACCTAAAGCCACATTCTAATCTGTAAAGCACACGGGTGTAAAACAGGCAGGCAATTTTTCATTTCCTTGGGGCACCATTGTTTATGGTGACTGGCAAGGGCTTTCTGTATTTCATCAGGCCCTTTATGAGCACACTGCCAGGCACGTGAAGCTGCACTCGCTGCATTAGTGATCGTATGTGCCGTGGTACATCCATCACGGCAGAAAATGGAAACGTGGCTGCTGAGGGGGGCAGCGGAAGGACTGACCGAAGGAAATCTGAAATCATCAGCTACCATTTGGAAATACACAGGACATAACATGACGTACACTGAAATTAACATAAATTTAGTCTGCTGCCAGTGAAAGCCACTGCAATTGAAGTAAATTGTTAGTTTTACCCTTAAAAAGTCTTGTAAAGCACTCCCTTTGCCTAACCAGGAGATGGTCACCTGTCTGCTGTCAGGGTTTCTAGCCATCAGAGAACAGAGGGGCAGGAGAGGCCCCTAGGACATGGAGAAGACTCCCATCTTCTTGTCATAAACAACAAACAAACCTACAAACCAACCTCTACCGTGTTACAGACATTTAGAACCGGGTTATGTGACACCCCTGATGGCACCTGGCTGGGCTCAATTACAGACTGCGTTCCAATTGTATGTTCCCTCAGCAGCTTTGCCAGTGGCATCTGAGAATGTGAGATTGTTGATAAAAAAAAGCCTCAAAGTACATTAATGACAAAGTGATAATATCTTTGAACTCATTTGAGTTTGTTTCTTTCACATGCTGTTCATCAACACTCTAAAATCAAAATAAACAAATGTAAATACTCCCTAGCTGAACAATATTGGTAAAAAAAAAAAACATCAATAGAGATTGAAGACAACTTAAATGGCAAAAAAATCTCTGGACCTATCTCGGACTTTTTGTTTTGAAATATGTAAAGCTGACCGTTCCTTTCTTCATCTTCCTTCCTCTCCCCCCTTTGGGCACTGTCTCCATCCGTACATACCACTGCGCTCACTGACTGCCCTCAGGAAGCTGAAGAAAAGCACCTTCTGATGGCAGCGTTCTAACAGCAGCTACACTGAAATACAAGAAGGCGGCACAGAGTCCTGATCCCTGTATATTTCACAAATGCTTGAAGAAAAGACAATGGCGTTTCTGGACCTAGCCAGCATGAAGAACTTGTTTTTGTTTTTGTTTTTTTTTCATAATACATGTCAGGACTACAATTGCCCGGCTTGCTCTCTGTGCACCCCGCAGATTGCGGCTGTCCCCAGCTCTGCTGGGGGAGCTGCGCGAGCACGCCGCGGGCAGGGGCAGGAGCGCTGGGCACCCCTGGGCACCCCATGGGTGGATGGCAGGGGCAGCAGCACCAGGCAGCGCTGCCAAGCCCTGAACTGGGAGTCTGCGTCCTGCCACCGACAAGCAGAAACTTGACCTGAGAAAGCCTTTGTCCCTTCAAGCTCCCTCGCACTGAACATCTCCTTGCGTACAGCCAGCAGGCTGGGGGCGAGGTGGGCAGCGGGTGTCGGGAGGCGAGTGGGGTGCCCGCATCCTTGCTGTTTGCGGGCAGTGTCTGAGGAACGCACGCCACAGGTAGTTATGGCAGCCACCGGCTGCTACACGGCTGCGTGGTACGGGGCGGCTGGTGGCGTGCTGGCTGCGGGGCGGCTACACGAGAGGCTGATTTCAAAACACAGACACGTAAGCGAGGCAGAAACCCCACCTCCACGTGATTGCCTGAGAGGGATCAAACGGGTGGAAACGCCACAGAGAGACACACTCCTCCCCTTGTTGCTGCCACAGCTGTGGTGGGGAGAGGGGGAGGAGAGCGGATGATGCAAGGAGCTTGGCAGCGCGCTCAGCAGGCGCAGGCTGCTCGCCTTCCGAAGAGGAGAGGCGGCCGGCCTGGGAGAGGGCCTGGGAGCAGGGATGGCTGCTGGGCCTGGGAGCAGGCCTGGGAGCTGGGCACTGGGCCTGGGAGCTGGGCGCTGGGCCTGGGTGCTGGGCCGGCCTCTGCTCTTCCTCCAGCAGCGCCCAGCCTCAGCAGCCCACCCGCGCCCACCGCGTCCGGCCGCTGCATGATTTACGCCAGCAATACCGGTTCCCAGTCACTTATTTCCAGAGCTCATTAAAAAGGGTAATTAAATGGTCGTAGTGTCCCCAGCCTTAACCCTTTTTAGAAGATGAAGTGGGTAATTAGGCATTGTTAGCTCCATTTTGCATCTATGGAAACTGGCGAGAGAGGCTAATGCAAGGTCATGGGGCTACTCGGAGTCAACTCTGGGCAATAACACACCGGTTACTGACTCTTTCACCCCAAAATATTGGGATGTTTTTGTTAATTTCGAGGAATTATACATCAAAACCACTATTCCTGTCTTATCACTGAGAAATCTCCTACATAGTGGCATTGCATGATCTGAATCAAGTCTTTGAGAGCTGGAAATGAACACTCGCCTTCATTATTTCATCTGCCAGGTGAGACAACCACCTACTCTCCATACGAGCTGGTATTTGTGTGATGTAACCAACTCTTCTTACAGCCCTCCTCTTGTACCAGTCCACAAGGAAGCAGTCAGATGTGACGAATCTGATACCTGCCCTGTGGAACTGAGGTTTCAGTTATTAATTGTAGCTGCCTAGGTACAGCCACAAAACCCTGTAGCCTGTTCGTCGGAGTTTTTCATTCACACTCACTGCAGCAGCAGTGCTGAGATTTCAGACAAGACTGTACCCTGATCACACCGTTCATGAGTCACTGGATACTGCAGTTCAGACTGCTGTACCCTTCGAGCTATATATAGACCTATTCCTACAAACTATTATCTCACTTTTGGCCAGTCAGCATGCTTCATTCATAACTGTTTATCTTGCCCTAACCGGCAGCCTAAAGGTGGAATGCTATTTTCAGACTATGAGAGGAGCTTAAAGAAAGCTGAATTTTTAAACACTCTCCTTTCCCTCATTTGCAAAATATCACGCAAGATACTACAAATTGAAAACCTCTATTTTTTCACAATATGTGTACAAAACTGACATGAATTTTCTCTACTTGCTTGTCTCAAACTGATTGCTAAGGAGTGGAAAAGACTTCAAACGTTTTCAATTTTAGCTCCACTCCTATGGAGGACAAACAAGGCCTAATAAAAGACCACTTCATGCAGGGACCTCTGGCCAGTCACCAACGTGGAGAACAACTAAATCTGATAGCCAGAGGACTGTCTGAACTATCGGATTCATTGGGCTATCCCATCTCACAAATTCTGGTTGTTTTCCAGAGCTTTCTTAGTAAATCTATGATTATACCCACATAATAATAATAAATTTAAATCTGTATTTCCCTTAAAATCTACGGAAAATCTGTAACTGATTTCAAGTTGAGAGGGGGCAGTAGACCCTTTTAGTAGTGTTTGTTTAACACAAAGCACCCTACAAAATCCACTGAAGTGAAAAAGCCTTTGAAATACAATTGCTTTTACCAAACGTTGAAACAGTAGAAAAAGCAGAGCTCAAAAACTGCCCTTATATCTAAAATTCTTCATGAGGGCTGAGTGGAGGCCAATTTCTTGCCAAGTAATTCAAGCATAGTCAAGTGAGATCCACCTGTGCCATAACACCAGCATCAGACTTAGCTCGCATTTCCTTAGCTGGGTTAGTACTCAAACACGGTTCAGGAGTTAAATGAATTGGGCAGTTTCTTTCCAATATGGACAGAACATTCCTAGTGTGGCACAGTCCTGCTCTTAGGTGCTGTAAAAGAAGAATAGTGGAGACATCCAGAATATTTAGACAGCTTTATTGCTTATAAACAAGCAAGTAAAATAAAATAAAATAAAATAAAATAAAATAAAATAAAATAAAATAAAATAAAATAAAATAAAATAAAATAAAATAAAATGATTCAAAAAAAAAATCAAGCTTTCTAGAAAAATTCAAGGCAGCTGGACACGACATAGGGACTGGTCCGGTGGTGCAGCAACGCTCCCTCTCCATTTCAGAGCTGCCTTTCTACTTGGCTTCGAACCAGTGTCATTGTTAATTGGATGCTGAGTGATGGAGCTGGCCACCTGGCACTCTGTCTGGCTCCTAGCTGATGATCAACTCACTTGGCAGGCTAAGTGGGGAACTGGCCACCTGGCTAATACGAGGGCTACAGAATTTCTGACGAGCTGATTGCCAACCTGCTAAGGCATTTTTTTTATTGTGGATACTGACAGTTACTTCTCACGATTCCTCTGTTCATCTTTCTCACCACAAGTTGTGTGTTCACAAAGGAGCACCCAGCTCATGACCCCTCCTCTCTCTACTTTCCTCTGTCTGCTATGACAGATAAAGACAGATTCCTCCCTTAATTGCTAAATGGGAATAAAATAAGCTTCTATCCTTCTCCTCCGATTCCTTTAAATTATTCCAAGCTCCCTACTCCCATTCCATCCTGATCTGCTTCTCACTATCATTCTCAACACTACAGATGAAAAATTGCCAATGACTTTCACAATCATTTTTGAATGGTGTAGTTTGCTGTCTAATTTTTAATGAGTAAAAATGCTGATATAAATTAAGTATAATATCAAAACGAGGAACAGGACAATAATTACATGAAATTCGATCCATGCCTGAAGGCTAGATTCTACACTTGCCTTGCACCCTGTGTTACTGTTAGCACTTGCAAAACCTCAGTGAGAAAGGCCACAATTTAGATTTCTTTTAACATTAATTTTGCATATATGTAAATTACTTCACATGGAACATGGCAGTTGAAAATGAAGACTGAAGTGCACAAAAATACATCAATAAAGGATTCTAGAGTACTGTCAGTGTTACAGCAAAACACTGCAAGTTCAGCTGTGAAAATCAATTGTATTACTTCAAGATCTTAAAGAAGTTGCCCAGAGCAACCCAACAACAGCTGGGACAAAATGTTACTGTTTTAATTCAGTTCCAGTATTGAGGTTGGGGAAATCTGTCAGTCAGAAGCAGACAAACTGCTAGTACCTTTTTAGAAGGACAGCAGCTGCACATCTCTGAACTTTCCAGAAACTAACCTACTTATTTTTCATAGCTTTTTTTTCTTTCAATTTTCATAAAAGACCTATCATTGTAGGAAGAGTATTTCTCTATGGCTTGAAGGTGGAAGGAAGTATTTTAGATATTCATAAAGAGAGGAATTAATGGTAAACTAATCAAGTTGCTGTCTTCACATTACTTCTAACCTTCTGGAAGCTGGACAGCTGATTTTCCTGAAGGTATCAGGAAACTCTTGCTCTGAGAGCCTTTATCAGCATGACCATCACCTCTGACCATCTTTGAGCATCTTTTTACTCTTCTTTACCTCGTGAATCTCCATCAATAAAACTAGTGGTATTTTTTGTAAGAATTTAAAGGCAAGTAAGGAACACACACACCAAACAACAAACATTCCTGGCCACCGAATGAATGTGTCTGTCCTTCAGAAGCCTCCTCCTGCAGAGCAGCATCACTGCCCTTTGCACTCATCATACCAGTTGCCTCTCAAATCACACCAGTGCTCTCTTGGAAACTTGGGACAAAAAGGATTGTGGTACATTTTGCTTTTAGCGTACCTGCAGACTTCTCTGTATTTCCAACATTTTCCATCAGTATCGGTATCTGCTTTTGGCATCCCACCTGCTCTTGGTAACAGTTGCTCGTCACACTGCAGAGGATGCAGAGCCCTCACTATTCAGTTCAGAGTTAACACTGGAGAGGCTCCTGCTTGCTTCTTTGACACCATTTCTCCAAATTGGCTTTACAGCCCCATGTGATTTCACATTGTTCCCTTTTATGTCTCACTGCTCACACAACACTGGACTTTTCATATTAAATGAAAAAAAAAACAAAACAAAACAAAAAAACAATCCAGTGATTCTAGTTGACTTTCAGCTTCAGGTGTCTAAATACCAAGCTACAAGAGGCTCTCCTGTGCTCTCTGTACCAGCGATTGAACTACCAGCTGTTAGGAGGTAAAAGCTCTTGGCACAGAGCTGCTTCCAACACAATCAGCTGGCTCAGCTCTTTTTGATCTGAGAGTTCTTTCCATTTTTCTGGTTGGCAAAGCATCCTGTGAGCAAGGACCCACATCATTTTCCAGTCTTCAACTGGAGAAGGGCTTCTGAATGAGTGCAGTTGTCATTTTAAAGCATGATATTCGGCACTGTTGGCCTTTTTATTTCCCTCATCCTAGGTGTCAGTGAAATACTTGTTGCTGTCTGCTAACAGGCTTTGGCAACTTGCTATAGACAAGGACAATAACAACCATAGGGCAAGGAATCTATTAGAAAACGTTAACATTTAGCATTATCTTACTAATGTCTGCAGCCCTATTTCTGTTATTTAGCTGTTACTGATAATATTGTCCCCAGTACTGGAGCCAAGTGCTGCCAAGCCTCTGCAACTTGCAAAAGCCAGAAAGCTTTTCCTTAGGACCTTACCAGAGCCTCCATCGCTCTTCATCTTAGTGCCCACAGCAAATGCACCAGTCATTGCTTGTTTCTGATACTCACTACAGCGGCTGATTAGTAGCTTGTAAGCAACTAAATTTTAGTTCCCTGTATGAGGCTGGTTTTCTTTAACGGGACTGGCAGCCCAGGAATAGCTCTGTGCACTCTAATACATACAGTATTGTAAGTAAAGGCAGATAATGCTATCAAGGTCTTTTCCTAGAATATAGGGATTAACTCACCTCATTAAAATGTACCCATTCTACATAGCACGATGTAGTACTACATCAGGACAACTACTGAAGCCAGCCAAAAGATATTATGCTCTGTGAGTCCTAAGATGATCCCTAGCTGTCCTCTTACTTCCCAGTATGCCGATTTATATAATCTTTTTAGATTAGCACATAGATATCATAGCACTGAGGGCTTTTAAAAGGCTAAAATAGACTGCGTGAGCTTAAATTTCTATGTAGTAAAGAAACTTGAGAGGAGAGAAAAAAATTAACTTGGAGCATGGAAAGATTCCCTTGCGGAAAAACAACCTGAAATACAAATGGCAGCTTGGACAAGGTACCTACCAGTGAAAATAAAAGAATCTAGCAGGTTATACACGCTGAAGAATTAAGTCTTAGGTTCAAGGTGAAAAGATTTTTGGTTTTACTTGAACATTTGTTCTTAGACTTTCAAAACAGATTACATTATTTTCCAGATATGAAAATGTGATTGCTGTTTTCAGCGTTTGGTCTATTTCTCTCAAGAAAATGAAAATAAAGCTATGTTGCTGGAATTGTCTAAAGATACTTCTCTACATTCATAACATGCCAATCACTTGCCCATTCCCCTACTCCTCTGTTTTGTTTTAATTAAATTTATGTTGCCAGCTTAGTACAAACCAAAACATATTTATTTCAGTTGTACTACATGCCATTAACCTGATGAATTCTAAGTCCTAAGAAATAAGAGTCCTAAGAAATATTGCTGTTGGAAGAAACAACTTTGCAGTTCAAACTTCTTACTTATGTAATTCAAGTCAGCCTCCACTGACTTGTCGGAATCTTTGGCTGTTTTACATCCTTCTGAAAAAATTCTTAAAAGAGGCAAATTGTTTGTTCTTGAAAAATTCTGAGGTAACTTTGTAAATACAACATTTCAGAATACTACTACAGATTAGATGTTAGATATGATTCACATAAGTCTTCTGCTTTATCAGTACATCAGAGAGCTTAGGGGAGACTTTTTGTTGTCTTGTACTGTAAAATGACAAAAATGTTCTACTTTAGTGAACCCTTCACTGAGCCTACTTAATAATGAAAAAGCTGCCATCTAAGATAAAAAAGTGAATACAGGTAACGAAGCCTGAAAACGGGGACAGAGAAAACTCTCCAGGCCAAATGGAAATCTACTGGGATTCTGTAAATGAACCAAAGAGGTGTTCATTCCCCCTTTTTTCTTAAGAATTAGTAAATGAGTCTCAACTAGAATTTCTTCTCAATTCCAAGTAAGAATTGTTGATTTCTAACCATGCATTAAAATAGTAACAAACTGAACCTCACAATTATATTTTTTATAATTAGTCTCACACCTTGTTCCCAGTTAAAAGTTGTAAACCTTTACTGGATAAGCCAGAGTGAGTTAAATAACACTTGTAATAACTTACGTAAAATAAAGGGCAAACACTACAGAAATCGTGTTCTGACATCCTCTGAGACCACTCTGGCCCATGTCTCTTTCAGTCTTTCAGTCATGTAATAATTTATTGAGCTATGACACTGGTCTATAAAACATACTACTACATAAGATCTTATTTTAGTACAGCTCTAACTGAAGCCAAGGTAAGTTTTGTCTACAGAAGGTTATGTCAAAGTTGAATGCTATTTTTTTCCTTTCAGATAGAATTCTACTTCTTTTTTTTTTTTTTTTTTTTTTTTCATAGAGAGCTCCTAATAGAATAGGACAATCTTTATACATTTTTAGGTAACATACATTAATTTAACACCATTTGCTTAGTTTCCTCTTCAGAATGGATGCAGAAAATACAGTAGAGAGTCCACGACAATTCACCCCTTCCAAAGCATTTTTAATTAAATGTTTTCTAACCTGGCTAAGAGATCCCACATCCTGAAGTTTATCTTCTTCTAATGATATACGTAAACATAATATGGTCACTGAGGTCACTAAATTACATACTTGGAACAGATAATAGGACTGTACCCAAGGTCTGAGAAAGCACTTGAGCCAGTAGAGTGTGAATGAACATTAACCTTCTGCTGTAAAAATTACAGTCCAGTTATGATTATTCTATCACAGTCACCGAGAGCTTTACTACTGATTTTCTAAAGAGAAGTTTTCCAATACATGTTCATATTATTTTTGTAGTGACATCTATTAAAGAATAAGTATAGACAAACCTCACAGACCTGAGTTAATAATGCAGCCATTTTAAATGCTTGAAAGAGTTTTCAGAAGAGGGTGAATGGTTTTCCCAGAAGAAGATACGTTATTGACAAAACAAAGCATGGGATAATAATCATTTGTAACTTTTCCGAAAATGAAGAGATGTTCTCTCTTTCTACTGTTTTACACACTATTCAGAATTACGGTTTCAACTAGAAGATATTAACTAAAAAAATGCAGATACTACAGAATGAATCATTTTACTGCCTCTGTCATTTATCGTTTTCAGCATTAACTGCCACATGGGTAAGGTCTGCATTGCTCTACACTCTATGTAAATAAATCTAAAAACTCTGGTAAAATTATGTTACCTATAGAAAGATCTAAAGCACATTTCTTTTTAAAGCATGAGACCACACAGTGATGTACCAAGGGAGTAAACCTTCGCAATGCTATCAAATTATTATCCCATTTTCAATAAAATCTCAGATAATTTACACAACTAGGAAAATGTTTCTCCTTTATTTATATTTTCAAATTCAGATGAATACAATCATAAAACCTTTTTTGTTGTTCTCCCACCCCAGTTTGTTCTTTGATAAGAATGCTGGGAAATATTTCTGGAGGACAATGGAATTACAATAAATATAAGCTAATAATTCCCCTTGTTGCCTTAGGAGAAACATTTCTCTAATACACTTAAACATTTTTTTTATCTTTATCTCAGCTTCTCCCAGGCAGCCAACTTTATTTGCCTCTGCAGCATTTTTTTTTATTATTTTTTTTTTATAATAAACTCTTATAGTCCTGTTTCTCATCCTAGTAGCTTCTCATCTTAGCATCCCAAGAGTAACAATAAGTATTCTAACGCCACTGTCTTCTCTCTGTATATTTGCTGTTTGACAAAAGTTAAAATCTTATATTTTCTTCTTCCACGTACAATTTTCAGTGCATTTACTACCACAGCCAATGTGGTCCTTCTTCACAATCCATTTTATGTAACATTGTATTAATTATAGCTGTTCATCAGACAGAAAACTGGGTAAAAGACAAGCTAAGGTTACTGTTTCCTTATGAGATACAGTATGAAGAACAGTCAAACTCCACTGAAGCATTTCATTACTAGCTAGCATAATACTGAATCACAGCACAACTAATGAGTATAATTGCATTCAGAAAGTTTCATTTTAAGAACGTGTCAACCATATAATTTCATTAGGGCGTGTGAGTATTTGTGCATGGGTTGATCATGGTACATTCTTATGTATGTGAATCATAACGCATTACGAATGACCCACCTCCTGGTAGCTGGGAAGCTGCAATATTCCTTCCTATTAGGAAGAGAAATTGTCCAGCTGGACCACCTTCTTTAAGGCTGACAGCAGTCCCAACACGCATCTATTTTAATTCCTAAGCCTTCTAGTTAGACCAGTAACATTCATGATGTTACTGAGGAATAGTTAGGAATTTTCTAATCTAAAGAGAATTGGAATTTTCCAGTAAAAATAAATATTTCAAAATTAAAAAAAAATGTGGCATCAGCATGGCATTTACAATTATGTTTTGTCAAAGCAACAGATTCTAAATATCTGTATTTATTTTGTAAAATGGTGCTTATTTCAATATGGTAATAGATTGTCAATTTATTACTCTGAAATAAGTCTATTAGTTAAATAGATAGTGTGTCAGGAAAAGGACATTCATTTTATTATATTTATTTATCATATATATAATGATATTATTTATCATTAAGAGATCAATATTTCTGTTCAGGAAGATATTTTTGCTTAGAAGACATGTACAACTAAAACTTGGCCTTCAGGTAGCTATTGACAAGGTTTCTTGCATCCCTTAGCCTATATATTACAAATCTCCTCTGTTAGCTTGCTAATAACTTCAGCTGCAAAATTCATCATCCTTCTGGAGAACAAGCAACTCAGTCCTCAAGTCTGCTCAGCTTACTGCTGCACCTGACTGGAACAAAAAGATGTTATGTCAATCATATGTACACAGAATACAAAGTCAGAAACCATTACCAAGTTGCCTTTATAACAGTCACAAGTTACAGCTGCACATAGGTTTTTTCATTTCCCATATCTATAATGAAAAACGCATTGTGAATAATGTCTGTCTCTAATTTTCTTGGATGAGCTAAGTGAAGATACTTGTAACATCAAAGCTGTGTTTAGAAGACAGAAGCACAGTTAGGACACAGCGAGTATTTCCCTGTAGTTTTACAGTATCTTGAGCAACAGATTTCTGCTGTAAAAGCAGAACTTTAAAGAGACTTCGGTGACTCTGCAATAGCAAACTAATATGTATGGCTAAAAGTGATTTAGAGGATAGAAACTCTTAAATTAGAAGTAAATTCTAGGTTTCTGCAGGTTATATGTAAACAACAGAATTACAAAGGAGTGAAAAATAACATGAGAACACCTTTTAAAATTAGGTTGAGTGCAATGAAACTAGCCCTTGTTGTATGATGATTATAAAAATGCAAGCAATGTCATTTAATATTGTTGGCAGTGCTTTATTATTCTAAGTGAAAAGGAATATAGTGAAAGGAATTTAGAAGGGGAGTTGGACAGTGTCAGCAGCAACAGCATACACAATTACACGTTACTATAATTAGCAATGGAATTTAAAGAATTATAAAAGCAACATATTTGCTTTGTTTTAGCTCTGTTTTTGACTCAGCAGCAATTCTATTGATATCCTCAGCAGAAGAGTTTATCTTGTTTTGTTTTTTTGTTTTAAATATGAACTCATTAAAAGGGGAAACATTGTGACCAAAGGCAAACACTCCAATACAAACAGGGCCTTAAAAAAACTTCAGAAGGCCGTTTAATCCAAAGCTGGGATAACTATGGATTAAGAGTACGTTGATGTTAGTTTGTCCTCCCCTCCTTTAATACTACTACCTCATACTAATATGCTCTGGACTACTTTCCGCAATCTTTATACTGACAAACTTTCATGGTCTAGTTGCTTTTTTTGCTTTGATATACAAATTTGCGAAGCATCACTAAACCACTCCAACAGCTCGCATACTTATTTTATTTCATTCCAAAGGTTATAGATGTAAATGAAAATGTGACGCTGAAGTACAACAACGGCTTGCACTTAGAGAACGTCAATTTTTAATTTCAGTTGCAATATGCTTAGAAACGTTTCTGTAAGATTGATGATTTATCTGATTTAAGATATCTGCATATGCATTTGCAGCAGTTTTCTATGCAAATCAGGTGCTTATGCACACAAATTATTCCAGTTAACTACAGGAGGCTGTGATGACCTGATCTGCATGTTCAGCTATACTACACCTCGAAATTAGCATGATAACCCTGTGCATCTTTTGCATACAAAAGCACGCACCCAATTAGATTGAGAGGATCTTTTACGATCTCCGAACTGCTTTACTATACTTCTAATTGAAATTTACATGCTACCGATAGAGCTTTCACTTTAACTAGGAGAAGCGTTTTGAATATATAAGGAATCATATGCTGAAAATATTAAATACATGTTTTAAAATTAAGTATATTTATCCTTTGAATAAGTGTACTTTGTACAATTTTTTAAACATGTGGGAACAGAAAACATCTTCAGGTATGGCAATAACTACCTGCAATTATGATATAACGTTATAAACATTGTGAAGGTCGTTATATGCAACACTTGTTTTCATAGCATCACAAAAATGAAACTTTTAATATCTCACTGTATTGGGGCAGACGTGGTTGAATGCCAGGCATGGCAGAAGTTGACTGTACCCCCCCTAAAATGCAAAAGAGCCAGCAGATAAGTTGTGACTTAACAAACAAGCCAGGCCTACAGCTGTCAGATAAAGCCATACTTCAAAGGTGAACAATAAAGTTTATACAAGGTCCTCTCTCAGGGTACAACCAGGAAAAACAAAAACGATAAGCTGATGAAATGTTACTTCTACCTGGACTTTCATCCTTTGGCCCTAGGAGAAGTAGTTGCTGGACTAACATGTGACTTTAAAAAAGAAATCATGTGAAAATAATAACCATAGAAATACAGGCGGGCGAATCAAGGTATAGAAAGATAACTGTCACTGAGAGTAGCATGAACAAGTTCTAACCTATACAAGATGACCAGTTATGTTAATAAGCAAAATGGCATAAATATAGGCGTGTAAACATCCAGTTGTAGAAATGTAAGACTAGCTGAAAAAATCATCACATTCTTTAGAATAAATCTGTAAAGGAGCTCAGCTCACTTAAAAAATTCTACTGTGATGGGCGCAGCCTTTGCACAAGGCCAAGGTTCTCAGCACTGAAACACGGTAGAGCCAGGATTTGTTGATCTTCTCTTCTTTTAATGCTATTAAGAAGGTCGGGTAGAGAGGGACACGGTTACAGATTGTTCTCTTCCTTATGTTGGTAATGTATAGGTAAGGCCACGTGAGTACTGGAAGTAGGATTTCTCAAAACTGAATTTAAATTAGAAATGAATCTGAATGCTTTTGTGCTATGCTTGGCACTGGGAACAAAAAAATTCCACATATAGGTATCTCCTCTCTGTTTTGGTTGCAAAAATAGTCATTTTCAGTATCTTTTATTGATTCCCAAGTGATGTTAAAATTCAAAAAACACAATGGCAAAAACCTCTGCGTGTAGTTCCATCCACAAAAACAATGGAGAGGAAAACTGAAGTTTCAGGAAGAGGTCTTGCTTGAGCCACAGAGAAGTCTCTGTTTACTATTGAACAAAAAGATGAGAAAATACTCACTTCTTGCGATTTGTTTCAATGACAGGGTAATGACACAGGCACACGTGCCCATTGACTCACTAAACTGAATACCAAGACACTGCTAAAAGTTAATTTTCCTTTGGTATGCTTTGGCATCTAGTCACCACCGTATTTGTGTCACCAGGATTTATTCCCAACCTAAAGCTGAGCCAATCTTTCAGTTCAGACCCGTGGAGGCATTTTGGTGCAACTTTCTGTCTTCCAAAGCTCTGCAGCTGCAGCAGATCGCGCCGTTTGTAGGTCAGGCACAGAGACGAACTTGCAACATGTAAATTAGTTCATTACAGGAGAACAGTCACTACAGATGTTTTGCTACACAAAGACGTACACAGTGAGAATATTAATCACAACTTTCACTCATGGACAACATAAATTACCAATGAATGAAGTTTTCAGTGTTTAGTAGCATAATGCCTCCCAAGGTTTGATGTAACATGAGATATGTGATCACCAGGGTCCCCGTACAGTAAAAAGTACCCTGAAGAAGGCTGGCTTGCTCTGAAGTGCAGCTGTGCACATTGTAAACGTTTACTTTAGGAATATCCTGAAGGAAAAATTGAGGCTGGCATCAGAATGAGCTACGCAATTTGGATCTACACATCCCCGCTGAGGTTATCTCCGAGTATGTTCTTTCTGTTGCCAAGGTACTCTGCAGCAATCAAGGAAACTATCAAGAAAAATCCTGCTCTGAGACTTCTTGTAGTTCAGATGTCCTGGGAGCTGGGATTTTTTTTTTTTTCATCCCAGTATCAAACGATAATATTGCAAGGAAGGCCAACTGTAAGAGGAGAACAAAATGTCCCATAAAAGTACTGGGAAAATTCATCAGTTTCTGTAAACTTAATTTAATTCTATGGGTAAACACTAATTATCACTTGGCGTATGCACCCCAAAATACTTGATATGTGACAATTTTGAGAAATTTCAAAGCAGCTTAGCCTGCTTTGCAAACTGAAGTAATGCAGATATAATTTTGTCATGCATTTTAAAGTCTTATCCTAAATTTCAGACTGTTTCTGCAGATCTCCTGCTTGCAGTTAATGGACACTTGTAGGGAACTGCACCCTGGCTGCTCAGATCTCAGTTCCTCAGCCCCTCCTGGGGGTCATGTTCAGGCAGACGGAACAAGGAGATGACTGGAGCAGCCAGCGCTGATTTACCAAGGGCAGCATGTGCTTAATGTGCCCGAGCAGCCCGACACTCTGCAGCAGGATGAGCAGCTCAATGGCAAGGTGAGAGCAGGGGATGTTGCTTTGCATTTAGCAAGGCTTTTCTGTGGTCTCCCAGTGTATCCTTATAGCCAAATGGTGAGGTATGGACTAGACGGGCAGGCAGTTCAGAGGGGTAAAAGTGGCTGAGCTGTGGGGCTCAGAGGGGTGTGATCAGCAGTTCAGAGTCCACAGGGCTCCAGCATGTAAGCGGCACGCACAACCATACAATTGAGAAAACGTTCCTCGATGAGTAACTCGAATGTGAAAAGCCTTAATTTCCTTTACCATACGAGAGGGACAGGCTCTCAGTCGCTTCCGGGCCTGCCCATTTGTAATCAGCACATTAAAAAACCCGAGCCAATGCCTGCACGTCTCTTAAGAGGTAAGAAAATGTACTCAGCACATTTAAAAATTAAAAGCATGTTAATTGCCAGAGAACAATTTAAGAGGTGAAAACTGGTCAACAATGGCTAATACCCCCAAGGATTCAGAACATGGGGAGTCATGATTTTCGGTCGGACGTGTTACTTTTCCATGTACCTGAGTGATGGGAAGCATCACAGAGAACTGAAGTTTTGATCCACCGTGCTTATCCTGGTGACATTTCTGAAATACCACTGTCACGTGCTGTAAGTGGGAACTGGGAATGTTATCTCTGCCAAGAAGGCAAGTGCTCTTGCCAGTAATCAGCACAGGAATTTAGAAATACTGGGTGGAAAAAAAGGCCAGGTTGATGAGACCCATTCCTCTCTTTTTGGAAACTATCTGAACACGTCCGTGAAATGTTGTTATGGGATACTGACAGATTCTGCTCCATGTTAATTTTTTTTATTAACAAAAGGATCAGATCCACACTGTGTTGTCTCCTCACTGGAAATTGGGCCTACTGGATTATCCAACTGTTTATTAATTCCATTAATCGGTTCATTTAATGCGGTATTACTTTGTTTTTATTATTTTCGATGTCATTAGTCAATCAATGTATTTGGGAATATCTGGGATATCACCGTGTCTGTGTGTAAACTTTAAGAAGTTTTCAAGGCCTAAATGAGTTCAAAACTTATAATCTAGTGAAAAACAAAACAAAACAACGAAAAAAAAATAAATGCATGTTCATACTCAAACTTTGTCCTGGACCCATTTGTAGTTCCGCATTGCGGATTGGGTTTTAAAAGCCTACTGCTTTTACCCTACTGCTATAAAATAAGAGCATGAGGCAGTGACTGCCCACACGCCATGGGTTAGCAGTGAAGCTGACTGAGCACTTTCAAACCAGTCGACAAACGGAGATTCATTCGTATTTGTAATCTGTTGTTACTTGCAATAGAAGCAGATAAAACTACACAGCCTTTGACTGTGAAATTTTCCTTTCAAGATTCTTAAAGTTTTCTGCTACATGGGTAATTTTACATGTGAAACTACTGATTTCCCCAAATCAACGCTCCAGAAAATTTTATGGCCTACACTAAACCATGTATTGTGCTGCTGTGCCTGCCAACGTTAGAGGTGACTTTGGTCACTGGTCTTTGATGGTGCCACATGTACCTGCCCCCTGTAACAGCGGGGCTCTTTACTTTGCACCCGGACTGACTGCGATTGAGCACTTACACCGGCTGGGTCTGCTGCCAGCTCACCTCTCACTTGCCAAACACCGAAGGTTTTGCAAAGCAGCGGCACAGGGACTGTTCTGACTGATACGGAAACCTCTGGGAGCCCCAAGTGCTGCAAAACGAAAATCTTGAGGGGGGAATTTGGCTTCTGAGGCGCAGTTGTTTAACTCCGCGCCGCCAGCTGCCCGCTGGGGGAGGCGGTGGCGATGTCCCTGGGACTCTGCCTTGTCCTCTGCCAGCCGCTTCGTCTGGGCGCGGGGCTTCAGCCGCCCTCAGCCGCCGCCTGAGCAGCGCGGACACCGAGAAACCGCCTGAGGGGCGGGGGCCGGGCCGGGGCCGTTCCCGGGCCCCGCTCAGGCCGCGGCGGAGCGGGCGCGGAGGCTGCCGGGAGCGGCGCGGGGCATGCCGGGCCGGGCGCGCTGCGCCTCCGCCGCCCAAGATGGAGGCGGGCGGCCGCCCCCGCCCCCGCCCCGCACATGCGCAGAGCCGCGGCGGGGCCGCGCCGCTCCCTCCCTCCCTGCTGGCGGCCGGGGCGGCTCTGACAGACGCGGAGCGGAGCCAGCGCCCAGCGCCCCGCGCCCCCCGCCCCCCGCCGCCGCTCGGGACAGGCGGGCGGCGCCGGCCGCAGGCAGCAGAGCGAGGCGGAGCCGAGCGGCGGCTCGGGTAAGGCGGGCGCCGCGGCTCTCCCCGTCCCGTCCCCGTCCCGTCCCCGTTCCCCTCCCCGCCGCCGCCGCCGCCGCCGCCCCGCGGGCCCGTCCCGGCCGCGCAGCCCCGGCCCGAGGCCTCCCGGCTCCCCGCGGGCCGCCCGCCTCCCCCCGCGCCCCCTCCCCCCGGCGCCGCCCGCCTCCTTCTCTCGCTCGCTCTCAAAATGGCGGCCGCGCCCGGCGGTGAGGAGGCGGCGGGGAGGAGGCGGGGGGAGGCCGGCGGCGGGGGGCGGCCGGGCGGGGGCCGGGCCCTGGGGGGCGGCGGGGCCGGGGGCCGGGGATGGGGCTGTGATGGGGGGGGGTGGGGGGGGCGCTGCTCCCCGCTCCCTGCCCTCGCCGCCCGCCCCGCCCGGCCCGCGGCCCGCCCGGACACAGCGGCCGCTCCCGGGGCTCGGCCCCGCCGCGCTGCCGGTGACTTGGCAGGAAAACGGGGAGCGGGGAGGGGGGGGGAGGCCGGGAGGGGAAAGAAAGGGGGGGGGGGGAGAGCGGCCCCGGTGCCCCCGCCCGCGGCTGCCTCGTCCTTCCCCGCCCCGCCTGCAGGCCGCCCGGCTCCGCGGGTGACTTAGCAAGATGCCGGGGAGAGGCGCGGGGCCGGGCGAGGAAAACGGGGAAAAAAATCACAAAATAGCAAAAATAACAGAATAACGCGGGGCGAGGGGTGCGCGCCGGGGGGTGCCGGGCGGCCTCACCCCCCCCCCCTCCCCCCCGCTCTTCTCCCAGGGTTCGCTCCCGTCCTTATCTCCCGGCCCCTCCGCGGCACCGCAGGCGTTGCCAGACGCTGGCCCGCGCCTCCCGAGCCGGCTGCGGCAGGGCAAACAAAACCAAACCAAACCAAACGAAACCAAACGAAACCAAACCAAACGAGGCTCGATAGCGGAGCGGCCGGGGGGATTTGAGGAGCCGCTCGCATCCAGCCTGTTTTCCTGCGGCGCTCTCGCGGGGAGCGCGCAGATAGGAGGCGGCTCAGACCTTCAGAGCCAGCTGCAGCACAACGGGGGAGGGAGGTGTAATCTCCTGCGGGGGTCAGATCGCAGCCCGGCGCCGCATCGAGCTGCCCTGGAAGCCTTCTGCTGGCAGCCCGGGCGGCCGCATCGCCCCGCTCACGGCCCCGCTCGAGGTTTTGTTCGGCAGCAGGCTTCTGGTGGGAGTCGGGGGTGGGAGTGGTGCCTCCCTGAAAAAAGTTTAGGGTTGCTCTGTCCTGTGGGTGGGTTTTTTTTTGTTGTTGTTCAAGGTGGATGCGATTAAACTTGACCTTTAATACCAACGACGAGGCGATAGCTTCCCTTTCTTTGCCGTAGTATGCCTGGTAAAATTGCCTTGCTGGTGGTGCTGCAGCAGAGGGCTTGGTCGCTGCAGGTCAAGTCAATTCATAATGAATTACCTGACCGGGGGGTGCTGGAAGGTTACTGAAGGTATATTAAAAATCGTTAATAATCGCTATTTTACTGCAAATGAATGTTGGGGCGTATGGACCTGGCCGAATTCTGTATTGATGCGGAGACCCCTTCACGTATGTATTTCTCTGGTGGTATTGTTTATACAGCGTGAGGAGGTGGGGGTTAAAGAACCTGTGTTCGGCGGTGATCGGTCCGTAAATGATTGTGCAGCATTCGGCTCGTTTGCAGAAGAGGGAGGGTCTGCTATCAAAATGTTATTTGCCTGTGGAGTCATTTTATTAAATGGGAAAATCATGGTAGGGAACTAAACAAAGAAAATATTTTCTAACAGAAAGATTTATTGCAAATCTCCAGCTTGTTCTCAGGGTTCTCATTTTTGTGTGTTTCTTTTGATTTGGCCATGTTTGTGGATGCTGTGTGCAGCCATTGAGCAGAGAAGAGACTGGGTGGAGTAAGGAGGCAAAGCTGCGAAATGGCTAGATTACCCTTTCATAGCTTTTTTTTTTTTTTTTTTTTTTTCCCTTTGCTTGCGTTTTGCTGGGGTGGAGGAATACTAATTGCCGTAACAATGAAGTCTCTTTAGGGAAGAATCTAATGGTGCAGGAACCTTCTGAAACGAAACAAATCTCACATTCTGTTTTGAGGCTTATTTTTCTGCAGGGTGGATCTTGATTTGGCTGGCAGTGAGAAGTGACCAGTCACTGTTGCCAAGCCAGGTTTTTTGTCTGGTATCTGTTTCAATATATCGATTTAGATATTCACTTGTTGATTTTTTTATTTACGCTTCAGATAAGAGTTGTAATTTTTGCATGGGCGTTTTACACACGAGATTCCCTTGGTTGTAGAGAACCCTTGTATTGTTGCCTAGTGGTGGCGTTCACATAACTTCTTGGTTAGATTTGGTTTCGGATGGACACACACACACACAAAAAGCATCCCTGCTCTCTCTGGTGCCCACGGTAGGGCAGGCAACCCCTGCTAGTACAGGGAGCTGGTTACACTGCCCTCCATGTGCCAGGCTCATACAAAATAACGTCTCAGGGCTTTGGAGGCCCTTGTGAACGAGGTGGCTCTGTGAGACCCGTGCTGTGCTCTCGGCTGGCCTTGCATCCTGGGGTCATACCAGCGTTCAGACTTAAAGTTGTGTCGGAAAGGCATTAGAACAAAGGATTGGGGAATACAATAGGGATCAGCTGGAGCACCTAGAAAGGACTGCTTTTAGAAGTGCTCTGCTATTCCAGATGTGGCTGGTGGCATTCCCACCCGAACCCAGCGTTGGTCAGAACAAGCACCACAATAAAGGTGATGATTGTGAAGCAGGTTGAGGTTTTGTTTTTCTTGGGTCTGTCTCAATTCTAGAGTCCAGTTTTTGCTGGTAGGTTGTCACAGCTGATAACTGCTTTTGGCTTTAACTTGCCCCAAATTAAATTAAGGGATAGTGGCTTTCTGTAAGTTCATTTACTTAGAGGAGTAGATGTTACAGGGTTTAATGGATGCGTTCGCTAAATGCCTGCGTCTATGGATGAATCCAAGGTAAGGACAATGAGGAATGCAATAGAACACTTGCCTGCTTAGAACTTTGGGTGATTTTTTTTGTCCTCGAAATGATGGCAGTTACTTTCTTCTATGGGAGTAACTGGTTAATTTCTCTTCTACAAAAGAAAAAGACATTAACACTTACCTTTGTGACGCTGAGAGGTCTGTCCTGCCCTTATGGCTGACTCTTCAGCCTATACTATTTCCTGTGCTCCACCCAGCCTTGGGTGCTCGGTTTGTATTCTTTGTCTGCTCTAAACTTTTTTGTCTGCTGAGCCTGCTAGAGATGGGGCAACTTCTGAATTACCTTCTGTTGATCGTCTTACCGACACTTAAACCTTGTTATATTCACAAACTCTGGGGCTGATTGTGATGTGTTTGTGACCTCTTGTAAGATATTCTGGGCAGACAATAGCTGGAGGAGCTCTATGGCTCTGAACCCTACTGGGCATGTCTGTTACAAAGTTTATTTACTAACCCCTGTAGCTGCTTCTAGGATTCATGAACGGGAATGGCCTGAAGTACTCTAGTATGAAAAGGAGCAGCTTTTAAATGGTTCCATTTCAGTCAGCTTTCCCCTATTTTTTGAACTTCAGGCCTGTCTTCCAAACTGAAGGCAAAGACTGGGAGTTGTGTGTTGAAATTCCTTTGAACTGAAGAGTGAAATAGTACCCGGCCTGAAAAGAAGAGCTGCTTACGCTTAATATATGAAATCAAGAGGACAATAAAAAAATCAGTTAATAATAACAAATAACAATTTCAGATTTCATGTTTTTCCCCCAGCCTATAGTATGTAACTTGTGATAGCAATTGAAGACCTTTCCCAAGTACCAGAGCCACGTGCTAATCAAAATGCTCCTGGGTTTCTTCTGCCAGGTTTATTGTAGCAATGTGGTAAGCTATGGGCTGTCTATAAATGCAGATTATTAATAAAGTTGCTACTGTTCTCTTCATTCTCCTACTTTTCCTTTCTATAAGCCATAGTTGTCATTGGCAGAAGAACCTGTCTGCTCTAACAACAAAAAAAAAAAAGTCAGTTGCTTAAGCATTGCCTGGGTTGAATGGCTTTCTTGGGAGCTACTTCATTATGTGGCGGAAGGGGAGTGAGGTTCCTAATGGGGCTTTTGGGTGTTGTGAGTACAGGTGTTCATTAATGGCTGATGGTACTTTGTCTTTTGATCTGCTTGACAGAGTAGGCTACACCTCAGTGTGGATTTATAAAATGGCCATTTACACTAGTAAATAATCCTGACCCACCTAAAACTAGTTCTGGAGCACGTGAAGTTATTTCTTCAGGATTCTTGCTGTAACTGCTGTCTGAGCTGGCAGGAGTGCCCGTGGAAGGTTTGTGCCACTGCTGACAATCCAGTGGTTGGATCTGAGCTGTAACACATGAAAAATAGACACTTAGGCTGAGGGCACCAGCTGACATAACACAGCTACAGTTATTTCAGAACAATGTTCTTCTTCATTCCTACAATGTTTTGAGCCTTTTGAGTATCGCATTCCAGAAACGTTTGAAAGAACCATGATTTCTTACCTTCTGCTAGGCAAATCGTCTCACTATATCTGTGTATCCGAACAAGACGTTTTAGCCTGTAAGTTACGTGTTCACTGTGAAATGAATACCTCAGATCTGGTTTTAATCTAATACTTGCTAGATCCTGCACGTCTACCCCAGCGAATGTGCTTATCTAACTTGTTTGAAGAAGGGTTTTTCTTAATACTCATTAAGGCAGGGCTCAGTCTTGACTATCAGTGCCTGTCCAATTCAGCACATGTAAAAGCTCGTTCTGTGCTGTTTTACCTTACGCCTTCTCTGTAGGGATTACGCACGTGATGACTTAGTCTACCTTGCTCTTAGGTGTTTTCCATGCCAGTTAACTATTGTACTGCTTTGTGCTGGCGTGGACTGTTCAATTTCAAAGGGAAATGTTGCTTACAAGGTGAGTGTGTTTGTTCCTGCTCTGATCCATTTCCTCAGTGCTGTAAGCACAGGGGCCTCTTCCAAGCACAGCGTTGTCATACCAAGCAGCAGCAAGTGCACTTAGGCATGCTCAGCTATGTGTGTAAAAATCAGCGTTATAAATTCAAAGCACTTGTTAGTCAATAGCTTTGGAAGTATTCTAGTCCTTTCTTCCTTACCAGTACGGTTCTTAGCCCAGTAGTTTGATTTGGCTGCTTATGGACTTTTGGGTAAGGATTGTGCTTAAATGAATATAATAAGCACGTCTTAGTGGTTGTGATTCCGTTGGTTCTGGAGGAGCTGTTTGTAACTAGTCCTCAAAAGATATTTCCAGTTACGGGACAACCCATTGTGCTTGAGGTTTATAGGTGGTGCTGCAGTAAACGTCTGTCCTGTAATTTTCTCAGATCTGTTGTTAAGCAGGTCCCTGCGCCGGGAGTTCAGAGGCAGGCTTCTCTGAAGCACCTCTCGGTCTCCCAGCTTGCTGGTGAGTCAGCTGAGGCAGGGCTAAAGGTAACAGGTTTTATGTCAGCCTGCCGTCCCTCTGAGATAGCAGTGGCCTTCATGACTGAGATGGCGTATACCTTGCCTCTCCTAGCAGCGTTAATTGTTCCCATTGTTCGGGAAAATCTACGTTCTCTTGGCTTAATTAGATGAGTCTTTTTTTCTCCCCCTCTCCAGATTGCCTCTGCTTTCATTGGTTGTGTTGTTTTTCTTAATGCTAAAGCAGAGGTGTTAAGTTTATCCCTCTTTAAGTCTGCAGGAAAATCAGTTAGCAAACTGTCGGCTGTAGGTAAAGGGAGTGTGTCTGTAAGGGAGTGTGTCTTCCTTAAAGAGAGCGCTGACGGCTTGCCTTGTGCTTAATTCACCTGGGGGGCTTTTGGGGGTGACGAAAAGATCGGATAAACAATTTGGTTTATTTAAATGCCGGTGTCTTTACAGACTATTAAGGGGAGGATGTCATTAACATGAGTGCATGTATATGTTTTGAAGCAGATGGTGTCTATCAAATCAGCGGTGGTGGAAGTCTTTGGTTCTCGCTCAGCTGGGTTTGTAGGCAACGAGCAGAGACTAGATGGGGGAAAGCTTCAGAGAGGAGCTCTGGAGCTCTCGTAGCTGAGGGGAGGCAGCTCTGCGGGACAGCGAGCGCAGGGGGTGCGTGGGGCTCCCAGGTGGACGTGCAGGAGGTGTGGGGCAGACGGGCTGTAGGAACTGTCAGGCGCCTTCTGCAGGAACCTCATTTTCGTTCCACTGGGTACCAGCGTCACAAAAGATTCAACTCTTCTCATAACAGGATACGAGGTGTGTATGACAGCTAGGTTTGTGGTTCTTTTCTCTGTACTTGTCAGGTGGAGCCGTTCTGGGTCGATAAGCTTGGAACATGGCTAACGGATGGAACGGAGCATGCTCGTGAGCAGAGGATGGGGTGTTTGGTCTGCACCGATTTTGGATTTTTTTTGTGGTTTTAACCGTCTGCTGCTTCTAGAGCTTTAACATGAGGGTTCCTCCAACTTTCCTTCCAGATGCCTATATATAAACTTAATCACTTCACAACCATTTTTCTCAGCATCACCTTTCTAGTATAACAGGCAGGTTAATAACGAAATCTTAAAATTTGGCTATATTTCTGTAAATTGCTTGACAGTTGCAAGTCTGCTACTCAGCACTTTAAGAAATGGGTGGGGGGGAGAATGGAAAAGAGCAGAATTCACATCCAGTGCACAGCTGCTGCCCACTGTGAAGAATGGTTCTGAGGACGTACGCTCTTCTCTTGGGGGCTAAGACCAAGTCCCGTAAGTGCAGCGTTCCAGAATTGTTATCCTACACTGTGTGTGTATTGCTTGACCAAACAAAAAAATCAGATTTTTTTCTTTTGCTGGAGTTATCCAGATAAACCACGTTATGTATTGTGGGTTCCTCCAAGTAAATTGAGTGGAACAGCTTGCAGTACTTAAGCCAGTTGTAATTCTTCAGCTCTCCTCCTCTCTTCCCCCCCAGGCTGAAAATTTCACTAACCTTTCTCTGACCTTTAGGTCAGCCTTTCAGGTTTCCATTGATATTCAGTGAAAACCCAGGGGGGAAGAACAGGAGTTTAAAACTCATTTTGTGATATAATTCCTTGCTATCACTATTATAGTATGCTGAACAACAGCACAGAGTTCTAGCTCCAAAACCTTTTCACGTATTTTGAAGTTTACTTTTTCAACTGCAGCCTGCTCCCCCCCCTTTTTTTTCTCCCCAGGCTGTTCATTTATTGATAGCTAAATTTACCTGAATTTTCAAGCAGAACTGAGCAGGCAAGCTAGAAATAGAATGGTTTCTTTCTATCATCCTTAGACAGTCCTCTACCATGTCTTCTACCGAAGTCTACATGGAGTGGACTCTAAACATGAGCTCTGACATAGACGAAGCTGAAGGATGCCAAAGAGAAGATCCTTCAGCTAGCTGTGGGGTGAAAAGTAGAAAAACGATCAGCCCCACTTATAAATGAGTAGCTTTTTTGTGTTCTTATGCTCATCCCGGCCGGCTTAGCAGGTGATTAATTCTAACCTTTTCTAGGATAAGGTGTGTTTGCCACGCTGTAGGAACAACCGTCTGGCTATTCTCTTGTGACCGTACTGTACGTGTGCTTTTCTGCTGTAACTGGGGTGAGAGTTAAGGGGGGAAATGGGGCTGGATGCTTGCTGTTACCATTTTTCTTTCCTCCCAAGAGGTGGAGACAGAAGGAGGTTTCTTCTAAGAAACCTTTTTCAGGTCATAATTATTATGCCCAAGAAATACGGTTATTACCTCACTTTTAATTAGGTCAGTATTTAAACAGCAGGTTCGATGGAGTTTGTTCCTAGAGTTCATTTGTGGGGTGTGCTCTGTGGCTTGAGTTTGATAAAGCAGCTTTTTGCTTACTGGTTTTAGAACAAAATCAGCCCGTTAGAGCTGGTCTAGATTAAAAAGAAGTGTTTTTATATATCTGTTAACGTAATCCAGCAGTATAATATAGAGGTGTACAAGAACAATTAAAGATCTACCCTAAGAGTTTGTAACTAGCTGCCAGCAAATACTTACCAATAGCCCCTTTTTGTTAATGTGTTAGCAAAGGGGATACACTGTTGAAAAGCTTTGTAAGGATCTGACGTGCCTGCCATGTAGTAAGCTGACAATGCAAGGAGAGTTTCTATTTTAATAATGCATAAATAATTAATCCCAACTAGAAAGAATTACCAAATTTATATCTCATCCTATCAATTAAATTAGTCTTTTGGTGGTTCTCATCTCTTCTACCACTTTATAAGTAACTTGCCTTTCACCAGGATTGGAAAAATAGCCAAAGAGAGGAAGCTAGCCAGACAAAGTAGGATTTTAGATACATTAACTAGAATGTTAATGAAGAAAACAAGGAATTTTCCTCTGGCTAACACATCTTCTCAAGACAGTAGACAGTGTTAGAGAAACTGCTTGCAGGTTGAGAGCACGTAGCTGGACATAAGGCTAGTTGAAGGTTTTACACAGGTCGTTGGAAATTTAGCTTTGAATTAAAACCTTAATTTGCAGTCATTTAGATGTGAACAGTCTAAAAATCTAGGAGCTCTGAAGCTGTAAGCCCAGATCAGCACCAGTTGCTGGGTTCCCAGACAGCCGCAGGGGGAGCTGGGGGGAGCTGCCCCGTGTAACTGTGCTGCTGGTACCAACCAAGGGGTGATGCTGACACCGGCTTTCACGATTTAATTTGTAGAAATTCCAAAATAGATGAGAGAAACCATAAAATACAGAAGGGATCAGTGTGCCTGTGGGAATTGCAGGAGGCAGGAGAAGTGTTTGCGGACTTAAGGCCGATGGCTTCCATTGCAGATGAGCAGCGCTCCTGGAGGCGTTCGTCGTGGGGCTGATGAAGTTTCCTGACAGTGGAAGGTGTCTTGATCAGAGTAACTCAGGCCATGAAGGAAGCCTATAAAATTACACTTCTGAGAGTTCAAAAGGCCTTAGAAGAGGTTTTTCTCTACATTACTCTGTGTGGCTTTAGCGAGGTGTTGGTTTTTGTTTTTGTTTTGAAGATCTGGTTAGAGCCTACAAATGTATGCAAGAAATACTGATTCACGATGAACTTGGAATAGCTTTTCTGCTGGCTGTATGTCACTCCTTACTGCTTGTCTGGATTTTGTTAGAGCTCATTGCTGCGGTGGCAGAGCCCTGCTGCCTGACGAGGCGTTGATGCAGGTGGGTTTGCTGCGGGGAGAGGAGGTCACCTCCTAGGGCATGGTGGGCTGGGGCTCGCTCTGCTGCTGGGGCATGCCTGTGATTCTAGCAAAACAAGCGTGTCTCCGGAATAGAAGGGGAGCTTGACAGCTGTTATTTGCTATTTACATATTTAATGTTTACTGGTGTATACCTTGTTCCTAACTTAAACAATCACTTCTTCTTACAGTGCTAATCTGCAGTGTAGGTGGATCATATATCACATCATACCTCAATCTGGAGTAATTTTTCCTGTAACTTTTTCTGAAGAGCAGAAATGGATGTTGTCAGGCAATTGAGGCATTTCACTGATTTTGTTGACCGTAAGCAGTACTTTTGACACGCTTGATGCAAGTAAAGGAAGGACAGTGGAGAACTTTGAACTGATCTTGCTAATGAAATACTAAGGAAGGTGATAAGGTCTGTTGCAGTTTCACTGTTTGGTATCTGCGCACGAATGTATCTTGTGCTACATTTGTGAAAATGCTTGAATGTGGAAGGACTTCCCAGGAACTAGATGTGAAACACCTGGCTTGTGACAGGGTTGTGGAGGAGCCCCCAGGCTGGGGGGCTGCAGGCTGGCAGCTGCTGTGGGTGAGCGCAGTTCTCGTCTGGGGCCACCCTTCAGGCAACGCAGCCGAGAGGAAAAAAGCTTTCAGTCTTGCTGGGATGCTAAATCCCTGACCAAACTAACACCTTGCAGGGACCAACGCAGCATCCTAGTGAGGATGTAATTTACACCATGAGTTAATAACAAGTCACTGATGGTCTCTTTGACCTCTGTATTTGCAGCTCCAGTTTTGTCGTAGTACAATCAATAAATGTGTTGGAAGAGTTGAATGGGGCCCTACTATGTAGAGATAAAACCTTCAGATCAAAGATGTAACACTGAATTATTACTGTTGCTAAACAAAGTTGTAATAACAAAACAAATGGTTTAGATGAAACAGAAAAATAAGGCAACTTTCACCTTCCCTGAAATATGTGGGAGATCAGTTTAGTTTGAGCTGGGGTATCTGTGCAGTAATTAATAGCAGCAAGCAGTAAGTCAGGGGTTAAGACCAGAGACACTTTCAATAGATAAAACTAAGGTGACAGGTTCGTTTTGATTTAGAAAAATAATAAAAAATAAATAAATAAAAGCAATCTGTCTTAAAGCATGCTTCAGTGCTTCTGTTTAGTTTTTGTGGCTTTGTAAAGTGGGCGATCAGCTTGAAGTAGGTCAAAGCTGAATATGCCAAATCCAGGGCACGGCATCTTTATCAGGCACATATATTCAAAACAAATCTTAGTTCTGTTTAGCATCCAGTGTACTTCGATAAGCAAAAATGTAAGGATTTGTTGGAAGTAATTTACAGACTGAATTTGATTTTTAGGAGTACAGAATGGGCAGTTGTAGGAATCTTAATTGCAATAACTTTGCTCTTGCTTGATGCTAGGTTAGGCAAATGACTATTTTTGGCAAGTTAAGATTATAAAACTCAAGGGTTAATTTCTTAATTTTTTTTCCACAGTCTTTTTCTCAATTATATTTGGAGAACACCTATGGAAAATAATATCTGAGTGTCTTCTAAAGCAAGAATAAACACTGTCACAGAAGTACCATGAACTGTGACTTACTCTTTGTTGGCAGGGTGTATCATGAGGTGAGGGGAACTGGGAGGATCCCTTGCCTGGAAGTGACTTGTTTCTGCTTCATTGCGTTGACTGTGTCTGTTGGGTGCTGTGCTCTGACTCCCTGCTGCGCACCCCTCTCAGAGGGCTGACGAGTGTTGCTGAACCTGCTTCATCCTGCTACTGGTGCGTTTTAGGAGTGCTTAGCAGGTCTGTCTTGTTAAGTTCTTGCAGTTTTCCAGTAATCTAGGAAATGCTTGGGCCATGCTGGTGTACATCAGTACCAGGACTATTGGATGTATCAGTCACTCCTAGGAGCAGAGTGGTTCCTGCTCGATCCCAGATCTTCGAGTTCAATCCGCACCTGAAGCAGACTCGGAGTCAGTGCCTGGCGCTGCCCAGTTGCACAAGGTGTGCCTCCAGTCACCTCCAGGGTGGGCCCCTCTCTAAATGTGTGTCAGGCAGAGTCTCAGCCTCAGCAGTTTCAGCAGGAGGAAAGGTGTGCCTTGGGCCTCCTGGGTGAGTCTTGGGGCAGCGCAGTGGGCTCCAGCAAAGGCTGCAGGTGCTGGAGCTGAGGGATCTCTGGATGCTGATTGATACAGGGAAATGGGAGGTGATTCTTCAACGTGCAGAAGCAGAGGGTCTTCCGCTTGTTTTTAATGAGAACAAAGAACCTCTGCTCTGCTGGTTCCATGTTCTCTTACAAGGAGGGCTTCTGCTTTTCAGGTTTTTCTTCCAAATTTGTTGCTCTTTCAAAAAAAAATAAATAAATAAATAAAAATACAACTATTGATAAACTCATGTAGGGAAACATTTCTGACCTGGGATGACAGTTGGCTCTTTTCTCTGGTTTTTGAAGGGTTGTGCTTCAGTGTGCCACTCTTCAGTCCTGTAGCACTTAAGGATTGAATTAGGTCTTCTATCTGTATTGTTCAGACGTTCCTGTGAGTCTTTTCCTTAGTATAAAAGGTGATCTTTATTGAAATGTCAGTAGTTGAAACAAGATGGAGCTGTCTGCTGAGGATACGCTACTGCTAATGGAGCTGAGCAGGATGTAATGTGCAGTTTTTGCTTGGTTTGTGTTGTGAAGTTTCATAAAGACGTAGCCTACTTACATTTCAGTGGGTAATGTCTGCGTTTCTTTCCCTGCCAGGTACCTGTACGTTCCAGAAAAGAGAAAGGTGCTCCTAGGAGGAGTAAAAGGCAAACGTTTGATGTCATTCCTGTTCCGGTGTTATGGGTTTGGCTGGGTCTAGCTCCTAACTTTAAAGTGGTTATAAAGACAACTGATCTAGCTGAAAATACTTGTAGCTCACGTTTTTTGCAAGGTTGTACATCTTCAGAAGGTTGCTTCTCAGTGTTCATGTATGCTGACTATCAGTATGGAATCATGAAATCGAAATGTCCGTAAGTTAGAAGCTAGAACTTTTTTGCAATACAGGTGGGGCTGTTAAAAGGAGGTGCATCCTGTTTTGCATTTTATTAGTAGTTATTACTCCATGAATGGCTCTGTTTAGGCTCAATCATTTCTTTCTTTACTGTACTTAATACAGAACAAATTTAAAACTCATCTTTTTCAAAAAAAAGATCTGTTTCTGTGTCGACACCACCTTATTCACAGTAAATGATTGATACTAAAAATCACAGATGTCAGACAAGGGGTAATGCATAGGTGTTTTTCCCAAGGGTTCTCCCAGTTGAACACTTGCTTCCTCTGGTTCCTAAGGCTGTTTGCAGGTGTGTGTGTAATGCCGCGGTGCCTATAAACCTCGACAGGCAGTGGAGGAGGACTGGTTAGTCTTGCTCCCCTGAGCTTTGTATGTCACAGCCCTCGCTAGCTAAGCAAGAAGGCAGTGCACGTGGACAATGCTCATCTGCTCTCTGTTGTGTATAAAATGGACGTGTTGACGTCACAGCAGTAACTTGTAATCAAACAAGGGCGATCTGTGTCCTCGTGTCCTTCTAGTGCTTGCGGGTGTCTGCACCATCGTCTGCTTGTACGTGAAGTCTGGAGCTTGAGTACGTGGGACTGCTCCGGAGCAGCCTCGTGGTGAGGCCTCGATGTTTGTTCTCAGCACAGTGCGATGGGCAAGTTCTAACGCTGAACTCCACGAGACGGGGAAGGTTTCTGTAGGGTCTGTGAGTAGTGTTGGAAGATGCTGGAAGAAGGCACGGTCACTGGTTAAATGAGCCCCGGTTTTGGGCGGGATAGACTAAGGTGGGCTTCAGCTGCTCCCAGCTCAGTCGCACCCTGCCCCAACCTTGTCCATCCATTGAAGTAAACGTGTCCCATAATCTCTGCTCGCTTTCCTATTTTACACGGGCAATATTTCAAAAGCAGTTGAGAAATAACTGTTGTTTATTGTCAGTGCCTGTTGACTACCAGCTAGGCCAGATAAGAATTGCTTCCCCTGTAACTGCTAGCTGTGCAACTTGGCTTTAGACAAAAAGGTTCGAAGACTCATTGCTTGCTAAATACTTACCATATTCATAGGACTTACAGCTTTTAATTCATTTTTTCTTTAGGCTCATATTTGCAGAGAAGTGCTGTGATTCACCATCAGTGACTTGGTCTGAAGAAAATGTATTAATGCTGCATTCAGGGCATCCTCTGGCTTCTAAGGCTTTAGCAGATTAAGTAGCCATTATTTGTAAGCTGCAGGATAAACACGGTGGGTGGAGGCGATTCAGTCATTTGCCCCGGGCTGGTAATGAAACTCAATTTGACACAAACAATCTCTTATTTTACCTTTGACTGTTACTTTGGCAAACTTGTGGCTAGGGTGCACTGCTGTATTTCATGGAATACCGGAGTTCGGAATTACTTCTCATGAAAGGGTTTTGCATGTGTTAATGTACATTTACATTAACTGCCACGTGACTTCCTTTTCACTACTGCAGTGCTACAATCCTAGTCAAATGACAGATGTTTCATAAGGCAGCTATGGAAGCAGGTAAAGCCCTGTTGCAGTTCAGCTTTAAGCCAACAAAGTATCACTGTTGGGGATATAGCAGAAGTTTAGGGTTCCTTTCTGTTTGGGGCAGAATTCCTTTAGATGGTATGTCAAGGAGCACCTTGTAAACCTAGTTGCTGTTGGTTGTGGGCATGAATTATTGTTGCATCTGCTAGATGCAATGACAAAACGAAATCTTGGGGTATCATTTTTCGTGGGGTTATTGCACCAATGTGGGGTGTGCAAGGCGTTTGCTGGTTGGAGGTGGTTCATAATACAGAAAACACCCTTTGCTTTTCCTGCTGTGTGTAGTACTGCAAGCGATTTTTGGATGTTCATGTTTGTGCTCTGCTGCTCAGTGCTTCAAACAGTGCCTCTGTACAGAAGCGTGCCTCGTTCTGGCCTTCTCAGTGTTATCAAAGAGTTGCTATGCTCATGCTGAACTACAGGGATTCAGCCATTATAAGCCTCTTTTTTCAGTACTTAAATTTATAGCACCATTGCCCTCTAGAGGGCACTTCTTCTGATCATTTGTGTATTGTTTTTTGTATATCTTAGCTAAATTTCCATGAATCTGTGTGCTCTGCTCCTACCTTGTAGTGAAAAAGATGCATCTATGGAAAACCAGTTGCCACCTTACCTGTCAGGAAGCAAGATGTGGGACAAGAAAAAATGAAATGTTTGCTTCTGGTATCTGAAAGGATGGAACCTGTGCTATTGGCTTTCAACCGAATTGTTTCGGAAAGAGCTGTTAGGGAAGAGGTCAAACTAATTAAATGTCTTGCCTGTTCAGAGTGCTCCTTCCTGAACAGCTTGCAGTGCACTATTAGGGTGGACAGCAGGTGATGTGGGAATCCCACCAGCAAGGGAAGTACAGGCAGCTGCCACTTGGAAGCAGACAGCAGAGCCTGGATAGGTTTAGAAACCAACTCTTGGTCTCCTGTGATGGATAAGCAGATGATAATGATATTAGCTTAGCATTTCCTTTAACATTTTAATACAAGAAAGGCTTTTGTGTACAACAGCCCTCTTACTTGTATGTCTAGTGGAAAAACAGTAGGGGAGAGGCAGTGGGAGCGGGTTTTCTGAGGGTGGTTAGGTAGAAGCCTAACCAATATTTCCTGAAGTCTTTGTTGTACTGTCGTGATAGCTTTATCTCATTGCTAAAAGCTGCTCGGTGAAACTTAACGGCTTCAGTAAATGATTGTGTATCCAGATTCTTGACCAGCATGCAAAAATGCCAACTTCAGCATTTCTCGTAATCGTGCTCCTTACAAAAGGGTACCTGCAATGCAGAAATCAAAAAGCAAAGCTGCTAAAATGATTTTAATGCTACGTTCTTGACTAAGATTAAAACAGGCAAGTTGAAGTAGTCTGCACGCTAAGAATAGTTAGCTACTAGCAATTGTTCGTGTCAGGAGTAAATTCGTCACCGAATCAGAAGATACTGTATGATGGGGGGAATCAGTCATTTGAGAAGGGCACCATTTCTGACAGACTCAACTCTGGGCCATGGAATTAGTGCTGCTCTGTTAAGATTGAAGATCTGTTTAAAAAATTGCTGTGCTCCAAACCTGGGCTAGATTGTATTTATATAAATAATTGTGTGTGTGTATAAGCTAAGCTCGATTAACACGTGATTAAAAAGAGGGCAAAAACTCTTCTTAGAACAGCGTTCTTGGGAACTAACCGACCTGTCAAGTTCGTCTGCTGAGTTACAGCCAGAGTCTGCAAAGACACCGCGTAAATCCTAGGGAGCTGCCCAGTGCAACGCCAGCAGTGGGCTGCAGGAGCCAGCTGCGGGTGCGTGGTGCTGGCTGTGGCCTGGAGCGGGATCTTTGGGGATCTTTGATAGGGGCAGTGAGCGCAAAAAGTAGGTTGTGTAAGGTAGGGCCGAGTTCTTTGCATTGCACTCCTGTAACCTAGGAGTGGGCTGTGTCTGGAGGTGTCTTCAGCTCCCTGTGTCTTGAGGGAACAACGGTAGCAAGAAGAGGAATGAAGAAAGGGTGCAAGACTCTCCAGGCTACTCAGTCGAGATCGCAAATGTGCGATAAGGGCATAATTCAGAGTAGCAAAATAAAAGGGCATTTAAAATTTCAGTCAGTTTACTCTGTCCAGTGTGTTGTGATCTGGGTGCATCTTCTCATCGGCCCAGAGTGACTGAATGCTTATTTAAATGAAATTAACAGTATCTCTTTCTTTTCCTTCTAGATGGATTGAATCTTCTGTGTTGAATGCCTCTGGGTTTTCCTATCGGATTTCACATCTGGAGTAATATTTCTGGTTTAAGCCACTCTGTGGCAGACTGAATTGTGGATCCAGGGTTCCTAAGACTTTAGATCCTGAGGAGGCAGCCACTGCTGAATCACGTTAACCTGACATCACAGCCACAATGGTGCTGTCACAAAGGCAACGAGATGAACTGTAAGCTGCAGTTATTTTTTAAGTTTGTGTCTCATTAAGCTTTAGGAATAAACTTTTGTTTCCATCTGTATTTTACAGAATGGCTTTGCTCACGGTCTGATCAAGTACCATGTACTATGGTTTTGATCTCTGTGCTCTTACTATACAAGCTCAAGCATTTGGTCATAGAGATGGGAAATGGCATCAAAAATAGATTCTTAATTTTTGTTGTAATTTATTATCTGCTCTTTTGTTTCAACTTCAGTCACAAAATTATTAAAGGGTTATAATAAATGCATTACAATATTTGTTCCAGACTGATTTGTGAATTCTACTTTTATCCTCAGTAAATTATGACATTTTGGGTTTTTATTCCTTAATGAAGACAAGGACCTAATGAGAATGTGCTGCACTGTGATTACAATCTATCTTTGCTTATGAGGTGTTTAAAATAAGGGAATAATTAAAAATAAATAAATAAACAAACTAAACTAATTCAATTGAACATGGAATTCTTTCCAGATTTTAAGGCTAGGAATAGGCTGTCAAATTCCATGCTTTAGTTTGCTTAATAAATCACGATCGAGCAGGTGGTGGGTAGCGGGGTCAGAATGGGAATGTCTTGCATGCTATGCACTTCCATAGATTTACTTAGAGATCGTGGGTTGGGTTTGTTTTCTTTTGTAAAAGTACGGACCAACTATCGCTTAGCTTCTGTGACTCTTGTCCTAGGTGAGCTGTACTTCTTAATAAAGCTTCTTAAATTAGAGTTAGAAGCTCTCTTCAACTTTTGATTTTCACAACTGTTCACTGGATTTGGATAAGTTCTGGTGTTTTCACACATTCAATGTGATAATTTTTTAGGAATTCTCTGAAGTTTTATGCAAAACTTCAAAGGCTACATATGTTAATGGGGAGATGGAAGTAATGAACCCTATGAATAAAAATAGTGAATGAGCAGAGACCATGATTAGCTCCAGAAAAGAAGGCAATACATTTCCTCATACTTGGTTTATGGGGAGAAATTTGGAATTTCTGCTAGAATGCAGAATTGTAGAGTTGTGTCTGAGGAGAGACTGAACAAATAGGAAGGAAGAACTTGATTAAAGCCACAGGAAGAATTTTCGTTTTATTCGAGTTTAACTGAAGCAAAATTTTGTGAGCACTCTCAAGTACTGTAAACTATTCTTCTGAACAGTTTTCTTTTCAGTGATAAAGCTACAAAGTTATGGTCATCTTTTTTGTATCTGCTTTAGGTTTTATATGCAATACAGATTGATAAGTAACTCCAGTGTTTGGTAATATAAAAGAAAAAACCAACACCTTCATCAAACCTAAAATAAGAAATACATTCTAAGATATAAGTGTATTGCTGTTTACATCTTGAAGCAAAATGTTTACCGAATGTATTCTAGAAATTTGCTTGGGTTTTTAACAAGCCTTAGAATTCTATATAATGTACTGCACTGAAGACATGTTGATTGTGCTTTTGTAATGATAAAAAAAAAAAAAATTGAACCAATCCTTGCACTCTTATCCAGAACTATAGCTAAAGATACTGTTACTGGTTTTGTGTTTTTAGAAATCGAGCGATAGCAGATTACCTTCGTTCTAATGGCTATGAAGAGGCTTATTCAGTTTTTAAAAAGGAAGCTGAGTTAGATGTGGTGAGTTCAAACAAAATTATTCATCTATATTCTAAGTAAAGATTTTGTAATGTTGAAGCATTTGTGTCTATTCTGAATGTGCGCACGCTTTATCTACCTGTTAGCTCATGCAATCAGAACTGGAGGTGATACTCATACAGCTTATTGTCTTAACATAAAATCAAAAAATAATCATTGGATGTGGTCCTGAGCAATTGTTCAAGGTGACCTTGCTTTGAGCAGGGAGCTTTGGAGTCTGTTCAGCTTGGAAAGGACCTTTTGAGATCACCTATTTTGTTCGCAATGATCGGAGGAATGCATCTTGTTTTCACGTTTGATTTGTTTCCTGCTGTTGTGTACATCCCTCCTCCCCTCCCTGTAACTAACTCATTTCCTTAGCTGTGCTTATTCTTATCATGGAATTCTGCATAAAAGCGTAAACTTCCTGCAGTACAAACTAATCAAACTGAAGACTGTTCTCTTGTCACCAGACTTGAAATGGTATAAGATTGCAACTTTGGAAGCTGATTTTTTCATGGTCATGTTTTAGAAATAGGAAGACAAAACAGGATTGCTTTTGTCTTTTGTATTTATCAGACAGAGCACATGGTGGAGCTCCATTTTGTGATGGTGGTTGGGTCAGTAGTTAAATCACTGCCTGGGACTGCTGGGTACTAGTTGGTTAACGGTGTACTAGGAGGGCAGATCTAAACAGTTCCTAGAAGGTGGTCAGCTCTGGTACACAGTTCACTTTGTCAGGCTGTATGGATGCTATTGACACGGACCAGTCATTTCATGCAACTTAATTCTGTTGGTTTGCCTTTGTAACAGATGATTCTTCCTTGGTATGATTTTTAGGTTGTCATTTATTAGAGCTGTGCTTTTCGTTTGAGTTTGTTTCTCCGGAGTAAACCTCTATGAGATGACTTCTGATAAATTCTTGCCTACTCTCTATTATAATTATTGTGTTGTTCTTTTTCCCAAATGCTTGGTTGAAGTATAAATTAATTTCTTCAGTCTGCTTCTAGTATCTAATAAACAAGTAGAAATTACAAATTGGAATACCGTAGTTATAATTGAAAATCCTAATACCATTCCCTTATCTGCTCTATCTATCAACCTAATTAAGTTTTCTCTTCCCAAAAGTTAAAAAGGTGATCTAAATAGGCTAGATTGTCTTGAGGGAAATAAAAAATGCAGTTACTAGAAGTTCCGTATGACTTTCTTACATGAAAAATCTGAATTAGGTGGGATTATAAAATGACAAAAAATATAATTATTCTGGTATGAGATTTTCACTTTGTATGTAGAATGAAGAAGCTGTGCAGCATTTCACACACTATTGTGTGCTTCTGATGCTGCTTGTTTTTGTGTTGCTTTTTTCCTTGTGTTAACAGGTGAGAGGGGGAAAAAAAAATAGTAGTCCTCTTGCTTTTGCAATAACATCAGTTGTTCGTTGTAGCTCCCCAGTTATTCCCTAGAGCCCAAAGAAGAAAAATATTTAGAGGAAGAAAATTATCCATCATTAGAATTTCATTAGAGTTACAAAATCAGTGTTGATTTTTCCAGTATCAGAGGGGTTGTTCTGTTGAGCAGGTTCAGTAGTCTGCTGTATGCTGCAGGTACAAAGGTAAAGGTGCTGGGAGAAGTTCAAGCTTGTCTTTGAGATTTTGGCACGAAACAGTGCAATGTTATGGTGGTTATTTGAGGTTAACTATGATTAAGTCTTCAAAAAAGTTCAGAATTAGTTTGAGATAAATGGTTTTCAAGTGAGATGGAATATACGTAACCCTGCTCTGGCAGCTGGTTGCCGCTCACGGTGTGTTTCTGTGAGAAATAAAATGCATTGTGCTAACAAGTAGTGCTGCTAACACGGTCTTAATGGTTGTAGGTAAGAGTTCATTAGCTCATAACGCTCTAGTTGGTGGATGTGAAAAGAAGATTGTCTTTTAGAAGCTAATTACCAGTCCTGTATGCCTCAGCCCTTGCAGTCAATGTGTGCTATATACTGTTGTTTTTATGAGGGTTAGCTGGGGCAGGAGAAGGGAAAACCTCTAATAAAACAGGACACAACTTACGCAGAATTGCATAACGCTTAAAAATAAAAAGCTTTCAAGTAATGAAGATTATTTCTAGTTTCTAGATTTTATTTGCAGGGTCTTGCATCGTTAATCTCTGTTGCTGCTGTATTTTTAATTTGCTCCAATTTATTTTTCTGTGGTGAAGAGATTTTTGTTAAAATGACCTGTTTGTTACTTTTGAAGAAATAACTCTAGAGGCTTTGGACCTAGAGTTTGTTTACTTAAACACTCCTCCCCCCTAGAATGAAGAGTTAGATAAGAAGTACGCCGGACTTCTGGAAAAGAAATGGACCTCAGTTATAAGATTACAAAAGAAGGTAAGTAGATGTCTGATAAATTTACTTGTATAAAAAAGTTGTAATTAAAAGCAAACACTCGTCACTAAACAGTGTTACGTGTTTTCCTTCTTAGACAAGCATGGAGTTTAGAAAACACTTCAAAAATTAATTTGTATGACTTGTGTAGGGGCAAACAACTAATTCAGTGTTGTAGAAAATGTTTTGTCCATCTTAGTACTAGTAAAAACATCCTCACAGCCTATTTATAAACATTTCTTGACTTCAGTTTATGGATTGTATGTACAATTTCTGAAGCTGGAAAGGAAAAAGGTGCCTTAAGGCAATTTGTGAATAGAAAGATTGAATAGCTGTCTCCAGACAGCTTAACTGGTTTAGAAAGAAGGTAAAAACCTATGCTGCTGGGGTTTTGGGCTGTTACATTAAAGGGGAGATACCATTAACTCCAGTGCATTAGAGCAAGTGACTCTTTTGCAAATGGACAGTACAAAACTCTTTTTAGTAATGCTTCAGTGGGTTTAGAGAGTATTAAAAGCCTTAAAAATCAGTGTACTAACAATAAAGGCCTATCTATCCTAGAGGTTAATATAACGAGGATGTTATTACACCTTCAGTTTCTCTGCTGTTGACTAACATGTGCCACCTCAAGAATACAAAAAATTATTGCAGTAGTCAGATCCCTTTTGCTTACAACTTCCTTCGATCATTCGTCAAAATTAATAAAGAAAAAAACCCTTTGAGTTATTTGCTAGTGCAACTTTGTACAGTATTTGGATGAATGTTATTTGACAGAACTTTTCTTGTGAAAGTGAGAGGGGAATTAGTGGTTGATTTAGGTCTGAATTTTTTAGAAATATCTATGCTATTGAGTGTTGGTAATTGGTATGGATTTTTGCTTTTCTGTGGATTTGGGAGCCAGTTGGTGTTTGGGGTATCACTATAGCTGATTTAGATCTTGGTGTAAGAGTAGAAATAAATGGTCTCTTTAAAACCCATAAACATAGGTAATGGAATTAGAATCAAAGCTGAATGAAGCTAAGGAAGAATTTACATCAGGTGGACCTCTTGGTCAAAAACGAGACCCTAAAGAGTGGATTCCTCGTCCTCCAGAGAAGTATGCGTTGAGTGGACACAGGAGTCCTGTCACTCGAGTAATTTTCCATCCAGTTTTCAGTGTTATGGTCTCTGCTTCAGAGGATGCCACAATAAAGGTATGTGCTTGCTACATAAAATTAAAATAAGGAGGTCTGAGGATGAATAACACGTAACATCAGTATTTCAGGGTGAACATGTTTTGTACCAATGAAAGATTGTTTCAGATTCTGCTTTAGCATCTTTCGAATAGGATTCCATGTGTAACCTACAAATCACAGTTTTATGCTGGTCCTGTTAATATCTGCAATCTTCAACTCAAGAAGACTTTCCTTTGACTTGTGAAGAAATAATAAGCTAGTGTGGATTTAGGGACTGGAAAAATAAATGGTTGGTGAAGGAAGAATGCAGTTTGACTGCTCAGTGAGAAGGAGTGTCATACAGAGTGTAGAGAGATGTGACGGGGGGGGGGGGAGGAAGGATTGCCTCGAGTCATCTGAAGAAATTATTTTTAAAGCTAAGTTAGTGGTTACACAGATGTGTTCTTAACTGAAAAATGTTTCTTCCCACTTATTTTTAAGTGGGACATGCAAGTCCCATGAATTCCCCATGACTTTCAGGAGAGACTTTCAGTAACTCTAAATGTTAGACGTTTATTGCAATGTACAGTGACACAAACAAATTTGTTATAGTAGGCAAGTAGCTTCTCATTTTAACATCCTCTAAGGACAAAATTATGCGTTTTGTTTTTCTTTGAATGTCACTGTTTAAGACAAATTGCCAGATAAAGGATATTTCTCATTGCTGCCATCTGTGCTGTTTTGAGCACTATTTGGAAAAGTGCTGTTCTGAAAAAGGTTCAGCAGAATATTAAATAATGTGCTTAAAAATACAAGTTTTTCTAATAGTGGCTACCTATTGGAGAAGATTAAAACACGTGTCAGATCTAGTTCATGAGAAACTTTTAACTCATTCTCGTTTCTGTGACAGGCTTGAGCATCAAAAACTGGTCTTTTGTTCTTCAAGCAGACTGGGCAACTGAAACAGTGACAGCTCTGCGTTTGTTACATGTTATACAGGAGCGTAATTAGCTTTGGTTATTCTTTATTCCTTCTCGTGGATACAGTGGATGAATTTGTTTGTGCTGGAAACCAAGCTGCATAGCATGATTTTTGACTGTTGCATTCCCAGTGATTGACATCTATTGGGGATGATGGATTCTTTTGCTGTTGGGTGTTTTTTGTTTTCTTTTGTTTCATTTAGAGTACAATTTAAAATTAAATGTCTTAATTTTGCGATTGAGAGAGACCCCACAATAAAATCTGTAGGAGCTTGTTCTGTTTCAAAGGCTTTGTTTAAGGTTAGGTGATAGAAGACTGACTTAATTAGGAGGTGAGAATGGTATCTTCCAGTTACTAGCTGTGCAAACATCTGTTTAATCTCTGACAAATTCTGTGATCTAGCTAATGTGTATAAATCAAACTCCTAAGAGTGGTTTGGATTATCACTGAACCACTGCATTCTAAATGTTGTTCTTCTTTTAGACAGAATGCTAGCTGTTTAGTTCTGGAGCCACGGTAAAGACAAGAAAAAGGAGGGGGGAATTGTTAAAGAAGGTGCTTTCTGCACCAATTAGAAACAGGCTGTGTCACTAGAGTTAAGGAAATAATATAGAAAGGAATAGATCTATAGGTAACAATAATTAAAATAACGCTCTTTTTTTTTTATGTTATTAGGCTTTTATTGGTTTGTCTTTCTTTGTCTCTTGCTCAATTAATTATTGAATAAGGTGCCAGACTAGCTTGCAGAGTGCAAATGTAAGACTGGAGATTACAATGAGTAATAGGTTGCTGCTAACAGATTTTCTGTTCACTTGTCAGGTGTGGGATTATGAGACAGGAGACTTTGAACGAACCCTTAAGGGGCATACAGACTCTGTGCAAGATATTTCCTTTGACCACACTGGCAAACTATTGGCCTCCTGTTCTGCTGATATGACCATTAAGCTATGGGATTTCCAGGGCTTTGAGTGCATCAGAACTATGCATGGTAAGGTATAAAGGGAACTCATTTAGCAATCTGTGAAGTGAAGAGATTCTCTTGATCCAGGAAAACTGCTGATGTGGAAAGAGGATATAAACCACAGTATTGTCCAAAAGAAAGAAGGGGATGTTATAATGCTTCGAGTGCTCTGTAAATGAAGTATATGGTCAGTGTCTATGGAATGAACTAGCATCTCAAATCTGCTATGTGTGATGCTGTGGGTAACTCCCCATAACAATATTGAAATGGCAGAGCAGCTTAGTTATGAAAATTAAATGTTTACTAGATAACTCTCTACTGATTTGAAGATACAGTTTTTGTTATCTTTGTCTACTGATTCCCTAATGTGCTGATTCAGGAAGGAAACAGTTAAGGTGAAAAGTGTTCTGTATGTACTGTGCAGTCTTTTGCTTCATATTTGTCTGATTTCAAATGAATGTGCCTAGTGCATTAGTCTCAAAAAACATGGGGAAAAAATGGGAAAGTAAAGCAACCACAACATAGATCCAGGTATTGGCAGCAACTCCTCATTTTATAGTCTTGATATAAAAGCAGTTTTATACTGCTGCTTGTCTCATATGCTTTTAATGCCATCTTGTAGAAGTGGTGAGTAGGAATAAAGAATGTTTGAGACTTTATAAGAGTAAACACACACCAAAGAAAAACAGAAAGCTGTTGACTTTTGTGCGTACAGTTCTTCAAACACCACGGAACACTACTGTAGAGAAAGAACAGATGTTGCAGTGGAACATGATACACAGCTGGGTGATGGTGAGAAAATAAAGTGGTGTTTCAGTTTTTTTTTTTTTTTTTTAAGTCTTTAAGCATCTCTATCTGAACACACATGCAGCAGGTATAATTTGATGAACTGGATGTTACAATGTGAGCGTGGGTGAAATAGTTCAATGTGTGTTGCCAGTTACATTCCTTAAGGTCAATTTCAAGTAAAATGAAATAAATTATATTTTCAAGGGGAAATTGTATAGTACATGCACTGAAACTAGTATTCTCTGACACTTTAGAACTTCAGATACTTGATTACCAATGTAGCTGCTTTGTAGTCCAAGTCCAGCAGTCTCTACAGTAGTAAAGTTGCTATCATGGATGTACAACTGATTCTTACTTGGCTCTTGAATCAGTGCAGTATGGTATCTTACTAATATCTAATACCAGATTATGGACACATTCAGTCTTCGAGAATTACGCACGTACAGTGAGGTTGGGCATGCTTTCTTCCTGAAGACCTCTTTGCGACATCTTCTGCATAGTGCATCAGAATACTACCAGCACACCTAATTGATAATTTCAGATATAGTCAGCATAGCAGCTGTCTTCTAAACTGCCAGGCTTTGTAACTGTTGCAAAGGAAGTTTTGCTTGCAGTAGTGAATGTCTATTTTTAAAACATCTTACAATTTTGTTTTTTTAAACAGTCCTAAAGGTTGCTCAGTGGCTGGACTGTGTGGCGTAAATTTACATTTAAAGATCATTCCATGAAACGTGCTGAAGGCTGCTGCTGTAGCTACTTGCTCGAGACAAATGAATAGCAAGTCATATATGCTCTGTCAAAACAATATTACAGTACCACTTAATAAAAGTTTTTTTTTGTTTTTAGGTCATGATCATAACGTTTCTTCAGTAGCCATCATGCCCAATGGAGATCATATAGTCTCTGCCTCAAGGGATAAAACTATCAAAATGTGGGAAGTCCAAACAGGGTAAGTGCAATTGCAGTTGAACATCACTACCTAAAGAAAACACACAAAAAAGCACTTCCTAAAAGGAAGTGGGCCAACGTGCATCTTGAATGTCAGAAAGACTTTTGATTGAGATATGGAATTATGCTCTTTTCATATACAAACTGAAGGTTTCTGCTTCAAATCTTCTAAGTACAGGGCTTTCATAGCCACTAATTAAAGGTAACCAGCTTTATCTTTCTGGGAGCTATGAAGGTGTAACACTAACTCGGGGCCAAGTAGGAATATAAATGTAGTGGTTAACTGCAAGTTTAAAGAGTATGACAGGAGGGAGGTGAAATCTGTTACTTTTCTTGCCACAGAGAAAGAATTTGAATTTTAAAATTTTCTTAGCCTTATTGCTTATTTCATTCTTCAGTAGTCTCTTTAATTCATCCATTTGCTCAAGGTTGTGGGTGAAGGCTATCTGAATGACTTGTAAATCTGTGTTCTTAAAATACATATTTAATGCAAACTGGGGTGTCAATTTTATTTTTAGCCTCTGAGCCTCCTGTTTTTTACCTTAATAAGTATTTGCTTGTTCTTAACTGTTGCTTCTTTCTCATATGAACTTCTTACCATAAACTGTTATGGCCTTGTACATCAGCCAGAACTGGCATGCGTGCTGAAATAGCTTAGCTTAACTTCTACGGGTAGGTCAAGTGTCCTTAAATTTCAAAGGCATGTATAGTGGTTTTACTGCAGTGTTAATTACTTTGTTTCTCTGTTTTAAATAGTTACTGTGTGAAGACTTTCACGGGTCACAGAGAATGGGTGCGCATGGTGCGGCCTAACCAGGATGGCACCTTAATTGCCAGTTGTTCTAATGACCAGACAGTGCGTGTTTGGGTGGTAGCGACAAAGGAATGCAAAGCTGAGCTCCGAGAACATGAGCATGTGGTAGAATGCATTTCCTGGGCTCCTGAGAGCTCATACTCCACCATATCAGAAGCTACGGGATCAGAGGTAACGTTTCCAATGCTAACAAACATGAAAGTACTAAGCTTTGTTCTCAAAATAATTGGCAGGTACAGCAGGTATATGAGGCTTTTTGCTGGTTATACTTGGTGTACATTAATCCCCCCTCTCGGCTTCATAGGTTCAGTGCTTTTGTGCTTTTAGCAGTAAGGTGTGCTAACGAAAGTGAAGTTTAGAGAGGCTATTTTTGAGGTTGAGAGTGGAACAGCGTTCACATACCTTCACAAAGAAACATGGAAGGTAGCTTATCTACCATAACATGAAATTTGTAAGGATCATAGGCAAATGAAATGTGTAGGGGGAGTAGTAGCAAGTTAGAAATAGTGTGCAGAGTTAATGATATGAAAAAACATCCTTTAAAAAAAAAAAATCTGTATTCGTGTGATCGTGGATACATATTCTCTCGTTTGGCCATTAAATCTTTAAGAAAGGCTTACTAAAGGTCAGCAAAAATTTTCCTGTTAAAGATGACAAAGTGTAGAAGGAGTTGACTTTTATTTCTAGTTTAATGAACAGAACAAACATTTCTACCCTGCCCATAACGAACCCGAATACCCCAGGAGAAAAGCAGATACACTGAAGGCAGGAACTTGTCTGCTGAGAGATCTTACAGATTATTTCAGTCAAATTTTACTTGCATCCTTAAAAGATTCTTATAATCTTTTAATTAAGAGTAATTAAAGCTAAACTCCGAATGTTCACTTCCTCTTGCAGTGATAATTATCTGAAGTGGTGTCTCCACTGCCCTCTGCTGGTCTGATCAGCTATACACGTCACATGGCAGTACTTAACTTTGAGCAAGAAGCAAGTTAATGACATTCACAATTGAAGCATTTCATGTTCTGAGAATTAAGTCTCATTCATACTTTGCTTGGTAGCAATTGGCAATAAGCTCAGAGTAGGGACTCTCCAAAAACTCTTAAGCTTGCGTCATTACTTTTTATGAAGAATGAGGACACACAGGTATGTCTGAACTTCATACTCGTTTGTCTGGAGATGTGTGACTCCACTTGAACCGCACCTACCACTGTATTCAATGTCTTGCAGTAGGCAAGTTTGGATTCAAAGTATTTTCGGTATATGAGCAGGACATATAATTCTTTCAACAGATTAATTCCTTTCATTTTTTGTTTTTCTCCTAGTATTAGCAACAAAATGCCTGCAAATCCTAGCTTTAGCGTTGTGTGTTTATTAGTTGTAAGTTGTCATATAATTAATTTTTCTAAGAAATAGCACTCGAAGGACCTGCTTTTTACCTCTCCTTTCCCCCCGGTATATGCCATAACTTAAAACATAATTTTCTGCAGACTAAGAAGAGTGGCAAGCCTGGGCCTTTTCTGCTGTCTGGATCCAGAGACAAGACCATTAAGATGTGGGACATTAGCACTGGCATGTGCCTTATGACACTTGTAAGTTTATTGGTGTTTTTCTGGTGATGATAGCTGTGTACTTAACTCCAACTTTAACGTAGTGAATTATCTTTTTTGGTAAAAAAGACAAAGTTGTTGTAATAAGGCACACACTGGAAATAGACAGTTTTAATGGCTTCTGTATTTCAGCTCTTGTTGCTGAGAAATACTAAGAATTTCAAAATAGGTAGTATAAATGCGGGAGCGCGGTGGTGTAGTTGTTATAATGAGTAGCTTGATTTGCCAGTGGAAATGCTGATAATCAGCTGAATTTTGTCTTCTTTGGAATGTCATATTCTTTCAATGTGGTCGCCTTCCTGTGGGCTCTGGGCTGTTGTTTTCCAGCCTGTGTTCAGGTTGGCCTGGATGTCAGCGCTTGGGGTGGGGAGCAGGATTGGTGGAGGTCACATGAGAACCGCTGTTTGTTTGCTTTCAAGGACTGGAACTCACATTGTTGATAGTGCTGATATAATAAATGTAATAATAGGAACTGAAGATAAAATTCAAACTCTTATAGGTTTTAGAAAAATAAATGATCTCCTTGCAGGGACAGAGCAAAGAGTTGCTCAGTTTGCCATAGCATAAATTGTAGAGCATTCAGCCTTAAAACATGCATCTGCTTACTAATGTCTCTGTGCTTAAGGTGGGCCATGATAACTGGGTACGTGGCGTTCTGTTCCATTCTGGGGGAAAGTTTATTTTGAGCTGTGCTGATGACAAGACTCTACGTGTCTGGGACTTCAAGAACAAACGATGCATGAAAACCCTCAATGCGCACGAACACTTTGTTACCTCTTTGGGTATGTATTGTTCCACAGTACTCACTGAGACATTCAGAACCAGAGATACAAATTTTTCTACATCTTTACCAGCTGAAGTTGAGTACCAAGCTAGGCATTTACATTTTGTGATTCCAGTGAAGTTTTGTGCTATATGTATCTTAGTCATATAAGGACAGATAGGCATTTAGAGTGTTACGAGTTTTTGCACTTCTGTTACCGGTGTTGCACGTTGGACGAAGACGTTAACTGTCAAGGTGTTCTGGAACCCTTCATTGCTGAGTGTGCAGGGATTTGGGGCAGTGCTGTATTGCAAATGCTCACCAACAACAAAAAATGCAGGGGACAAGGTAAAAGAGTCAGGAAATAATGTTAATTTTAATTACTGGGCAATTCTAGTTTGGCATTACCAGAACTTAATAGATGTCAGTTCCCCCCTACCGTAGCAAAAACACTCCTCACTCAACAAAACTAGCTTTACTCTGGAATCTTCTGTATTGTTTCTTTCTCTGTGCTCCTTGGCCAGTTTCTAGTTTCTTCATTAAAGCTTTGTGTGCTAGGTTAGCAGCGGACCTGGAATTGGCTACTAAGGTTTTCTAATAAAACTAGCAGTTCTCATCAAGATGCAGAGTTTCTTACTCGACTTCACTCTTAATTTATTGAAAACAGCTGATGAACAAGGGCTAAAGAAAAGTTAAAGAACATTAGCGTTAACATTAGATCCTTGGAATTGTCTGCTTCAGTTTGTGGGTTGATTTGCTGAACCTTTTCTGTACAATGAGGTGTTTTGAATCATAGAATCATTTAGGTTGGAAAAGATCTCTTAAGATCATCTGGTCCATCCTTTAATCTAGCACTGCCAAGTCCACCATTAAACCATGTCACTACGTAGTACATGTACATGGTTTTTGAAGACTTTTGAGGATGGTGACTGAACTTCTTCCCTGGGCAGTCTGTTCCAATACTTCACAACCCTTTCAGTAAAGAATATTTTTCCAAGTATCCAACCTAAACATCCCTTGATGCATTTCAAAGCCAATTCCTCTTGTCTTTCACTTTGTGTTTGGAAGAAGAGACCAATCCCCACCTTGCTTATAGCTTGCTGTAAGGTAACTGGAGAGTGTGATAACGTCTCCCCCGAAACATCTCTCCAAGTTAAACAACCCCAGCTCCCTCAGTCACTCCTCAGAAGATTTATTCTCTAGACCCTTCACCAGCTTTGTTGCCCTTCTTTGGGCACACTCCAGGGCCTCGATGTCCTCCTTGTAGTGAGGGTCCCAAAACTGAACACAGTACTCGAGGTGCAGCCTCACCAGAGCTGAGTACAGGGGAACAATCAGTTCTCTAGTCCTGCTGATTCTGATCCAAGCCAGGATGCCGTTGGCCTTCTTGGCCACCTGGGCACACGGCTGGCTCATATTCAGCTGACTATCAACCAGTACCCCCAGGTCCCTTTCCAGTGGGCAGCTTTCCAGACGCTCTGCCCCCAGCCCTTTGATTCTTCATGGATAAAACTGAGTACTGTCTGCTGACCCACCCAGTCCAAAACATGGTTGTATATATGACATATTTTGGGATCTCGTGAGCAACACTGCACGTTTGTTTTAAACATCAGCTCTACTGTCTACAGCAAAAAGTAAAAGTTTCTTGACTTCTGATGCTAACCTTAAATGTAAATAAATGATGATGTCTTCTGGTAATATTCAAGGACTTTATCAGCTTGAGGTATTTCAAACTTGCCTCTGTTATACCTTGATCAGATTTCGTTTCCGTGGAAGCTCCATGGAGCTGAAAGTAGATTTTCTTGCTTCACAAAACTTTACATTAGAGAATTTGCCTTCAAAACTACAGATATGCAGAGCTTTGAAATTTAGTCTTTGAAACGGTGTCATTTTGGGGGAAAAAGTAATGGCATTCAGTGAGAGAGGGAAATACGAAAGTGCATTCATTCTTAACACACGCTTTTCTTTCCTCACAGATTTCCACAAGACGGCACCGTATGTGGTTACTGGAAGTGTAGATCAAACAGTAAAAGTGTGGGAGTGCCGTTGATTGAATTCACATTTGACCCCTTTTTTCCTCTGGATGCACTCAGATACCATGGTTACCCATTGAGCTCTGTTTAAATAAATATTGTCCTTTCATGTAAATTATTCTGGATGTAGATTGAGCTTATTAAATGTTACACACAAAGTATTCATGCATGGTGAATCCAAATTGTATACTGTAAATTTACATACGTTGTCTAGAAGTACCATAGGTTTAAGAACATGGGCTGGCATTGGTCACATCAGACCTAAGAAGGCAGAAGTTGGATAATTGAAATAGGGCACTTAACTGAATAGTTGACAGTGTCGTTCTATGTCGGATAATTATACCTGTTTTTCTTTCTGCTGTCTGTTGGTGCCTGAATTGGTGACCTCATTTGGGAAAAGTTTTGTAGGGCTCTTTCAGAAATGTGTATCTATGTAACATCACTTAAGTGTGCTTAATAAATCTTCTCTAAGAATACTAGATAATATGGCTGCAATTCAGAATCTTCTGAACCTTGTATGTAATTAATGGAAATTAATTAAACTTTGGAATATTTGTCATGGAACATTTGCCAAATCAACAGAATACACTTGTTTTGGCCTCCTATCACACAAGGTTGGTATATTTATATAACTGTAAACCTGAAATAAGACAACAAATCTTAGTAGCAGCTGATGTGATAAATGTATTTATTTTTTATTTGGTCATTCAATGGTTAAGCTGTGCTGTTAAACTAAGTTTAAATGTTTTGTTTTTTTTTTTTAATGCTAGACGAACTTCCAGGAGGAGTTGTCCATCCCACTAGAACTTAGTGATCTAATTTCCAATAGAGCTTACTCTCCCAAATGAATGCCATGGTACAACTTGCTGTTTGCTTTCAATGTTTGTTAGAGATGTGCAATTTCTATTACACAACAGTATCAAAGTACACTTCCCTTATATTCACATGCAGGAGGTTGGGGTATGCAAAGGGTTCTTGTTTTCTTTAGTGCCTCCTTGGAAACCCTTTTGAATATGAGGTTATATTTACCTTGACAAGACAATGTGGCTTGAATAAAAACTTAGTGGTTTGTGTATTGAGAAATCTTGGGATACAGTATTTAAATGCTTTAAAGAAAGCACTAAATACCTTGAGGATCAGATTGTAATGGCAGATACAAATTGATACAGGCTTCTAAAAGAAAAAGAAAACACCGTCAACAAAACAAAGTCCATCTGCTGGAATGATCCTATCAAGTAAACTTTTAAAAACAAAAAAATAAATCATATCAACAAAACTAGCCCAACTTGGTTATTAGTATTTGCATTGTCTGGTGTATACAATTTTTAACTTGCATATCCCTAAAGTTAAAGATTTTTGACCTGCAGTGAATGAAAATACTATAAATTAATGTTTTAATCACCATTTTGTGACAAATTTCATTATAGATAACTAAGAATTCCAATACTTACTGAACTAACCAGGTCTTTTTAAAAATCCACTTTAAAATTTCCAACATACTGAAGTACCAGTCTGATATTTTAACAGATGAAATTGTGCTTTTTTATTCATTTTGTTTAATACATGGCTTTTTAAACTGTCCCTTTTAAAAATAGAAATCCTTGACACAGGGTGTACACACTAAGAAATTGGTGAGGGGTGTAGTGGTTAATTTCCTACAGTCACCCACAAAAAGGATCCTTTCTTCTGCATGGAGGAGATGGATTTCAGTGTTGTTTCCCTGCGTAGACTTGCCTTTGGGAAGGGGTGGAGGAAATGGAGTTCTGATGTGGGGTTTTTTTTTGAGCCAGTTGAAGATTCAGGCTAACTTCTTAAATCCAGTGGTTTACGTAATTTTTAGTGTGTGTTTCTGCACTTCAGCATGCACAGATAAAGTATTTTTTTCTTTGTTAGCTGCTTGGACTGGAAAAATTTGCTGCTCTTTGTCTATTCGAGAATTCCAGATACACAAGTAGTGCATCTTAAAATTCCTCAGTGCATCTGCAATTGTTAAGTAATAAGTCCGTTTAATTCCTGATAGGACCTAGAAACTTTATTTAAGTATAACAAAAACCACACTCATGTACATAACTCGTAAACATGACTGAGAAATTAAAGGTACCTAATAAGTGGAAATTGTCTACTGCATTTTTTTCCCTGTAGCATACAACTATACACAAGGGCAAACAACTAACTAATGTCATGTTAGCAGTATCTAATTGCTTGTGTGAAACACCCTGCCAAGTACTTCTGCAATGCAGTTTGCAACCTTCTCCTTTAATAAGCAGTGAATAATCTCAGGGATGGTCCTGAATGGATCAAAAGTTAAAGCCCTGTTTAGACAAAAAAAAAAGTGAAAGCCACAACACAGGAGTTGGGTTTGTGAGGGTTTCCTGCAGTGTTGCTCCTTGGTATTACACTGTGTTGAACTTTTTCACTGTTTGCAACGTTTTCTGTCAGCTGTCTAATCCTGTGCCTTTCCTGTGATAACAAGTACAATAATGAGGTTACTGGTTTGGATAACAAAATAAATCTATTAGAGCATTTAAGAGGTTCACTGCTTTGTCGCTTTCCATACTAGAATTGGCGTTTTTTAAAAAGTAACTGTATAGACTGTGTTACCAAATAGACAATACAGACTTTTTTGGGGGGTTAAAAACAGACAGACATTCCAGTGCCACACTGACATAATGTGCCCAGGAAGTCTTAGATGCATTCTAAAAAGTGCAACATTTATTGTGGTTTAGACATAATCTGGAAGTTGATGTTTTATAGCATCTTGCACTTTAGAAGATTAAAAAAAATAAAAAATACCGTCCTGCTTTTGTGTATGGTGTGACCAATGATGTGCCCGGGGCACTAATTAAAAAGAAAAAAAAAGAAAAAAAAAAACTAGTTGCTAGCAAGTTGTCCAAGGGCTGTGGAGCACTGTAGTATTTTGAAAGCTTTGGCTATAGACTCACCAAGCCCAGTCTTACTGTCAGTACCCTGCTTCTCCTGTTTGCCTCCTCCTGTTTTTATGTGAACTGCCTGATAATATCACTCTTAAATGGCTTTTGACTTGTATGAAAGCTATTTAAAAGGAAAACTTTTTTTTTTTTTGTAGACAGTGGTGGCTTGATAATCCTTTTAATGATTTGAGTATAAAGAAAAAAATACTAAGTTGAGTGAAGGAAAAACGCACTTAGAATGAGTTATTTGCTGTCCAGCTGTACATAAAGTCCAGTGTATTTTTAAAAAGTCAATACCAAGAATCTTCTAGCAAAGAATACGTGCATAAAATGGTAGGGATAAATGCATTAGGAGTGGGAAAGGTTGGGTTGGATTTACAAGTCACAACTGGATTTAACTGGCCTTTATATCTTTCCACTGTGTCATGTAAGTAGCTGCTTTCTTGTCCTACCTATCCCTCAGGCTTCCCCAAGTTCATTCTGAAGATAAGTGAGCAAAATCTTCAAGTTTTAGAAGTTGATCCTGACATTGACATGAAGGCAAACGAAATTTTCATAAGAACTATGTTAGAGGTTGCAATTGGAGAAAACAGTTCCCCAGACTGTAGGAGTTAACTGAAGATATGACACAATTAAAAAAACAAAAAAACAGTAAAGGAATGTATATAATACTGCTCTGTGTTTTACAGTAAGATTTGTTGCTCTCAGACTGTGTAAAACAAAATTTATTCATGTTTTCTGCATATTAAAAAAATCTTATTGTACCAATTGGTAAACTATTAAATGCATATAAAACTAGATGTGTTTTTGTTTCCTTGGATGCAAGAACTAAATCTATTTTGAAAACAAGATCCTGGTGTTCCACCCATCAGGTTTTGCTCCACACTGCTTTTTCTTTAAACTTAGTTTTAATTCAAGTCGTATGTGAGTAAGGAAACGTAAGGCATTTTTAAGGCAGTTGGTTGCACTTAGGCTATTCTGAGGTTTTGTTGATGAAAATGGTAAAGTGAGATTTTATTAAAATGTATGCAAACTTAAAAAGCCAGTTTCCTCTATGATCTGAAGGTTTTTAATGCTGTACCGTGTGGTTTCGTGCTCCCTAACGCCGCAGCGCTCAGCCCGCAGGAGGAGGCGTGCGCTGTGGGCACCGCGCTAGGAGGCCGCTCTGACTTTTCAGTATAGTAAGATTTTCTGAGACGAAGTGTATTTGGAGCAGAATTTACTGATGTTGGGTAGAAATCCCCACGTCTTGTACTGCAGGTGTCAGGGTGTCAGCACAGCCTCCTGCAGCACACGCACACCGCGGTGCCCTTGCACGCTGCCGCTGGCGCGGGCCCTGCCTCCCCCTTCGTGGCAGAGCGCGGTGTCAGCGAGGCCAGCGGTCAGCTGGGGGTGGTGGTGGCGAGTCTGAGCATCTCCAGCTGCCCTCGCTGCCTTTCTGCATCTCCTTCAGCCGGCTGCCTCCTGCTGTCCTCCCGCAGCGTCAGATGGTGAGCCTTTGGTTTTTTAACATACCTTGAACCTTAATTTACTGTTGGCCTGGTAGAACCACCTTTCACTTTTCCCTACCTCTGTTCAGTACCGTTGGAGCTGTTCACGCTGGGTGAATCCCCCCAAGCATCTCGGTGTGGGAGTTATTTGCTCTCGTAGGCACCAAAAGCCTTGTGTGGTTGGAGGTGCGTGTATGCAGAGCTGAGGTACTGAAGCAGGGCTTACATTTTATTTCAATGTTGGTGTCTTGGTGTGTAGTTTTTTTCCTTCTGCTCTGGCCTTCATTGCCTTGAGTGCTGTTTATAAATGGCTCAGTAACTAACGTGGAAATGCTCATTTCTTCAGAGGTAGAAGGACAAGGCTGTAACCTTGACCATGATCTGGGGAAAGAATGAAGCAAAGCCACCCTACCACCTCTTTTCCCTGTAAGCTTCTTGCATGGTGTTAGCTCGTAGCAGATGAGCTGGGGCTGTTCTGTTGGCGATCTGTTGGAGGCGTTCATTTGTGACCCACTTGAAGAATTAAGATGCAGGTTTCAAAGAAAGCCATATAAAAACACAGTAAGTTTATCAAAAGGAAAAGATAAGGCCTAGTAAAATGTGAGTTGCCCTGAGGCATCTGTGGTGTTGAAGCACTCGCCAGCCCCCAAACCGCTGCCATACTGACAGCAGCCGTGGTGTGGAGGCATCGCCTCCTTGGGGTGTTTGCCTGTAGAACTGCCTGGAACTACAATGTGGAACTACAAACAGCAGCCAGGCTGAATAGGAAGAGATGTTGCACTGTAAGAGAATGGGTTTGGGCGGGCGGGCGGCTCGGTGCAGGCATCGTGGCTGCTGCATGGGCACAGGGAGCTCGTGTCGGGGTGTAGGAGATGGCTGATGTTTAGTGCTGAAATCCCTTTGTCTGGAAAACAAGCAGGGAGGATAAAAATAGTGGGTCGCTTTCTCTATGCCATCTTCAGACTTGCTGATGGTTTCAGTATCTCTCTGAATTTAATTCTGTGCACTCTGGCCCCCGTGCCCCTAACACAGTTTGTCGGGGTGTTTGATGCAGAGCCCCAGGCAAAGGTGCACTACATGTAGCTGCATAAATTAATAATAAAGTGCCTAACAGACATAAGCTGGGCTGGGTTTGGGAGAGCTATGTGCAGGTTCCTGAACTTCTACCCTCTGCTTGGTCTGGTGTGCCCTCGGTTTGGGTCAGGGCTTCCAAGTTCATTTTGGCTTCTCAGACTTGTGAACTGAATACCTGAGAACACTGAAAGCCAAAGAGAGGTAAAGAGGATTACAGAACTCTTGTTAAATGCAGTTATTGAACAAATTATAGCATTCAAGCTGCTCAGCCTTGTTAGTGAGACTTCGTGTACTTCTGCTTCCCTTCCCTTGTTTACCTCGCCCGGGGGGACGTGCTTCTGTGGTGTTTGTTAACAGATGGGAGTAGCTCTTGCTTCTCTGGGGCTTTGGCTTGCTGGGGTTATGACTCCGGTGTTAGTGTTATTACTGCTCTCTTGGACTCAAGTCCTGGGACCCCAAGGGCAGCCCCTTGTGGCACTCGGTTAACAGGGGAGGCAGTGGGTACAGAGAGGAGCGAGTATCAGGCTGCCCAAACTCACAACAGGGCAATCCAAGGACACGTCCAAGCAGCCCCGCACCTCTAGAAGAGGTGGTGGAGCTGCTGCCCTGCAGGAGGCGCCCACAGCTGGGAGCCCAACCCCGAGCATGCCCCCATTTCATTTCCTTCTGAGCATCACCCCAAGTGAGCTGCAGGCAGTGGCCCCAGCACCCACCTCGGTGCAGGCAGAGGAGCGCCGGAGGGGCGCTGGGCCCCCCCAGCAGCTGCAGGTGAGGTGCACGTTTTAAGGCTGCCAACTACCATGAGCTGTTCTGGCCTAGGGGCTCTTGCTCAGAACAGAAGCTGGGGGCTCCGTGATGGTGCTCAGCTGAATGGTACCCACCACCTTAGAGCAGTTTTTAAAGAAACTGATAAGTAGTGTCTAAAATAGTTTCAAAAGCTTTTAATGGACTAAAAGACACTAGCAAAAGAAAGTTCGTATAGGAAAGATGCACTGTAGTCATTTATTGATTGCTTTCCATGAAATTCAGATATTTTTTTTTCCAATAGGAGCAAGGTCTTTTGCAGTAAAGACTCCTCCTGCTTTGCCACCTCTAACAACTCGGAGGCTGCTCCCCAACTTCCCTTCCCCCCCACCAAAGTTACAAATACCTGTAATGTAGTACAGGAACCCAAGGGTACAGAGCACAGTGACAGCACTTGTTTCTCCAGAAGGTCAGTAAAAGCAGCAATGCAAATTAGCATAGGGTACTAGCCATGACAGACAAAATGAGAAAGAGACTGGACTCCTTTGTCAGCACAGGATGGTTTTGGACTAGCAATCAGAAGTTGCTCTACAGCTTGATCTGTTTGGGAAAAAAGGACATTCAACTCTGTCGGCATACCATGGCCTGCAGTGGCTAAGTCTTACCTGCTTAGTGACTTGCACTACCAGGGGAGCCTGTGCTCGTCCTTTAACGTGACGATGGGATGTGTGTGTGGTGGGAGAGGGGGAAAGACAGAGGCAGTTCGTGGCATCTGCCACTCCAGTAACATCCATTGCCAGCAATGGAAGCTCCCCTGGGAACAATCTCAAACCCCGTGTGCAAAACGTTAGTTACGAAGACATCAGCCAGAGCTTTCAGTGCTGGGGGAGGAGTGTTTTTACTTACCCCCCCTCCCTGCCCCAAAGCCTACTAATTTCGTGTTGTATGAAACTCGTGATTCCAATTTAGTTAAATTTGGCAACCAGGTTAAGGTTGATCAGCTCTGTGGTAGAGTCGCTATTTCAAATGAGATCGAGTCCCTGTTTCTTACTTTTCCTCCCCTCTGTTAAGCAGGCAACAGTGGCCCAATAAATCATTTCAGTTTAAACCTTGTTTGATGCCAGTATCCATCTCGTCTAGGCACTGGGGTTTCCATCATAATGGAAGTTTGTGCGCTTTAATTATCAAGCCCTCACTCTTTGGATACAATATCCTAAGTTACTCAGCTAGAAGCAGAGCAGAGGTGGAACTGTGAGTATCGTATATATTTATATATATATTTCTCTATATCTTGAAAATTAGAACATGAATGTTACAAAAAAACTGACTTGCCAAACTGCCAACCAAAAGTAGAAAAAATGGTTAAAGGAATCCAATGGCTATATCCTGATGTAGAAAATGCTGTACATTTCCCCACTTACATACACACATTACAGGCTTCAGTTATCTGAGCAATACAAATATGGCTGCTTAATTTTCCTTAGCACAAATTGGGATAGTGACTGGGGGGAGAGGGGGAATAAATCTTTTGGCTTGGAATCCACATCTTACAAGAATGCTGAGCAGTGGATAGGGGATGTTTCTGTACTGGTTTTAGCAAAGCAGTGTCCTTAGTCAACATAAAAATGACCTGAGAAATGTTATATACCTCAAGACAATTCATTTGGAATTCATATGTACAAAGTAGAAATAACTGATGATATGTGCACACACACACACATACACACACACACAGGCACAACAGCCTCTGGCTGTGCTCACCTAGGATGGGTCTTTCATATGCTGCTGCATCCTGGCCACCTTCCCCCTTCACGTGGCAGATACAAGCTCAGTCAGACAGATTACATTTCTCAGATTAGTTCTTTGCATTGTGTATTAATTGTACCAGTGCAATAACATTGTCAAAAAAAGGAGGAGCTGCTCCAGGGGAGTCCAAGACCCTGGTTCAGATTCAGAAAAGGGTGGTTTAACTTTTTTTTTTTTTTTTTTTTAAAGCGAGGTACACATTAAGCAGAGCTCTGTGTTAAGGGGATCGCAGCGGAAGGCATGCTTGGCTCAGCTTCTTTCTCCTCCACAGCTTTGTCCTCTGGTTCCAGATGTTCACCACTTTTTATGCTTTCCTGGAGCTGCTGGCGTCTCTGCACCTCTGCTTTAAGGTTCTCCAAGTCTTTTTGGCTGAGGGGGAAAACCAGGAAGGGTAGCAAATATTAGCAAATAAAAAGAATGGAGTGAAGCACAGGGACAAAGGTAGCGGCTGCTGTTCACTACAGGTAGGCCAGCACCGCTCACTTCATTTCTTATGGGTAGAGACCACTGACTGTACTTCAGCTACTTCCTGCTCTTCCAAACAGAGCTGAAGAAAGACAAACCCTTTGCTACCAGGGGAACAGGCTGAGAACAGGAGACAATGGGAAATACAAGCTCCCTGGCTGCTTGCAGAGCAACCCAGGGGGAAACTGCACCGTAGAGGTCTTGCCCACATAAGCATCACTTCTCAAGGAAGGTTCCCAGTTTCCTTAAGATGCATTGAGCGGTTTTATGAGAGCAGAAAGCTGCTGCAAGGTCATGGTTACAGTCCTGTAAGAGACCCTGACAATTCATGCAATACTCCTCCAAGAAGGAGCTTTTCTAGCACTGTTACAGCTTGCTGAGGGATCTCAGCGAGCAATCCCTTCACAAGGGTTCAAGAGTACCTTCAGGTGACTGTGGCACCTTCAAAAGCATTTTTTTTTCTGCAGGAGCGACACTTTGCCTAGTGCTGGCAAAAGAGAAAAAGTACATAACCTCTGGAAACTCCACGTTTTGGGTCTGTGTGACTCCATGTAAAGGGAAACATGGGGCTCGTGCTATCTCAGGAACAAAGCACAGAGACTGCTTGACTTCTACAGCCATGAGTTAGGAGACAAAGGTACAAAGTACATAGTTAGCACTCTACCTTAGCGGAATGAAGAGAATTCCATTGATAATGTTGAGCTGCTCCAGGATGCTGGCCATACTGGGAGCTGTGAACTACAGCACAAGTTTAAAAGTCAAAATGCAGACTGAACAACTGAGCAAATCCAGCCCAGGCAATAACCCTCCTTCCCCCCCAACTATAAAAGGGGCACTACAGCAACAGTTGAAGAAAAGCTAGCTCTAGCAGCAGTGACTTTACAGCTCATATTTTTGCACCTCTTCACAGCCCCACGTTACAGAGGCACCTATAGATCTCCATTGCTGCAGGAGACTTCCACTATGAGCACAGTTCTGACTGCATTCAGTTACACAGAACGTTTACACAAGTTCCAAATCCCTTGCTCTATTACAGCAAACAGGATCATGAAGTTTATTTCTCCTGACATGTTAACAGGAACATGCTATGCTCACAGTTCAGACAGGTGGTCAATAAGGCTGATGCTAGTCTCAGATACCTCAGTTTCATAACACTGCCTTTCACTTCTCCGCACATCGATTGTTCTTGTTATGGGCAAGGAATAATTCCCTTACCTTGTTTTTGGGACAGAGGCCAGTATAGCGCTTTTTTACATGGTTACACAGAGTCCCTAAGCCCCTGAGCACTACCACAAATAGTCCTGGGACACAACTACACTGAAGTATTCTGGGGAGGCTGCAACTGAATTTCCAGGATAGATGGACTCTCAGTAATACTGCTGCTTCTGGGACCATCCTGCTGAATCAGCTGTGACATCAAATCTCAACTTGCCTGCCTTCCCCTCCGCCCCCTCCATGTGTTATAACACAGGTACACTCTTCAATGGGTTTGAGCCTCCTAGCGCAACACTTAGACTCGACCATTTACCCGATTCACGGTCCTTACACTCAGATTGCTCTGCCACAAACTCCTCAGTTCTGTATCTAGTTCTTCACAGTGAGAAGAAAACCCCAGCGCTCCCACAGAGAGCTGTCCTTCTCTGCCCTTTCTACTGGGAGCTGCCTGTGCAGCTGGAAGTCCCTTCCTCAGCCTGCTGACTAGCAGTCTGTGGCAGCCACTCGTGCACAGCATAGCAGGGAGGACGCCCAGCACACAGGTGGCTGCACACTGGCCTAGATATGCCACAGACAGGCTGGTGGGACTTGCCAGGTGCACATGCAGATAACAGCAGCCGGTTCCTGCTGCGTGGAGGGCAAGGCAAAGCAGGCACCCCACGCTCTGCTGTCCAGCCTTACAAACCACAAAGTCCTTGGACTAAGAACAAAGCACTTGGTGAAAGATGCCTTTTTTTTTTTTTTTTTTTTTTTTTTTAAGGATGAGGAAACTGAGGTGCTTTTGTATTGAGTAACGTGCCTACAGCCAGTGAGTCACCAGCAGGGGCAGGTTTGTGCGGAGGTGTCCCAGTCTCCCACAGTTCAGGCTGCCCAATGTGGGCTTCCCAGTTTGAGCATCCTGCACAGCAGCCGGCTTGGCTTGGCTGCTTAGGCTCAAGAGAAAGAGCCGAAGCCCAGAAGAGCTGTATGCAGAAGCAGAGGAGGCAAGCGCTCAGTCCACAGCAGTAAGACTTTCCTGTGTCTATCTGAGCCTCTGCCCTTCTCAGGGACCTCCTGTTGGTGTCTGCAACTGGCACAGCTGTTACTGCTGCCTGCACAGGCAGAAGGCTGCATGCTCATGCTCACATGGCCTCAGTAACAGCTGAATACAAATCTCTGCATTCATGGCAAGTACTCTCAACTGCTTTCATCGCATAAGGTTACCTTAAGTGGCATGATGTTCGCATTGGAGCCATTCTTGTAGATCTCATTCATTGTGCGTTGAAGAGCGACTGCTTGCTGAGTCAGGTATTTCAAGTACTCAGAGCTCTCTTTGGTCTTTTCGTGGTGTTCTCCAAGCTAACCAGAAAAGGAAAAAAAAAAATGTTGCGTTATAAATCAGGGTGCACTCCTTGTCTTTGCCAGCTCAACATCCTTACAGAAAATCACCAGAATTGTATTCGACCTGCTTTGGCATTAAAAACCAAACAGAAATCATTCCTGCAGGAACCTTATTGTCAGAAGTACAACTTTCTATCAAGTAGAAGCATGTTTGCAGGGTGAGAGGCATTCCCTCCACCAGGCTGTGCTTTCAGCCAGTGAGATGGCACGGAATCAGTGTGCAACTGCAGACGTGTTCAGACAGACCCCAGGCTGATGCAGAAGTTTCACTGTGCATCAGCAAGGGCTCCAAGCGAGAGGGTACTACCCACAGAACAGCTCAGCTACCAAACTACTTTGGATCTGGCATCTGAAAGACAGGCGATGCACAAAGCAGGAAGAACAGACCAGCTCTTTCCATGCCCTACCAGAACATGGGGCTAAGGCACGAACAGAAGTTTCTGCCCAATGGCAGGGGCACAGCAAGAACAAATCAGCAGGAAAGTCCATTCAAAGACTTTCAGAATAAAAACCAATCAACTGCAGCACAGGGCAGCAATTCTGTCCCATCCCTAGAAAGACGGGAGCTCCCTGGCATCTGCTCAGAGCTGTTTATAAGAAAGGCCTCCCTGTGTTTAAGTTGCAGCATCCCTTTGCAGTGGCAGAACTTGTTTGGGGCAGGAAAGCAGCACAAGAAGTAAGCAGCATGCACGCTTGTTACCTGGTTTTTGTAGATCGTGTAGCCTTCCTTCTCGTGCTGCAGTGCTGACCGGAATTCTGCTTTGCTCTCATACACTCGGGCTACCAAGTGGTGGCTGAAGGAAATAAAAGGGTAGAGGTGACGTAGTGAAGAAACGTTTCTGTGCTACAGAGTGCATGGCTTTAGCAAAGCAAAATGCAGGCTAGAAGTCTTAACAATGCTGTATTTGTTGCCTGTGACATTGCTGCATACTGCACCTTGGTAGCTACTTTTCCCCACCCCAGCTGGGGTTTGGCTCACTACACTGACGTAGCTTGATTGTTATTGAAATGTTGAGAAGTGACCTACAGCAGACGGGACTGAACTTGGGATTTTGTTTTTTTTCCTGCTGCATCCAAGAAAACTGAAGGTTGCAGCAGTGCACTGAATAAAGGCAAGACATCCACAAGAATATCTTGTTAACTGGAGAAGGAGGAAGCAGCTATAAGCCCTTTCCCTTTCAAAAAAGGGCTTTTTGTTTCTTGGAAAGCAAATGTGTTAATAACTTGATTAGTCCAGACAAAAAAAATCAAGAAGTCTTCCAGCACAGAAACAACCAGCAAACAGTGGCAAAGCTGGGATCCAAGTCACCTGGTTTCTCTCCAGTTTGGAGAGTTGACTTGGCTTGGACTTCGCTTCCTTAATGCTTCTGGAATGAAAAAAAGACTTCTATTTTTGGCAGTTTTACTCTGTGGGAAGCGATGGATCTCATCAAGCATCCCAGTGCTACTGAGGGAAGGAAAGAGTCTTTCTCCAGAATAATATCCATCAACTGCTAGAAAACAAATCGGAATCCTGTGGGTGCTTAGTAAGATTTATTTTCACCCTGACGAAGAACAGATGGGTTGCAATGTGGTAGTAATTAGGAGTGGGCCACTGCTTGGTTGTTTGTGAGCCAGTTCTGCATTCAAGGACAGAGCATGCAGCACTGAAGAGCAGTGGGCATTTAGAATAGATCCTAAAGGTGCCAACCACTCATAGCTCCCTTGGAAACAAAATGCCGCTCAGTATTTTACTCAAGTGCAAGGGTTTAATGGTGAAGGACAAAAGCAAATGAAATATTTCCTCAAAGGTAGCTCCCTGAGGGCTGAAACAATTAGCTACACGTGTTTCCATAGCATCCCAGTCTCAGTATAATTACTGGAGCCTTGCTCTTTAACCTTCAGTTGCCACATGCTTTTTTCTCACTCTGCCCTGTGAGTACCAGGATCTTCCTAACGTATTTTTGGGGCAACCAGCATTAAGCAGATCCCACAATTAACTTCAAGAACAAGGGACTTCCGTCCTTCTAGATCGACTTGGATGTTGCGGCATTACCTTAACTGCATGCAGCCCACCGGTCCCAAGGAGCATGAGAGCTGGGACTACTGACTCTAATTTACATGACTGGACAGAGACAGACCAGAGCCCTCCCGTGTGAGCACACAGTGAGCGTACTCGCTCCTTGCCAGCACAGTGACCCAGCCCAGCACTCCACCTGCCTCACCTTAGTGCAACTTTCAAAGACTTGGAGCCATGATACTTGGAGCTGATGGCCAGCGCGTTCTCCAGGAACCGGAGGGACAGGTCATACTCCATAACCCCGTGGAGCACCAAGCCGATGTTGTTCTGCACAGATCCACCAAGCACAAGTAGTCAAGTAGGCGTTCATTAAGGCCAAATCAAAATATGCATTTACTGCTTCATGAATACCAAGACTGCACAGGTATTTTCTGCTTGAAAAGGCTCGAGCTGACAGGTCCCCAGCAGATATCTCCAGCACCTGACGTATGACTGGAGACCGCTCTCTCCCTCGGGGACTCAGCCCAAACCAGCCAGCCAGAAGAAATAAAAGGAGCCTCACCGTCCTTGGAAATATTCAAGAGCTGCCTGGACATGGTCCTGGGCACCCTGCTTGTGCAGGGCGGTTGGACCAGATGAACCCAGCAGTTCCCTCTGATCTCAGCCGTTCTGAGGTCCTGTGAACCCTCTCCACCTCACGTACAGGAAACAAGGAACGGGCTGAATTAGGCCAAGCATTACAGGTGCTCAAGTCTACATCTCCAGTGTCCCAGCAGAGAGCTCCAGCCACAGAAGGCTGACCTCCCATCTCCCCAGCTAAACAGTCAAACTCCTTTTTTCTTCTAATGGTAGTAATGTTTTGTAACCCAGGGATGAAGTGCCTAAATGCACAGTTCAAATAGCCTGGGTGTTTTGAAGTCCAAGAGATTTCTTAAGGGTTAAACTCAAAGACATTGACTCTAGAAGATTACTTACATCTAAGAGTGCCATTTCTGGGTGATCCTCCCCAAATACCAACAGCATGAGGTAGCGTGCACGATACAGTAAGTTTAATGCTGTAGAGAGTTGGCTGTTTGCAAAGCAGTACAAAGCAAGGTGCATCTACAACAAAAATAACACAGCATTGATGTATTTTTATCACTTTATAAAACAAATTGATATCTCCTTTCTACTCCCTTCCTCAGTTGCACACAAATATAAGTATTTTCATTTATAGCTAAACAGATTTCAACTAGTCAGAAAGGTTACAAGTCTACTGGTTGACTTACAGCTATGCTAAGGGATCCACATAAAATACACTGAAAAACAGCCAAACAGTTTAATTGCAACATCTCTTATGCACCTCAAAAATATTTCAAAGTTGACCTGTATTTATATGATATTCTGATTGTGCTCTTCAGGGGGTTCTTGCCTTTTTTTTTTTTCCAGAACTAAAGAATATATATATAAGCATTCAACAGACAAAATCCCAGAAGTCTAAACTGAGTAGGACAAACACTGATCGTATGGGATGCTCCTGATGCAAACAATTTCACATACACCTTACAGAATCAAAACCACAAAAGTGGAAGATTCTGGTAAGAACAGCACAGAAGAAACTGCAACTGTTTTCTAGATTCAGACATCAGTTAAGGCTCTCAGAATAGGCACATACCCAGGGTGCTGCTTCTCCCCCAGTATCCTGTGTACTTACGTATTCTTGAATTGTGTTGGGATGTTCGATACCCAGGACCCTCTCACTCATTAGCACCGCTTTCTGCTGATTACTTAAGGCCTAAACAGAAGAGAAGATCCAAACACAAGTCACACAGATGTTGTGCACTTGAGCAAGCAAGCATGGGGAAGGAACAGGAGGACAAACAAACCCTGTCTGAGACTTTTGCTTACCTCTGAATAATCTCCCATGATATAATTGAGACGAGCTAGCAGCCTCAGGCAGGCACAGATTTCTACATGCATAGCACCATACACATTGTTGAACAAGTTTAAGGCTTCATTGATGAGCTCACAGCCCTCCTTCAAGAAACCTGAAAAAATACATATTCATCTACGCATACATAGTAAATAACCCCTAATGCTACTGGAGAAGCCACGCATGTGGAGCGAGCTACGTGTGGCCGGCAACAACAGTAGTGGGCTATGGAGCTATAGGTCACTGCCCTGTGTAAGGTTTGAACCCCAGGAGAAAAAACGTTGCTCTACATCCATCCTTGCTCACAGGTGGTAACCTTGGATCAGCTGAGTGCTTCAGATGTTTTTGGAGACCGTGACTCTCAGCTGAAACAGGGTAGGTGGGGGACACCCTGGCGGAGGGCAGCAGCCCATGCCACACATACCCCACTCTTCCTTTCATCAGCAGTAGCCTCAAGAGGCAAAGGCATGCTGGGTCTGTACCTTGCTGAACCTTTGCTTGCCCGCTCTGGAAGAAGTGGAAAGCATCTGAGGCTTTGGGGTTTACGTGCTTCACTACAGGGAAGATGTTGAGAATGTCCTCCTCTGTGAAGGTGGGCTTGTGCCTGTTGTCGAAGTTGTACTCTTTCAGCAGTATCTGGAGGAACAAAAAAGACAGGAGGAGGTCACAGCCACCACTTCATGGGTGCTTAGCAAGAAGAGAGGAGAACGAGTCTCGAATTCTGCATATGGATTTGGTCAAAACATCTCCTGTATCATCACCTGGGGACAGTGCTTTGAAAGGTAACGTAGGCGTGCACCACCACATACTGGTGGTAAGAGCTCCACACTGCAAAGCCATGGCCATGCCAGTGCCAGGGGAAGCCCATCCAGCCTAACTTACACACACCCCCTTACAGGAGGGAGAAGGCACGGCTGCAGGGAGGGAAACACCCTGCCCCTCAAGTGAGGACAACCCTGAAGCCCTGCTCTGCTCCTTGGATGGGGAGAGCAAGGTGTGACGGCTTGGACTGTTAGAGTTTGCCACAGGAATCACGGTCAGACCAGCTGATCTTCCACGGGAAATGCACCACCAGTTCACCCTACAAGGCAACTGGATTTGAAGTCTCCTTTTGCAGGACTGGCCCCTGTATTCCAGCATTAATGCCATGAAGACCTTTAGGGGCTTGCACCGTCTCCCTGACAGGCTGTCCCTGCAGAGCCATCTGTGCTTCACGCTTCTCAGAACAGAACACAGTGGGAGGGCAGAAAATAAGTGGATCTTACTTGGACTCCAGTTTTGAGGGAGATTTCACGAAGGAGGGTGATTTTCTGTAGATTATACACCTCAGCTGCTTGGTCAGCGTTCTCACTGCAAGAAGCAAACACAGGCTTGAGCTCCCAGGGAAGCTGCTGCTCAAGACCTTCCCCAGGCGGCAGCGTATCAAACACAGCTCCCCTTGCACCCAGCTGCTGTCTGAGACCAGTAACATGCTGGATGCCAGTGGTCTATTACAGCTTACAGAGCTGCACGTCACCACTTCTGACTGAAACCCTCTGTCTTCTCTTCCCAGCCCACTGCAGGGTCTGGGTGCAGGCCTGTACATCTGAGGGTTTCAGCTCCAGGTAAACACTAAGCTGGCCCCGACACGAAAGGGGCGATCGCTGACTTAGCCGCTAGTCGCGATTTCTCTCTGAGGACCCCGTTTTCTTGCAACTTCAGTTGAACATCTCCTGTTTGCGCCTGCCAGCAGCCTCACTGGCCTTCTCCACTTCAAATTCAGGAGAGGCTGTCCTTGTTTCTTAGGAATATAGGCTGCTTTCAGCTTAAACCATCTTCCATATATACAGATATATGTTGCCTACGCTGTTTTATCTCGCTTTGTGCTCCCCCTCTGCACCGCTAAGGAGAGCTTTCCCCTTCTCCCCTGGGTTTCCTAGCTGCCTTTGCCTCATAGGCTTCACCTCACTCCAGATTTCAGCTGCGCTTCCCCCTGCTGCTCTTTGGCTGATTTATCTCCATTTTAAGGCCATAGTAATTCCTCAAGAGTACAAATTTATATCCAAACAGAAAACAGATCAAAAAGGCGGGTCTTATTAGAGAGCAGTACGAGCTACCGACGTGTGGTGAGAGGTCAGGTGCAAGTCAGGGCCGTTTGCTTTGCTTACCATTCAAGACTAAAATCGAAGTAGTTCTTTGCTTCTGAACAAATATTCTTCCAAAGCTCCTGAGGGGTCATGCTGGCCCAAGCAGTGTTATCAGCATTTCCAAGGTTCCTGTTTTTCCTTTTCTTATTCTTTTTCTTGGAGACCAGCTCATCAGCTGGAAGATGGGCAATGGGATTTGGAAAGGAGCTTAGAAAGCAATTGAGGAAGTGGCTGATGGCTGCTGATAAACCCGACAGCTCCACGCCCTACAGCGAGACACTGAAGTCAGTCATGGAATACACCTGGCAGCACAGAGGCACTACGCTGACCCTGAGCCTTGCACAGATCCAGTCCTGCCAGAAACAGGGAAATCTTCCAGGCGAGGAAGAGGCAAATATTTGCAAGGGGAACTAGCACAGACAGAATTATGTAGATGTAAAGGTGTACACACACGCACAATATACAGTTCTACTTCGGGCTGCTACTTGGGACAGAAAAACTAGAGAGTGTAAAGATTTGTCACTGGAATAAAACCAGGTGCATTGCTATGCCACATACGTACAGGTATAAAGATGCATTACTGCACATTTAATTAAGAAAAGCTTCTTAGAATGGCAAAAGCAACAGAAAAGGCATTACTAGCTGTGATTTCACATTTATAAGCCTTCAACGTAATGAGTGAGAATCTAGGGAAGAAAAGCATGAATGATTATTCTCTGGGAAAACTACCTTCAAGTGGGAACTTGTTTTCCCTCGCACGCAGGCCTATGCCTATTTTGGCTCTAATAAGGTTGTACTTCCTGTTGCTAGGAGACACCCATGAACTCTCTAATGAGAGAAGAAACTCAAACAGCTCTCCCTTTGTAAAAAAAATCATTAGAGAGAACACACAAGGCAAGAGGTTAGACTGCAGGTCATACCTGGAGGTACGTCTTGAAGATGTGTTTAGCCGATCGCGTGATCAATTCACTGATGCCAATTTTCTACCCCAAGGAATACGAGAAACAGAGACCAAGTCAGTCAACAGTAACAATGAAGAACACACTTTTGCTCTGAAGTGGGCTTTTACCAAGATCTGCAGAAGGCACGCTGCTCAGTTCTCACACTTGGGCACAGAACTGCTCTGCATTCGACAACGCTCCCAGGGCTGGAGAAGAGCCCTCTGCTCGCCCATGGGCGAGATGCCCACCAGCCACACCACGCTGCAGAGCTGCCAGGCAGCCACGTCTCAACACCACATTCCACCTTGACCCAAAGCCTTGCCAGGTATTAGAGGCTTAAAAAAATGCATGGCTTAAAAATCCAGCTGGGTGCTGCCTGCTACTACACTTGCGAATCCGTGAAGCATTTTTCTATCCCAGGAGGACACTCAAACACGCCAACATTATGAAAGCAACTAAGGAACTGGGAGTAAAACTCCCCATCCACCACTTACAAGTACTTCTTCCTCCTCCTCTTACTGAAGCTGTTTATTTTTCACAGAGAAAATTAGCCAAGTTGGCATTTACACAGGGCAAATTATGCCAAAGGCAGTTGGAAATGACAGCCCGAAGTTAAGCCTGATGCTTACAAAGATGTGATCCAGCTGAGCACGGCCAGGGGTCTTCGTGATGAAGTTGATCACTTTGCCCAGGTATCGCATGTTGATGCCCCTCTGGTGCATGGCCTCTGCTAGGGTGGCCCCGTCCATCGGGAGCACCGTGTGGTCCAGGCAGTCTTTGACCTGCAGGGTATATGCAAGCTCTGGTTACAGAAACAAACATGAAGGGGAGAATTTCCATAAAAAAAAAAAAAAAAAAAAGATTGGACTGGGGAGGGGAAAACGTGTTCACTAACAGAGAAGGCAATTTCCAAAGATGACAAGAGACAGCCATAGAGCACAATCGAGGGGAAGGCTCGCAGCAGGCAGCCCAGAGCAGTCTGCACAAGCTCCTTGCTGCTTTTAGCGCCTTTACTCTCACATCTCAGGGCTGAATGAGCACTGTACACTCCCAATAAGCACTGGGAAACGGCGGTGCAGAGATCACCTGCCTTTGTAAAACAGCTCAGACACCACCCAGCTCCCTGGGCAGACCCAGCAGAGGTGACAGCCCAGCAAGACACCAACAGCGTCCTCCCAGCACCTCAAGCAGCACGAGGAGACCAGTGGAGGCAGGGGCAGCCTTCAGCACACAGCGTCCAGCAGCATGCCCAAGGCCACACACAAGTGGAGCAGAGCACGGATGCAGAGGACTTGTGTCTCAGGCAATGAGGACCTCTTTCCCTTTGGCATGGGCTATTTAACTGAGGTTTGTGGAACTAACAGGCTATCCCTTCTTTACGGGCCATACAGGCGCTAACTAAAACCATTTCCAATTAAAAGGCTACACGGAGTGGTACACACTTGGCTGATAAGGGGAAACGGCACTTGCTAAGTTGTGTTGCAGCGCTGATAAGAGTCATTTAATTCACGTCATGGAGTAACACCAGCTACTTTCTGATACACAGAGCTAGGACTGCCTACTTTCAGCAGCTGGCCTGTGGCCTGCCCTCACATACATGTCTGTGAAGCATTTTGCATTTATAAACTAGTGTATCAAGAACCTTGTAAAACAACACTCATCAGGCCTTTTTCTGATTCATTCCCCCTCCCTTTCTATTTAAGGATTGAATAGCTGGCCTTAAAAGCTTATGCTGACTGCAGCACTAGTGGATTTGCAGGGAGGTTTTTCAGGGAGGTACAGTTCAGAAGTTTTCCAGCAAGGAAAAGCCCCTCCTAGGTAACACCAACAACTCCACGGCCTCTTGGAGTGAAGATGAGCAATTCCAATCCTACTTCCAGTGCCAGCTGTAATATACATATTAGCAGTCACTTTAGAGAGCGTCTTAAGAAACACCAGCTGTTCCCTTCTTATCTAGCCAGGCACATGGGTTAGCACTCAAAATGCTCCAGACTTTGAGAAGGAGTTTTTAAAATAGATATGAGCAAGAAGTTTCCCAGCTCACTCCAAATCATTCGTCACCCACTGAGTCATGATCGAGGTCGGATAATACGCTACACTGTGTATGATGCCCAGGGCTAGGGAGGATCACTTTTGTGGTCTTTACTGCCACAAACTCTCAGCAATAATGTTAATCACTAATGCCAAAAGTTCTTTGTTGGAGTGAAGTGGGAAAACTGTGCTGTGATGCAAGGCAGGAAATGCAAAACCCCTCGTGTTTGTACTGGCGATACTGGTGCTGTTCACCGTACTTCATCCCCACTGCAGTAACTTGGCTGCCAGCAGGAGAGTGCAGCATTTGCTCAGGAGGTGAAGCTGATGTCCCACCATCTCAGCGCTTGCTCGGAGTGGCCAGACTTGAGGTAAGCTTTCAAAGAGGACATTACTGCTGGCCCTCAGTTCCTTACCAAGCCTGGGATCTGGCATGAGAGCAAGAATGCAGCAGCGTCCTTCAGTAGCTGCTTCTGATCCTGCACCTCCTCTTTGCTGGACTCAGGAAAACGAACACCTAGGAGGGTAGAAGAGGAAAACACAGAGCATTAACTCAAAGGAAAACTAACTCAAGGACAGAAGTCATAGAATAAGAACAGGCAACGAGCTAAAGCCATTCTGCACCGCTGGAAGCAGAAATGCTTCTTCAGAACTCTACTCTGCAACACGTTTTGATAGGAAGAGCTACCTGGTCCACGGGGCCCCTGGCTGTGCTGCTCTGTGCCCAATTGTTCTTTTCTAATGCAGCTCTTAAAGGCCCCAATCCTGCTCTTTATCTGGTCCATTCCACCTACCAACAAGTGCTGCATACAATTCCAGCGCAGAGAACTGGCTAGAGCAGGGCGGCACATCTCAGAAGATGGGCCAGCGTATACTGCGGGTACTAGAAGCTCAGAGGCTTTTGCTTTGGCACTCCAAAATTAAAACAAAGTTTTAAGCATTAGCTGCACAGTCAGTGCCAAAACACTAATTTTTACCAGCCTCAGAAGGTGTTTGTGCATTTCAAAACACATGCTCCTTTTGACACATGTATTCCAAGATGAATTCAACTACATAACCATTCCCCTGCAATTTACACGCACACAGCCTCTGCGTTCACCCCATAAACACACAGTTTTACCGTATTTCCAAATAAAGCACGCTGATTGCAGGCACAGAAAAGTGCATCCGATGCCTGCAACCCATGTATGTGTTTGAAAGGGCACTGTGACCCGCTGACCACATGTTGCTAAAACAGCCCCTGCCCTTCGCTGGGGATCCAACATCACTGATTCAACTACGACTGTTGTTTTTTGTGTCAACTACTACATTAGGATCAAATTTACTGCCCTCCCCCCAGCCTCTTTTCATGTGGTCTAGCAGCTGGAACGATGGAGAATCACAAGATTCTTGGCAACACTCTGCAGACTCCCCCAAGTGCAGCAGTGGGAGACAGCTTACTGCCTGTCTCTCATAGTTAGAGCATTACAATCAATTTAATTTTATTCTTCTCTGTATCTTTATGCTGCACAGAGAACCCTACATTATGCCAACTAGCCAAAAGCCTGTGGTTTTAGAACACACTGTTGCCTGTAGCAGGCTGCACATAGCGATCCTCTGAAGAAAGACCAGAACAAACACACATAGCTGCTCACATACCTGGTGAGAAAATATCTGGGTTAAACCGAATGTCAAATGATGTGTCACTAATGGAGCCTACAGCCTTGCAAGCATTTCGAATCACTTCTCTGCTTTTCGGATCCACTAGAGCAGGAAGAAAAATAGAATAGAAATGAATGTGGATTTCAGAAAATGACAAGCCTAGCTATTAAAGAGAAAAGTTTTGTTACTAAAAGCAGTAACGATGGCACGTTCTGCAGGAAGCCATTATAAAAACAGTCAAACGTAAGATATGTGGAAAGAAGAATAGTTGCAGAAGTGCAAAATCTGAGCAAAAGCACCTAAGATGACCTAGAAAACAAACCCTCTCCCCAACCACAGATACTCAGAAATTCAAGTCTGAGATTTCTGAAGGTGTTTGAGCATTGCACACTCCCCTGCTCTGACACAGCCCGTGCCTCTCTGCCTGCCCCAGAGCTCAGCCCTGGCTGCTGACCATGCAGACCAGCTTGCTGGCCAGGCTTCTTCCTGCGTCAGAGCTGATGGGCTTGCCCCATTTCAGAGACACACAGTCCACCTACCCACCTGCCCCCAGGCAGCCAGGGTGATTAACGTATTAGTGCGTGAACAGCTCTATCAAAAGAGCTAGAACACCATTGACAACAGAAGCCAGTACTTGTCCTGTTTAACAATGAATAATCACCCTGAGCACCCCCAGTTTGGCAGCTCTGACCAGAGACACAGCCCACCAGCACAGCAGCAGGCCTGAGCTGCTTCTGGTGCAGAGGATTAAATACCTGTTCCATCATCAGATGCAATGGTCTCAGCAAGCTCCTTAACCTGATCAAGTCCAGTCACGTTGTCATCTATTTTACCATCATCTGACTCAGACTTCTCACTTTCTGCTGTGCCATTCTCCGGAGAGGCACCATTTTCCAATGCACCTGAGCTCTCCTGCTTGTTGGCTTTCTGCTGCATCAGCTGCAGTGCAGCCAGCTTCATGAATAAGAGATACCTGCAGTGAAGGAAGAGAGGAATTCAGCACAGCAGGAGAATCCACTAAGATCGTCACTCCTCTACAAGGAAAAAACCTCAGAGCTGAGGTAATGGACCATCCAGTTTCCCAGTGCAAAGGCATAATGCACGACGCCTACCAATAAGCTTTCTGGAATTGAAGGAGTTTACATTATTCTAGTATTTATCATTAGCATATCAGAAGGGACAAAAAAGGTGGGTTTTTGTTACCCATCACAATGGGAAACTCAGCTCCTTGCAGCGGTTACAAGTAGCTTTCCAGGCACAGCACCAGCAGACAGCTCAGGAAGATTCTTACTGCCAGATGAACACAACTAGAGACAAACAGAAACCAGCAGCAATTCTGCCAGGAGACCTGAGCACAGGGAGGCCCAACCTCTGCTAGCCATAGAGCAGCAGCAGCACCCTACGGCCACAGTCCTGCACGCTGCTGGTCTGGAAGCTCTCCCAGGGAGCAGCCAAGGCGCCTGCAGGCAGGCAGCAGGACGGGGCAGGGCGCCGGCTGCAGAACTGGTTGCTCAGCGGGCAGGGCTCCCCTGCCAGCGGCTCAGGGCTCATCTGTGTGAGCAGAGCAGACTCTGACCAGCGGTGGAAGCAGAGCACCCTGCAGCCCTTCACACGGGAAGCAGGAGCGTTAACACCACCAGCCCCACATGACTCTGCCTGCCTGCTCTCAGCTCCCGTTTCCTCGCCTGCACCGAGCCAGCCCAACACCAACACACCCCACCACAGAAGTGCCTACAGCAGTTCCCACAGGTAGGTTTTTTTTCAAATGTCTGGGAGGGAGGGGGTAAAGTAGCATTCAGGATGTCTGGAGAGCCTTAAAGATAAACATAAATCCATCCCGTTCCCTAGATGGCAGGAGAACATGGTATCTGCAGGGTAAGGACAGGAAACAACAAACAGAGACCCGGAGACCGCAGAAGGCACCTCTCCCCGGCTCCCTGTAACCCTGTTAGTGTTCCTGTTTTCACCTCTCATTAAATAAGCTTCTATCATTGCACCTGCAGGGCCAAATGGTGGGGAAGCCCACCCCTGGCAGCTGTGAGGCGACGTCCCCAGGACAGCACAGCGTGGTCCTGACTTGGCCATTACCAGTTGTGAGTGGAGGAAGGGGGGAGCTCAGCTCACCTGTGCTCTACAAAGGCATCAACAAGCTCTTGCCGGAGACAGCAAAGCTTGTGTCTGTGCTGCTTGGGAAACCCCATTTTCTTACATTCCTCTGGCATCTCCTCCCCTTCAACAGGCAGGAAGTTTAGGTCTGGAGGGAAAGTGCGGAGCAGGTCCAGGATGTAGTGACGCCCGTCATTGCCAATAATGCCTTTGCACTCCACTGAGGAGCACAGCTCCACCTCCTCGTTCTTGTCATTCAGGACTTTGTGCTTCTGGATCTTAAGCGGCCTGCTGGTCTTCTCCAGCAGCTCCAGGTACTTGGGATGCGAGACAACCGTCTTGCCAAAGTCTATTGACCCATAGATGACACTCTGTTCCTGCTCCCGTTCCAAGATCCCAGGAATAATAGACTGAGCTGTCACCCTGTAACCTCTGTAATCCACCACTACAGTCCCCAGCGTGTACAGCCCTTCTACATCCACAGCATTATAGGTCCGCACACCGTTGAGATCGTTGGTAGGTGCCACGTAAGCAGCAACATCCCCGCCAAAGTCCTTATAGTGGTCACGGACATCAAAGCCCAGACTGAAGAAAATGTTGTTCCAGATGAACATCTGCATCTTGGTCTCTTCACTGGGGTTGATGGCCATGACGTTGCCATCAATGACAGCCATGGCACCTCTTGTTGCTGCTGCAGTGAAGTCGCTGTGAACCTGGAGACAGTTGGAGAGAAAGCTAGGTAAGGAAGGGATCACCCCCTCCCAGCACCTCCTTCTCAAAACTCTCTGCAAATTTCTCCTTCACTCCTCACCTCCTGATGGCCTCCAGCAGGCAGGCAGGTCAGCTGGCTTTTGCTTTTGTGAGCCTGGCCAGTGGCTTGGATACAAGCTCCAGGAGCCAAAGCATTAGGGATCACCATGGCTCAGACTCATTAGCTCTCTGCAGAGGAGGTTTAGGTTAACGCGCATCCACCCCCCCCACCCACTCGAAAGAAGGCTGATCAAACAGAACAGCAGAGGGCTGGGAGACACAAGGTCAAGGAGCACGATTCTCCCCTGCGAGGCTGGGAGCAGAAGGCAGACATTGGTCAAGCACTGGAACAGGCTCCCCAGGGAAGTCATAGAGTGCCCATCCCTGGAGTTATTTAAGAGATGTGTGGATGTGGCACTAAGATACATGGCTTAGTGATGGGACTTGGCAGGTCAGGTTGATGGTTGGACTTGACCCTGGAGGTCTTTTCCAACCTAGAGGATTCTGTGATATGCGAGAGAAAACAAGACCCCTTAGCTCGCAAACAGGGACCCTCAGCTTGCAGCTTCTAAAAGGCAGGCCCAGGTGAAATGTCTAGATGTGAGACCAGCGGCAGAGAAGGGTGTGTGTAAGTAGCTGCCTGCAGATCCCAAAGTTACCTTGAAAATGGCTCGTTCTCTCAGCAGCCTCTCAGGCAGGTTCTTGCGGGGTAGCTCTCGTGTGGTCTGCAGCTCCTCGTTCCAGTCTCTGGTCTGAAAGAGTCAAAAACTCATGGGAAGCACTACACTGTGTAGGCAGGGGCTGGCAAGCCAATGTTTGATTTACAAGGCATTTTGTGAGAGAAGGGAAGGGAGAAGGGAAGAACTCAGGGCTGTCATAACATCCAGAGGAAGTGAATTCACAGCAGGATCACTCCTTACGAGCTGCCTGTATACAAGGTCTATCCCAAATGGCTGTTGAATTAGTCCAGCTTACACAATGCAGTTTATCTGAGATGCCGGATTGCTAGCTCCGGAGTAACTCAGTGCAGATCTGGTTAACCCGCACACTGTGACGTGGTCACTCCGCAGGCAGCCACCTGCAGGCAGCCCTTCCACGCACGCCTGGAACATTTTAGGTTACGAGGCTGTGACTGAAACCCTTAGAATAGTTTGTTGAGATGTTCCAGGCCTAGCCAGCAAGGAGGAACACTGTGCTGTCTGCACAGTGCAGCAGAGCTAGAGTACAGACACGGGAGTTATAAATACTTGAGCAGAAATCCCTCCTCTCAGACCCTCAGGTACTCAGGGAAGCTGCAGCCTCAGCACTCAGCCCTCTGTAGTTAAAGAGGCTGTAGAAAACAAGGACTAATGCAAGCGTTCCTCGCTGAGCAACACCCCTCCACAAATACCAAAGGTCTGCTTGTCAGTAAAGCCAGCCGGTTCCCAGCACAACGGGTGGCAACCTCCTGCCAGGGCTCCCCCCCAAAGCGAGAGTGCTACCTGTCCGGGGATGTGCTCTTCGTAGCCCAGTCTAGAGGTGTAAGCGTCTTCGGCCCGGACACAGTCCATGGCGTGTTCTGCTTGTGGAGCTGTCCAGCTGTACACTTGGAAAGGAGTTGCTATCCTTTCAAAAGGATGTCTCTGAACCCTGAGTTGGGAGTGAAAACCATTAGGTATTTTCCAAAGAAAGATTTCTAAGAGAGCTCTCCCTGTGCTGCAACACCAGCTTCTGACAAAGCACGGAACAAGACCAGCTCTGCCAGGCAGCACAGTGGGCTTTGGGTTCCCCCATCTGAGAGCCCTTCCTGACCGCCTGGCTTGGCAGTGCCTCTCAGCAGCAGCCTAGGCAATGCACTGGGCTCTCCTCGTTCCTGTTTCCTCAGCTGCACCTCCCGAAATCCCCCCCGTGTTCTCTGCTCACCACAGACCAGGAGCAGAGGCAGGGAATGGCCACTCCCGGCCAGCCACCCCTGTTACTGGCTCTCAGCTGGTGCTGCAGTCCCTAAGCATCGTGTTGTAGCACACATCCCCTAATGAACTGAAAACGCAAGCTTCACCTAACGGCCTTCGGTGTAATCTGTCTGCTCTCAGCAGGTGCCGGAGTCTCATCTGTATTTACTTGTGGCCCAACAAGCAGTACAATATAATCATTTTTAAATGGCCAGATAGTCACACTGGTGGCTGGGAGGCCACTGCTAATTTCCAGCCCTTGTATAGTGTCACTTTCATCTTCCTAATGAGAACAGAAGCAGCACTTTTGAAAACCACACAATGTGCCTGTCAATTTGCATCCTGCTGAGCTAAGGCAGTTCATTAAGTGGACTCTAAAGAATGACAGGCTTTTGCACAGGATCCACTGTCCTGGAGTAGAATAAATGGTCCCTCTGGCAAGGGCAGGAAAATAAAACAATCTATTGTTGTTCCTTATTATTACTGTCAGAAGAACTAGAGGAAAGCAAGCATGCATGAACACGTTTAAGATAATTATTCTTTCTCTACTGTAAGCCTCTGCAAAGCCCTCACGTGTTACTTTTCCAGATACTTTATGCTTCAGCTTTTTTTTTTTTTGTTTTCAGGGAGAAGCACCTACTACCAGGTAAAGCCAGAGCCCAGGGTGCTGCCACGAGGCCCCGGCAGGCACTGGGCAGCCCCTTGCTGCACGGACTCGTGTTCCAGCAAGCACCCCCGACCATCCACCCACCAGGTGTGTGCAGAGCAAGAGGGCGTCACAACCCCTGCTGTACGAGCACGGCACCCAGCTCCACAGAGCCGGCCAGGTACCGGGGCCTCACCAAGCAGCTTAGCATCACGCTACCCAAGGGGACAGAGAGGAGAACGTTTGCTACCGTTTCTTCTGCAGAGCGGAGAAGTTTTTTTTGAAGGTAGGGCTGATCTGGTTAAGTAGTTCCACCAAGGAATGACTGAGAAAGCTGGGGTTTGCAGGTTTGGGATTGAAGTTGTATGCAGTAGACCTGCAAGAGGAAAGAAACAAGCTGTTGTCATAGCTGAGACTTCACAACCCACAGGAACTCGCTCTATGAGTGAAAGCCTTCCCAAATAAGCACCTCGTGAAAGGCCTGTGTAACACACTGTTGTCTGTGAAACAGACCAAGTGGCACGCAGGCAGGAGGACTGAGAGCCCCCCTGCTGCCCGGCTCTCACCAGCAGAGATGTGATCAGTAATTCCATACCTGGACCCAAATGCATGCAGCAGGCAGCAAATTTAATTCAGAACTTTCTTCAGCCACCACTAGGTTTAAGAGAGGCTCATATTCTCACAGGTAGGAAGGACTGATTTCACAGAAGAGCTTCCCATACGTATCACAAGGGCCTCTGCTTAGCAGAGAACCCAACTGGAATGGCACCAATGACACCAGACAGCCAGAACCTCTTAGGGTACTGAGTCTCCCTGCCGGAGGGCTGAGCACTGACCTGCCAGGGCCACAAGCACAGACTCCCCTCCCCAGCTCACATTTTGCCAAGCCCAAGCAGGCCTCTTATTCCATGTTCTTCGTGCCACTTGCTCTCTGTTGGACCCACACTTAGATGTCCATCTCTTGACTCATTATTTCTGACACATTTTATTTACTTATTAACAGATCTGGGAGGAAACCATAGAATACAAACTGTCTTCTACAAGCCAGCTTAACACAGAGCACTTTCATTTCATAATGGGACAGAATGCAGAAATGTGCTTTATCTTCATCTTCTCTTCAAATGCAGCCACTGGTACGCTGCCAGGCACTGTACGGTCAGCTTTAACAGTCTCTCATAGACACCACCAAAAAAATGGCCAGTCAAATCCGTGCCCAGGTTACAAAGTGCTGGCAGACTATACTTTTCCTTGAGGGCAAAATGAGCTAGTTACAATGGTCGGGAAGGAATTCCCTCCTGACTTAAAATACTTCAACTAGCTGATGACATTGTGGGATGTTTCACCTTTCCCTAAAGCATCAGGCATTTATCCACTGTGGAAAAATGGTACTGGGCATAACTAAAGAGCCCAATCCAGTATAACAACTCCTACAAACCCCATGTGAGCAGTGAATTCAAATAGGCTATTTTCCACAGGGGAAAGAAAAAAAAAAAGAAAAAAAAAGCAGCAGCATGTTTCTTTGCAGGTTCTTTTCCAGTTTGGTATTGCAAGCTCCCTCCTGCAAGGCCGGACAAGAGAAATCCTAGTTACTCACTGATTCAAGTAAAATCCTCTAGTGGATGCAGTGATACTGACGTGTCGATCCTCCACTGTGATCACGTATAAATACATGAGGTCCCCATGCATTTTCCTGTTGCCAGGTGGAGGGTTCCAGCCACTCATTGTCAATACCTTTAGGCACTGCAAAGGCTACAGAACACAACAGAAACAGTTCCTGTCAGTAGAAATTAATACCCCTGTGTTACAGAGACATCTGCTATACAAGCCAGAGTCCTTTTACCTGCTGCCCCTCTTGGTTCCAGGAACAGCACACAAAAGAATTGTCTCAAGATCATAGCCTTCCCCAGCTACCTGCAGCCCACTACTGTGCGCCCGAGTTTGCTGCCTTTCACAAATAAGACAGGTAAAAACAGACATCCTGGGCCTTTGGGCTGCACAACACATGGATTTCTTGCTGTACTGGTTTTCAAATGGCAGCTTCTAAAACTGGAATCCAAGTGCAAGGGCATGGGAAACCTAAGGGTAATTCACAGCGATCTGCAGATCCTGCCTTCACGACTTTGCAGAGAAATGCAGCCCTCCCTTCCCTGCCACCCCTCCCCAACACTGGCCGCTTCGTGCTCTGCGGCTGTCCAGACTGTGTCCAGCACTTGGACTTTATTCTCTTGGCTAAGCAGTGCTATCCCAGCACTCATTAAGCATCAAGCAGAGCAAATCCCAAAGTCCACCCTCAGTGCAGTTCCCAATTCCTGAACACCAGTTTGCTGTTGAGAGCCATTTCGAGCACACAGGAGAACTCTACCTTCCAGTCTCTGTTCTGGGGCTGAAGGGCACACAGGGGTCTCTCTTTGCTACCTGGCAGGATATGTTCAGGAGGGGTGCAGTCAATTTGTTCCATTTCGGTACCTTTTTTCTTCCGTTTTCCACTGTCTGGAGTAGAGAGACACCAAGTCAGTGCTGCAAAACACCACCTCATCCCCCAGTAATTGTTCAAGCAGGAGTACTGAAGTGCTCAGTTTCTCTGCGCTCCTGAATGAGGTGGGACAGCTGATCATCACAACGTGTTTTAACGAAGCAAGGAGTCAGGGGAATGAAGACCAACCATGCTAGAGAAGCCTTTTTGCCCCTTACCTCCCAGGTCTCCTTCAGTGAAGACACTCAGGAATGACAGCGAGTTACAGTCCACGCCATTGAAAGCGTCTGATGGGTCAAGACTCTTCAGAAGGTCCCGAATATGACGCACGTGTATCCTGGCTTCCCGCACTGTGTACGGCTCTGATAAACAAAAAGGGAGGAAATAAACCGCAATTACACAGTTGCTTACTACTTTAGCAGACAAGTCTCAAAAAAGAACAACAGGGAACTGCTGCCAGGTAGCCAAAACCACTCCCTGCTTGTTCCCTCCCGGAGTCTGAAGGAACTTGCCTTCCACCACCTTTAGCAGCGAGCCCTCCTGCAGTCCTTCAATAGTTTTCAGCTCAGCGAAGTTATCGAGGACGTTGCCATCAAGCTGCAGAGAGAAGCAAGTCCGGTGGCAGGTGTCTTCACGGTCCATCAACACTTGGTGGATCTCTTGCACCATCTCTTGAGGAGAGACCTTAAGGGGGCAACAACCCAGCCAGTTACTGTCAGCCAACTGTCGGAAGGCCGTTTCTGTCCCTGCCGGAGGACGCTGCCCCTGTGCAGGATGAGCTGCCCCAGCTCCAACCCCCAGGCTGGGCACCCAGCGGCATCGCAGCCTGGCATTGCACTGAGCACAGGGCAGGGCTGGAGCGCAGCCAAGGAACCGAAGGCGGGGGGAACCCAGGGGCTCGTCCCTCATCCATCCACTGCATGCTTGTGGCGAGGCTCTGAACGACGCAAGCGGAGGACAGACCGCTTCCTCCGCTCACTCTGCCCCCGGGCACGCGGCTCCTGCCGTGCGGGAACCGCCCCAGCTCACGTGCCAGGGCTGCGCTCCTGCTGCCTGCCCTGGCTCCAGCGCCACCGACGCTGCTCGCAAGCTATGAGGACTCGGGGCAGTTTACATAAGCTGCTGTAAACAGCATGGGCTGCTATTATTAGCCTATTAAAACTAACAGCCAGAGAGATTTAGAGAAAGAGAAAAGCTGGGCTGAAATACAGCTAGTTCCACGGGGGACGTCACTTCACTGCACTCCCTGCTGGTCTTGGGGAGATAAGGCTTCCCCCGGGCTTAGGCTCAAAATGCCTCCCCCGAACTAAAAATGCTTCGTCCACATGGTTTTCAGTGCAGTATCGAGCTAAATCAGAGTATCGGCCAGGCATGTCAAAGCCTGTCCTGACCTGGCAGCACGTGTTGCCGCCCACGTGATGCCGTGCTGCATCCAGCACAGCTCTCGGGGAGGGAAGGGGAGGAGAGGACAGGGGAAGGGGAAGGGGAGGGGAGGGGAGGCTGCATCGCTCTGTGAGCCCCAGAGGTGCCCGAGCTCCCTGAGCAGTGTGAGCGCGTGTTGCCGTGCCAAACGCAGCGCAGCCAGGAGGTGCATTGTGCCAAAAGCTCTGAGCAGGCAAGAGGCTTTCCCTTCCACAGTGGGCCCAGAAGCCATGTTTACACCTCAGAGCAGCCCAGCAGTGGGAATGCCACTTCCCCTGTGCTCAGACCCGAGCCCCATGGAGAACGACCAGGGGCAGCTCCCCCTTGCCGAGCTGCCCCTGCTGTCACCCCCTGCCCCGTCCCCTCCCGGCCGGCGGGACGCAGGTACCTGCAGCGAGAAGGGCTCTATGCCCGGCGCGCAGATCTTGACGGTGAATCCCGTGTCCTGTATGACGATGACCTCCTGGTCGTTCCCATCTTCCCCCGCCTCAGCCTCCTCGTGGCCGTTCTGCCTGGCGTCCTTCTCGCCCCTGAGGCCCTCGTGCGGCGCGCTGCCGTTCATCAGTGCCGTGCCGGACGGGTGCTCTGCGGGGAGAGGGGAGCTTAGAGCAGGCGGGGGAGACCGGTTCCAGTGACACCACCATGCTCCCGCCAAGCAAACCAGGGGTTACAAGGCGGCGAACATTTCATCCTGCAACTGGTGTTTACTGGGGGTGGGTGTGCCAGGCCCTGCCCTCCTGCCCCTCAGCGCAATTAGCGCGCTCTCTTTCCCTGCAGGGTTTGCATCTTCCACAAACCCTGTGCGGAGGGGAGGGAAGGAAAGCAGGAAGGATGGGTCAGTGTACAACGCGTTCGGCTTAGTCTTAAGAAGCCTCTTAATTAAAAGAAACGGGGGTGTGGTGCTCTGCAGCCCGCAGGCAGCTGTAACCTCTGCACCAACACGTTGCGCAGCTCCCAGCGCTCCTCCTGCTGCGCCGTGTGGCGGGGGGGCTGCCGGGAGGCTCCCCGGCACCAGGCGCTCCCACACCGCGCCCCCAGCCGCCCTCTGTGCCCCCACAACACTTCGCAGAGACCCCACGGTGCCAGCAAGGCTCTGCCTCAGCACTTGCAGTCGAGAAAGGTGGTGACATTCCCAGCACACGCTTAGAGGGATGCACCCCCGGGACGGGGAGCACCCCGCACCTCCCTGCCCGCTCCCGCGAGGGTTTGTTCTCTTTGTCAGCCAGGTGGAGAGCAGCGGGGAGCTGACACCATCTAGGAAGCCACAGGTCTCCTAGCGCAGCCCGGACCCACCGAGCTGGGCAGGGGACCGGCGCGTTGCTGCACCGAGGTGCGGGCAGGGCGAGCTCCAGCTGGTGCCACAGAAGAGCTGCCCGCTACAGCCCGGGGAGCAGGGCCCCTCTGACCCACACAGGTCTCAGCACAGCCACAGGAACGGCCTCCAGAGGCCCCTGGGGTCAGCACTGTTTTGTGCAAAAAACTGCAAAAACCAGCGTGTTTTGTTTCAACCCCAACCCGCAGAGTGAGGTGAGTGTGCCCGCAGGACGCGCTGCCCCTCAGTGCCCCGGCTCCTCCTGCCCGTGCTGCAGCACCGCGGTGCCCGGGGCTGTGCTAAGGGCAGCGAGCGGAGGGACCGGCAGCAGGGGCACCGAGCTGCAACGCCGTGTCCTCAGCCCTGCTCCTGAGCACAGCAAGGACAGACCCCGAGCGCACACAAGATTAAACGTCAGAACGGGCTAAGCCCAAGCAGGGAGGAGGGGGCCCGGACCCAGCAATAAGCGTGCGCCCGCCTGAGCTGCACCCGGCCTGGTGCGAAGGCTAAGCAGGAGGATTACGTTTCATCCTTGCACCTGCAGAGCGAGTACACGCCAAGGTGACGGGCACTATTTCAGTCACGCCTCCTATTTATAGGGAGCCTGCAGATGTGGTGGGCACCGCGTGAGCCAGGCAGGCAGCCCCGGCACGAAAGGGGATTTGCATCTGTGTCTGAGTATTGCTGACTGCACACAGCAGGAAGGGGGCAAGATGACGATTGTGGGGAGTTTCCGTTAATAACTCATTAGTGTTCGCACTAATCTTCTAAACCACAGTCAGTCACCAGCTTCCTGACAACAGGATCAGAAGATGTTGCAGCAAGGCAGCCTGGCACAGAGGGGGGGGGAGAAGTGACAGTACCAGAAGCATTTACTGCGCCCGAGTTCCCCTCCCTCCCTGTAGTGACAGCAACCAGGCAGCCCCACGTCGGTGTCACTGCACCCTGCACACCACCAGCTGCACCGAGAGCACTGAGACCCAGCCCAGCCACCACAGGGGCCAGCTTTGACCTTGGGACCCAAGCAGCAGCAAGCCCAGCTGCTTGCGCCCAGGCGGGGACAACAGCCGGCCCGGAGCTGGGTCTTCGCCCCAGCCCCCTTCACCCTGCTGCGAGCTAACACAGCCTGTGCCCCCCCTCCTCCCTCCCACCCATCCCACGACTGTACATGGCCCCCCCGACACCGCCAGGGGCTCCAGCCACACACAGCCCAACAGAGCACCGCTCCAGTGAGCACCTGGAGGCGGCAGCTTCTTCCTCTTCCTCCTCTTCTGGGGCTGCCTGGAGGGCACCACGTGCATGGAGCCCCCGCTGGGCCTGCCGCCGGGGCCTGCAGCACGCTCAGTCTGCGCAGCACCAGCGCTCGTGGCCGTGCCCTCAGACGCCTTCTCCCCGCAGAGCCCAGGCGGTGCGACTGGCTGCTGGACGCGGGGGCTTCTCCCCCCGCCTGCTGGCTCCACGCAGGGGCTGGGGGTGAGCACGGCACGGGCCGCCCCGGGCCCTGCGGCCGAGCCGCCGTCCTCAGGTTTCACGCGGCACTGGCAGGCCGGAGGCAGCGCGGCGCGATGGAACGGCCCCGCCGGCCCTTCCTCAAGGTCGGCTGGAAGGACGGCTGCGGCACGCGACGCCCCTGCCCGCTGGAGAGGGCCGGCAGCACCGCCGCCAGCTCCCCAGCAGCTGCTATCGCAGGCCGGCACTGCTGCTTCTTCGCCCTCGGCCTCGGGCGAGTCTTGGCCGCGTTCGGCGCGTTTCTGCAGGCTTCCCACCGCCGCCGCGCTGGGGATGACGTCGGGGTACGGCACGGCGCCCCGGGAAGCTGCCGGCACCTCGGGGGAGCCGGCGCGGCTCGTGGGAGGCTTCGGTAAGAGCGGCGACCGCTCGTCGGGCGAGCTGGAGCTGCGTGTCTGGAAGATGAGGTCGGTGACATGCCTGCAGCAGTTCACAAAAATGCTGTTCCCCATGATCGTAAGCAGCCTGGCTCACACGACGCAGGATTACAGAAGTTAGTTCTGCGTGCAAATCCCTTTTTGCACGCGCATATCTAAGTCCCCACAAGGCGGATTCCTGCACAGCAGAGCTCACCCCCCCTGTTTCGGATCTGTTCACGTTCGCAGTCAGCCGGGCTCTCCGGAGAAACTTCTTACGTGGACCCGAGGGGAGAGGCAGCACAGGCCCCGTGGCGGGCTCAGGACCGCATCCCGGAGGTGCTGGAGCTCATACCCGTGCCTCCTCCGCAGGCCGTGCTGCTGGCCTGGCAGCAGCTCCCCCGACGTCTCGCCCAGCACCCGTCACCCGCCGCACGTCCTCGCCCTGCCGTGGCAGCCCCGCAGCAGCCGCTGAACGCCCCCAGCTCTGCCCCAGCAGCGAGCCCACGGACCCGGGGCCGTGCGTGCACCCCCGGGCTCCGCAGCGCTCTCTAAGAGCGGGCGCTTGCCCGGGTGCTTCGGGCCCCGAGCTCGTTATAAATAGACGGCCGGTATCAAGTGCTGGACCAGTGCAGCATGGGACAAGGGCTAGAGCTCCGCAGCTCTGCCAAACTCGTAGGCAGGCGCGACGCGTTGAATTACAAGGAGGGCACTCTCTGTGGCGGCCTCGGCGGGGCACGGCCGCCCATACTGAGCAGGCGGGCATAAAGGGCCTGGGCAGCAAACTACCGAGGCGTTCCCAGACGCATTTTCTGTCCTCTCACACTGCTGCACTGTACCAAACGAGCCAAAAAACCACACAGACAGCTCCCCTCAAACCACTCCTCTCTGTTATTTCAATAAATCCAGCAACTGGTGCAGGGATTACAGAGCCTGAGACTTGTGCAAGCGACAAGTGCTGGTGAAACCCGCGGCCCCTGCACACACCCAGCCCCTCGCCTTCCCCGGCCAGCACCACCACCACCACCAGCCTGCTGTGAGCTCAGCGGCACTGCATGGCCGGGAAGGAGCCCACATCTCCACCGAGAGGAAGAAAAGTGCCACAGCCCGAGCAGAAAGAGAAAAAAACAAAACAAAAAAACTCAAAACCAGAACGAAATCAGGACTACAGAGCCTGTGCAATCACCTGCCCAGCACCGACACCCGGCCAAGGAGACTCATTTCCAAAGGAGGCCCTGGGAAGGCTGGAAGCTGCCCCAGAGCCTTGCGCTCTGGCAGCCAATCTGCCAAGGGGAAAGGCAGCAACAGGCTGAACAGCACGAGAGAGCTCTCTAGTGCAAGTCAAACCCCGGCTAGCTTCTGTTCTTCTTTTTAAGAACAGAGAAAGGAAACAGAAGAAAAATCCCACTTGAATTCATGTGGGTACGGGGAGTTACCACCCCAGAAAACAGCAGAGCCCAGACTACGGCCGGCGTTCTCTTCTCAGAGCGGCTCTCTGCCAGTTTCCCAGCGCAGGAGAAGCGTAACCTTGAAATCCCTGGTAACAAGAGGCCTCTCCTGTCCTCGGGAGCGAGGATTGGTTATCAGGTTACATCAGCATCTAAAACAAAAGTTTCTCCCGATGATTTTTGGAAGAGTTTAATGCTCTGACAGTTTCAGCTCTCTCCTCACCTGGAGACCGTGCCACCATCCCGGTGCCCTGCAGCCTCAGCTCCCCTTGCAGCAGCAGCTCAGGCTCGAGCAAAGACGAGCCCAGATTCAGCTTCATTTTAAAGAGGATCAACTGAAGTACAATTTGCTGCAATTAATTAGATCACTAAGTTTAATGGTGCTATTTATGCTTAAACAAAGTTTACTTTTCCCTTTTAATAGTCACATAAACCCAGCCTAACCAAGCAGCTATTGTGCTCATCAGCTGGAGTCACCCGCTTCTCCGAGGAGGAGGCCGGGCGGTGACGCTGTGCAATGGTTCTGTGCGATGATCTGCAGCGATAAAAGAAATTAAGAAAAAGCAACACGGCACCAGCCCGTACTAGTGGCGCAATGGGATTTGGGGATGTAGAAATAAGACTGCCAGCATGTCCCGTGCTTGGGAGGCACACCGGGCAGGAAAGCTAAGCCACCCATCCTCCGATGGGATTACACGCACCCCTCCCACTCCACCTCCCTTCCCACCTCCCGCAGAGTGCTGACGCTGCCAGGAGTGCCGAGCGCAGGCTGCAGCAGCCGCAGGAGCACGGCGAGGGCAGCACGCGGGGCTTGTGCTGGGCAGCGCTGCGAGCCCCTGTGCAGGAGAGGTGTCGAGGTGGCAGGGTGCTGAGCGGCACCACCGCACCTCCCGCCGGGGGAAGCCCTGTGCCATGCAGCACGTGCTGGCTGTAGCGTGAGAAGGCTGCCACTGGTCTAGCAAATGCAAAGTGGATGTTAGCCTAGCAATAAATTAAACAAAACAAATAGCTTACTGAATCCAAATAAATTGGCTGAATTAATAGCCGTCAGCATCGCAGAGAGCCCTCGTGGGAAGGTGTCGGTAGGACGGCCTGCCAGGAGATGGGACACAGCACAGATGTGCCTCCCACATCCCCGCAGAGGAAACCACAGCTTCCCAGAATCTTTCGGTGCTCCTCCAGCACAACAAGCACTTCTTTTAATACGAGCCCACAGTGAAGCTTACAGCTGCTCTCAGCCATCATTAAACTCAAATTGGCTTTAACCCACCTGTGGGAAGAGCTATAAGCACTGCCCTTATTTTTCAGCGGCTTCTCAGCACTCAGGTTTGGCTGGCACGGGGACAGCAGCAGGCTGCAGCTCGTGGCTGCCTTCAACAACGGCCCCGGCCCCGCAGCTCTGAGGCCCCACGGGGAGCAAGCAGGCAGACTGCTCAGCCCTGCGCACCCACAGCCAGGTCTGGGTGGACCTACACAACCCAAGCCACATTCCAGTCTGCTCAGAAGCCTGTGGCTTTTGGTGCTCTCCCGATGCCGGGACATCTGCACTGCAGCTGTGCCCAGGGTGCTCCCGGGGTCCCCCAGCTCAGGCGCTCCAAGCCACCAGACCCCATGCCCTGAGCCTGGCAGCTGCAGCACCCACGCTCGCTCTCCACACCTGGGAACTACATTTGAGCCCATTCATACGCTTTCTGTCCAGCCAAAGCTTTGGAAACTTAGTTCTGAAACCAGCTGGTGAGGGGACTGCTGCAGCAACGTGCGCCTCAAACACCACAGGAACCGCGAGCAAAGATCGACACCAGCCAAACCATCCACAGCGCTAAGAGACCGCCTGCTGGAGTCCCAGAGAGAAGAGCTGGCCGAAGCAGTCCCGTTTCAGACATACCAGGAGTAAGTCGATATTTCCCTAAGCACGGCATTGTATTCTGGAATGTACCTCAGTTTCAGAAAGCTACTGAAACACCAGAAGCCCCGGACAGGTGAGCACCCCATCAAACTCTGCACGCAGCTGACCAGCGGATCATCGGCTCTGAGCCAGAAGCACCGAGCTGGGCAGCAACGCTCTGCTTTAAAAAGGCACCACGGACTGGAACGGCACCGGGCTGTACGGGACCAGTGGCTGCACTGCCCCACCGGCCCTTTCCCTGCGGCTGCCCCAGCCGGCAGCAGCAGCAGGAGCCCAGCAGCGCCGCCGCTTCCAGGAGGCATCAGCACCGCCGCCCCGGGAACGGCCACGCTCCGCGCGAGTCCTGCTCCCATGGACTGGTTTTACTGCTCAAATGCAAATAGAGAAACGCATGAACTTCAGACCTCTCCAAGCTTCTAGAAATAACAGCTTTCTAGTACAACCAACAGAGCGCAACGCGAGGAGGCAGACGGAGCGCTGCCAAGTTTAGTCATTTACAGACGGCTCAGACAAACAGTTCCCTGCGACGCAAAGTTGTTTTACTGGGCAGGAGGCAGGTGCGCGGCTGCGCTTCTCTGCGTGCGTGTTCCTGACCTACTTCCACTCTTCGCCTCCTGGGTTCCCTAACCCAGGAGCAAGGCCGAGTTTAAGGCAATTTGAGTGTAATGATGGGCAGAGCAGCGAGCTCCCAGGCCTGCAAGGGGCACCTCGGTGGCCGTCCCACGGGCAGAGCGGCTCCGGGCTTCACCCCCCCGGGGGTCCCTCCCCAGCCTGCCACTCGGGTGCCGTGTTTGTCACGGGCCTTTCCTCAACCCTGCAGCGCTGAGCAGATTTCTCTTGCAGGAGAATCTTGCGGATTTCTTCCTCCAGTTCCTCTGAAATCTGTTACACCACACGTTAGCGAACCCACCCGCCAGCAGTTCCTTCCCCAAACAGCAGCAAACCTCCAAGGTCAAGCGACCTGACAGCCACAGCGGATCCCCAGATTAACAGTCAGCGCTCTGATTGTGTTACCAACGGACACCTACGCTCACCTCCACAGCAGTTTTCCCATCAATACCTTCGTTCTCCACCCCTGCAACAGAAAAGGCGGACAAATACATGGGGGGATGGGAAAGAACAGAGACAGAGGGACCCAGTTAGAAACAGCGAGTCTTCAGGCGAGGCAATGATGAAAAGGATTTTACGCCAAGCAGACACCACTGAACCTGCACAAGACAAGCTCGTTCTAAGGCAGTGACAACGCTGCCGTATTTCTGCAGAAACAGAAATAATCCAAAAACACTGCACACAACTGCTGCCTTTTGATCTTGTGCTAGTTAATAAGAAAGGTGACTTTAACTGCCCTTGACAGAAGTCCCTACAGGTACCCAAAGCATTCACGCTTCTGTGTTCCTGCTCTCAGGACAGAGCAGCCCCAGCACCGGTGTCTGGCCTGGAGGTGGAGAGAAGCAGCGGGCAGCCCTCTGGCCTGTTCAGAGGCGAGGGCATTCCTCAGGTCTCAGTGCCCACCAACACTGAACGTGCTTCCTCAGCGAGGAGCCCACTCGGAGCCTGCCCACGGCACAGCCACGGCGAGTGCCTGCTTCGGGCAGCACGGGACGGAGCCACGGACAGGCAGCGGTGGGTGCGCAGAACCAGGAGAGGCCTGGGCAGCACAAGCTGGCACTGCCCATGGACAGCCCCCTGCGCCGGGCTGGTGGGGGCTGGCTGCAGGTCCCCCCTCCACACAGACCCCTGGGCACCTGCCAGCTTCCTTACACTCACATGGGGAGGATTTTTCCGCCTCCCTCCCTCCCCCAGCAATCAGCTCACACTTTGAACAGCAGGGATTACACGGCGTAACTTTTTAACCCAGTCGCTGGAGCTGCACACTTGGCACCCGTTAAAAAAGGAAAAAACCAGCACGGGGGGGGGGAGGCTCTCAGCGCTGCATTCCCCACACACTTGAATTACTGCCAGGCTGCTCAAACACCAATGAACTTTGCTTTAGGTGACAAACTTCAAAAATTCACCTCACCACCATAAAAACAGGGGAGGGAGGAAGCGGCAGGTCACTCGGGGGGTCACTCGCTCAGTCAGGGCGAGGGGCTCTGGGCCATGCCGAAGGGCAGCCCCGCAGCACCGGGCCTTTACCTTCCTCCTGTGAGTTACAGATCAGGGGAACGGGCCGAGCCTGAGCGCGGCGCTCAGGATGCCAGCTCCTCGGGACAAAACACAGCGTGCTCAGGGGAGCGCACACCCCAGGAGCCCGACCCAGCCGGGCCCACGCTGGGACAGGGCACGGGGCCGGGAGGGCTGCGCCTCGCCCTGCCCGCAGCCCCCAGCCCCCAGCCAGGATCCGAACCGCGCTGCTCTCAGGCAGAGCCCGGCCGCACACCCGCTCCTGCCCGGCCCCTTCCTGCCGTGCCGGCGGCTCCTCCGCCTCGGCCCCGCTCCGGGCACGGCCCCGCAGGCCGGCGGCACACGCACGGTGCCCGCGCTCCCCGGGCCGCAGCCGCCCGCAGAGCTCCCCCCGGCGGCCCCGCTGCGGCCGAGCCAGGCCCCGAGCCCCGGGCCCACCCCGGTCCCGCCGCAGGGCCGCGCGCAGGCCGGGCTCGGGCCCCGAGGCCTCCCCCGAGCGGGGCCCGCCCGGCCCCGGGGCCGCCCCCGGCCGGGGCGCGGGGCCCTCAGCGGCCGCCCCCGGCCCCCCCCCCGCGGCCGCGCCGCGTCCCGCTGAAGGTCACCTTCACGGGGCCGGGGCTCCCCGCGCCGCCGCGGGCAGGGCCCGGCCGCCCCCGCCGCCGCCCGGCCCCCACGGCCCGCCCGGGCCCGAGCCCAGCGGCTCCGCTCCCCGCCGCGGCCCCCCCGGCCCCGACCGCCCCCCCCCCTCGCAGCGGCGGCGGCCCGGGCCTGGCGCCCCCCCCCCCTCTCCTCCCCGCCTTCCCCGGGGCCGCTCGCTCGCAGCCGCCGCCGGGGCGGCCCCGGGGCTCGGCCCCGCCGCGGGGAGCGGAGCGGAGCCGGCGGCCGGGGCTCGGCGGGGCGGGCACGGCCACGGGCACGGCGCCCCCCGCCCGCGCCGCGCGGGGCCGGGCCGGGCCGCCACAGCCACAGCCCCGAGCCCCTGCCCCGGCCCTGCCCCGGCCCCAGCCCCAGCCCCGGCCGCGGGGGCAGCAGCAGCAGCGGCGCCCCCCTCCCCGCCATGTCCCGTCCCGTCCCGTCCCGCCAGGCCCGGCCCCGCCGCCCGCCAGGCCCGGCCCGGCGCCCCCTTCCCCTCACCCTTCCCGGGGCGCTGCTCGGCCTCCGGCGGCCTCCTGGCGCGGGGCCCCGGCTGCTGCTGCTCGGCGCCCGGCACGGCCGGCGGCATCTGGCCCGCTCCGATCGCCACGGGGCGCCCCGCGCCGTGCCCGCCGCGAAGGACAGGGACAGCGCCGCGCGCACCACGTGGCCCCGCCCGGCCCCGCCCAGCCTTAAAGGGGCCGCGCCACGGAGCGCTCCCGGCACGGGGCGGGCGGGCGGCGGGGGCAGGGCCCCGGGAGCTGCTGCAGGAGCGCGGCCCGGCCCGGGGGGTGCGAGGGGAACGGCAGCGCCTGCAGCGCTGTGACGGGCACACAGAGCGGGCACTGCAGGAAGCACTTGGTTGTAAAGAATAAGGAATAAGGAATAAAGAATCAAGAATAACGAATAAAGAATAAAGAATAAGGAATAAAGAATAAAGAATAAAGAATAAAGAATAAAGAATAAAGCCTTGGACACAGTCCCGGGGGGTGATGGTGCCGGGCAGGGAGCTGTGCCTCGAACAAGGCAGCAGCTGTCAGCCCGCGGGCTGCTGCTGTGCTCCGCTGCGGGACGGGAGCAGCCCCGCGCCCACCAGCCCGCAGCAAGGCTGGGACCCGGGGCCCAGCCCTTCGCCCACCGCCCCACCGCCCGGTGCAGCCCCAGCAGGGTTGGGTCACCGGCAGCCTCTGCACGGCCCCAGAACACCGGGAGCGGGGCTGGGGCTCAGCCCTGCAGGGCCCCGAGGCCCCCGCTGAGGCTGCGGCGCAGAAAGGCCCAGGGGGTTCCCAGGGCTTCGTGGCCACATCACCGCTGTAATCGCAATGGCAGGGACGGGTCATGTTCTGGAAGCTGAAATTCTGTGGAAACAGGCAGGAGGCCTCGCTGCACCCTTAGGATCTTAAATGCTCCTGTGCTGCTTGCACCACCATGCTCACGCCTGACGCTCTGCTGCCCTGTTCTTACCCAAGGTGAACAAAAGGGCGGAGATGTGTGGGCTCGTTACGGTGCAGACACGCAGTGCCGTGCTCTGTGTCCCCTGCCCGGCCCCCTGCTGCACGACTGGGGGCTCTGGGCAGCCTCGCTGGGCCAGGGGCTCTGGGCTGGCGTGTGACGGGCATCGCTGCAGCGCCACTGGAGAGGGAGCAAACAGAGAAACTTGGCGTTTGGGAGCAAAGGGCAGGTTTTAACTGGTGAGGAGACGCGGCACTTTCATCTCTGTGCTCTACTGAGCGCGTGGGGCGGAGGAGAGCCTGCACGTGAGCGCTGCGATCAGCTCGGGGCTGCTCTGCTGGGCCCGGCAGGGAGGCCCCGCAGCACGGCGTGGCTGATGGCACCCAGCGGGAGCGGGGCAGCCTGCGGGCAGCAGGAGGTTTTCTCTCCCCTCACTTCCCCAGCAGTGCTCAGCAGCCAGGCAGCACAGGGGAGTGACAAGAGCAGGCGTGCAGAGAGGAGGCGGCAGCAGCATTACTGCCAAATTGGCTCATCGGGGCTGGTGGGTGGCCTGTGGGCACCAAGCAGAGCAGGGACCCCGAGATGTTCACCTACGGCCCCGAAATGGAAGCTTGTTGGTGTGCTGCCCGTCAATCTTCCCAGTGGAGAGCACCACCACAGTGCCACGCTTCTGCCTCCGGGCAGCTCATTTTGGGTACCTCGTGCATTGAGATGTGTTGTGCAGAGAGAAATCCCTGACCATCGCTCTCTACAGAGACCACATTTCTTGCTGCGCCTTCAGCTTTTCGGGGCAACCAGGAGAAGTCATCCCCACGCTCCCACACTGCAGATCCTCATCTATCAGCTGTGTCCTGCGTGTGATTTTCTGTGCAGTGAGGCAGTTTGTGGGAAGCCTCAAGCTCTGCCTCAGGCTGAAAATTCCCCAGGGCAATAGGATTAGGCCCAGCCACCACAGCTCTGCACAGTGCAGTGCAGGAGAGGGGCAGGTCCCCAAGCCAGTGGGGCAGATGTCAGCAGGGAGTGCTCTACCAGGCGGTTTGCAGCACAGCAGATTAGGAGCCAAGCCCACGCAGACTCGCTGCCTCACCAGGGAGCAAGCAGGGCACCGGCGGCAGAGGCGTGCTGGGCTTTGCTGCGCAGGACGGCACTGGCACCACTGGTGGGTGGCATGTTCCCAGCGCGGCCTCAGCGCCAGCTGGCTCACCCGCACAGCCCTGCTGATGCACATCTTGCCGTAGCCACTTTGCCCCTAATTATTTTTCTTGGCCGCACTGGGGCCCCCCACCCAAGTCCGGTGGCAGCCCCGGCCCCTCGAGGTGCTGGTTCCTCCTGGCCAAGCGCAGCCTGCAGGGGCTGGGGAGCCTCTGAGCTATTTGGGCCCTCACAACCGCACCTTCAAAGCGGAGAGGGGAAGGATATAGCCAGGAGCGCTTAGATTAGCCCTAGCAAGCACATTCAGAAAATATGGCTTTTTAATTAACAGGGTCAAGAGGGAGAGCTTCCCGACCAGCCCGCCCGGGGCTAGAGCCAGACGAGGGGAGCGTGCGAGTCACCAGGACTGGCTCTGCCTGCCAGGGCTCGGCGCAGCTCCTCCGCCTGTGCTGCGGGTTGTGCAACGTGAGGCATCCCTTCCTCAGAGAGATTTCAGAAGAGTAATAACGCAAAGAAAAGGGGATTAACAAATCCAACGCACCAAAACCATTAGGGTTTGCACAGCTGCAGAACAAAACCAGCGGGTACAGGAACGGTGCCCGGCTGTTAGTCTGCACACAGAGACTTGTCAGCACATTGTGTTTTATATATATATAAGATATTGTTTAACAACTGAGCGTTATTGCTATGCATCCATTTCCAGTCTAATCATTAAGCTTTACGAGTCAACATTACACATTGCTTGTTCCATACAAAGCATGTAGGTGTCAGCAGTTACACTCCTCGGTCTATACGTGTCTATGCACAGAGCTATACAGCGCAGGTTTAAGCTACGTTAACCATTTCGCCTCCCAAGGAGTCTGACAGCACGGGACAAATGCAGCCGGCAGGTCACTGCTTCGTCCCCAAGCCGGGGACCCGGGGGTCAGTCAGAGGCTGCCCGCGTCCCTGCTGCCCCCCTGGGCTCGCTGCGTCCAACAGCGGCCGACTTAACAAAATAGGAATGCTGCCTCCTTGCTCCTTTTTTTTTTTTTTTTTTTTTTGATTTTTTTTTGATCTCTGATCATTTTATATAAATACAAAGATTAAAATAATTTATTTCAACATAATTTCTATTACAATCATACAGTGTATTCCCCTCAAAGCAAGTGCACGTATGTATATATGTATATATATTTGTGTATATATAGTACTCTAGAGCTTCCCCTCCAGGAGTAGCAGCAGCAGTGACTGAAGTAGGTGCAGTGCACAGAGCTGGTCCCCAGGCTCGGGGGTGAGGATCCCCCGGGAAGCGCAGGCCTAGCCCCAAACACCTCCATCTCGTAGGCCTGCGGGGGGACCGGGAGGCTCTGCACACCCAAGGGCTGCCAGTGGGGACCCGCGGCGTCCTGCTCCGGGCCCCGCTGCCCTTCCCCGTTCATCCACGCTGCTGGGGTGCTGGGAAGGGCAGAAGTCACGGGGGCACCGGGATGAGATGAGATGAACTCCTCCAGCCAGCTGCTAATTACTGGTGAAGAGGGAGGGATCCTGCAGCTCCCACAGGGTTGCTTCATTTACATTGCTAGGCACTAAAAATGCTGATTGCTAGGAAGGTATTTACAGAGAATAGGAAGGTATTTACACTCCCTCCCCTTTTTAATGCTTAGGTCAGTCACGACCACCATGATTTTAGCAATGATTTTATAATAAAAACGCAACACACTCTGTGTATCGGGATTGTCTAGAAACGAGGGGGAAGGCCGCTGCGCAAACCACAGCCAAAGTAACGCTCGGCTGAACGGCGCAGAGGTTTCTTTACCCTCTCACATTAAAATAAAACCAAGCCTGCAGCACGCAGCCGGGTCCGAGGCCCACGAGGCGCCTCACCACGACACACGCTGCCGCTCGGCCCTGCGGGCAGGCCGCACCAGGGGAGCGCGGCCCAGCCGGGCACAGGCCCCGTGGGCACGGCCTGGCCCTGAGCTGTCCCCAGGGCTGCTGTGTCGGGGGGCTCCTTGCAAATTTGGGGTGTGCTTAGAGATCGGTAACGGCCAGGGGTAGCGCTGGGGGGTGCCTCGCCTCCAAATCCCAGCGTTTCACCGGGCAGGTTCGCGACACAGGCAGAGAAAAGGTGCAAAAGCCGCTCATTTCTGTCCTGCCGGTGCAGAGGGTATGCTTGGGGGCTGTTTGAACCATCCAAAGGGCTGGCCCGGGGACTGTTACTGAGAATCTCGTAAAAGCATTTTAATATATAAACACTGAGCTACAAAAATAGAGACCTCTGACTGCGTGAGCGCTCTGCGGGCGAGCTCGAGGTGGGTTCAGCCCGGCTGCTGCAGGACGGTGCTTTCCAGGGGCTTCAAACTGAACTCGAGGGGATGGGCTCTGAGGCAGCACACGGCTTCCTCCTGCCCGCACCGGGCATCGCCCTGCGGGACACGGGGCCGTGCTGCGCCCTGGGCACTTCGCTCCCAGACACTGCCCCATGTCCCGACAGCGCGAGGCTCAGGGAAGTTAGGGCTGGCACGCGAACCACCTGGCTCCTGGTTACCTGCGGGGCTCCTTAGGTCCCACTGGAGCCCCCAGGCCAGCCCTGCCCCCTGCCCCGCTTCTTCCTGTCCCAGTTTCTGCTCGTCCACATTTAGGGTACACCTCTGCTTCAGAGCAGCTGAAGCCGTTGGTTTGGTCTGAAGTCAGGCGAGGCAGAAGGGGCCAACACTGAGTGCTGGCACAAGCCGTGGTGCTGGGAGGGAGGACGGGCAGTGTGGGAGGACAGCCGGCAGCCCCACGGTGCCTCTTCCTGCTGCTCCCCAGAGCCCGGCTCAGGGAGCTGCAGCACCCAAGGGACGCGGGCGAGGCGGACTGTGCAGCCTGTGCTCCTCACGGGGCTGCCCCTGCGGCTGGTCCTGCCCCAGCAGGGCGGTGGTGCACGAGATCCCACCTTCACCAGCGTCTTGCTGACGTGGTTATTGTCTGTGGTGAAAAACCAACACCTGGCCATGGGAGCAAGCAACAAACACAGTGCTGGTGCATGGCCAGAGCCTGCCCATCGCAGGTGATGTGAGTCAGGAACCTGCTCCAGCAGCACGGGAGGAGCAGCGCCGGGTGCTGCAAGCGGGCGCCTTCCAGCTTGTGGGTCATCTCCATCGGCCTTGTCCCAGCCTGCCAGGTGCATGTAACGTGGGGGAAATCCGTGTGACAGTCAGACAAATCCCGCAGAGGGGAGTGGTGACTTGGGACATGGCTGGCACAGCTGCACCGCCCTGCGGAGGGGGAAAACCCCTCTGGTGCCAACGGGGCCGACTGTCACTGGCAACCCCTGGGCACCGAGGGCTGTGCTGGCGGTGTCTGTGCCCCTCCAGCCCAGCCCAGCCGGGGGTGCCTGAAGCAGGGCTGTGCTGAGCCCTGTGCCAAGCCACGGGTCTTTCTGCTGTGCACCCGGTACCCCAGGCCTGGGGAACACGACCAGCGTCTTCTCCAAGGAACAGCAGCAGCAGGAACAGGAGGATCTGCTTGTCTTGGAAACACTACTTTTCTGCCTTTCTTCCCCTGGAAGCTCTGGACAGCTGCTCAGCTGTTCCCCCTTGGCAAGCCTCATGCAGCATCACCACACCGTGCTCTCCGTGCCCCAGCACCGCGGGCTGCTCAGCGGGGAGGGGGTGCGGGCAGGGCACCCACCTTCCGCTGCCTCCTTCCCCTCCCGGGGGACAGGGGCAGCAACCTCGGCCGGCGCCCACCTCAGTGCCGCCGGGCTCAGCGCCTTCCCGGCCGCTCGGGCCGTGCCCACCCCTGGCCGCCTACTCCCGGGCCCGGGCTCCGTGGGGCCCAGACCCTGGCCGCTTGCTGGGCTCGCCCTTGGCTGGCCGGGCTCTGGCTGCGGGCTCCTGGGGGGGTGGCCGGGGGGACCTCTGCACCCGGGGGGCCGCAGCGGTGCTGGCCGTGCCCCGGGCCTCGGCGGGGGGCTCCGGTGGGCGCTGTGGGGCGGGCGGCCGTGTGGTGTAGAGGAAGAGGGCCGGGTCGGGCATGGCGTCGTGCTCCTCACGTGCGGGGTCCCTGGGGTGGGCACCATCCCCGGGAGGGCGCCGTGGGTGCGCCCGGTGGCCGCGGCGCCGGGGCCTGGCCTCGGGCGGGGGCTGCTCGGCGGGCGGCCGCCCGCTGGCGCGGGGTCCCGGCAGGCGCTGGGCAGTGGCGTGCAGCTGCAGGGAGAGGTAGGCGGCCGCCTCCGTCTGCTTCTGCAGCTCAGTGTCGAGGATGGTGACGCGGTGGCTCCGCCGCTTCAGCTCCTCCAGGAACCTGCGCTCCTTGTTGCGGAGGCTGGAGCGCAGCGCGGCCACCAGGGTCTCCTTGTGGCGCAGCTCCTTGCGCAGCTCCAGGTTGTCCTTCTCCTTCTCCTGCAGCTGGGCTTCCATCGCCCGGCACCTCTCCTCCAGCTCCCGGTCCAGCACGTCTGCAGGGCAAGGCATGGGGGGTTAGGAAGAGGCAGGAGTGGCTCTGCCCAGCAGACAGAGCAGTTCCCCACGTGGGGGTGGCTGTGAGGGCACCAGACCCAGGGGCATGGTTCAGTGGGATGCCGGCACGTCCATGCTGTGCCACCGGGCTGCTCAGGTGCTTTTGGAAACCGTGGCCCGAAAACTCCCCGTGGGCAGCCCACCAGCACATGCAGCCCTTCCCTGTGTTCCGGGGCAAGGCACGAGATCCCCTCTCGATGGGGCTAGTGTACAGGCTGGGACAGAGGAGAAAAACCCAGCAGCAAAGCAATCAACCCAATTTATTGAGTGCTGTTGCCCTCATGCCAAGAGACTGCAGAGCCAGATTAGAGGATAGAGGATGCTAATCCAGGATTACCAGGCAGTCGAGCCATGCTCAGCTGAGGGCCCAGGGAGAAACAGACATACATGCATGTGGCTATTTGTACGGGGGCACGTAAATGTGTTCATTTATTTACGGACACCCAGGAGGAGCCAGGCGCTGCAGCCGAAGCAGCCCTGGGTGCTCCCCACACAGGCGCTGCCCCGCGTCCCCAGCGCCTCGCCCCGCTGTCCCACCCTTGGCTTGGCCTCCGCCTGGTGACGCCAGGGCCCTGCAGGGGCGGCCGGTTCCAGGTGCGAGTGGAAGCGCCCGTGAGCAGCAGCGATCCCGCTGGCACGCAGCGCCCCGGCAGCACAGGGATGTGCCCGCAGTTGCCTACAGGCAGCCGTGGGGTCGGGAGCTGGGGTGCAGCCCCAGGCTGGGCGTGAGGCAGAGGACAGGAGGAGAGGGACCCTGCCGCTGCCGGGCTATGCTCAGTTCCTCCCCGTGCTGCAGCCGTTCTCCAGAAGGAAAACCTTTTCCGAAAACAGTTCCCAAGAAGGGTGGCGTGTGCTCAGAGGGAACTGCTGCGCCGCCTCTGGCTGCCCACCCCCTGCAGGGGCTGCGGGCTCACCGCTCCCCATCCTCCGGGGTGTGCTGGGCTCCGGTGAGGTGGGGCGAGGAGGTTGGGGGTGCCCCTTGGCAGCTCCCCAGCAGGGGGGCTCCGGAGCCGGGGCTGCGGCAGCACCGCCCAGCGCAGGCAGCAGGCAGCCAGCTCCTCTCCTGGCTGCGATGCACTCACCACGCCGTCACCCCCGGTTGCTGGCGCCTGACCTGTTCGTCTTCTTCTGCTGCCGGCAGCAGCTGGCTGCCAGCGACGGGGCGCTGACGGGACTTGTTGAAGCAGAGGCGCTGCTCCGAGTGGCAGGTTCCCCGCGGCTCCCACCCGCCACCTCTCCCTACACCCCGCAAGTGATGGGTGCCCTCCCTGCCCCGGCCCTGCTGAGTCACGCCGGTGGCACCCAAAAAAGTGTGATTTCACACCAGCCCTGCACGCTGCTCCCGAGCACCCTGCACCGCTCCAGCCAGCCTGCGTGGGCCCCGTGGCAGCTCCAGCCACGGCTCCCTCACCTGCCTGCAGGGGCACAGCACCGGCCACCCCCCACACACCCACCCTGCCTTCTGCTCCCCCATAGCAGCATCAAGAGACTGCCTTTAGTAACTGTCCATCCGTAGAGCAATTTGGGTAACAAAACTTTGCATTTCCCTACTCCCTTCTGCCCAATGATCCTGATGGGAGGAGCGGCTGGGGACAGGGCTTGGGGAGCACCGCAGCCACAGCGGGACATCTCTCAGGGCTCCTCCAGGCAGCCTTCAGGACACGCAGCGGCCCACTGAGGTATGAGGACTCCCTGTATGAGGACAAGCCCTGCCCCATGGCCACAAGTGTCCCCAGGGGGACCCAGCTCTGCGCCAGGCGAGGTGCCCCCGGCAGGCCGGGCTGTGAGCCCCTCCACGCAGCCCTCCCGTGGGGCCGAGGAGGGCAGCGCCCGTCACTGGGACCAGCGCAGCGCACACGGCATGCCCAGGCGCGCTCCCGTGGCTGTGGAAGAGCTCTGCTTTTTATGATACGCTTTGCAACCACTTTATGGCTTCAGCTCTTAAGTGTCTTCTGCAGAGGAAAAATGCTTTCTAATGAGATCTTAAGGGAGGCAGCTGCACGCGGTAATTATTACATGAGTGGCATTTGAAGAGCGATCATTTGATGGCATCTTAATTTAGGTTGTTGCCCCATAAATGTAGCAAATGTGCTCGTACTCCTGAGCTGTTAAAAGGCTGAAGGATGGGCAGAGACCTGCAGGCGGTGCTCACTGTAGATGGTCCCTGCAGCGCGGGCAGGCTCGCGGGGCTGGGCCCCAGGAGAGGAGGTGGCCACGAGGCTGGGGCAGTAACACCAGGAAGGAGAGCCCGGGGCGGTGCTGGGGGATGCGTTTCTGCAGGGCCTGGGCAGGGGCAGCACGGGCACCCCCCTCGCCACCGACCCACACCAGGACCCAGGGGTCAGCACACTGAGAAATGCGCCTTGGCAGCTCCGCAGCGCTGCTGCCGGCCCACGAGGCTCATGCCAGCCGCTCGCAGACATTCAGGGTGCAGCAGCAATTCTCTCCCCCTTAGTTTGGAAGGTGGGAGATCATTTTGCGGGTCATAGTGAGGAACTGGTGGTGCCGTCAGGATGGTGAGAGGAGCTCAGGGGGTAACTGATAACACCCTTGTTTGCTTTTTCCTGGGGCTCAAGGCTTGGCAGGCTTTGAGACGCTCCCTGGGGGTCCGTGGACTACCCCTAAGGGCTCTGTGTAAGGGGATTAGCAAAGCAAACCCTATGGATGCTTGCTTTCACATGCAAAACCCTTTTTTTTTCTTTTTTTGCACAGACATTTGAGGCCGTTTAATCTCGGTGCTAAGAGGCTGTGAACTGTGCAGGTGGGCTTCCCAGCCGCCCCCAGCCCCACCACCCCCTGAGGACAAGGGACCCCACGCCCCCAGGCTCCGTGCAGGCACCCCGCACACCCCACTGAGCGCATGCAAACCGAGATCCTACCTTGCTGGCGGGCTTCCAGCTCTTTCATTTCAAGGTCGTGGGTCAGCTCTAGGAGAGAAACCAAACGGGGATGAGCCCGAGCCCCTGCCCCTGCTTCCCCTCTCCTGCCGCCCGTGCTGCCGGGGCTGAGCCCTGGCTCCTCTGCCCGGCCACGGCGCCCGCCCCAGCGCTCGCAGCCGCTCCCAAGCCCGGTGCCTGGAGTCCGTGGGTTGTGAGGCAGCCTCGGGACCTGCAGCAGCCCCGCTCCTGGATGTGACTGGTGCAGCTGCAGGTCCTGCCCCAGCGCAGGCTCCCTCACACCCATGGGGCCTTTTTTTTTTTTCTTTGGAACCATTTTCGGTGCTTTAAATCAGGGCAAAGAGCAAAGCAACGGACTGAAAATAGACCAAAGTGTAAACTGCTGCCTGAAGTATTTCATAATTTACAGCTTCCAGCCTGCTCTCTCTGCCTCTGCACATTATGCAAGCGGGACGTCCTTGTCCCTGCACTGTGCCTGGAGCAGGGCGCTGCTGCAGCACCGCGTACCCCACAAAATCCTCTTCAGACCCATCACCCCATGCAGCCAAAGGGCTGAGCTCTCCCCCAGGGTCCCCAGCCCCAAAGCACCCAGGGCTCATACAGCAGCTCAGGGACCTGCTGGAGCTCGCCTTTAACCTGCAAATATTTACAATTTCTTTTGGATTAATATGACAGACTACTGGACTAGCAGCAGCTAAGAGAGGAGAAGGAAGGAGCTAACAGCTGTAGTCTGTCATTTTGGAGCTCTTTTTTTTTCTGAATATGAATTCAAATGGTTAATCTTTGCCCTACATTTTTCTTTTAATCTGCTTTCGTGTTGACTCTAATCCTCGTCACTGCCATCCTTCTGAAGCGAAATGCTTGGCTCAGGCTCCTCTGCCCGTCTGTCTTGGAAAACAAATCTGTAGTGAGAATGCAGAAGTGACTGAGAACGTAATGCAATTTCTGGAAAGCTTTCAGCACTCCTGACTGCCCCATTGGAAATCAATGGCAGCTGTGTTATTTTTCTGAAGCTAAAATAATGGGTTTGGAGTCTCAGAGATATTCCAAACGAAACCTAAAGCAGTCTCCCGTTTGAGCAGACAGCGTTGCTCTGCTGCATAACGCACAGAGCGGGCTCCTTGCTGCTGGGCCAGTCGTGGGGGTGCTGCAAACCCCCGCTGGCTGCGGGCTGGATGTGTACGGTGGCAGCTCTGCCCCGGCTGCTCTGCCCCGGCCTTGCCACAGCGGGACGTGGCCGTGCCCTGGAGGGGCCGCAGCCCGCTCCAGCTCCATGTTCCTCACCCCTCGCCCACCTCCAAGGGGCTCCCCCCGCCTCCTGGCACCCCACCGGGCGCTGTGGTTGCGCTCTGCAGTGTCCAGGACGCCCTCACCGTGCCCAGGGCCATGCGGTCCCAGAAGTGGGACTCCATCCATGCCCTCGGGAGCAGCCGGGGCCCGCAGGGTCTCTGCTGCCCTCTGGACAGCAGGATGCTCCTGTACGCAGGTAGACGTGGGGGAGAGCGGAGGGGCTGCCAGCGCCTTCTCTGCTGCACGTTGCTGATCCACCACGCTGCCTCCACGGATTCCCTCCTGGAAACCCGGCTCTGCTTCCTGCACGAGCTTCCCCTCCTGTTGTTCTGCTAACACTGGGGAACATGCTAATTATTGCCACAAGAGTTGAGCTCATCTTCCAGTAAAAGGAGAAACAGAAGAGTCTGAAAGAATCTATTGCTATTTCTGCTGTGTTTATGCTTCGCAAATAAAATGGGAGTGGGAGGAAAGCCAACTCTGCTCTGTAACGTGAAGTTTATTCCAATAAATGAATCATACCACACTGTTCTTCACTGCATTTATCTTCCTGTAAGCGCTGCGACTGTGGATGCTGGGCTGCAGGGCTTCGCTAGGGCCGGCTTCCCAGCTGACCCCCCGCAATATCTGCGGCCCCGCCGGCCCCTTCCTCCCACCCGTGCTGCTGGGGGAGCGGTGTGGAGCCCAGCAGGTGCTGGAGCCCCCTCCCCAGCTTGCCTTTGTCCCGCTGCCCCACAGCAGCACTGGGTGGCGGAGGCTGCAGAGGACAGAGCACAGCCTGTGCCAGCCCAGGTCCTGAGGCAGAAAAGCTGTGGGTTTATCTACTCAGAGAAGGTCCCTTATGAGCACAGCTATTCTGCTGCCAGATCCAGCCCGGTCTGGTGCTGTGTGCCCTGCGCAGCCCCCCTGGGGTCACCTCGTGTGGCACCACTTGGCTCCCTCCCCGAATAGGGCCCCAGCACCCTGACACTGCCAGGGCTTTGTCAGAGGGCAGCAGCAACACAGAAATCCACTGGGGGCTGGGCTGGCAGCGATGCTGCTCGGACACCGAGGTCACGGTGCAAAAATCCAAGGTCTAAACAGCAGATCAGGTGCAGCAATGAGCTACGCACCTGGACCAGATGGGGAAGTGCTGAGTGACCAGTTCACCTCTCATGCAAACTGCATCGCAGGGGATGGCACGGAAGACGTGACCAAAGTCATCCCAGAGCTGCATAGGAGTTCTGCCCCCATTGCTCCTAGCAGAAAGGCGCTGCAGAACTACACATCATGCTCATGGCACAGCACTCATCCGGCCCCACGGTGCTGCCAGTCGGCGCGGCTGGGAAGAGCCGATTGCAAACAACAGACGTGGACGGGGCCATCTCTGCCACGGGTGGCTCTGAACCCCTCAGCGTGATTCAGGCCTGAGAACCCCGCTGTCTCATACTGCCTCATCCTCAGCCTTCCAGATATTAAAAGAAATGAAACACAACAGACAAAGCTGGGGAAGGACGGGGAATAAACCGACAATTTTAGCAATGCCGTCATGTCTCTTTCCCAGGAACCAGTGAGGACGAGAAGCTGGAAGACAATGAGTAATTCGCTGCAGCTGAATTATTGATGAGAGCGCCGGGATGGATTTCAGTGGCAGGCAGAGCAGGGTCGCTGCTGGGCGAGGGGTTTTGTGGGAGAGCCCCCACACCGTGGGGACCTGCCCCCAGCCCAGGCTCCCCAGGGGCCAGGAGGGCGGCAGTGCCTCTGCAGCCCTGCGTGGAGCCGTGCTCCTGGCTGGGAGTGGATGTGCTGGTGCCGTGGGTTCAGCGCTCACACAGCACCGGGCAGCAGACACGGGCACTACCAACAGCATCATTGCTGAGCTGCTCCGGGCTGGGCCGGCAGGAAAGAGGGGATTTCACAGCTCCAAATAACAGAAAATAATGCACAGTAACAAGATAGAAACAAGAAAATCACATTCCCCTGGTTCTGAAAGTGACTTTGGCACAATCCCGTGCACCCCCATCATCGGTGTTCAGCCCTTTTCCTTCCCTTCATCTACCAGCATCAGGGAGAAAGGAAGAACTGCTTTTACATTTTAACAAACAAAATACCATTGAGGGCACAAATCATAGAAAGAAAAGTCAGGACCACCTTGCTGGCTGATGCTTGGGTTTCTTTTCCTTTCCTTAGCCCAGCGAACACCTCCAGGGGAGCGACTACTGCAGTCAAACTACGGCTGGGTGTGGGCGCACGGCCTGGGGAGAGCGCTGAGCTGGTGGGGCTGATCCTGTTTCAGAAGCCTGCCCCAAGCACTGAGTTAAAACGAAGGAAGAGGGTCCTAATTACGGATTATGAACACGGACTCCTCTCCTATTACCCGCTTTCCTGACACCGGGGCAGACGGCGCCCGGCGGGAGGGGAGGCACCAGGCGCTCACCTGAGCAGTGCTTCTGCAGGCGGAGGATCTCCAGGTGCAGGTCGTGGAGCAGCTCCATCTGCTCCTTCTTCAGGAAAGCGATGTGCCGCTGCACGCTCTGGATCTGGCGCTCCAGGGACACGGTCTCCATCGCAACCGAGCTCGCGGTCCACGCCTGCGGGGAGAGGAGGCGGCCTGCCGTCAGACAGCAGCGGCACCGCAGCACCCCGGGAGCGGAGCCGGTCCCGGAGCCCCTGCGGGAGGCAGAGCCGCCGGGCACCGCGGGCACCTGCTCCCCGCTGTCCCCCCCAGGGATGTGGCTGCGGGCAAGGCGGTTCCGTGCAGGGGCTGTGACCCCGCCGGGGGTCCCGCAGGAGCAGCCCCCGAGTCCCCGCACGGCCCCATCCCCGGTGCCAGCTCTCGCTGTGTGCTGGAGAGCTCTGATGCTGCACAAACAGAAAGCGCTGCCGTACGGATGCGTGTGTTGAAACAGCTCGCTTCTATTTTAAATTTGGCCCTGGGAAATCTGTTTTATCGCTGAGCAGGATTACATCTGGGACAGGATTGCTTCCTGCTCCCCCCACGGTCCCCAGGTGGGAGCCACACCAGCGCTGATCTGGGCTGTCACTTGGCAAGCCACGTATTACAAAGCAGCAACTGCAGCAGCAGATCTAGCACATGAAAAATACAATATGCTCGGTCTAATCCAATCAGCGTTACATGGCGAGGAGCTTCGCGCTGCCTTACAGCCAAAGGAACATCTTCACTGGTAATGCACCCGACAGACGTGCTGCTGCCAGCTCCGCGCCCGGAGCTTGGCCCCAGGGTGCAGGAGTTCACAGCGCGGTAATTGCTCCGTGAAGCAGCCACGTGAGCTGCCCACCTGCACCGGGGAGATAAAAATAAACCTCTGGAAGAATCCTTAATTCTGGGAAATACCATTTTGTGTGGATGTGGAATCCGTCCTTATCCCAAACACCGAGCCTGGGAGAAGGGGAACCTGCAGCAAGCTGCTGGACAGGCTGGGATGTTTTTGCCAGGAAGCCCAAGGACAGCACGCTCCATCCTGCCACTGCTACTGCCATCTCCTCGTTCACTCACATCTGATTTTGTGTTTCTCTCGATACGAACTTGAAGACTAAGCAAGTGCTTTAGCTCACGTTTATGAGCAAACCCAGTCCTTTAATGTAGCACATTTTAAGCTAATTTCCACAGCCTAAACCAAATCAAACCCCATTTAAGCTTGATTCCAAAGCAAGTCATCTTGGCAGAGTTCCTAGCTCAAAGCTTTGTTCTTGCCAAGGCCTCCAAAGGTTTGTGGAAACCTTAAGATCAGGTCTCCTATTTCATGAGAAGGGAAGGGGCCGCAGTGAGGCTCCAACCCTGGGAGCACCTTCCCCACTGCCCCTGCTGTGGGGGCATTGCCTGCGGCAGCCCCAGCCCCCGGGGACCTGCTCCTCCTGCCCCCATGGAAGGTGATGCACTGCCAGCCCACCTCACAGAGCTACAGCCACCAAGAGATACACAGGGAATTTTTAGCTCATTTAAAGCTGAATTTATTTAAGCCTATAAATTCCTTATTTATAGGAAACAGCTGCAGGGCTTGGAACAGCGCTGATGTCCTGTAGCTGCCCCCTTCTCCCAGCCCTGGTGTAAAACCCCCCAGCACAGCAGTGCTGCTTTCTTCATGGGGGTGCTGTGGTGGGGGGGGGGCTCTGCTTGCACAGGGTGCTGCCCCCCTACGTGTGTACAGCTGGGATCTGCATGGCCCTCTGCCTGCTGTGGGGCTGGGGTTGGGGTCCCGGTGGTGTACGGCCAGGGTGCTTGGAGCCAGCTCTGGCACAAGCTGGGTTCTGCTGTGGCCGTCTCCTGCACTGGGGGTACGGGCCTCAAACTGGAGCCGTGTGAGGGGCTCGGGGCCCTCGCTGTGGTCTGTGAGGCTGCAGGAATCTGGCTAAAGCCTGAAATAAGGAAAGCGTGTTATGTGAACTGGCTTTGGCATATGTGGTGGATTGTTATCGGCTATTTTCATGCCTCAGGGAGCTGTTTCTAGTGGCACAATAATGACATGCCCGGTTTTAGGATGGATCTGCTCTTCAGGGAATGAAATGCTCCAAACACTCAATGCATGAATGCTATAGAAAAGCACAAAAAGGCTGGTGTGATACATAAAAGCAACAGATATAGAGGTCCTGCTCCTCGTTTAAGCACTTATTGTGAGAGGTATGATTTATACCAGCTTAAAGCTTCCCTGTGGAACAATGTCATGTAAGTGGAAATTGCCCTGAATTGGCCCTCCTGTTCCTGCCTGCCTGGATGTAAGGTTCATGTGCTCAGTTCAAAGCAACCAGGGGCATTGCTGGGACCTCAAGGGACTTGTAGGCCCTCAGTGTTTGTCATTTCAAAGTGGATTTTGGGGGAAAAAATATTGCTCTAGACTTAACATCCTAATCACTCCCATTCTTCTGAATGGCATCATGACGGTTTTGAAGCCTTGTAGGTTAGTTAACTTTTCCTGATGACATCTTAATTAACAGACAAGGTTAAAAGGTCTGTATCCTAATGACTTCCAAGAGAGCTGGCACTTGTTCTGCGTGATGTGAGATGGCAATGAAAGGAGCTGATGCTGGAGGGCGAGGTTACTCGTGCCTTCGCAGTGTGCCCTTCTGCAGCCCTGGTGGCGGGGGGGCTGGGGAAGGTGTGCCCCCGCTTCGGAGCAGTTTCTTTAAGGAAGGGGAGGAACCTTTTCTCTGGAAGTGTCAGAAAGTAGGTTGGACAAAGCCCTGGAGGATACGTAGTGCTATTTTCAAGCACTTTGTTCCGTCTGGTTGAGATGTGTTTGGTAGAAATGGCTGGGATCTTTCCACTGAACTTTTCCTCCCCTCCTTTAGGTGGAAAACTATCCATTTATTAACTTAGCATTCCACACGGATCTTGAGCCCTGAACTTTGAAAACCCTGACTCCCCTGGGACTGGTTTCCCCAGTTATGGAGCTTTTCAGAGCCCACAGCTTGGCAGGGATTTCTTCAGCGCCCACCTGAATGCTTCTCCTTTCTTGACTCGGGGGAGCTGTGGGGCTGCCACAGGGTACATGCGTGCAGCCTCCAGCAGCCCCGTGGCTGTCAGCAGGCAGCACAGACACGAGGCGCGATCCAGAGCCATGGGCAGGGGCTGTGGGAATGCCCCGGGCAGGAGGTGCCTCTCCCCCAGCCCCTGCCCCCCTGTGGAGTGGAGCAATGGTGCCACCCAGCAGCTACCTGGCATCTCTGGGGTACAGGTGATGATGCAAGAGCCAAGAGCTATTGGGGAAGCTGTGATTTAGTTGTGGAGCTTCAATAGCACCTGTAAGCTGCTCAAGCATTTCCGATGTTAGTGGCTGTGAACGAACCTTTGCCTTGCCGGGAGGTCCCCACTCAGTACCCAAAAGAACTTCTAAACCGAACTCTCAGCAACTTGTTTTCCCTCCGTTGCTTTTGAAGTTAAGCGGAGATTGCAGCTGCATTGTGAGTGTTTAGTTTGCGGTGCCTCTGGTCATTTCACACAGCGAAATCACTTGGGAGGTGTCAGGAGTTAATAAGGGTTATTTGCTGCTGCTGCCGGCCGACCTCATAACGTGCTACAGAGCCATCCTGTCTGCCAGCTGATGGCCCTGCAGCCTGTGGGTGAGGCAGGGCAGGAGCCTTCAGCCCGACACGAGGCAGAGCACGGTCACTGGGGGTGCTGAGCACCAGCGCCTCGCCTCAGGAGCACAGCTCCCCATGGGATGGCTGCACTGCTCCGAGCAATGCGAGGGGCTGGGAGTGAGCCGCTCCCATCCCTCCCTCGTGGCTTCAGCCGTGACTTTGTGCTTCCAGGCTGGGGCTAAGCTGCCGAAGCAGCTGCTGGTGGGAGGCCTCATGGGGCTGTGCACTGCGGGGCTTGGGGGAGTCACTTGCTGTAAAAGCCCGAGGGTAGGCAGTGCTCCCCTCAGTCTGAAGGAGCTCGGTGCCTTGTTTCTGCTACCTGCGTGTGCACAGCTGGAGAGGAGGCACCCACTGGAGTGGCAGCCGCCCCCGGAGCTGCCCCTGTCCCTGCAGGGCTGTGCCTGTGCGGCCGTCCCTGGTTTGCTGGGGTGTCAGCCCCATGTGTGCCTAGGACTGCTCTGAAATATGTGCCACTTGGGTGCATCCACCCCGCCACTACTTTCCTGCCAACCTCAAACCTGTGCCTCTTCAGAAAGCTCCGGGATGTGGCCAAGCACTCCTGGGTCTTGCTGGCCATGCCTCGGGAGGCACCGGGTGCCATGCTACGGATGAGGCACCCAAACATCACCAGGCATTCAAGGGACTTTGCTCTCCAAGCCCGGGCAAGGTGCTGACGGGGAGTGTGGCGGCTCTGGGCTCAGTCCCCACCAGTTTCCCAAGCTGGGTACGGCCGTGAGCACTGAGCCTTCTCGTGGTGCTGCCCTCCACCTCCACAACGGAGCGTGCTTTACCTCCCTCCAACACTACGCTGCAGCCTTCGGGACAGAGGGCACTGGGAATGCTGATCTCAGCAGGGTGTTTCAAGTACTGCTGGAAGCTTGGTGAGGTTTGCAGTTTCATCCCAATTTATCAGAGTTCTTATTTCTCTAAAAACAAAGCGAGTTAACCTCTCAAAGTAACTACAATGAGCAACTGCTCCCAGTCTGCTCAGAGCTGATCTCCAGCTCATGGACAGCTCGTCTGAGGATTTGCTTCTGAGGCCAAACTGCGCTGGAGTCTGCACGTCAGTCCGAATCCCAGAGCTGTGACCTCAGAAAGCGACCTCGGCCCCTGACGATGCCTTCCAGAGGCAGGGGTGGTTTTGCATCTGTGCATAGCCCAGCACAAACGCGGTCACGCAAAGATGCAGTCTCTGCTCACATCATTTTTCCTCATAAAGGGCAAATTACCTGGGGAGGCTGAGGGCGCAAACAAGGTTTGCAGGGACAGGTCGATGATTTATCCCGCTGTGGCTCCAGCACACGCAGGGCAGCTCACGGCCACGCCGCAGCCACCCGCGCCGCTCGTCGCTCCTGGTCTCAACGCAAGCCAAACTTCGCAGTGCTGCTGCGGGCGGGAGGGCTGCGCGGCGAGGGGAGCGCGGAAACTTGCGGAAGGTCACGGAGCGGCGGGGCCGGGAGGGGAGACCGGGGGGGGAACCGCGGCCTGGGGGGAGTCGCCGGGAGCGGCCCCGGGGCTCGGCAGCACCGCGCAGCGCCCCCCCCGCCGGCACCGAGCGCAGCCTGGGCCCGATGCGAGCGGCACCGGCGGCGCCCGAATCCGGCCGGGGGGGGCGGGGGGGTGCCGGGGGCCGTCCCGTGCTGCCCCCGCGGCTCCGGGGGCGCTGCCGGCGGGGCCGGGCCCGGTGCGGGCCGCGCTCGGCGTCTCCGCGGGGCCCCCCCGTGCGCTGCGCCCCGCGATGCCGCCCCCACCCCCCCGCTGCCGCCCCCCCCCACCCCTCCGCCGCCGCCTCCTCCTTACCTCCGGGGAGCGCCGCGGCCCCGCGGGGCGCCCGCTGGGCGTCATGGGGCCGGGCCGGGGCCGGGCCGGGCCGCGCCGGGGCCGGGCCGGGGCCGCTCCGGGCTCCCCGCGCTGCCCGCGCTGCCTGCGGCGGCCCCGCCTCGCCCGGCCCGGCCCGGCCCCGCCGCCCGCCCGCAGCCGTAAACAGGCGGCAACGTGACCGGAACTGGGGCTCGGCCGCCACGAGCGGGGCCCGCGGGGACCGGGACCGGCCCCGGGGCCGCCCCTCGCGGCCGGGCCCGGCTCCGGGATCCCCCCCCCGGCCCCGCCGCCGCTGTCCGCGGTGCTGACGGCGCCCGCCCGGCCGCGGCCCCGAGCACGGCGATCGTGGCCCCCCCCCCCCCGGGCTGTGCGGGGAGGGACCGGCAACCGCGGGGCGGGGAGCCCGGGGGCGCGGGGGGGCTCCCGGGGCTGTGCCCGGAGGGCCGCCGCTCACCCCGCGGTGTGTGCCCGGGGTGCCTGCGGCCTGCCCGTGCCTCCCGCCGGGGACCGGCAGCTCCCGGCCCCGCACCCCGGGACAGGCAGTGCCCCCGGGCCGGGCCGCGCTGCCCTGGCCCGCGCTGCCCGCACTGCTGTGCCCTCAGCCTGCCGGCAGCTCACAGCCCGCACCGTTGTGGGGCAGCCCGCAGTGACGGCCCCGTGTCGCTGCCATCCCGCGTCCCTTCTCCTCCTTGGATGTCTCCGAGCTCTGACAATGCCTGTGCCACGCACTGCGACCAGGGGTGTGCCATGGGAAACAGCCCTGCTTCCTGCCGTGGACAACGGCCCTGCGTGCTGCCCGCAGGCACACGTGCTAGTCCGGGTACAGCGGGGGGGCTGTAACGTCCCCGTGCTGCAGCAGGCAGAGGACCGGCTCCTTACCTGGTGCTGAGTGCTGTGGCACAGCCTGGCTTGGTGCAAGCTGCTGGCAGAGGGAGGCTGGGCTTGGAATCAGGACTGTTCTATGGAGAGTGAGCTTAATTCACACCAAGAGCAAAATCGTCACATCAGGAGAAAAGGTGACTGGGGAGCTCCAGAGGTCTGCACATGCAGACATGAGTGTACGTGGAAGCTTCTGGTTTCCATGACTTACTCACACATCTCTGCTTAAGGCCTCCTGGCGGGTGCAGCTGAGAGCTTTGGTGCTTCCTAGCACGCCTCTGTTCACACTGACTGCTGTGGGCCTTCTCTAAATTTTCTTGTAAAAAACCGAGTTTTTCTGCCATGACAGGTTGCTGTGGGGTGATGGATATTTGTCTGGGTGAGGAGGGCAGACTTCCTTGCTCAGGGAAGTGCACTCTGGTTGGGGTCATCTCGCACCCATTGGTAACCGCAGGTCAGCACTTGCCCCGATGCCCTTGGTGCACTCAGTGCGGTTTGCTGCGTGTGGCAGGGCTGCTTTGTGCATCTCACTGCGACTTCCCCCAGCTCCTGCGCTTGCTTTGGCAGTACCGAGTTGCAGACAGGGAGGGCAGATTCTGAGCGCATCGTGTTGCACCAGATTCGTACGGCTTTCATCGATTTTCCACCGGATAAAACGCAAGCCTGCAAACGACCAAGGTCGGGCGCTCGGGGGCAGCCAGCTCGGTGCTGGGGGGGCAGCGGCGGGGAGCGGGGGGCCGGGGCTGCCCAGCGCCCCCCCGGCCACGCCGCGGGGGTTTCTCCTCGCTCCGAGCCGCCCTCGGCGTCGCTGCCCGGGGCCAGGCGGCGCAGCCCCCGCCCGTGCCCGCACCGAGGCCCCCGGCGGAGGCAGGACGCCCCCCCCGCAGGACGCCCCCAGCCCCCGGCCCCTCCGCTCGCTCGGGGGCGAGGAGGGCGCCGAGCCCCGGCCCCGCGGCAGGGTCGGAGCCTGCGGGCGGCGGCAGCGCCGGGTGTGCACTGACCCCTAGCGGCACCGGCACCGGCACCGGCAGCTCCCCGGCGGGCGGCAGCGGCTCTGAGCAACCCAGCCAGGAGCTCCGCGGAGGGGCGGAGGGCTGAAAGCCAGGGGGTTTCGATGCGTTTAACGTTAGCCTAACATTTCCACAGGGGCTGGGGGAGATCTCACCCGCAGGGGTACTTGCTCTAGCTACGTAGTGCCATTTGCTGTCCCCTAAGGAGCTCCTGCTCTGCACCGCTCGCTGCGGACAGGCCACGGGGCTGAGCGGGGCTCCCTGGGGCAGCCTTGGGCTGGGAAATAACAGGGCCAAATCCGACAGCCTCACCTGGGTGTGCTGGCCCCAAAGGGAGACCTGCCTGTGATCGGTGTGGTGCTGGCAGTGCAAAGGGGCAAATGGGAGATGCCTGATACATTAGTGTGTGGTTCCTGTGAGATTGTGCCATTTATTTATTTTTAAAACTCATTAGTTTATTTATTTATTTATTTATTTATTTCCTAAAATAAAATTTATTTTCATTCTTTAGATCTCCCAGGCCTGCAGAACCAGGTGTGCTGGACCAGGGCGGGCTGGTTCCCTGGCTCCAGGGCAGAAGGGAGAACCTTGGCCTCTCCCGCACCCGTTCTGTTCCCACGTGGCCCCATTTCTGCTTCCCCGCCTGGCCCTTGCCAGGGAGTGAGCGCTGGAGAGAAGCAGAGGGAGCACCGATCGGAGAAGGTTGCGGCCCTGCCCTGCTGGGGGCTGCGTAGGCCAGAGGGAGTGGGAGTGGGCTCGCTTGCTCTCAGCCTCATTAAAATCTGTTGGGTTCAGTATAAACAATTGCCTTGTCATCATTTCAGCCAAAGCGTCCAGCTCAGGACAGAGTTATTGGCCCTGCCACAGATGCTGCTCCCTGCAGCCCAGCAGGCTGCCAGCCGCCGAATGCTGTCCTGTCACTGCAGGTGCTGCTTCTGGGCTCCCCCCAAGGGAGGGTCACTGCCCACATGCACAAGACCCCGGCTGAATCCCCGTGTGTGACCCTGGGAGAGCCACAGCCTGTGCAGCCACCAGAGCCCTGCTTTAGTGAGGATCAGCTGAGACAGAGGTGTTGATGTGCTCCAGATGGGCTCAGCTCCTGCAGGAGCGGGACTCTGCAATTACTAATAAAAGGTACTTACTTGGGCTACTGATGTTACTTAGTTTAAGTGAAGCTGCTGGATCGTGTACAACACCTGGCAAATGAGAACTTGCAAAATTTTGTTCTTACAAATCAGAAAAGTTAGGATTTAGGGACAGAACACTCCTTTTGTGAAACCACTTTCAGCGTGATTTGAATCTCCTTGAAATAACATCTAAAAGTAGTTCCAGTCCGTTCCCTAAGCACCAGGGGCCACCCGTAACCGCACCAGAGGGGGGCACAGCCGGGACCCCCGCGCTTTGCAGCGCTCGGTGGGGACTCGCTGAGCGCCGGCTCCGGGACGCACCCGTTCCCTGGGGGCCACGGGGGGGGGGGGGTGCGCGCCCCCGCTGCCGGTCCCGCGTGGTGCCCGGGGCGGCCGGCGGGGAGCGGCCCTGCGGCTGCTTTACGTAACGGGGCCGCCGCCGGGGCACCGGGCCGGGCGCGGGGTGCGGGGAGCGGCGCCAGGGGGAGCGCGCAGGGCCCGGCCGCTCCGCACCGCACCGCTCCGCTCCGCTCCGCACCGCACAGCCCAGCCCAGCCGCGGCGCTGCCTCCGCGCTGCCCGCAGCCGGGACCCGCACCGGGATCCGCACCGGGAGCGCCCCGGGGCTCCGCTCCCCGCCCCGCCTCGCCGTGCGGCGCCGAGCCCCGAGCGGTGACATGGCCTCGGGCAAGGCGGCGGGGGAGCGGCGGTGGGAGCTGGTGCGCTGGTGAGTGGGGCCGGGGGAGACGGAGGGGTCCCGGGCGCTGGGGGCCGCGGGAGGTGCCCGGGGGTCCCCGCTGGTCGGGTCGGGTCGGGGGTCCCCGCGCACGGCGAGGGCGCGCTCTGCGCGGTGGTCCCGGCTTGGGGGTGCGGGGCAGCTCCCGGTGCTCCGCTGGGGGGGGGCACCCGGCCCCTCCCGGCACGCCGAGAGCAGCCCCAGGCGCGGGGGGCAGCGGGTGCTGGGGTGGGGACGTGTCCCCGGGCAGGGAAGGGGCAGCCCCGGGCTGCGGCTGGGTGGGGGGCGTTCGTTTGGGGTGCAGCGGAGATAGAGGAGGGTGAGGGACCCAAAGAGGTTTGGTGTCAGGGGAAATGTCCCAGCCCGGCACGGGAGAAGTGGGGGGCACAGGCAGTGTCCTGGTCCCACTCACACCGGGTTGGTGTGGCTGCCCCCAGGATGTCTCGGGACACTCGTGGGTGTTTGGGGAGCATCGTGGCTGCTGTCGTGGGGCTGAAGGGGTGCTGAGGCGGCCGTGGTGCGTGGGGACCCACTGCTGCTGGGGATGGAGTGCTCGGAGCAGCTGGGACAGGCTGACATTGGAAACAAGCTTTCTCTGTATCTTTTGATTTTTAATTGTGTAGTTTGTGACGTCCAGAGCGTGTGACTTTTGAGCAGGGCGCTGTAGCGATGCCAGGCTGTGAATGGAGTGGCTCCGGGTGACAATGCCCTGCTGGTGACGCGGGAGCTGGGAGCGGGCCCAGGGCTTGTCCCCATGTCCCAGCTGCGTCTGGGAGCCCCGCGAGCCTGGGCAACAGCCAGAGTGGGAGCCATTGCAGGGTTATTCCACAGTGTTTTTTTTTTTTTAATTATTTATTTATTCTTTTTTTTTTTCCTTTTTTTTTTAATTTTCTTTTTCTTTTTTTTTTTTTTTTTCTTTTTCTCCTCCCCTTGGCAGTCCAGAACACCTTTTCTTGCACACTTAGACACAAAGTATTATAATGGCTGCTTTGCTTGGCTGTTCTGCCATCCCTCTTTTCCTTCTCCTTCCTTCCCCCAAATCCCTCTGGCTTTCCTGTCAGTGCTTTCGCAGCACTATTACATGCAAGAGCTGTCAGGGAGCACTGGGACTGCACTGCCCTTGGTTCCTTATAGCAAGAAACCCAGCAGGTCAGCTTGTCCTGGAGACTCGCCAGGAGCCTCCCTGGCTTATTTCTGCTGGGGCTGCGCCCTCCTGATTGCCCTTTCCTCTCGGCTTCTGTTTGTCCCAATTAATGGGCACAGGAAGTGAAATTCCATGTGAGTGTGTGTGTGTGCGTGTCCCCAACCAGTGCTACAGCGGTTTTAAATAATTAATCACTTGCTGATGAAATTTCACATTCAGAGGCAGGCGTGTGAAGTGCAGCTGGCTGTGGGGAGGCAGGCAGCAGAGTTTCCCACTGAAGGATGGGAACAACTGCAGTTACAGACATCTTGCTCACGTAATGGAGAACCCACACTTCTTTAATCAAAATAATAACCATTGATTCATCACTTGAATACTGTTTAATAAGCTTCAACATCTGGCCTGACATTCAAAACAATGTTAGAAAGGCATTAGTCTGCTCTGGGAGCTGGTAGCAGTGCTGGGGGCTCGGCGTGCCTGCGGGCAGGGCGGGGGGGATGCGCGGTGGCTGCCGGCCGTGCCCCCACGCCGGGTGGTGCTGAGCAGCACTGGGGGAGCTGAGACCACCTCAGCCTCCTGGGGTTTCACGGTGAAATGTCCTGCACCGCTCTGGAACTGCTTGCTCTTTGTTTTTCTGTGTGTGGCTGCTAGGAGTGGGTCTGGCTGAGGGGTGTCGGGGGGACTGCAGCTGGCGGCAGCTCCATGGGCACTGGGCTTGGGGCACAGGAGCCCCTGCGAGGCTCTGCGCTGCATCTGCCCCTGCTTCTCTTGGGGCCACTTCTGGTGGCAGCAGGGCCAGGAGCAAGGGTGGCCGGGGGGTCCCTGTCCCTGAAGGTGCCCGGGAGCGGAGCCCTGTCAGGGCTGCGGCAGTGTGCCCGTGGGAACAGCGGCTGCTGGGCGGGGGGACCCCACAGGGAGGTGGTCAAATGGGCCGTAATTTCGCTGCTTTCATTAAGGAACACACAATTATTACTATTATTGTCTCCCTTCCATCCTTAAACAGCGTTTCTGAGCCAGTTGCTCCCCGTGTCCTGCATCTCCCTCTCCCAACCATCCTGCGCTAATGAATATTTCAGTCTGTCTTGTTGTTATTTTTAGGTACGTGAGAGAGGGCCGGTTTCGGATCGAGGAGAGGACGCTGACGGCTTTCCAGTGGCTGTACTCGCCGCAGCAGCATCGCATCGTCAGCCGGGCGGACCTGGGCTCGCCTAGCAGGTACCGGGGGCGCGGGAAGCACGGCACGGCCCCGTGGGGCTGGCCCTGGCCGCCCCTCACCGCGAGCTCCTGAGGCGCAGCTGGAGGTCTCCTGGGTCTCAGCCTCTGCTCCTGGGGCCCTGCAAGTGTCTGAGGCTGGGGCCTGCTTCAGAACAAGGCTCTGGGAGCGGTGGTTGCAGACAGGAACCTGGTGTGAGCACACCTCTGGTTTGGAGCAGCAGAAAGGGCAAACTGCTGACTGCCTCCCCAGGCTCCCTTCTGCAAATCCCCGTGCCTTTGGTCGGGCACATCACCTGCTGAGGACCTGCTTAATGCATGTAGCACAACTCTTTCCTCCAAAACTCATTGCAAATATGGCTTGGAGCCACATTGTGGGGCTGTGCCATGGCTTTTTCTGCCTCTGATGCATATGCATTGCTGTCATTTTAGATCCGAGTGTTTGGTGATAAAATGTCATTACAGTAAAAGCCTTGTGGGCCTCCAGAAACCTATAGTGCAGCGCCTATTTCCCTGCTTGCTAAGAGTGGAAAACACACAAAAAACAAAAAGCAAACCTACCTCCCTCTGTGGCTACGTGGCTGAAAGCTTTTCCCTCTGTATTGCAGCAGATCTTAAGAGCCCTTAAGAGCCTCGAAGCACTTACCTGCCCAGAGCAGCCTGAGGGGAGAAGGGGGGGCTGTGGGTGCCCCCGGGCTCTGCTCCCAGGGCCCCTCGCAGGGCGCAGCAGGGCACGGGGTGCAGGAGGTGCCTGGCTCCCAGCACGAGCTGCTGCTGCCAGCTGGCTCCTGAGGTGGTGATTCCTTTGCTTTGTGAAAAAAATCCAAATTACCGTGCTGGCTATTGATTTTTAACTGTTTTTTGCAAATTGCTGTCAAAGTTCACATTAATCTCACCATTGAGGTGTGTATATTGTGCGGAACTTAAATGCATGTAATGTGATTTATAATTAGTGTTTAGTGCTACTGGAGCTGATTCCACCAGATCCGTTTGATTTTCCCAGAGGGCTGGGAAGTCGCCTGGAGGGCTCGGGAGGTGCAGGAGGGGCAGGCGCTGAGCTCTGCTCCCTGGGGCAGGAGGTATTAGGGCAGCGCTCTCAGACACAGGGTCTGGTTTTTGGGTGGTGCTGCGTGGAGCCAGGAGCTGGACTCGATGAACCTTGTGGCTCCCTCCCAGCTCAAGGTATTCCGTGGCTGTGACGCCAGGGGCCAGCTCTAAGTGGTGCCTGCATCCCTGTCAAGGGAAAGGTTCACGTCGGCAGCAGGTGAGTGGGGTTTATGGGGTGGGGGCCATGGGCAGCAGGTGCCAGAGCTGCCCTGGCACCAGCGCACCCTGGCCGTGGGGCTCGGGCTGGCTGTCACCTCCTGTGCCACGTCTCTTGGAAGGCAGAGAAATGCAGCAGGCGGCGGCTGCAGGGTGAGCAGGGTACCCACACACAGCGAGTCCAGCGCTCCCTTTGAGCAGTGTTTTAGGCAAGTTCCCACCAGTGATAAGCAGTTAATGAACAATTAGCCTGACAATTAAAACACCCGTCCCGTTGGCCTGAGCTCCCGTGGTGGCTGAGGCAGCGTACCCAAGGGTTTGTGCCGGGCTCTGCCACCCGCCCTCAGCTCACTGCACTGCGCCCCGCGCTGCTCCACGGCCACCCCCAACCTGCTTCGGGGCAGTGCTTATGGGGTGGCCCCTGTGAGCCTGCTCTGGGACAGCAGTGAGGAGTCAGCTGCCTGTTGGGGATGTCTTTAGGCCTGCTACTGATCGGAGATGTCTCTGTCAGAATGGAATAGGAGTTGTGTTTGGATTACACGGTCAGCAGTGCAAGCAAAGCACCCTGAAGGGGAGGGAGGTTGTAACACAGCTGAAGGCTGGTGGCGCCGCCGTCCTTTGGTGGGCAGGAGTGAGATGCTCACCCCAGTGCACCACATGCTGCTGTGGAGGCGTCGCTCAGGGAGCGTTTTTGTGCCCCGGGTGGCACAGTGGTGCCAGGATGCTCAGCCGCGTTGCAGGCTGTCACGTTAGCTATCGTCACGTCAATCAGATCCGGGTCTTTACGTCGCGTTTGCTTCTTGTTCTGTGCATGATGGTAGTGGGACAGCTGAACGAGAGGACGGGTGATCCATTGGAAGGCTTAATGTAACAGGTGTTTAATTGGTTGTATTATTTATACAAATTAATGGACTCACTTGAGCAGCACTTAAGGAGGGATGAGAGCATGCAGTCCCAGCTCCTGCGGGACACTTTGCTCTAACAGCACACTGCGGGATGCCCACGCTGTGCTTCGATATCACGCTCTTGCACCTTTTGCACTCATTTGGGCCGGGATGCTGGAAGTGTTCCTGCACCCGCTGCCAGGGAGCACCACGCTGGGTATGGGGCTCGCAGTGGGGAGGAGAGCTGGGTGGCAGAGGCCGCTGTGGTTTTCACAAGCTGCGTGGTTCTCGCTGGGCATGGGCAGGACATGGCACAGGGAGCTGCGAGCCCCGCGCTGAGCGGCCTCATAGCTGAAGTCACTCCCTTGGGATTTATTGCTGTTAGACAGACGTCAGTGGTGCCAAAAAATGGGAATTCCATTGGTTTCACTAATTCTCTTCAGAACCCAGTGGAACCAAAGTGATGCAGCGTGGATTGATAGGAGCATCGCATGTCCAGGAGCATCCTATGGGTTCTGCTGGGTAACAGCAATGTGGTGCTGTGGCAAGTGCCCTGTGAAGCAGGAAGGGTGGCCCTAAACCTGTCCCCATTGGCTGTAAGAGGAATTCTGCCTTCCAGTTCAGTGGATCCAGATTTTAGCCCTGGAAACTCCTGCCTGGTCCCAGCCTGTGTCTGTCTTCAATTCAGCCATAACGGATGAAAGGGCTCACACATAAAGGCTGAAGTCTGTTTTGCAACTGAATCCAAAGATTTTTTTTCTCCATTTTTTTTTTCCTTCTTCCCACTCCAATAGCCTTCCCTGCCTCCCTCCCTGCAACAGCCCTTTTGCCCTGAAAGCTCCAGGGAGGTTGGGGTACGATCCCCAGCTTTCACTGGTGGCTGTCACCCCGGCGGGGCTGCAGAAGCCCCCGGTGACACCACTGCACACCCTGCCGAGAGCCCGCTGCCTCTGGACCTCGTCCTCCCCTGGGGCAGGGACGCGGCCCCAGGCCCCAGCCCTGATCTTGGTGCTGCGGGGGCGAGGCGTGCGGCTCTGCTGGGCCCCGGGGGGCTGCGGGAGCGCAGCTGTGCCCGCACCCCGCGCTGAGCCACCAGCCCCTCCTGCTCGTGGCCGCGGCCGTGCTCGCCGCGAGGTGAGCAGAGCTGGGCGCAGTGCTTGGGAACGGCGCTGCGATAGCTGCAGCTGCGCTTCGGGGCTGCCGTGGGGTGGAGAAATTCCCTTTCCCTGCGTTTATCCGGCGCTGATGCTTGCCGTGTTAGTCTTGCACAGAGAGAGCAGCCAGAAAATCAAGGTAAGATGCTTCTGAATCTCTCTAAATCTGAACTGCCATCACGATGTACGGCAATATTTAAATAGCGTGTGGGGACTAGAATATAGACAAGCATGATGAGCCTTTAGCAGCAAATATTTAAATCTGTATTTGTCCTTGTTTTTACCCTGGATGGGCTTGCCTGGATGTAAATGTGAGGCACAGCTGGGAGGTCTATTGTTGCAATGCCTTACAGTTCTTGGTTTCTGTTTGCGTTTAAATATGTAAGGACTACTTCAGGCATGCAGACTTTGTGTCAGGCATGGGGACGGGGAATATCCTGCTCGTCAGGAACGTGCGAGCTGTGTGCCCGCGTGTGGCAGTGTCTCGGCGGGGTGGCTGCCAGTGCTTTTGTTAAATACTGAAAATTCAAAGGAGCAACTCCAGAGAGCTTTCCAGCGCTCTGCTTGTATCTGTCTCCGGGGGATTGCGATGGTTGGTGTTTGCCCCACTGCTGGTGGGGCTGGGGGGAAGGTTGCACTCCTGCCTTCAGCAGGGCACCTCATTGCCAAGGAGCCTGCGATATTCTGTGCATTTGACAGAAATAGGACATGGGAAGAGATTGTTCCGACCGCGTCCCTTTGCTAGCCCAGGGCACCCTTTGCTGGGGTAACCCTCCTCCCCTCTGCTTTTGAGCAAGATCTCTCGCTTATCTCTGCCAGACAAGAGAGCACCATGTCTGCTCAGCAGGCAGGGCAGAGCACCGTGGTTCTCTTTATCCTGCTCATCTCTGCAGGCAGAGCGCGAGCGGCAGCCCAGTGTGGGAGCTGACAGCGGGGCTGATAAGGGCTGCGCGAGCCTGTCGTTTGCATCCCTGGTGTACGCAGGACATGAGATGAATCCTGCTGGCTACTGTCTTATTTCCTCATCTTTTGCGTGTTCCAGCCTCTGCTGTTTTATTTAAGATTGCTTGTTGCTTTAGCAGCACAAGGGACATAATATCTGTCCACACGGAGTGATGTATTGAGGGCTGGAAACGAGCCAGTGAGTCTAAATTCAGATTCAACAAGAAGTGTGATTCCAGACGGCAGGCTCACTCTTGGCGTGCACCAGCTTTAACAAATATTTCTTTCTCCCTTTGCAGCTGATTCTTCCCAAAGGGCAGTTCACGATACCCACAGCAGCAAAGCTGCTCCCCTTTGCTGATATCTGTTTTGTCATTCTTCCTTCCTTCCTCCCTCACCGCTAAGCCTATCTGTGTGGTAGCAGGGTCCTGGGGGCTGCTCAGAGTCCATCTGCTTCTGCTGCCTCTCTTCTACCTGGCGTTGGGCTGCTCTGTTTGTCATTAGTGGCTGCTGTGGAAACAGGAACAGGACTTCAACAGCAACACCACCAGGAGGAATTTTTTTCCAGGAGCTAAAAACAGCTCCTTCTCCCCAGACCTCTCTGCAGTTTCGTGGGGGTAGATGAATCCCTGCTCAGACTTAACATCTGCCTCCAAGTTGGATGCCAAGCCAGAAAGAGCTGTTCCTTGGTTCTGATTTGAATCTAGCCCAGATACTGCAAAACCCACCCAAAATGGTGGAAAAATACAGGTGATGCTGGCAAGATCTAGCAAGGTTTTGACAAACTTTTGTCCAAATCTGGAGCGTGTCGTTTGCAGTATTTAGATGGAGCCCTGCACAAGTTTGGCCTTGAATCCGGGTGCTGCTTGCTGCCTACACCTGACCCGGTGCCAGCACATCTTGGCTCCAGGCAGCGGCTCCTCAACCACCTGCTCGGGGGCTCAGGGAGCGCGGCAGCGAGGGGTGAGGGTGCCCACGGGCTGCCCACCGCTGTGGCAGCGCCCCGTGGGACGGCTTCGCGAGGGTGCTGAGCGCCGCTGCGGGCTGCTCCCTGGTGCTGTTGGCAGGGGGCTGTTCCAGGGGTTCCTTGTGTTTAAAGCTCATAAACCTCCTTGTTCCCAGCCGAAACACGCTCAGGTCTCTCTAAGGCCTGTGCTTTCCTCCCACCCCGCGTTTTGCCAGTCCTGGTTTTCAGTGTAAGCAGTTCTTTTTCTGTCTTGCCACAGTTTCTCCACAGACTGGTGGCGCACCCCCTGCCAGCCGGCTGTGTCAACCGGGCCGAACGCTCACAGTTACCCTTGGCTGCCTCCTGTGCTGCTGTGGGGGTGCTGTGCACGCTATGGGGACAATTCGGGGGAGAGCAGCAGGAATTGGGGTCTGTCAGGTTTTGCCCTGCACGTCTTCCCTCAGCAAGGCCACGAAATGCTGGGTGAGCAGACGAGCTCCTGCTCCTCGTGGTGCTGGGGCCACGGCACGGCCGTGTGGCAGATGTGGGGTGGCCGCAGGGGTGGCACCGGGCACGGGGCTGCACGGCGGGGACATGGTGGCAGCGGTGCCTGCCCGGCGCTGCCCTGCCTTGCACGGGCCTGCAGCAGCCTGCACGTGGGCTTCCCTCGCACGATGCTTGCACGTGCTGTGTGTGTGGGCACAGAAAGCTTTGTGCTGGGTGCTGCCCGTGGGCACCGGGGGCTGCTGCTTGTCTGAGGCATCCTCCTGGGGGCTGAGAGGGGCAGGGGTGCTGCAGCTGGGGGTAGGGACGGACACGCAGCACATCCGTGAGCTTGAACAGGTTCTTCCTAAAGGGAGAGTTTCTGTGGGGAATTCCATCTCCTCGCTAGCAAGATGGAGATCTGAAATGCAAGAGCCTGAGAAAACCAGCTACTCGGTGCACCAAAAGGTTCAAATTCGTAGTGGACCAGAATAGTTACTGAGAGACCGGCGGTCTGTGTGGTGGCATGGGTCTCACCTGATTGCAGTGCTGTGGGCAGTGCCCGTCTGCAGTGAAGAGCGGGGCCGGGCGCTGCTGGGACACACCAGCTGCCGACGTGCGCCCCGTGGGGAGCTGCCCGGGCCACCGGGAGCGTGCCTGGGGCAAGCTCTGGGCTAGGGGAGGGCAAGCTCAGTGCTGCTGCAGCTGCCTGCAGAGTGATGCACTGAGTGGTGGCTGCTCGGAAGAGCACTTTAAAGCCACGTTGGTAGAATGGACGACAGGGCACCGCATTGCCAGGGTGCAGGGACGAGCCCCTGAGCTGTCAGCTGCGGGTAATGGCCTCAAAACCGTGGAAGCTGTGCTGGAGCGTGGGCTGTGCCGAGTTGTGTGGGGCCTCAGTGCCTGCAGGGACGAGACCCGTGGGGCTCCCCCTGCACTCCATCTGCTGTCCACACGGGAATGGTGCAGGTGGAAAGCGAGCTCCCGAACCCGGCCCTCAGCACCTCCGTCCCTGCCGGGGCTGGTGCCCTGTGCCCCAGCTGCATGGCCGGGGGTGCCGGCACGGCCTCCATCTCCCCCTCCGGGCACTTGCAGCGGGTGCTTTCTCCCTGTTGTCTGTTCCTTAGGCTGGGGGTACTCCAAACAGAGCGGCCTTGTTAGCGTGTAAGAAAGGCAGCCGCTCATTTACATGCTGAACTTCCTCTTTGTTTTCTGGCCAGTTGAGCATTTTGCTGGGAATCGGCTCTGCATTTCGGTGTGCGTGTGTGTGCAGTTGTTGCTCTGTTTTGCCGGCTGGTCCTCCCAGTTAAGCCCCAGATGTAATGAGCCTTCTCTAATGAGTTTAACAAACGGGTTTTAGATAAACAGGCTGCACGGCTCCATCCCTCCCCGGTCGCTGCCTGCTGTTCCCCACGAACAGCTCCGTCTGACCGCCTCAATGAGCGGCCCCGTGGCTGCCGCAGGTGCCGGTGCTCCCCGGGGGTCTCTGTGCCCGGCTGCCTGGTACCAGAAGTTGCCTCAGGGGGATGAGCAGCGCTGCCCCCCCGCTTGCAGTTGGTTTCGGCAGCAGCAAGAGCGCCGTGGCAGCTGGTTAATGGTGCAGACCTGTGGGCTATTGAGCAGGAAACAGCCTCCTTGAAAAGCAAGGTTTAAAACCCTGTCTTGTGGGAAGCTGCTGTTCTAGGCTTTGAGTTCCTCTCTTCATTTTACTTTACCACAAAGGAGAGAAAACGCTGTTAAAAATACTTCATGTACTGAGTCAGAATTAATTCGGACTCTGTTTTCTTTTGCTGTGTATATCGAGGCTGATGATATGCACAGCGTGTTCTTCCTGCCAGGACAAAATCTAATATTTCTGGGTGCCCACAACCTTCCTTAGAATCATAATGGAAAGATGAATACCCTCAGTGCACCGCATACAATATTAAAACACTAATGATGCAATCAGTCTCTCTTAGCCTGAACAACAAAGGGAAGAATTATGCTGCCCTTCCTGGGCAGAACTCGTCTCTGGCTGCGTGGGCTGTTTGCTGCCGAGGCGATGCCTGCAGGGACGCGGTGCCAGCCCTGCCCTGCCCGCGCCGGGTGCTCGTCCCTCAGCCGGGTAGCGCTGTCCGTGCTGAGGAGCCGTACGGGCACCCTGTGCTGCCTCTCGAGCATCTCACCAGCGGTTGCAGTTCCTATTTTTCTATTTTTTGTATCTAAAATCTGGTCTGCTCCTAGCCTGCAGCAGCTGCTGGATCACCCCTCTGTGGGCCTGGAGCAGCTGGTGGGGTTTGAGCCCCACGCTGCAAAGCACCCTGCAGGCTGCAGCCCCGCCGCGAGCAGCGCGCAGCCACGCTGGAACCGGGCAGCCTGGCTGCTGCGCCCCCGTGCTGCTGTCCCCCGGCCCCTTGGACCCAGGCTCTCCATCCATGAAGGTTTTTGGGCTGGTGCTGCACTGAGCTGCCCCCTCCACGTGGCTCAGCCCCGATGGCGTGGCCCCTCCACGTCACCACCCGCAGCTGGGCACCGGGGCACAGCTCCATGGCCCCGGGAGGGCTGCCTGCTGCGGCCATCGGCTCCAGCGTGCTGGCAGCATTCTGCCTCTTGTAAACAGCCCCACAACCCCGCAGTTTGTGCTCATAAAGCTTTAATGCCATGCACTTGTCAGCATGCTGTTATTACCGCAGCCTCTTGCTCCCTCCCCTGTCTTGCTCCTTTGTTGTGCTCGCTTGGTGTGCACGACGGAGCCACCCAGAGCTCGGGCACCTCCTGCCCGCGAGGCCCCCGCGGCAGCGAGCAGATGGCAGCGGCTCCGGGGGGGCAGGACGGGGAGCGTGCCAGGTAGCTGCGATGCCTGGTGCGCCAGGAGAGCTTGGCTTTATTCGTGTGCTTGTTAACAACTTGATTCACTGCTGCCAGCTGCACAGCACCTCCCTCGTCCTCTCCAAAGGCAGGGGGCAGGGACGCAGCACTCACGGCCTCAAGTGTGGAGCGGAGCAGATCTGGGCCTCGGTGGTGAGTCAGGCGCGATGTGCTCTCCTGGTTTTGTCAGAGACCCCTTGGGAAATTTTGATTTTGTCTCGTGCAAATGGTACCAAGGAGGCATCTTCCCCCAGGCTTTTGTTTCCTAGATTTGGCCGATCAATTATGATTTGGCTGCATCTGCTCTGAAAGGAGGAGTTTTCTTTTTTTTCCTCTTTTTTTGAGCCCAACTGTGTGAAATACCTCGGAGGGAAGAGGCAAAGCAAGAGAATGAATGTCACTGCAGACAAACTGCTCTGGCCATGCTCCAGCAGGCGACACGGCGCTGGCAGGTGCCTCATGCCTCCTGCCTGGGGCAGGCGCTGCTGCGGTCCCGCTCCGTGTGCGGGCAGCGTGCTGCGGGGGCGCAGGATGCTCGCGGCTCCAATGTGAGGTGGTTGGAACCGGGTGGCTTGTTGGGGTGACTCTGAGCTCTGCTTGGCCCAAATGCCCATTTCCGTGTATCTGCCGGAGTTGATTTAACTGCTGAATGTAGAGGTCTCTAAGCTAATATTCAAAAAAATTGATGTGTCTGCTGCGGGCTCCCCCGGCTGCCCAGTGCTCGCTGCGCCGCTTCCCTGCAGCCCTCGCTGTTTACGCGATGCCTCCTACGGCTCTGAGCCAGCGAGTTCACACGGGGACTGAAGTGGCAGGACGAGATGCAGTAATTGGTGCTTACAGCACTGCAAGAGCCTGCTTTTAAATGAAGAGCTGCCTGCTTTCCCTTGCTTTCCAAGCTGTTTCTGGTGTGATGTGACTATAGGTTGATGCTTCCTATCACTGCTGTCGCTACCTGCCGCTGCACCAGTATTTGCAGGGTGTGCTGGAGCTGCTGCAGCTGTGTTGTGATGCACTGCAGAGCTCAGCCATGCGGGGAAGCTCCCTGCTGCTATATTCAGGCGTGGAAATTGTGAGCAGCTCGGGAGAGCTGGGCAGAAATCCACTGGTGTATGTGTAAGAGACGTGATCTAGGGGAAGCTGAAGGGAACAGCTAACGTTGTGCTGCTGCTGTTGCAAAGCTTTAACGTGGAGTATGAGGTTGGAAGCAAATGTGCTCCCCACAAATGTGTTCTCCAAATGCTTCATGGTACCTAAATTGCAGCATTCAAGCAAGCAGCATATTTTGGATTTTTTTTTTTTTTTGTAAACGTCCTTAAGAACTCTAAAATGCAAAGGATTTCCATCATATTTCATCCCTTTCAGGAGAGATTGCTGTGGGCTGGAAAGTGGGAGTTGGGATGGCTGGATTTCAATCCTAGCTTTTTCCCTGGATGTTCTTTCTCTCTCCAGCCCCCTAGTTCCCCCTCCTTTCACACATCAGACAGAATCCAAATGCCTCTCGATGTAATGCTATCAGGTGCTTGGAGGAGAGCCTTACTGCCAGCAGCCCCTGCTGCCCAGCCGCCCCAGGCCGAGGGGATGCTCCCTGTGAGCACTGGGATCGTGCTGCCTCACTGCAGTGCAGGATGGCTGCTCACATCCATGAGCCTTAGTGCTGAGGATGGGGAACAGGCTGAAAGGGGCTCGCTGCGGGGGCTGTGGGTGCCCAGGGGCTGTGGCACAGCCATCCGTCTCACCTCCAGCACGGGCTGTGCTGCTCCCGCTGTGCCCGAGTGCTGTCGCAGGACAGCTGCTTGTTTTCTTGAGACTTTGTAATTTATGGAAGCTCCGACCCAGCTAGAGGTCAGCATTTGCATTTAAATGGCTTTTCCAAAGCCTGGTTGTACAAAGACTGTGTTTTTTTTGGTAGTGGTCAGGCTGCAGATGCACACTGCGGTTGTACTGGAGCTGGTGAGCAGCCCAAGGAGAGAAAACCCTGGTGGCAGCTGCCTGGTGGCCAGGTGGAGTGGGCTGGGACAGCCCCCATGGGTGGTGCTACCGCAGGGCAGGAGCCCTTGGCTGGGCGGTGGGAGCTGGGGCAGAATCTGCTGGGGAGCAATATTCCACTAGAGGAGAGGCCGTGGGGTTTTTGGTTCCTCAGATTCAGTGCTTTGGGTGGGATTTCCCATGAGCTGCAAGGGTGGGTCAGGATGCCCCGGTGAGACGACCCTGCAGCTCCAGGGGCAGCAGGTGTGAAAGCCGCCTGTGGTCGGGAGGTGTTGGCTGGTGCCTGTGAGCAGGACGCCCTGCACCGGGCCCGCCGCGTGATGCTGAGCGGCTCTCGTTAGGAGAAATACGATATTTGCAGCGTAAGGTTGTGAAAAGCCTGAGGCCAAAAACAAAAACAAAAAAAAAAAAAAAGGAAATGACTTTTTCTGGTGTGTGTGTGCATGCGCCTCTGCGAGGCGGCTGACCTGGAGGCATTGGGGTCCCCCGCCCCAGCGCAGCAGGCGCTGCCAGGAAGCGCCGCGGTGGCCGTGCCGTGCGGGCGTGCTGCCGGCCCTGCTGCGTGCCCCTGCCCGCGGCACCCGGCGGTGCCGAGCAGCCACCATGTTCCACAGAAAGCGCAGCGTCTCCTTCGGCGGCTATGGCTGGTGGGTGGCTTTCGCTTCAGCACCCTGCTCGCTCGCGGCTTTTCTTCCCTCTTTGGCTTCTCCGGGGCCATTCGGGTGAGGAAGCACTGCGGGGCCCTGCTGGTACAGCACCATCGCTGGGCAGGACACGCTTCTCCTGGTGCCCTCAGGGAGCCCAGCGTGGCACCAAGGGGAGGGTGCTGCGGTGCCCAGGGAAGCGCCCGTGCGGCTCGTGGTGGGTGAGCACTAGTGGGCACGGCACCCGCAAGGGCACCCCGGGGCTCTCCCCTCTCCTCCTGCCCTGCTGCTGCCTGCCCTGTCCTGCCCAGGCAGCGGTGCCTGCAGCCACCTCCGGCACCTTGCAGCCCATGGAGTGCTCCCACCTGACGTACGGGAGGTGCCGGGGCCGTCGGTACCTCCCCGGGTCATCCCTGCACCTTCTGTCCTTGCACAGAGCACTGCGGTGGCCACTTGCACCCTGAGCTCAGCAGGGCTGTTTGGTTTTTGTGTCTCTTTTTCTCAGAGGTGTATTGATCTATAGGGAAAGATTTTAAGAAAATGGCACTGTTCTTCCTCTGCCCTTGCTTCACTTTTCCTAAAATATTTTATGCCTGTTCCAAGTTTGTGCCGCGTGGTTAGGAACTGAAGGATGCACCGACACCGTGGGGGTTGTTTAGCCGTTGGCGGTCGGGCAGGAGGACGTTCTCCCTCGCCGTGCCCGGGGGCTCTGCAGGCTGCGTTTGGTGGCTGCCCGCTGCCGCTGGCTCCGGGGCTGGGCAGCCTGATAGGCACCGGCGGTTTTGGGAGGAGCGCTGGTGCCGGTGGCTTTTGAGCTGAGCTGCCTGAAACGTTCTGGGGGAAATGCTGAGTAACTGAGATGGGGGACGGCAGCAAGATCGTCAAGTGTCGGCAAAGTCTTCTGGCAATGTGTGTGCCTTAAGTCGAGCATTTTGCTGGATTTTTTCTTTGATATAAAGATTGGAAGAAAGCGCTCCAATTAACTTGCTTGTAAATCAGTTTTGTGAAACTTGGGCTCATTTTGTGGTGCAAAGAAACGGCAGCTGCTGGGATGCCTGGCCCATCGCCACCGCCTTTTGGAGTGCTGGCTCTGGAGCCCTGACCACGCTGGGCTCATCCCTCGAGCTGCCGTTTGCTGACCACTTCCTCAGCTGTGATCAAGTGGCACAAGTGCAGACTGGAGCCCTTAGCTTCACCTTTGCAGGGTGTTTGGAGTAATCCAGGCTTCGTTTATTTGTTCTCTTTCTCTGCTTTGGCAGTTGCAGGGAAGAGATAACAGCTAACCAGAGTAACACAGGAAAAGTGTCATCTGCTGGCTGTTACGCGGCGCTGCTGCCGTTGGAGGATGGAGTGCTGGCTGGTGGGGGAAGCAGGGTGCTGACTTAAAATATATCAGGATCGGGTTCTGCAAAGCCCTATTCCCCATGTGCTGCTGGGAAGGTCCCAGGTGAGGTGGGCAAACGAATTCCCAGGGGTCCCCTCGGGAAGATGCCCCTCGCAGTTGTGTTCCCTGCAGAGTGCCCGTGCCGTGCCTGGAGCTGGCCAGCTCGGAGCACGTGCCGTGCCGCTGCCTGCAGCCATGGCAGGGGGCTGCTGTGTGCCTGGGGCAGCCTCTCCTTGCAGCGTCCCCCAGCTCCGCACCATCCCGCAGCCGCTCTGCAGGCCTACTGGCAAGGCAGCAGCCTGCCACAGCCGTGTACCTGCACCTCTTCATCTTCTCACAGTCATTTCGGGTTTGCGGCCGACACGCCCTTCCTGTGGAAACCTGGTGAATAAGCACGAGAGGTGGCCGGGCACACCCAGGCACCTCTTTCTATGGGCTGTAGTTGCTATTTCCAGCCCCGAGCTGCGTGTGAGTTGTTGTTATTTTTCTCTCTGCCGGCTGCATCCGTTCCCACGGGGCCTCGGGAGCGGCGTGCCCGTCCCGGGGTGGCCGGGGCTGAGCGCGGTGCGGAGGTGGCGCTGGGCATCCAGGGGCGCGGTGCCGCGGTCGGTGTCGCCCCACCAGGTGCCAAGCCGCTGGCTGGGGCTGCTGCCGGGGAGTGCAGAGCCTCGGGGGGGCTGCTGCCGGGCTCTGCGCCCCACCGCTGCACGGCTTCAGCCCCTCCGTGGGAAGGCCCAGCTGCGTCAGCGGCTCCATCCTCCTGAGCTCTGCTCCTGGGTCCCGGGGGGGCAGAGGCGCCCCGAGCCCTGTGCTGTGGGGAGGAGAGCCGGGGGTGTGCGCTGTTTCACATCGCCCCACCTCGGGAGGGGAGCGCTGCGAAGGGCCTGACCACGCTGCTCGCTCAGTTTAGTCATCTCGCAACTGCGGTTTCCCCAGCTGAGGGTTTTCTTTCTTGTATTTTTATTTCTTCTTCTTCTTTTTTTTTTTTTTTTTTTTTCTTCTCCTCTCTCCATGAGGCAAAATAACAGCAACTGATTTTTCTTCTCATGCTTCCTTCCTGACGGAACCCAAACCGCTGGGCACAGCCCTGCTGCCGGCACGGGCCCTGCAGGAGCCGTCCCCGCTCCCCTGTCCCCCAGCTCGCTGGCCCCGTTACAGAGCTCAGCAGCAGATACCTCACAGCAGCGTGCTCAGTGCTCAACCCCACCTAATGTTCAACGAGGTCTATAGGCAGGCTGGTTAAATATTAAGCACTAGTAGCAGCCGACCTGGGTCTGTGTGTACGAGCGGCAGTGTGCCAGGTCTCTGGAAGCTGTGAGCACAGGCAGATGTCGGTGGGGGGCCTGCAAGGATGGCAGGGGCGACAGCTTCAGTGTGTGCTGCAGGCGGGGAGCCTCCTGCTGATCCGTGTGCCTCCGGGCTCACCCGGTGCTCCTCAGCCACAGGGGAGCCCCCACAGGTTTGGGGCTCTGCCCCTGCAGCGGACCGAGCAGGGCAGGGGCCAGGAGGTGCGGGGAGCGTGGTGGCTGTGCCCACGGGCAGTGGGGACGTGCCAGGCGGGACCCCCGGTGCCGGCACAGCCCAGCCTGCGGCAGGGTGCAGGGGACCTGGCCCCACTGTGCCACTCTCCCAGCCTGGGAGCAGGGGGAGGTAGGGCTGCTGGTGGAGGGGAAAACGCATTTCTGCGGCCTCGCAGCATTTTCTGTGATCACAAGGCAGAAGCCAGTAATGTTCTGTTGGGTTGGTTCGGTTGGGTTTGTTTTTTTGGTGCACCATGTAGCAGACAACACAGAATTCGCAATTACTGCCAAAAGACAGAATTTTGCATTTTGAGACATTACTATGATTTGCATTAATTAATATTAATATGATTTGTAACCATAATAATTCTGTGGAGACAGGCACTTATTACCAGTGCTAAATACAGAGGCGATGCGACTCGGGATCCAGCCGGGGCTGCCCTGTGCTGCTCCAGCTCCAGGCTCGGGGCAGCTGCGGGCGCTTGCAGCCAGTGCGGGCACCTGGGCACGAGGTGCGGGGCCGGGGCAGCGCTGCGGGGCCGGGGCCGGACCTGTGCTCGTGCAGCGGGGCAGCCCAGCCAGCTGTAAAGGCCGTGTGCCTTGCTGCACCTGGAGTCCTCACCCCAGGGACCGTGCTGCTTGTGAGGCTGCAGGGCTGAGCTGCGGGGTCTGGGGCAATGTTCGGGTGCACCTGCGTTGTCTCAGGTCTGTCTTCATTAAATCTGTGCTTTCTGGGAGGCTGTGGGGAGAGCTTGGATGTGGGTAAATGAATTTGGGAGTGCGATGGGAGAGCCAGACCTTGAGTAGAGCTAAGGGGGAAGTACAGGAACAAGCTGGCTGGGGAGACAAGGGGATGGGCTTTGTTCCTTGGGTCCTGAGGTGAACGTGGACACCTGGGGACGGGTCCCAAGGCCAGACAGCCCGTGTCTCTGTGCCATCACAGTAACACGCTGCTCTGCTCTCTCCCCAGGATCGACAAGACAATGCTCGCCAGCCTGAAGATGAAGTGAGTACCACGCTTTTCTCTTATCAAGCCACTCTCGTATGGAATGCATGGTGGCCAGCGATGGCTTGGAGCAGAGGGAGGATGCTCTGCCCTTAAAAACCAAGCAGCCAGCCAAACCTACCCCCGTACACGGGGCAGGCTCGGGGTGGCTGTGCCGCAGGGGGGGCTCAGGGTGCCAGCCCCACGCTGTGCCTGTGCCTGACCCCATGGCACCGGCCCAGGCAGAGCGGAGCCGTGCGGGGCAGAGGGCAGTGTCTGTGCCCTCCGTCTGCCTGCTCGTGGAGCTGCTGCTGTGCACGTCACACAGCCCCTGCTCCGTTAGTGTAAGGTGATGCACGCAGCGAGCAGTTCTGGTGAACAGGATGATGTGAGTGCTGTATTTTTAGCGGGTTTAAGGCACGCGTGGTGGAATTCACAGGGCGTTGGGCTTGGAGGGATGGGAATGGGAGCTGGCAGGGCAGGCTGCTGGCTGTGTCGTCAGCAAGGTCTGGGTTTGCTCTGGTTGGGATTTGGATCTCGCAGTCTGGGGAGGGGGCAGCTCCTGGTGGGACATAGGATGTGCGGCGCCCCTCACCCTGCTGACCCCGTGGGCTGCTGGGGGAGTGCCGGCTGTCGCTGCAGGGGGCTGCTGCCCGTCCCCTCGGCTGCTGTGAGGGCAGCGGGCAGCGTGGCTGCGAAAGCTGTGCTTGTTCCAGAAAATGAGCTTGAAGACAGAATGTGTTCGGAGTGCAGGGTCTGAGCCAGCTCCACCCAGACAGCCCCTGAGCACCCCAGTGACTTGATGCTTTGCCGGGGAATCGTCTTCTATCAGTGCAGCCGTGGCTTTCCTGGAGGTTTCAGCACTAAAGGAAACGCCCTCCTCCTGCGGCACCAGGGATGCCTCTCACGCCGCGCCCTGCCCGTGCTGTGCCCCCCTCCTGCTTCCCGAGCCAGGGATTTTCCATTGCAAGCACTCCTGTGGCTCCCAGCGCTGTTAACGCTACTGTGTGCTAATACAGAAATATTCTGGCCAGGCCTCCCTCGAGTTCAAGGTAATACGTGTGGGTAACTGCTCATGCAGTTTCCCTTTATAATCATTACTTGTGCAAATTATTCATTAATGGAAAAGTATACAGAAAGCCTTCGGGGACCTGCTGCTTGAATAAGCCTGTAAAATGCCCTTTGTAAATAGCACAACAGAAATGCTGTTACTAAGCTCATTGCTCAGGTTTCCACTGAACTAATGAGAAGTTTAAATCGACGTTTACAGCTTTCAGGAGCGGGGGGGGGGGCATCTTGGTGAGTTTTCTTTTTCCCATGGTGCTGGGAAGGATTTAGCTGTGCCACGCACACCGCTGCCCTGATTTATTTATTAATTTATCTATTTTTCAGGGCCTGTGCAGCAGTTCTGCTGCAGAAATATGTTTGAACTTCTTTGCCAAACGTGTGGGGCAAACGCTGCCTGCTCAGACTGTGGTGCCAGCGCCCATGGTGTGCACCGCAGCTCCTGCCTGCACCGGGTGCTGGGGTCCATCCCTGGGAGAGGTGGCGAGGTGTGGGGTGCTCGGGGGCACCCATGGCTCTGGGGAGCTGCAGGGCTGGGGCTGTGCTGGGAGCTGTGCCTGAGCAGCTCGCAGTGAGCTCAGTGATGCTCAGCCCCGGCTGCTCCCCGCTGGCACTGCTCCTGCCTGAGGACAGCAGGTATCTGGGGCAGCTGCTGATGTTGATTTTTTTCCCTACATAATGCGTTTTTGGCGATAGCAAAAGATCTTTGCTGCTGAAGTGTGTCACCTGCCCCCAAATGCGGATATGACATAACGCAGGGCTGTGCAGGCTCAAGCACTCGCTTTGTTTTCCACGCTCGGCAATGCGACATCTGCCCGGTGTCCCCTCTCCCGGTGCCTCCAGTTATGGCCGGGGCCACATCAGCTCCTGCTGTCGGCTGGGAGAGGACCTGGGAGCTGTGCTTCTCCCCCAGGGGTGTGGGGAGATGAATTTTCCATGGGGGAATTGATTTTTGCATGTCTGCAAAGCCTCTCGGAGCACGAGAGAGGAATGAAAACACTTACTTCAAAGGCAGGGCCGAGAGATGATTTTAAACGCTCATGAAATGCTGCTGGAGCCTGGCTGGGCTGCGGCCCCTGGGGAGCGGGGGGTGCCTGTGGCTGCACGGGGAGCCACAGCCCGGCCCGGCCTGGCCTCCTGCTGCAAGGCTGAGCTCGCAGCCAGGAGCCGTGCCCTGGGCTGCTGTGTTTTCCCTTCTGGTCCCGGTGCTGTCACATGCAGAAAACCAGTGCCCCCTCCAAGCGTTGAGCCTTCCCGTGGAGCAGGAGCTCCTTTCCCCAGGTCTGGTCCCTGTCGCCAGCCCCAGCCACGTTTGCTCAGCTGAGCGTCCCCTGGAGCTGTTCCATCCCCGGCACTTGCAGCTGCTGCTTTCCACAGCCTCTTAGTGCTTCTGCTTTGTGGACAGATTGCATCATTAAATGTTTCTGTAATTGGGGCCCAGCCAGAGCCACGTTAGATATTTGTAAAAGCCCTTAAAATAAATAATAAAAAAAGTAGTTTTGGTTTTCTAACGCCCTCTTTTTATTACTGCAGCCTTCTGGCTAGGATACCAGGCGTGGGCAATTTTCTCTGCTCTATAACTTGTTAACAAAAAGACAAGCTGCTTCCTACAAGCCAAGGAGCACTTCAAGAAGCCTCGTGCGTGCTGCAAACATCAATATTGACTTGTGGAAGGCTGGCGGAGGCGGAACAGCGAGTGGCTGCTGGTTGTGGCCCAGAGCCTTTGGCTGCAGAGGGCACCCTGGTGCAGCGGGGCGCTGCGGGGTCCCCACCATGGACCCGTCACTGCCAGCTCCTGGGCAGCCTTCCTGGGGCAGCGAGACCCCGTGGGGAGCACCAGGGCGGCTGCGTGTCCCTGCGTCCCCGCGGCGCCGGCGCCTGGTGAAACCGAGCGGGGCTGTGGGGCTGCTGCTGCGTGTGGCGTCTGCTGGTCGTGATAATGAACTCACACACACAGGTGGCACCGCAACTTCAAAGCAGTTCTTCCCTCTATCTTGCTCCTTTTTATTTTTTTTTAATTTGGTTTTCATTAGTTCCTATGGCAACCATGAATATGTCTGAGGGACTTGAAACTGGAGAGCATGAGTAGACATTGCAGAGGGGGAGCATCGGAGGAGGAGAGACTGATAGCCCTGGCATCTTGGCCAGGGATTCGGTTGTCCTAATTCTGGTGAAGGAAGTGCTGGGACGTACCTGCAGGTACAACTGGCGAGCAAACGTGCCACAGAAGACCGAGCATCCCTGTGCAGCGGGGGGCTCTGAGCTGCCGCCTTCGCTGCTCGGCCTCTGCAATGCCCAGGAAGCTGTGGTGAGTGCGGGACTCGCTGTGCCCCGTGCCCGGCTCGCTGTGCCCTCCTGGCCGGCAGCTCAGCTCGCGCCGTGCCCCCGCCTCGTGCCACAGCCCCGCTGCAAAGCAAACCTGGCAGCGGGGCCCCGGCTCTGCAGAGGCTGCTCAGCGTGATGGGGAAGGGCAGCACGGGGTTTGCGGCTGTGTGGCGAGCCGGGGGCTGCTCTGGAGGGAGCTCCAATGCTCAGATTCCCACCGTGCATGGCCAGGGGCTGCTCTCGGGAAGCCTGCGAAGTCTGTGCGGGAGGGGGGCGGCCCTGGCAGCAGGCAGGAGCGAGCTGTGGGGATGTCGGGGTGCAGGTTGGGGTGCCTGTCCGTGGGGAGCGTGGGGAGGGCTGCGCTGCTGGGAGCCTGAGATGGGGCCTGGGGCTGCCAACAGCGGCACCAGCACCAAGGGGCTGCGAAATTGAGACTGGGAGCAGGATTTGACATGTGCAGGCGTGGGATGCTGGCACAGGCCAATTCCACCACACTCCTTTTTCTGTGTGTTTTTTTTTTTTTTCCTTTACTCTTTAACTACTCCATGTAAATCTCAAAAGGGGCACTGAGCCCAGAAGAAGCCCTCCCTGTCTCGGCTCACTGCTGCTTTTTCTTCTTGTGCCACCTGCGGTACCTGCAGAGGGCAGGCAGCAGCTCCCGGACCCGTGGTGCCATCGCTGCCCCTCGGGGTACGGCTGCCAGCAGAGCTTGTAGGACACGCTCAGGCTCCGTGGCACAGGTCGTGCTTCCCAGGAAGGGGAGAGCAGAGCCAGACTGCAGATAAATCCACTTCTGAAGCCTGAATGTAACCCCAGGCAAAAAAGTAATCATATCAAAGGAACTTTGCATATCCAGAAGCAGCCCTGGGCCAGATGAGCTTACTCAGCTGATTTGCACTCTCACTCGAGGTGCAGGTTCAATGCAGGGTTCCCAGGGGCCAGGCAGGTTCCTGTGGATGCCTCCCAGCCCCAGGGTCCTGAGCTCCTTGTCTGGTGCTCCCCTGGGGCCGGCACAGGGTGGGGAGCTGCGGTGGGACAAGGATGAGCATCAGCTCTTCCCAAGGCTGCAGCAACGAGCTGCTCAGGGGCTGTCCTTCACTCAGAGACCCTTCGTCTGCTGGTTCCTGCTCAGCCCTCTGGGTTCTGATTGGTTTCTCTTTGGTATCATCAGTAGGATGTAAAGAGAAACCAGCAAGTATTTTAAAAAATCTATAAAATAAGTTACACCTTCAGGCAAAGAATCACTTCTTGCTTTATCCTTATAAAGCAAAAATCACGATGCAATCATGTCTGTGTGGAACAGAGGAGCCTTGTACACCAACCACTGCAAGTTAGCACGTGCACAGCTAAAATTCATGTGAAAGAGCATGTGATGCTCGTCTGGTAATGGGAATGGTGGCAGAACGTGAAGGTGCAAAGAGATGAGATTGCCCTGACCTTCGTAAAATGAGCTGTGTCCAAGCTTGAGGCTCTTTAATATTTGATGGGCCAGAGCTGTGTTAATGGGGAGATGTGGCAATGATTTAGTTTCTTGGCAGGAGCTGCACTGATGATTGCAATAATCTTGTAGGTATGTGCTTAGGTCCTGTGAGGACAAGGTCTGGAGAGCAGGTTGTGTCCAAGTAAATTCCTCTGATTTTACTGCCGCCTTTAAGATGGGTAATTGCATGCAAATGGATGCTTTACAATTATACCCTGGCTGTAGTAGTAGTACACGCGTTCCAGCTGGGCCTCAGCTCCGCTGCAAAAAACCACTACCAGCAGTGCCTGAAAAGCAGCCGTCTCCAGCAGACAGAGGCAGGCTTTGTTTTTCATTTGGTTTTGCAACTGCTGATCTTCCGGGCTGCAGAATCTGCCGAGTGAAGCTTCCAGAGGTGGTCCCCTCACCAGCCTGCCTGCTAGGGAGATTATTAAAGCTGTGGTGCGGAAATGAAAGAGAAAAGCCGATCACGTGGGGCCGGCGTGCGAATTGCGTGCGCAAAGAGTTTCTGCAGCTCTCGGGGTGAGCACTTGTGCAAGGCGCTAGACGAGCTCCGTGCTGCTCCTCTGGGCTCTGCCTGAGCTCCCACGTCTTTGCAGGCCGGGGCCGTGTCCAGGCCGGGGGCAGCCGGGGGGCTCTGGGGCTGACAGCGCCTCGGGACTTGCAGCAGACTTTAAGGGGTGCCGGTGATTTCTGGTCTGCATCTCGCTGCTCGTTCCCGTCCCCGCACGTTGCTGTCCCTGCTCACAGGACCGAGGTCTCTCCCTGGCCGTGCAGAGCCAGCCGCCGGGCTCCTGGCAGGAGGTGACGGCCCCGCCGGGTGTCCCCAGGGTGTCCCCAGGGGGACCCTGCCCCGAGCCGGGCACGCAGCTGGGGCCAGCAGCAGCCACCAGGGCTGGCGAGGAGCCACACGAGGGCTTGGCTTTGCCGCCCTCCCCTCCTCTGCAACTTGCCAGTTGTCCTTTCACATCTTCTTCTCTGCCTCAGGGTACAGGGGGACGCGTCCCCGACTCGCCGTGTCCGTGCAGCACCCGCCGGCGGGGGGGCAGCAGCTGCGGTGCCCCGCTCACGGCCGTGCTGCCCGGGGGGTGCTTTTGCTGCGGCTCCTGGATCCGCTGCTGCCTTCCAGGAGCAGAGGGGCCGCGCTGGGAGCAGCACGGGGGGGGGGGCCGTGCATGGTGGGGCGGCTGCAGGGGGGTTTGACCGTTTTATCCGTGCCCTCCGCAGCGCTGGGATTTCCCCCTCCACCCCGCGGGGCTCGCCCCGGCCTCGCCCGCCCCCCCCGCGGCCGGACCCGTCCCAAGGCACCGCCCGCAGCGGCCGCCAGGGGGCGCCGGGCCCCGCCGCGCCGGGCAGGGCCGGGCCGGGGGGGGGCCGCGGGGCCGGGGAGCGGCACCAGGCGGGGGGGGGCAGGGGGTGGGCGAGGGTCGGAGCGGCCCCGCGCCGCTGCCGGGGGCTCTGTGTCGGTTCCGTGGATTATTGGCGTGCGAGCGGCTCCTGGTCGCAGCACCTCTCCGTGCCGTCCTTCTCGGCACCGGGCTCCAACCTTGCCCTGGCTTTTGGGAAAGCCGTCCTGGAAGCGTGACCCGTCTGCGGCAGGCAGCAGTCCTCTGTGTTTTCCCTCGCAGTTGTTCGGATGGGTTCTTGCAGCGTTTCATGTGCTCTCATAGGCAGTGAGGGGTGAGGAAGCAGATTTCACTCCGAAATGGAGCAATCCCTTAAAAATGTCAGGGTAAATCCTGTGGGGATGCAGCATCGCTGCTTCCCATTGCTGCTGCTGAGCCCGAGGCACTCGGCGGAGGGGCCGCATCCTGCCCTCGGGGGGTGGGCGAGACACCTGCCTGTCCCCTCGCCCACCCTTGGGCTGTGGCTGCGTGGGGTCGGGGCAGAGCCAGCCCCTGCCTGCAGCCCCCGTCCCGGGGTCAGAGCCCTTGGGTGCTGCTGTCCTCCACTGCGAGCAGGTCTGGCCCCTGCGGGGCTCACAGCGACCGACAAGTGAGATCCGGGACCCTCGGGGACGGGGTCTGGCCGCTGGGAGCCAAGTGTTCAGGACTGTGGCATCTGAATGAATCTTTTTCTAACAAGGATTGTGGAAAAAGGACAGAGCTGTTTTCCAAGGTGGATGCTTTCCCTGTTCCCCTCCTGCACGTTTCCTCAGGACTCAGCACATGAAGTCCTAGCAGAGTCCAGCCCCAGCCCGTAGCTGTCTGGGGGGGAGCTGGTGCAACACGCTCTGAGCATCCTGGCTGTCACTGCCTGATTTAACGCTTCCCTGGAGAAGCTGCTCTGCCTTGGCTCCTGGGAGGCTGCGTTAGGGTCAGGGTCCTTCGCTGAATCAGAATGATTTCCAAAAACCACCAAAACTTTGAAGAGAAAAAAAAAAAAAAAAGCTCCACTCTGAACAGGTTTGGGCTTGTATCCAAACCCAGGCAATATGATTCAGTCCTCTTATTCTGGGAGGAGATAGGCATGTGTGAAAGCGCTTGCATGTCCTTCTTTACTTGCCCAGTGCGTGGTGCACGCAGAGCCAGATGCAGCGGTTGCTGCGGTGCTGGCTGAGCCCAGCCGCAGGAGCCGGCCCGTGAGGCTTGGCCAGGCCGTGGCTCTTTGCCCGTGCCCGGTGCCTCCTCTTGTGCGTGGCCAGCTGCAGACACATGAACATTTGGCTTTTCTCTGCTGTTTATTCTGACTGTGAGTGGATAAAAGCAAAGCGAGCTCGGGCAGTGGGTGGTGCTGCTGCTCGGCCACCCCGGGCCCTCCTCACGCAGGGGATCTCTGCCCATCGGGAGCCGGCAGCTGCGCATCGCTGTCCTGGCTGCCCTGGGTTGTTAGCAGAGGGCGGGTGGGTTTCAGCTCCTTGGCCTCCAGGAGAAGAGAAGCCAGGTTGGGGCTTTGCTCTGGCTCCTGCTGGGGGTCCTGCTCGTCCTGGCCAGTGCTGCCTGTGTGCTGCCAGGCTGTATCTGCGTGCGCACAGCCCTGCCTCTGAGGGTGGGGAGTGCTCGTGTGGCACCGGGAAGTGAAGATGGGAGTTGGAAATCTAGAGGGAGGAATGCAGAAAGCAGTGAAAATGGGGTGAAAGTAGGACAGAGCGTCTGGTGGCTCGAATGAATCATCAGTCAACTCTCACTTCTGCTGCTTTATTTGCTTTTCATGCAAAGAAATTAGTGTCGGCTGCATTTTCCTTGCCAGTTTGGGTGCCCTGAGCTGTGGAAAGGGAAAGGGCAGCGCCATGCCTGGGTGGGTGCGGGTCCCGTACCGTGTGGGCCGTTGTTGGAAATGGCCCGTCCCCGCCGCCCGCCGCTTCTCTGAAATCTGGGCTTTGCCCTCGCGGCAGCGCTGGCTGCGGGGCTGAGATAGGGACGGCCCCGTCCCACAGCAGGGTGCTGCAGCTCCTGCAGCCGTGCTGGGGCCGTGCTGGGTGCTGCTGCCGAGCCCACGCCACGCACAGCATGGGGTGGGGTGGTGAGGAGGTGCCCTAGGTAGGCTGCGCTGAGTCCGAGCACCAGCAGTGCTTGGGATTGCTCAGGCTGTCCTTAGCCTGAAATAGATTTGGATTGTGTGTGTGTTTGTTTCTTTGCTATCTCTCTTTTGTGCCTACAGATAAGGCAGAGCTGGGCCTGTGCTGGAGCAGGCGGTGTCTGCCCTCACCTCTGCCTCTGGGGCAGGCAGGGGCAGCTCAGTGTGGCAGCCCCACGTACCCCCGGCCAGAGCCCAGCACACGGTGCCACGGAGCACGGGGAGGGTGTGGGCACGTTGTGTGACACCGTGTTTGAGAGCAGATCCACTGTCAAAAATCACATCAATTTTCTAAAGGGGAAAAAACAACCTGGGAGATGGGAGCCTTAATGATATCCTATTTTCTTTATGGACAGAAATGACTCCTAATGGGCATAAGAGCTGCCTTTTTGCTGAGGGACCATGTAATTTAAGAAAAGTCAATTTAAGATGGGTCTGAGGTGTGTTGGTGAGGCACAGCTTGGCGGAGGTCGATGCTCCCCTTGTCCTCCTCGCCCCTGCAGTGAGGACGGGGCAAGGCTGCGGGAGCTGCCCCTGGGCTGGGGGCACCAACTCCATGTGCAAGAGCAACGTGTGTGCAGGCGGGGAGCTGCCCCTTGGCCCCAGGGCCGCTGCCGCTGCTTGGCAGCCGGAGCGGTGCCCACCTGTGGCAGCCAGAGACCAGCAGTGCTGTGGGACCAGCGCACGTGGGTGCAGCCGAGCCACCGGGGCTCACCCCAGGGCCATCCTGGGGAAGGCAGCAGTGGGGCATGAGCCAGCTGGGCCGGGCCGGGCCCAGAGCTGGCAGCGGATTTACCAAATCCAGCCGGCCCCAGCACCGCTCTCTATCTGTGGAGCGCACGCGGCTCCGCGCGCCCCTTCGGGGAAGGGCGGTTATCGCTGCCGGCCTCCCCCGGAGACACCCAGCCCTGCGCCCGCGAGGCAATCCTCCGAGCACGTTTCAGAGCGTGCTCGGGACCACAGAGCCTTTCCCAGGAAGAGAGAGGTGCTGTCAGCTGTACGGACTTGGGGGTTTTCAGCCGTTCAATCTGGTAAGCAGAATTTGTATAAAATGTTAGGGGCAGGTCTGCTGTGGGGAAACCAGCGCAGCTCCACTGATGCTCCTGAGACTTGGCTTGGTGTTTGGTTAGATGCTTTCCTGTCGGTGGCTCGCCATAGATATTTGGGTTTATTTTGGGGTTTATTAATGCAAAAACCCAAGCTATAACGTGGAGGCAATCAGCTGGGATTCTGCGACCTGAACGCTGCTTGCAGGAGACGTTGGACGTGGCGCAGCGGCGTGCTCTGCTGCTGCGTGCTGCCGAGTCCCATATGTTAAAATGTTGTTGTTGCTATCAAAACAACCTTCACATATTTAAAGCTAGATTATCCACAATTACATCTGCCCAGAGGACTTAGCAACCCCACGTGGGTCTATTTTTAGCTCTGCTTCAGAAGTAATAAACCATGCTGTTTATGTATCTCCTTCCTCCTGCTATATTTATAACTTGTCAAAATAGGAGCTGTTTGCAGACAATCAAAAGGATTGAAAGAGTATCAGCCTTTTGAAAGCAAATATTGTTGTAACGGGGGGAGGGATGTTTAATGGCTGGAGCGATAAAGGCACCATCTGGCTACGGATGTGTGCTCCCAGGCGTCCTGGTTTGCACAAGGACAGGGTGTTCTGCAGGAGCTCAGCATCCCGCCCAGCACACTGCGCCCACGGCTGCTTCCTCACACCACCACCGGTGTCCCCACGGCCGTGTCCCCCCAGCTGTGCCCCCACTCCTGCTTGGCTGCTGGGGTGGGTGCACTTCGGGGAGCCTGGTGCCCCCCTGTGCCCAGCATCCCGAGCAGGTTTAGGGCAGCACCGGGTGTGGGAATGCAGCTGTGGCTTATTCCTGATGATTATTTTGTTAATTGCTGCACTGCTCGCGCTGGTTGTGGCTTTTCCCTCTGCTGAGTGGGATCCCAGCCTCAGGCAGCCCACGGGGCCTGGCCCTGTGGCCACCACACTGAGAAATGTCCCTCTCCATCTCCGGAGCTTTATTTCCTGCGGGGCTCATAATGTGCGGAGTTACCCTCAGTTAGCAAACAGGCAACAGCCAGCTGAGCCCATACGATATTTGAGATCCTCACATCTTTAAAGCCTGTTGTAAAAGGCTGGGGCATCTCAGGCTCCTACCTAGAAGAGATGTAGAGGCTTGGCAGGTACTTGAATAGGTTAGGGTTGTATTATGAACCCTCTGTGAAGACTCAAAGGTCACTCCTTTCAAACACAGTCCTCTCTTATTCCTCTCAAATGTTACCGGTGTCACACACCAAGGACTACGACAGCTCCTGCCTCATAGAAGCAATTTGGTGTTAATTCTCTCCAATTTGGAAAGCTGAGCTCGATGTTCTTTTCACTGAGATGACGTGGGTTGTACTTCGTGGTGATGTGCTAATAATGACCAGCAGCCTCGGCCTGACTGGGAGCTCGGGAGCAGGAAGGGTGTCCGTCAGACCTTCAGCAGCGCTCCACGACGTGAGTGTGGCTGTACCGGCTGAAAGGTTCGCTGCTCACCTGCGTGTTAAGCAAGAGGACAGGGAGGTTTGCTGCCAGGCAAGAGAAATGGGGTGCGGTGATAACAAGTCCAGGATCAAAACAGGGGTCTGTGTCCATTTTCCTCTCCCTGGCAGTGCTCGGGCTGGGAAATGGTGTACCCAGGTCGTGCTCCATCCTTTGGGAAAGGGCAGCTCCTGCCACGTATGGCTGTGCCCGGGGCTGCCCCCAGTGCTCCAGGCATGCCTCCTCCAGGCCTCTTGTTCCCGTTTGATGAGGTCAAGCAGTGTGAGAGCATTTAACGAGGAAAATGGTAGTTTTCTAGCTACTACCTACATCATATTCTCTCTCTCTATTTTTTTTTTTTTGATGCAGAGCAAGATGCAAGGAAAAAGCCGTAGAGCAACAGAAACCAGTTTCTGAACATGATTGACTCGCGCGCACTCCCTGTTGTGGGGATGTGTCATCGAGATAATACCCGTGTTTTAACTCCACAAATTATGTCTTTTCACCTGCTCACATCAAACAAAGTGTCAGATGGAGATAGTAACTGAGTTACTGGGATCCTTGGGGTGCAGAGGAGTGGGGAGCGCTGCTGGGGCTGGCTGCGCTCCCCGGGTGCAATCCCCCCAGCACCAAGCACCCACACATCTCCCAGGGTCCCCCCTGGGCTGTGGGATGGGACTGCAAAATGACTGCAGGGTGGGAGTGTGTCCTGCGCAGGGGGCTAGGGCTGACGCGAGGGCTGGGGGTGCTGGTGGCTCTGGAAGCATTGGGCACGCGACTGGTGTTTGTTTGCCATGCATCCTGAATCTGGCTTTATTAATGATGTTAATGATAAACGATGGCATTTAGTTCACTGATTTGCTAGTGAAATTCAAAGGAACTGCTCGTACTGTAAAGACTTATTTCCTCTGCTAATCTGATCTAATTTAATTTGATGCTGAAATCTTGAAACTTGTTTATTCAGAAAGCCTTCATTCATAGCAAAAAATACCCCAAATTATCAAGAATACGATTTCCATGTAATTGCGCTGCTGTTGTGGGGATGACTACGCTGTGCTGCGTTTCCCCGGGCCCAGGCAGCACGCTCACACGGGGACTGCAGCGGGCAGGGGCTGGCGTGGCCCCGGGGCCTCGGCTCCAGCCCGCGCTGTGCACCTGGTCCTTCTCCTCTCTGCTGCCGATCCTCTCCTCTGCCTGGCCCTCAGCAATTTGCTTCATCACCCTATGCTGCCGTTTCCCTGTCCACCGAGTGGCTCTGATTTATGATGTGCTGGTTGGCACTGCAACATGCCGAGGAGTCAGTGCCAGCGCTCGGCTCTGCTCGCAGAGGCTGGAAGGTGGCTGGAGGTCCTGGGATGGTTGGTGGGAAGGTGCCTTCTGAAAGCTTCTTAGCAAAGCCGTGTCTTTCTGAAGGCTGCTGAAGAGGGAATGGTTACAAAAATAGTGTCACGAGAACCTGCAGATATATAGAAACATAGAGGTATCTGCAGATATATAGATAGCAAGTTATCTATAGATCTTCTCACATAAAAGCGGACGCCGCTGTCAGCCCTTGGACTCTGAGGGATGGTTTTGTCCTGAAGGCAGGCCGGAGAACTGAATGCTCCCATCCAGCCTGGAGGTGTTCGGATCTGAAGAGTGTCGCTGCAGCAGCTATGGATGGAGAGTTCTGCCCTCATTCGCTTGGCCCTGCTCAGTCTGCAAGGCTGTCTTTGCAAGTCATGATTGCAGTTTGGGTGATCTTCCTGGACCAGTCATGCCACAGGCCACTGAGGCTCCTGGGGCAGAGACAACAGCTGCGTGTGACTAATGAGTCCCCTGAAAGGCAAAACATGTGCCTGGGGTGACACTCCGTTCTGGGCAGGATTAATTGCATGTGCCGTGGCTGCTTCGGGGGCTGGCAACCATCGCCCTTCTCACTCGGCTTTTGCTTCTCGGGTGCCTCCCTGGCCCCGCTGGCAGCTGAGGCTGGCCGCTGCGTCCGAGCGGGGTGATCAGAGCACGGCACCAAGTGAGGTGCGTTTGCCCGTGGCCTGGGACGTGTCCTGGCGGTGTGGTGCCAGCGGGTGGCACAGAAGGAGGTGGCACGTCGTGGCTGGCACTGGAGCAGCGGGCGCAGAACCGACCTCAGTGCTTGGGCAAACCGAGTCGACCTCCTGCTGGCTCTAGTATGGGTTGTGTTACGTGGGCACAGATAGCCACACACTGTGAAATCCACTTCCCGTCCTTTGTGCTCAAAGTTTATTCCAAGGTGATAAGACAAATTCATTTTTTATCACTGTGCTAACACAGATATATCTTAGTTTGTATTCTGCATGCCTTTGCGATACGCAGTTACCCTACAGGGCTCATGGGATCACCCCTGTGGAAAGGCATCCAGCTGGGTTTCGTAACTGCTGAGCCTGCTTCCAGCCTGCCCGGCGCTGGCAGTCGGACCCCATCCTGGCATACAGGCCCATGTTCCAGCAGTTCTGATTATCTCAGTTTGAGTGCTCCAGCAGATGACAGCCCATTTCAGGTGCATTTTAAAGTCAGATTAATAGCGCAGTGTAGCAGCAGTGGCACGGTGCTGCTAATCTTCTGCGCACTGCAGCGATTATCCGCTTCCTCGTGATGCGCCGGGGGCTGAACAGGCGTGAGCAGGGGTGGGGCAGGGCAGAGGTGCTGCTGACACCGTTGTCAGCTGCCGCTCCTCTGTGCCTGCTCTGGCCACGTGGAAATGGCTCCATGATTTGCTGGGATCTGTTTGCAAGCAGCAGAAAACAGCTAATTGCCTTGAGTAACGCACCAGCGAGTGACTTGCCCGGCTCTCTGTGTGGAGCAGAAACAAAGACAAAGCTGCACTTCCAGGAGGGCTGAACGTCTGGGTTCCCAGAAAGGACCAATTTGCACCCCTGTGGTTAATCAAGTGCCATTTCCTGTCTTGCTGAAGCTTAAATTGCTTCTTGACTGTCCTCCGCAGGGCACAAAGGGGCTGTGCGTGACTTTGGGTGTCTGCCAGCATGGGAACACCCCGTGCCCAGCTGGGAGCAGCACCCGCCTTCATGGTACTCAGTGCTCTGCCCACCTCCACGGGCCGGCTGCTGCACGGCTGTGGGACAGGCAGGCACTGCCGAGGCCTGGCCGGTCTGTGCAGGGGGTCAGGACAGGGAAATGCAGGTGTTGCAGTCCTCTGGGGCTGGCCATTGCTATGGCTCTTCATTATTATTATCACTAATTTATTATTATTACTGTTGTTGCAGTTGTATTTATTTAACTGATGCCTGATCTGAGGAGTTAGGAAGGTGCTTTCAGTGCTGCCGACCATTCATCTCACCTGTTTGCCCTGCAAATACAGAGAGTGGTCTCATGAGATGCACTGAAAGAAGTACACCACATCCAGAGAAACTGTGGCTTGCGTGAAAAGGTGTGTGGGCAAAGCGCTGCCAGCTCTGGGTCCTTCTAATCCCCACTTTGGTTTTAGGTCTTTTGCGATCTCTTTTCCCGCTGAGGTCTCTTCTCTCCAAGCCTCTGCAACCACCGAACAGGTGCCTGTGTGCACCAGCGTCGCTATCTGCCCATCTCGCCTCCTGTCTGCTTCCTAGCACTTACACACAGCTTATCTGAAGTTGTGTTGATCTTCAAACACCGCCGCTGCTCTCATGCGGTCCTGTTCTATTTTTAATGGGTACCGATATCTGACCGGGCTGTGGCTTCCCTGCGAGATGAGAGGTCGTTCGTTTGTAATGAATTTTTGTTCTTTCATTGCAGCTTTGATTGCTTTCCCTGTTTATTTCCTGGGAAGGCTGATAATTGCGCTGGGGAGATGAAACACCATGGGTGCCGCTCAGCTGAAGTCAGGCAAAAGGTCAACGCGTGTGCGTGTAGCGGGGGGGTGCTGGGCTGCCCGCTGCAGCCGGGCGGATGCGTTTGGTTTCCCCGTCACTCTGGTGTCCTGGTGCAGGAGCTGTGGAACTGGGGGGCTGGCTGGCATCTCGGCCCCTCGGGCTGGGGCTGCTGCCGGTGCCACGGGCTGTCCCCTGCTCTGAGCTGGGCAAATGCTTGCTTGCATTGCACGTGCTGAAACGCCAAGGCCGCCTCGTCTTCACTGGCTGCCTGGGCTGCCTTTCACCGGCAGGCAGTGGAGGGCACGGAGGCTGCGGTCCCCCCCTCACAGCTTTGTTTGCTTGCTTTTAACCAGGTGACCTTGCGTCAAGAAAACAACTGAGTTGTGTTTTCTGCTTTTATTGAATCTGTCCATTCGGAGAGGGCTCTCAGCTGGGCACAGCAGCCCCCCCTTGGAGCCGAGGAGCTGTGCAGACTTGGCAGCGTTTTGATGCTCCTGGTGCATGCCGACCCGTTGGGTGTGTGGTGGTGCAGGTGTCGCCCCCAGCTGCCCGCAGCTCCAGGGCTCAGTGGTGGCTCGCAGGTGGCGGTGCCTCGATCTCCGGTGCAGGCTGCTGCGAGCGCCGGGTGCCCAGGACCCCCGGGGGGCTGGGTGGGTGCTGGTCACACTCACGTGCAGGCTGCAGCATGGCCTTGGGCTCCGTCAGCTGGCACGTGCCAAAGGGGAGCCCCTTGCCTTCGCCAGGGCTGCGTCTCACCTGCGCCTGCTCCGGGGGCTGGGGCAGATCTTTTCTTTGGTGCTGGGAAATCGTGGTAAGAGCCGCGCAGTGCCCCGTGCAATGCTGTCCGGCTGCCCCAGTCCTGTGGGCTGCTTTGCAGATGCTGGGGCTGTGCTTTTACAGCCCCGGGATCTATGCGAGATGCTCCAGCCAGCCTAAGACTGCAGCAGCAAAAGTCTTGATCTTCGATGACCTTGATTCTCGTGTAACAATGCGTGTCTGGCTTTTGAAGAGGGTATTCAGCGTTAGAATGGCAGGGACTGTACCCAGAACAAAAACAGGTTGGAAGTTTTCTTGTCTAATTGGTGGGTTTTCTGTATCCAGCTGTAATTCGAAAAGTAATTAAGCTTTCCCAAAGTCACCTTTTACTGCTCTCGATGCAGATGTCAGTGCCTGAATGGTTGCTCTGGGGATTTGTCAGCTCTGGATGCATAGGGATGCTTCATCTGAAGGGAAAAACACATATATCTGCCTCCTGTTTTCTTGGTATTTTCCCTATGTCTTTCTAACTGAAGCCATAAAATAAATCTCTAATCAGATTACTTAGGGCTGGATGTAACATAATCTAAAGCTCTGTTTCTCATGATACTTCTCTTAAACCTGCATGCACTCTTATCCTCTTTCTGCAGCACATTTTGAAATGCTATAATCACCTTCTCCCTAGTTTGCAAGCTCCAAAATCTTTTCTTCTTACCCCAGGAAAATAGGAATGTGACTGCCCCTTTTGCAGAAGATCGATACTATTCCTGTCTTTTGGTCTGCACTGCTGGTGCTCTCCTTTTGTCCCTCTCCTCCATGGTGCGGGCAGGGCAGGGGCAGTGCCTGGCCCCCAGCCTCACCAGCACCCCGGGGTGCATGGCCGTGCTCCGGGGCAGCTCAGCCGGGAGCGTGGGGCAGGGCTGGCCGGGGGGCTGTGGGCAGGGGGGGTGTTTGCAGGGTCCGGCCGGGACGCTGAGGGCTTTGCTCGCAGAGGCTGTGCTTTGCATTTGAGGAAGGGAAGGCTCTGACACCGTGATGTGAAATGAAGCGCTGAGGGGTAGCAGCTGTGTGGCAGTGGGGATCGCTGGGGAGGGCTCGGGCCCAGGCCCCCACCCCTCCTGCGGCACCACCGCTGCTTGGCGCATCTCCTGTATTTATGGCGCTGCCCTGTCAGCGAGGCGGCCGTAAATCCCTGGGCAGGGGAGGTGCAGAGGGCTCGCGGGCTGCGTCCTGCGTCGCCTGGCGGGCAGCGCCTGGCCGCGGGCCTGGCTGCAGAAGCCCTGAGTCACCGGGCTGGGCTGCTCCGGCCGCGGGTGCCGGGGCTCTGGCCGGCGTCCCCCGCTGGAAATGTGCTCGTCAGCAGCTGCGGGATGTCGATGGGCGGCTCTGGGCAGCCTGGGCAATTCCATCTCACTGAAGAATTAACACAAAAGCCAGAGCTATTTCGTAAATGCACAGCCTTTCAATAATATTAATCATATAATTTATTCAGGGGGAGGTTCTGTGATATTGGGAATGAAGGCTTGGTCTTGTCGCAGTCTGGTATTTTCAGATCTTCTTTCTTAGCAAAGTGTCCAGAATAAAATGCCAAGCGTTGCATAAATGATCCGGCCACCCAGGTGATTTATTAATCATGGCGTATAATTGTTCCAGCCTGAAATGAGTTCTCTCCAGCCCCTTGGGATTCAGTTTTGTAGTTAGCTGCAAAACTGTTTTCTCTGAAGCAAAAACGTCAGGGCAATATTAGAGAGAGATTTATTTCTTCATAAAACAGTGGCAGCTGCTTAACTCAGAGGTTATTTAGTCGCTGTCGAGGTAACATTGAACGCTTACAGGAAGGACAAAGGCTGAGGGGAGCCCAGAGCGGCCGGCTGGGGCTGGGAGGCATCCCCGAGCTCCAGCACCAGGTCAGCTCGGCCGTGGCTCCATCCACCTGAGGCCGGGGGCTCCATGGGTGGGAGCTGGCAGCCTCCTGAGGACTGCTCCAGGGCTGAAGCAACCTCCTTGCTTTTCCTAATTTCCAGTCTAAGCCTCTCAAGCTGCAGCATCCCGTTTTATAAGATATCTGTTCATTGTGGTGTAGACACCATCTGGAGGGTATTCTCTGGGTGCTGGCCCTGACTGGGTGTCCCAAACCCTCAGGGGGTGATGCTCTCTGCATCAGCACATAAAGCAGAGGTGTCCGGAGTCACCCCAGCCCCACAGAGCCCCCAGCTGCAGGCAGTGCTTCTGTCTCCCGCTGGATGCAGGCAGAGCACTTGCCCCGTGCTGCGGCTCTGGCTGAAGCAGCATCAGGGCCATTTGATAGGATCCTCTCTTAAAAAGAGTAAAGGATGAACTGAGGACATGCAGCACACCTGTACGCTGCAGGAGCCTACACTCCTGCTCTGGAGGCAGCGGCAGACTTGGCTCTGCTCCCAGGTCAGGGTGCCCTGGGGCTCCCGTGCCATGCAGCTCACCGTGCTCATGGCTCACTGTGCCCATCCTGCCACTGCTCCCCCATTTGCCAAGCAGAAACCATTCTGTGGGTGCATAATGTGCCATTTCAACCTGCCAGGTGTGATGGGTGAGAACAGCAGGTGCTAGGGAAGGAAGGCTTCCCTGCCATCCTGCTCTAATCTGCCCTGAAGCCTTTTATCAGACAGCAGAACGTAAGACATATAGGGCAGCTCCGCAGCCACGCTAGGGACAAGCGATGTTCTTGGGGGAAGTTCCTCGGTCCCCATTTACCTGCACTGTCCACGTGGCTGAGCAGCACCGAGCACATCAGTCTCACTTCCCTGGCCATCACCACCAAGGACACGTATCCCAGGTGCCGTGAAGTGTTGTGTGCTGCCCGGGGGGATGACTGGAAGTCCACCTGGGGAATGGAGCTGGAGGTGAATTGGAGCCCAGGGGCTGTGCCCAGCTCCCTTGCTGCCTGGCTCCTGTCAGGAGCCTGTGCTGCCACTTTTTTCTTGCTAATGTTTTGCCCCTGGCTGTGGTCACAAGGACACATCCTAAAGATGCTTACTGTGGCATTGCTCACTCAGCCTTGTAAAAGAAGCTGTTCTGGGAAATAAATCTACTGGCTGGGGGGTGCCTTCACCTCCTGGCGCGGGGGCTGCCCTGGCTGGAGCTGAGTTCTGTGCTGCGGGCACAGGGGAAGGGGCTTTGTGGCACCTCCTGCTTCCTGATCTGGTCCTTTGCTTCTCTTAGGGTAGAACTGGTTAGAAATAGAATGTTTAACCTTTTCTAACCTTTTAACTGGCAGCTTGTTTTGCCTGGGGTAGCAGGGCAGCAAGGGGGGCTCCAGGGTCTCCAGCTGCTGCTGTGCGAGGGAGCGCGAGTCCCCGGCACGGCCGAAGCTGTGGTGTGAGCTGCTTGATGTGAGCTGCTGCCTCCCTGCCCGAGCCTTTGCCCCAGGCAGCCCCGTCTAGCCCCTTGCCATTAATTATCCTGCCCTTTTCCTATAAATTACAGATCAGGTGCAAACAAAGTCCAGAAGAAATTGATTACAATGAAGACTCATTTGCAGTATTTGGGTGAAGAAGAAAATATGGCTAAGTGTGTCTACTCAAAGTCATTCTCTATTTCCAAATATGAGAGAATTGAACATCTTTAAAAATCAATACAAAGGCACTTCAGCATAAAACAAGAGAAGATTAATACTTAACTTGTCTGGAAATGGGGAAGAGAGACAGTGGAAGATGTCTCCAGAGACAGAGAGAGACTCAATGAAATTTGAAGCTGCTTGTTTAATGCGAGAGGCAAAAGGTTTAAAATTAAAACCCCTCCCCCTCCATTAAATGAAAGCTAATGAGGTGCGGCAGAATTGATATAATTTGGCACGGGAAGCGGGTTATATTTTCTTTCTTTTTTTTTTTTTTTTTTTTTCTCTATGTCTCAGAAATTTGTCAGACTGATGATTCTGCTTGAAAGGAAGCAGACAGATATTTTCTGCAAGAGCAAAGGGATTTGTTGGTCCAACAAAAACTTTATTAAAAGGCTTTGCAGTGTGAGTTAAGTGCTCTTTCAGTGAGAATGAAGGTAGCATCCTGGTTCAATGTACCTTTTTCCTCCTATCCTCTCACATCTCACCCACTGCACGTGGTTTGGCATCATCTGATGCTGTCCCAAGGAGGCATATGTTCCAGGGTGCTTTGAGAACTGGTTGGATTTTTCATTTTGGGAAAGTGGGCAGCTCTGTGCCTGGTGAAATCGCTGCGTCTTCAGCTGCTGCAGGAGAGGCCGTTCTGCTGCCCCAGACTTCCCAGGGACCCACACAAGATCTGTTAAAATATTCAAATATTAATCTTAGCTATAAGTTTAAATCTCAACGCCTTGCAGAGCTACGTGCTGTGTAGGTGAATACAGATGGGGTGGCTGTGACTGTGCTGCAGCCAGGTTGTTCTGGGGTTGAAGCGATGTGGCATGCTGACAGAAATATTGTTCCACATACTTTTTATCTGACTTAGAGTGGAATGCATAAAGAAATGGCACTGAAGGTGTTGGGATTTTTGTTGAATTTAACAAACACATTGATTAGAAATTGTGCAGAAATATTTAGACAGAAAAGGCCAGAGCTAAGGTGGTATTGATCACCTCGAGCACGGCGGTAGGGAGGTGGCAGGCAGGAGGAGGCAGCGAGAGTGGCAGATGTGCTCCATGGCCTTCGCGAGCTGTTTGCTCCCGAGCAAACACATTTGTCAGGGGCTCTTCCAGGAGAGCCCCACGTGCTGTTAATAATTGACCGCCCATCTGAGCGGGATTGCAGGCAGCTCGTGCTCCGTGTCCTGGTCAAGGTGGCCATTGGATGCTGAGCCTGTGTGTGGCGGGGCCCCGCAGAAGTGCTGACCTGTGCTGGGGACAATTTGCTGGACTCCTCTCTGGGGGTCTGGGTCTCCCTGGTGCTGGGAGGTTTGTGCTCTCCCTGCTTTAAGGCCGGGCTGAGGAACAGACCCAGAGGAACGATTTCATGGGCTTGGCCAGATGTGCAATAGGATTATTACGGCTTCTCTGAGGCTGGCTGCAGAGATGCAGAGCACGGGTGGGTTTTGGGCAGGTGCTGATATTTCAGTCCTGTGGAGGACTGGAGTTTTGTGTCCGTGTTCTCGTGCCCTATATGCCTAAAGCACAGGCTGCGTTTTCATCCCTCTAACAAGGAACACGTTCAGAATGCTGTAGCTGGTCCTGAATCTAATTCCCGTGAAAATCCCGCTAGCAAGGAGGAAGGTGAGGCGGGAGGTGAAGGGGAGGAGGGCAGAGAGACCCGGCTGCTTCATCGCCATGGCGACAGAGACTTCCAGGGAAAGGTGCTGAGCTTGTGAAGTAGATCATCGACAGTTTACTTAATAAAAAAAAATATGTGTGTGTTGCCTGGAAGAAGTGGTGTGCCGGCTCCCCCACGTAAGAGCCCAGCTGGAGGGCTCGTGCTCTGTCGCACCGCTCCCAGCCCTGGCTCTGAGCAGCTCTGCAGCACAGGGACCTTCATCCCTGGCACGAGCACGGCTGGAGCCTGGCTTGGGCCAGCCTGGAGCTGTCCCACAGGGGAAAGGCTAAATAATGTCTGCAAAAGGCAGAAGGAAAAGTGTGTAAGGCAGGAAAAAAATCCTTCGCACAATTCAGGTTTTAGGGGGCTGTAACGTAACCCCGTCCCCCTACATTCTGAGGAACCCGCGGTACGGGTACCGCACGGGCTGTTTTCAGCAAAACCTGGGCAGCAGCAAAATGCATCCTGAGCTGTGACATTACAGCCCCGGGCCAACAGCTCCCGCCCGCCGCGTGCTCCCCGCGCCCGGCAGCGATCCCCGAGCGCCGTCCCTCGGGGCAGCTCCGGGGCGCGTCCCCGCCCCGCTGCCTCGGGCGCGTCCCGTGCCTGTGGCCTCGGGCAGGGCGGGGGAAACGGGGAAAAGAGGGGGAAAAAAAGGGAAAAGGGGAGAAAAGGGGAAAAGCGGGCAGCGGCCGCCCGCAGCCGTGCCCGGCGCTGGGGGCGGCGCGGCGGGCGGGGAGCGCGCGGGGAGGCGCGGGCACGGCGAGGCGCGGGCACGGGCGCGGGCGCGCCGCCGTCCCGCAGGTGCCGCGGCGGGGCCGGGCGGCGGGCGGCGATGTCCCGGGCGGCCGGCAGGATGCACTCCAGGCGGGCCGGGATCCGCGCGGCCGTGGTGCTGATCGGGCTGCTGCACAAGTCCAGGAGGCAGAACAAGGAGAAAAGGTACGGCCCCGGCTCGGCGCCCTCCTGCCCGCGGAGGGGCTGAGGAGCGCTCTGCCCTCGCCGCTCGCTGGCGCGGTGCCGGCGCTGGGGAGAGGGCTCCGGGCGAGCCGGCGCCGGCGTCGGTTGTGCCCTTCTCGGTGCCGTTCCTGGGACAGGTCTGGGGGTGCACCCGCAGGGTTCCCCCGGAGCCGGCCGGCGGGCACGGGGGGACCGCAGCCTGCTCGCGGCGCTTCCCGAGCCGCTGCCGGGCGCCCGGAGGAGCGCAGGGCTCGTGCTGCTGCCGCCACCGCTCCGGGTAACCCCGACCACCGGCCCCTGGGGCCGCTCCAGACCAGGGCAGACTGCTTGCTTTCGGAGATCGTGGTGTTCACAGGACTGCTTTAACTCAGCTCAACAGCTTTGTCTCTTCGCTGAGGAACAGCTGACAAATGGTTTCATCTTTCATTGACTAAGCCGCGGATTGTACTTTATGTTCAACTTTGTGTTTGGAGGAAATAGCCTGTTTGCAATATTGTGTTAGCTGGCATCTGCTCTGCATGGCTCCTGCTTTCTCCCCCCACTTATTAGTGTGAGTTGCTCTTTGCTTCAAAGGTTTACCGTGCTCTGATTTATTCTGTGCGTTCTCAGTCAGGGACTTCTCTCTCCTCCAGGACTGTGCTGCTCTGGCAACTTTGTTGTTAAAAATAGTACGAAATATGCATCCAAATCTCAGTGGCATACATACTTCTGATTTGGGATGGAGACAACATGGGCATTGGTGCAGATTGATGGCTTCCTTCTCTTCGTTTATTTTTTTCAAGTTGTGATTTTGTAACAAAATGATACAAATGAAGAATCGATTATTTGGAGTCTTCGTTATAAACTACACAGCCCACAACAAGAAGCCCTGGTTGTTCCTCCTGTCCCACCCCTAAGTTTTGGGTCACAGGGGCCACCCCATGTTTTGGTGCCGCCGCTGTAGTTGCTCTGCCTCGCACAACAGGTGCACTTGGGAGCAGGATTTCAGTGATGCTTTTGTGGGTGGGCTTTCTGCGTAGCTTGTGTTGTTGCTGCTGCTCGAGGATGTTTTCTTCTCTGTTTCTGGGGCCTTAGGTAGCCCGTCAAAGCTGAGTGGATGGAAATAAACAACCCACTGGTTTTGGTGGTTCTGAATGAACAGCCCAGTGCTCCCCAGAACTGAGCCATGGAGCAGGTGTAGTCCCCGTCCTCCCCCTTCCATCCTCTCTGTCCCTGCCCCTGTGGGGGCCCCTCGCTGCCCTGCGAGGTGCTGAAGCCGCGTGCTGCAGTGGGGCAGTTGGAAAAGCGTGCTTACAGGGGCTCCGCTGAGCTCAGCTGAGTCCTGTGGGCATCTGCGCTGGCTGTGTCAGGGATATTGGAGTCAGTCTGGGCCAGGGTCATGGGATTTGAACCCTGTGAGCAGCCCAACCGCCCCATTCGGGTGCTGGCTTCCAGTTTCCAGGGTCACCTCCTGGATTTTGGCGCAGGTGGCCAAGGGCCTTCGCTGTCTGTCTTGGAGGGGCCGGTGGGCTTGGGGTCCCCATGCCCTCCCCAGCACTGGCCTGTCCCCAGTGGAAGGTCCTGGCCATGGAGCAGGGCTGCAGGGCTGCCACGCTCTGGAGCCCCTTCTCCCTTTTCCCTGCCTGTGCGGGAGAGGTCCGAGCCCCCCAGCAGGCTGCGCCACGCACCGGGTGCGCGGGGCATGGGCGCCCTGCGAGGCAAGCAGTGCCCAGCCCAGCACGGCCTGGCCTCTGTGGCAGGCAGCAGGGCCCTGCCGGCTGGAGCGGGGCCGTTTGCACGAGGAGCAAACCCATCGCCTCCACAGTGGTGAGGCACTGAGGGGTGTTTGCTGTGCTATCTGCAGGCAGAGGCAATGCCAGCTCCTGAGCATCCTGTAGCAGGGATGCGTGTCCCCGAGCGGGGGTCTGGAGGGACCTGGGTCCTGAACTCCTCCTCTGAAGGCTGTCTCTGCTGGAACTCATTGGTAGATCCTGCATTCACCTCAAAATATGTCAGGAAAAGGAGGTAGTGCTTTACCAGTCATACAGAGAAGGCTTTTCCCAAAGAGACTCCTTTCCACCAGGTACCAGATTTCTGTGAATGAGCTCAGCATGACACTTGAAGGCTGAGAAAAAAATCTGGCTCTGAACTCTCACAGAATTTGGCCTGTAATGTGGGAGCCTGATTTTTTTTTTATTTTTTTTTCTTTCCTCACCATCACATTGAGCAGAAACCCTCCCAGTGTAGTTCTTGCTGTGGGGTTTATTCAGGACAGTGAGAGTCATCTAGACATCTTAAGGGGAGAACGAGACCCTGAGGAGTTTTTTTTCCTGTCTGCTGTGGACTGAGGAGCCTTCATGGGAGTGATTGTGAGAATTCAAGCAGTGCTTTACGGTGACTGCTTCATCTTATGCAAGCTGCCAGGACCATCAAAGTGACATAATCTGAGGGAAAAGGAAGAGACTGTTAGCGGTATAGTCAAAAGGGACTCTGTTCCTCCACCTGCTCTTATTTTCTTTTTTTTTCCTCCTACATTCAGTCTTTGTTCTGTGTTTGCAATTGAATTTTGCTTTACATGAGCCATATGCAAGTCTGGCAGAATCAGTGGCAGCTGCAGAGTCCCTGGTGGCCCATGTCCCTTTCTTATTAGCAACCCAGCAAAGTGCAGCACAACAAATTGACTTCAGCGAGCTCCCCGTGCAGGAGCGGGGTGATGCTTACCTTGTTCCCTCCGCACGCCTTCCCAGGCAATCAATCTCTCCATGCCTGTCCTGCTCGCTCGAGCTGAAGCGAATGAGCAATGTGCACCAACAGCTGGTGTGCGCGGGGCTGCAGCTCCCGCCGGGCACGGGGCTGCTCCTGACGCCAGCCCCACTCCAGAAGTCTCGGCTCAGGGCACTTGTACCCGACCAGGTCCCGTAGCTGCTCTCCTGCCAGCAAGGTGGTGCCGCGGTGGTTCCCTCCCGCTGGGCAAAGCTGGCGGGCTGGGAGCCTCAGGCCAGGGTGCACCCTGCTGCTGCTTTGCTGGTCCCAGCTGTGTTAGAGGCAACCAGAAATAAGGCAAGTGCTTCTAACACAGTTGTCACTTCACTGTTTGGTTCAGCAAAGGATGCTCGTAGGTACTCCCTCCTCTGAAGTCATTTGGAATGGAATCTTTGCACTGGTGAAGTCAATTTTTAAATTCCCATATTTTTTGGGTGGTAGCAGGGCTTGGGTTCACAAAGACAGCAGCTCACATGTTTTTGGCCTCTCCCCACCTTCAGAAGCACTCCTGTCCCCGTGCGCCCATGGCACAGACGGCCGGGGGGAAGCAGTGTCCCTCCGCTGTTCGGAGCTGGTTCTGCACGCGGAGGGAGGCTCTGGTTTCTGGGAGCTGTTCTGTTTAATTTACAAATTATTGAATCAGCTCAGAAATGGCTGCCCAAGGTTCCTTGGCTTGTGTGTTTTCAGGAATCAGATCAGACAATCCTTCTGGTCTTAAAAAGTCCACGAGTCCCTTGGCTCATTTATCCAACTGCTGCTGGAAATCACTGCTTCCTCTGCTCCTGGAAGTGAGATCAGAGAACAAAATTTGTAAGCGATAAAAATCTCTTTCCGCCATTATTTGCATATCAAGCGTTACTTTCCTAACGAGACAAATTGGGAAGTCCTTGGTGGGTTGGAAAGGATCCAGATTCCATCCAGCTGCAGGCAGGAGGTCGCTCTTCTCCCTTAGCGCAGAGCAGGACGGGCAGCTGCGTGGAACGTGCCAGCACCTACTGAAACAAGCACAACGGCAGCGCCCGCACCAGCGCGGGACGCCCTGAACCACTCTCAACAATATTTATTCTTGCTGCAGAGTAGTAATTAAAGTTAAACTCATTTGCAGTTAAATGTCACCTTGCTCTTAGCAGGGCTTTGGTTCCTGCTTGTGTGAGCTGTGCAGTCGGGAAGCCTCTGTGTGCACGCAGATGCGGGCTGGCAATTTACAAATACATAATTCATTGCAAGAAATCTAGACCAGAAACTGCTGTTCTCTTTCTTTGCTGACTCTCAGACTTCAGTGCGAGAAAGTAATGTTTCAGGTCAGGGCCAGTCTTAGCCCAGGACACAGCCAAGGTAAATCAGGTGACTGGGGAAAGCGTTGCACTGCAGGGGCTCTGCCTGCACCTGGTGTAAGCCCCGGAGCACCTGAAGCTTTGCAGAGCTGTGCACACGTGGCGGGAGTGCCTGTGGTGGCAGCTGGGACCAGGCAGCTCCACAACGGCCATGCCCGAGGCCGTCGCCTCCCAGGGAGCAGTGACACAGCAGGGACCCCCACCAGGTCACTGGCTACGGATGGAGCGTGGTGCAGTTGGGCTGCAGGGCTTCATTTAAGCTCTTGCTGAAGATTTCCAGGGGTGACATCTGAGTGAATTGCCCTTGCTGCTGTTGCAAAAAAAAATCTTTTTTTTTTTTTTTTTTGGTGACTTGTGAGCAGGCGACTGAGGTCCACAGCTCCAGGCAAGGCCAGGAGCTCCCCAGCATCTTGTGAGCTGGACCTGGGGCAGAGTCAGGCCTTGTGCTGGAGGGTGCTGAGCTCCCCCGTGTCTCCTCTGCGACCCACTGAAGGGGAGGCTCAAACCTAAGGTGGGAACCCAGCCGTTAGTTACTGCTGAAATGCTGGGGAGTTTTCACATCCAGGCCTGCAGCTCCACCTCATGTGTTTGCTGTGCTGGGTTCCCAGCCCGTGCGGGTGGCTCAGCTCCTGTGCAGCACAGGGGGCAGGGGCCGGAGCTGCCTGGCACCCCCCGGCTGCAGGAGCCTGCCTGCGCCTGCGCCTGTGCTGCTGGGGTGGGCATGAGAGGCAATAGAGGAGCCCGGCCCCTGTGAAAACTTCAGGCACTGGGCACTGAATATTAAATAAAGGAAGCAGGGAGCAGCTGGCAAGGTGATGCCCATCAAGGACAAAAAATGATGGTTCCAAATATAGAGGCTGTTAATTTACAGGACATCTTTGCTGTCCTTCTCAAGGATAAAGCATCTAGACAGCTGAACTTGTTGCAGGGGGGTGTGCTGCAGGAGATTTGTGTCTCCCTGCGCCAGGTTTCTTCTGCAAAATTAAGCGTAGGCACAAACGTAACCTGCGATGCTCCGAGCGTTTAGTTTACACAGCGTAGCAAAAGGTAGAGCGCGAACACCGCGGTGTCAGATAGCATCTGACATCTCCCCTTCCCACGTGTAATTCGTACGAACGCACCGTGTCAGTGTAGGACCTGTCTGGTAAATCAAAACAAAACAAAACGGCAGGATGCATTTACAAGTTTTCATTACACTTCAGAGTGAGAAGATGGGAGGAGACGTGCACGCTGAGGCCAGCACTGCGTGGGGCCAGGGTGCGCGCAGCCCTGGCTTGGCCGCTGCTCCTCGCAGGGTGCTCACGTCCCCTGGCCCCACGCTGGGGGCTCCAGCCCCGCGGTCAGCCAGTGCTCCGGGGTGCTTCGGGGTGCTGCAGAAGGGCACAGAGAGGTGGAGAGCATCACCGCAGGGGTGCCTGGCTGCCCTGTGGGGTGGAGACATCTTTAACTAGGAGCTGATGAAACAGATGTAGGGTGTAGAGCTCCTGGGCTCTTCCCCTCACAGGTGCTGTGGGCTCTCAGCAGCGGAGCCGTGTGGAGCTCTGTGCCTGGCCTCCCGACTGCTCGGTTCCCAGAGAGCTCTTCACAGCGCAGCACCGCAGGCTGCTTGGCTCCTGCTGGGCGGTTGTTTTATTGGTAGCATAACACATCGAGGCAGGATTCGGCACTGAACAGGATGTTTTTATCAGAATTTCAGAACATCAGCAGGGTTTACAAAATTCATGACCTGAATTTGTAGGTGCTTTAGGGCTGTGAGGGGAGTGCTCTGAAGATCAGAGAGACTTCACCTGTCATCACTGCTCCGGGAACTCGCCCGTACACAAACACTCAGAACAAGGGGAAAAGGCCCCCCCCTGCTCCCCCTCGGCACCCCCGGCTGGAGGGGGCCAGTGCTGCCCGGCAGGGCTCATCTCCCCGTCCTCGTCAGGAATCCCTGCCGTTGCGCCTGTGTAACTGCATTAAGGTATTTCCTTAATTAGATTTACTAAGTATGTAGGATTCTATTTTTTTTTCTTTTTGCCTTCTCTCTTAATTTGCCTAATGAGGAAAATGAAGAAATAAAATTACTAAAACCATGCCTGCATTGCTTTCCGGGAAGCCTCTGCCGTGCCTGGTGCTGGCCCTGGCCCTTGCAGGGTGCGAGCGAGCGGCACGGCCAAGGCCCTGCCCGCTGTGCGCCCTGCAGCGAGTGGCGCGGGGCCACCCTGGTGGGACACATCCTGCAGGAGGCTGTCCTCCGCGGGGCGCCCAGGCTGTCCTTCAGCTTGCGCCTGCCTGGCTCAGAGGAGCCAGTGTCCAGGAGGTGCTGCTCCGGAGGATGCTCTCGTCCACCCTGTGCTGACGCTGGTGCCCAGGGGTGCCAGGTGGGGGTGAGGCGCACGCTGCCCCCCGTTCCCCGTCGGGTGCTGCCTCCAAGACCTTGTGTTGTGTGACCAACCCTCGACCCTCGGGGTGCGCGTGCCCATTGTGCAAGGGAGAGACAGGTCAGCAGTGATTGCAGAGGCCGTTTGTTCCAGCCATGACGTGCCAAGCCCAGGCTTCAGCTCATAATCATATTACTGTGTCCTTCCCCACCCCATCCTCGCACGGTTTGCTAATTGCAGCTGCAGACTGCAGGCGGCTCAGGCAGGAGATGTTTTCTCATGCTGGCCTGGAGCAGAACTGGGTGGCAGCGGGCCGTGCTGGGGGGCTCCTGGCCCTTCTGGGCTTGGGGGCACGCAGTGCCCGGCTGTGAGGCAGTGTCCAGGGACAGGGGGACTGCCAGCATCCCCCGGCCACCCTGTGGTCTCCAGCTCTGCAGAGATCCCTGAGGGATGAGCATCCTGGGTGGCTGTGGGGCGCTGGTGTGCTGCCTGGCATCCCTCGGCCGTGTCCAGCCATGCTGCAGCTGGGGCTCTGCAGGGACCGGAGCCCTTTGCCAGCCCCCAGCCGGCTGTGATGGGGCCGTGGCGAGCCCCCGCTCGTTCTGGTGCAGTCTTCATGTGAGCTCCTGGGGGCTGCTTGGACGTGCTGCACAGATAACGACATGCTAATCTTCCTCATGATTCGTTTGTCATCCCCAGAGGGTAATCTCCTCAAATTACGCTGATGGCCCTTGACCCTGTAGCTGACAGCAGAGTGAATCGTGGGACATGGTTGCAATTTAACATAATGTATTTCCAGTGCACCAGGGCTAATTACAAGCGGCTGCTGGTGAATGGGTTTGTTTTGCTCTCCCTGGAAGTGCAATAGCAGTTCCAGCAGTTTGGCCCCAGAGAAGACATCAACATGTGATAGAAGAACATGTTGTTAAGTAGTGTGAGTGATTTTATAATACTTAAAATGTGATGCTATGGCAACCTGTTACAAATCCCAGATCAAGTCAAATTATTTGTATGCATCCCCGTAACTTTAATCTTTGTGAGGTCTGTTACGTTTTATGCCTTTGAGGCCACTGTACAGATTGGTGCAATCAGCCAGAGAACAGGGTTCAAAGGAAGGAGAGCAAAGACGAGTGGTTGCCTCCAGAGCAGCCTGTGCTGTAGTGCCCTAGAAAGTCAAAGAGCAAATAGTAAAAATCTGTCATCCTGTTGTTTTTTTTTTCAGCAGTGGAGTCATGGTGGGTTTGTGGAGAGGAGACAAGGAAGGAGCTCAATGGACAATACGGGTGGTCAGAGAATATATTCTGCTGGTGCCCCTATGTAGTCCTACAGCATTTCGATTCATTTCTTGCACTGCAAATCTGGAAAATGTTATTTTCTTTTTAAAACAATCTCCATCAGCCTAGATGAGACATGGCTGTGCAGCACAGCAGAGATGGGGATGGGCAGTGCCTTCATCTCGCAGCGGCCACCCGGGCAGGAGGGCCCCTGCTGTGCTGCAGCGTGCGGGGGGCTTCGCCTCTGCGCGTCCCACCTGGGGCTGCAGGGTGAGCCTGGGCACAGCCACTGGTACTTGGTGCTCTTGGAAGAGCTCCGAGGACTGCAACCAGCAATTAATTAGACGTGTTACAGGTTGGTCCCCCGGTCCCCAGGGCTCAGCTAGCCCTGTCCCTGTGTGCTGGTGGCCGGGCTGGGCTGCAGTACTGCCCCGGCATGGCCGAGCATCGCCCTGCCTTGCGCGGTGATGGTCCATGGCTGTGCCACCCCCTCCAGGGACGGGGCTATGGGCTTGAAGCTGAGCCCTGAATTTCCCCTGATATCCAGCCGCCGTGTCCCTGGCTATAATTTAAGTCCATTATTTCTTGTTCCTTGGTTGTTAACTAATGGGAACTATTGATCTGTGTCCTGTTAGTGCCTTCCCTCTCTCTGTTCGCAGCCACCGTAACTCCAGCTCCTTGGCTCTCCTTTCTCCACCCGGACGCCTCGCAAGGGACAGGCCTTCACCCGCTCCCTTGCATCCTCTGCTTCTCTTTTGCATGGGGTGATTTGGAGTGGGGGCTTTTAATTTATGTTGTGATGGGGGCAAAAGGCTGTGGGCTGTGACCCAGGTGCGGGGAGGCGCGGGGCAGCTGGCGGGGCCAGGTGCTGGCAGGGCCGGGGCAAAGCCCGCTGTGGGTGCTGGCGATGCACGGGGCTGGGCCGGGGGGAGGCAGGCGGTCCTTCCTGCCGCCCCTGCATGCACAGGCTGGGTGCTGAACGCTCGTCTGTGTGCACGTTTGTGTGTGCGCGTGTGCATGTATGCGTCTTAACAGATGGAGCTAAAGTCCATTGAGACTGGGAGAAGTCTATTAGCAAAAGCAGTTGTAAATACAGGCAGAAAGAGCAAAAAGCAGCCCTCGTCAAGCTCTGTCTCAGTCTCTTTCACGAGCAGGGACACATCTGGGCAGCCACTCCATGCTCGTGCAGTGGCAGCAGGGCTTGGCACTCGCTGTTGCCTCAGTGGTCTGGTAGAAAACCAGGTCTGCTCTGGGAGTGATTTGGTGGCACCCTGCAAACGACCTGTGAGAGTGTTCCGATTTGTTAAAAGTGCCCTTTCTGCAATGCAGCTGCTGTTCAGACCCCTCACCCCCAGCAGGATCTCCTGTGGGCGCGGGGGTGCCCTGTCCGTGCCCCGGCGGGCATGGCTGTGCCAGGAGCGCAGGGCAGGGGCTGCCCCTCCAGCTCTTCGCTGGGAGTGAAGCACGGCTCCTGCAGAGCAGCCTCTGGGCAGTTTTTGTGCAAGAGGCTCTGCCGACGTACCGGTGCTGGGTGCAGGCACCCAGTCACTTTTATGGGGGGGCCTGGTGTGCACTGGAGCCTGGCGCCACGCAGCATCGCCCCACGCGCCGCGCTCTGCCATCCTGGGGCGGGCTGCCATGGGAACAAACCTCGTTACTGTGAGATAAACAGTTGGACATTTTGGCCCAGTTTCTGCAGGACTAACCTGGCAGGGATGAGAGGAAACTAAATTAAATCTCAGATTTTCTGACTCCCAGAGTAGCATCTGGCACTACCACTGCGTGTGACGATTTGATTGTCTGCCTGGGAAGTGATTTTTTTTAAAAGGCACAGTGTATTTTTATCAAATAATCAGCGGAGGGCTTTGGGCCCACCTTATCAAGGCTGAAGAGAGTTTTGGGCTGCATTTCTTGGCAGGATCTTGGTACAGCTGCTTCTCCCCTGCCTTTCCCAGTGTTTCAAGTCCTTGTGAGACACCCCCAAAGTGCTGAGCGCCCACTGCCCCATCCGTGGGTCTGTGTGCCGAGATGTGGGGATGTGTGTGAGCAGCCCAGCCCGTGCAGGGCATGGGGCTCTGCAGAGAACTTTTGTATCACCTTTTTGTGCAGCTGTCTTTTTTTTCTTTGATGTGAGATTATTTTGCAAAGAGAGCATTAGGGCCTCTTGGTTCAACAGAAATGTCCCCTGCGTTTCCTTATCTCCTGCCTCCACTGCTCACTTGCCTCCCAAACCTTCGGGTGCAGGGAGAGCTGACCGGCTCTCATTCTGTTTTGCAGGAAGCAGGAGCTGCTGAACAGCTCGGATGTGACCCTCCCGGACCGGCCGCTGTCCCCCCCGCTCACCGCCCCCCCCACCATGAAGGTGAGTGCGCGGGCGCTGCGCGGGGGCCGCTGCCCCCTCCTGCTGGCGGCCCCGGCGCGTGGGTGCGCCGTCCAGGCAGGGTGCTGGTTTTGGAAACTGAAGCCAGCGAAGAGCAGCACTTCCAACGCAGCAACTGTACCAGTCTGGGCTGTTCTGAGCGGAGCAGAAGTAGGTGGTTTCTGGAGATCAGCCTGCAGCATGTTCAGACACCATCAGCTACAGAGGGGCGTGCGTGCCAATGGGCCTGATCCTGCGCTGCCTGTTACGTTACACAATCCCGAGCAGTGATGCCAGGCAGGGGGCAAAGCCTGAATGCTGTTACCCCTCTGATCAGCCCCCCAAGCTCCCCTGTGCTGCTTGAGCGGCCGCTTGCCCAGGTGGACCACGTGGCCCTACGGCAGGGCTGGCTTTGTGCCCACCACCGGCTCCGTGCCCGCAGGACCCGGCCAGTGTGGCCGCTGGCCCCTGATCTTTGGCCACAGTGGAGCCGGTGGTTGAGGGACTCAACTCCTCTGCTGCTGTCGGAGTAACCTGAGTAATCTGTGCAATGACTGCGCTTCCAGACAAAGGAAATGGTAGCTCTTCTCCCTGGGTTGCTGCAAAGTATTCAATATGTTGCCACCCGGGAAATTACTCATTAAGCTGGAGAAGATGAGATCGATGAGAGGATTACACGATGGCAAAGAACCTGGTTAAATGGTTGTCAAGAGCAAGGGGGCTTGGAAATAGAATATTGAGCTGGAGGAGATTATTTGCAGAGTTTCTTGAGTTTTGGTCCATTTGTACTTTTGTTGATGACCTGGGTGCACAGAGTTGGAGCGAGCTGACAAAGTTCACTGGTGACATGAGGTGCGGCACTTCGGTGGTGTTGCAGAGGAGGGGACTCACTGCTGAGAGATGGGGGGAGCGGGGCATGGGGGTGCGGCAGTGGGGCACATTGGCCTCAGGGCACTGGGCAGTGGCATGACCCTGCCCATGGTGCAGCGGAGGCACAGGGATGCAGCGCACAACACGCATGCCTTGTGCCACTGCTCCTCGCACTGCCTTGCCCGGCATCAGCACGGCTGAGACCTGGCAGCTGGGTCCTGCCTGGAGCCGGGCGGGAGCAGCGCTGGGGCAGCTCTCCTCGCTCCATCCCGAGGGCAGAGACACCTCAGGCCTCTGCAGCATCCTCCAGCTGCGAGTTTCACAGCTGAGCTGTGCGGTGCGAGAAGGTTCGTCCTTATGTGCACTTTGTACTTTCTGCTTAATTTCAGGCACAGGCTGCAGACAGCTTGCTGCAGACGCTGTCTTCCTGCAGTACAATGCGTTGCTAATGCAGCTGTGTGAGCAAACTCCTCTTAAGAGCATGGAGGCTCTGCTAACAAGAATGTGTTTTCCTGGTGTAGTTTAAATTCCCTGAATGAGGCAGGCTACAATGGCAAGAACCTCCTTTGCTGGTGCGATTCTATGGTCAGGATTGCCTCCCATCAGTCCTCGGAGGGAGGAATTTGTCTTGCACTCATAATCAGCATGGCTGTGCAGCAAAACTGCGCGCAGACCAAGCCAGCAGGGCACAGCACTGAGCGGCTGTGGGGTAAGCAATCCATCTGTTCCTGGGACTCTCCTGCTGCTCTCCCCGTTCCACCGATGTTGGTCCTGGAGTCTCGGGGGGGAGAGGAGAAGGGCAGTGCATGCAGCCCCAGCTGCTGGGTCGGCGTTTGCGGTGCTGTGTTTGTCCCCTCCCGCTGGGGTGGGCAGGGATGCAGCCCTGCGGCTGCCTCCACGTTCCCTCTGCACGGCTCTCCCTGGCTCTGTCGTGTGGCCAGGACCCTGCCTTGCTCCCTGTGGCCGTGCCAGGCATTTCCAGCAGGCTGGGACAGGCGGGGGCACGGCACCGGGCAGCAATCCCCCAGGGTGCAGCCGGCTCACCGCCCGCGCTCCGAGCCGCGTGCCAGCAGCAGAGCGTGCATCCCATCCTCGTGCCAGCGAGGCAGAGGAACAGCCAGCAGATTTCCTGGCTGGACTTCGGCTGGCACCCAGCAAGGGGAAGCCGAAGCCCCCGCGTTGTTTACCACCCGCAGAGGACACCACGTTTCCCCGGGTGGCTCTGGGCAGTGCAGAGGTCCCGTTTTGGGGGTTTCCAGCAGCAGCGGCGCCCCGAGGGTCCCGGCTGAGGGCAGCCCCGTGTGCCTGGCCCTGCCGCGTGGCTGTGCGGGAGCTCACCCTGGGCTCGGAAGCAGCCGGTCCCACAGGGGTGAGGTATTGATCCCAGGTTTTAACTGAGGACAGTGAGTGTTGGAGCAATTAAGGGAGAAAAAATATCATATGGCTTCTGAGGGATGAGGGCTGCTTTCCTTCTGGAGAAGGAAAGAAAAGGCTGGGAGCTTTCTTCCATAGGGGTTCTGAAGGCAGGCTTGAAGGGTCAGCATGGATATTTGGCCATGGAAACTGCAGATGATATACTGAAGTTTTGCCCAAGCTTTCTGGAATTGACTCTCCTTGTAAATCTGCCGGTGTTTATTTTTTTAATTCAGTAGCTTTTTAGTGGCAGCGCTTTTCCTCTTCTCTCTCCTTTTTGTGAGAGCAGAGTGGACTCTCTAAGGGACCAAACCTGTTTGCTCCATTTCCTTATCTGCTCTCAGATATTTGACATTTACTGTGAAACGAGCCCCTGGCCCGAGCCCTGATGGTTCCCCACAGGGGATCCTCAGAGGTCAGGCAGCAAGAGGGAGCAGCTTTCTCTGTCCTGACCAACCAGCCACGTACAGACAGTGACCCCACTGCAGCCTTGCCATGTGTGGAAGGGCTTCTTAGCATATTGGACCTTATCTCAAAACTGAAACCCGCTGCACAGCTGACAACCCACAGCCTGGCCTTGCTGCTCCCAGGGGCCCAACCGTGCCATGGGCAGCGGCGTGCGGCTGCTTCCTGCGTGCGCCGTGCTCGGGCAGCGCTGCCGCTCCATCGCGGTCCTGCCGGGCCTCTGCCCTGCCAGGGAAGTGAGTTGTTGGTGCTGTTTGTGTTGTTTTGCAGAAAGGTGTTAAGCGGCCTGCTAGCAGCTGCAGAAGTTCAGGTTGGATGCTCTGACAGCGAGCGTGCAGCCCCTGCTGCCTCCTTGTGCTCGTTCTGCTGCAGTGCTCCCTCGCAGCTTCCTAATTTTGGAGCCACGGGGCGGATGGACCGTGAGCATCCGCACGCTGTGCAGGACCACCTGTGTCCTGAAGAGCTTCTGCCTCTGGCTCTGTCCTGATGGTGTTCTACATGGAAATGCTGAGGCAGGGTGCCTGCTGGCAGGGGCCTGCTCCTCCCGGCAGAGCTGCACTGGGGGCTACAGGGGCAGCATTTTGGCAGTGGGGGGTCCCTTCTTCCATCACACGGGACCTCACCACACTGGCTCATGCTGGCCTTGGGGAACGAGGCTGGTGGTAGAGAAGGACAGTCTGTGGGACCAGGCTCTGCAGGCAAGGCTGGCAGCACCTGCTTCACTGCTTGTTCTTCGTCTTTATAATCACATAATTAAAGCAATTAAAAGGTGATTACTGACTTGTTCTGCTTTATGGCAGGTTTAAAGGATGGCAAAATCTTTTACAGGTGGCACAAAGTGTCCTTTTGGAAAAGTGAGGTGGAGCTGGGGCTCTTCTATGGGTGATACTTTGCCAAGTGCCGGGGAGCCCCTGAGTTGCCAAACACGAATAAAAACCGTATGGATCTAGCCATGCTGCTGAGAAGCTAGGAAGCAGGAGTGAGTCGAGTCAGTATCCTCGGTGCTCATCCTGGTCTGGCACTGTTCCTCAGAGATTTTAAGGTGCTTCCCAGAGAGCTGTGTGAGTTCTGGTATCCCCGTCACAGCGAGGGATGAGGGTCATGCAGGGGGTGGGAGCAGGGACAGCAGAGTCCCTGGTGGCTGTGACACCCGTTCTTTGGCAGAGTCATGAGGGCGTTTGGGCCAAAGCAGTGGTGTGCTGCCTCCTCCCCGGGCCGTTCTGGGACAGGAAGGCCCTGCTGGTGCTGGTGCCCAGTCTGCAGCTTCTGGGTCACCAGTCTGGGGTGTCCGGAGCTGATTCTGTGAGGTTTTATGGTTGGGATTTGTTTGTCTCCCTCGGCAGGGCTGTGGCTTTTTTGTGCTTGCAGATGCCAGGTTGATCCAGCTGGGGAGGCTGAGTGTTGTGCATCAGGCATTTGCTGCTTCCCATTGGGGAAAGGGGAAAAGGCACGTGAGTGGCGAGGCACCGATGGGCCTGACTTGTCCTGAGTGTCCTGAGACTTTGTGGGTCACCTTCCTTTGAGTAAGCAGAAAAGGGAAGGCTTGGGTTTTGGAAGTATTTGGAATGCGTTTGAAACCCATCTGGGCACAGGCAGAGCCCGTCCAGCTGGGTGCTGGCCACCCAGAGGCGGTGAGCGACAGCTCACTCCTCCTGCAAAACCAGTTGTCCTGGTGGACGGTGTAAAACTGGTGGATTACTTTTTTTCTGATGTTCCCTTGGCCTTTTCCCCTACCAGCCCCTTCACTAGTGTCTCTGTTTCCCTCTTTGACCCCGCACCACAGGGACTTGCCACACACGTTGCCCCCGCAGCACTGGGTCGGGGAGCAGCGGTCTCCTGCTTCGTGCCCTGCCTCACGGGCAGTGGTGTTCGACCAGGTGCTTTGCAGGAGGGGGTGAGGGTCCTGAGCTCTCAGCCTGTGGGAGCAGGGCTTGGGCACCCTGCTTCCAAAGGGACAGCCTGTGGCACCTTGCCAGCTTGAAAATAAATAATGGTGAGGAAGAAAAATCAAAATGTCCTCTGCTCGTCTGCACTTGCGGCAGGCTCAGGCTGCTCCGAGCTATTTCTGGCACTTGGCTGTGGTGGCTCCATGTGCGTGCAGTGCTGGCACTGATCCTGCAGCCTGGGGGCACGGCACCGGTGGCCTCACGGAGGGGTCTCACCAGGACCCTGCATCAGTGTGGCTGTCACAGGGTGAGGGGGTCCCTGTGAGGGGCAGATCCCACGGCAGTGGCTGGGACACGGTACCTGCTGCCTGGTAACTCCGGCTGTGCCGGGCTCTTCTTGCTCTGTTGGCCGGACAGGCCAGGTGTGGCTGTGCAGCAGGACTGGGGAGATGGGGATGTGGGCTTGGTGGGAGCAAACCCAGCGTCCCCCTTCCCATTGCCTGCTGCCCTCCCCTTGGCTCCCCCACTGCATCTCCTGCGTGCCCGCCGGCCCTCCCGGAGCCGCGCCAGTGTTCAAACCTTTGCCTGCTTCCTGCCCAACCTGTTTCAGGCACTTCCCCGCGGAGCCACCCTTTTAAATAACAAAGCAGCAGTCCTGCAGTGCCTCTGGCTTGGAGAAACATTAACGAGGGGAGGTGTCGGGGCTGGGGATGGTGTCCAGGCTGGCGCCCAGCCTCCCCGCTCCGCACTGGGCTCCCGTCAGGACGAGTGGCAGCAGCAGCAGCTCCCGGGGCATGAAGACGGCTGTCCTGGCTGATGCGGCAGGGGCGATGTGGGGACGATGATGGATTTCCTACGGGGCCTGCTGGTGAGTGCCGTGCCGCCCCCAGGGAGCACAGGGAGTGCGGGGCGGGCACCTGGCTGCGAGCACCTCCGTGTGCTTGGTCCTCAGTCGCTCTTCTGATGCAGTCTAACTTCTAACTTCTTTCTTTCAGTTTTCTTTCTGGGTGTCATTTTCTTTGTAAACCTTCAATGTGGGCATTTACTGGCTGTGCTGCTGCTTCTGCTCTGAGTCGCTCCTAGTCCGCAGGCACCTGCTTGCTGCAACGTGCCTCCAGGGTGCTGCGCGCGCGGTTCTGCAGACACTGCCCCAGCTAACCTGCCTTTGGGCCAGACTCAGTGCTGAAGGAGAGGAATAAATGTACTTTTCTGTGCTGGAATGCTGGGCTGTAATGCTGTGCATCCCTTCTCTTTGCTGTCAGGGTAACAAGTTTAGCTGTGAGGGAGCATGGGCACGTGAGCAGGAAGGCAATAACAACCGTACCATTTTTGGCTTGAGTATTTTGTGTTCCTGAGGTCATTAGTACAAGCTACTGGACAGGTTTGCCCTGCCTAAGGTAGCAGGGGAAATGACTTTCCACACTCATGTTGCCTTTGCGTGCATTTAAAAAGCAGATGCAGTCATGGCAATCTGGAGCAGATAGGCTCAGTGACTCAACTGGAGTAAGGATAAACTCTGTGCTGGCTAACTCCACTGCAGGTGACATAACTTCCGACTGAGCGACACAAAGGTATAATTGTCTTAACTGTAATTATCAAAATATTTGTGGCCCAGTAAAGCTTAACTTCAAGTATGCATAAATTCCTAATGGGTACAGACTGCTGTTTGGTTTATTAAATGTGTGTACACATTTTCTACCGGAACTCACTTTAGAAGTTGGATCAGGTTTAGCCCTGTGGTTTTGCCTGTCTGGTTCTGGCTGCTGGCAGTGGGACCTGAAAACTATTTTAATTGTCTCAAAGAGCATGTGTCCATTGTAGAGACCTGAAGTGGACCTTAAAAGGAGCTTGAAATAAGGAAAAGCCTTTTTAAAGTGCTACTAGTTTGGGCACAGAGCTCTTTTGAACCCTGGGTTCATTTTTTTCTTGCTGCAGGTGCAGGCGATAAAAAAGGGGCATAGTCTAAGGGTAGAAATATGGCCAAGGCTGCTGCTGGGGTGTGCTAGTCCCTTGCTGTGCTGCAGTGTCTTCCTTCCACCACAGCCGCTGTGAACTGGCACAGCCACTGGGCTGCTCATGCAGCAATCCTCACTTTGGCTTGTTATGTTTATCAGAAAGAAAACCAGTGTTTTTCATTTCTTCACCTCCTTCTCTGTTTTTTTCTCTCTTTTCTGTCTTTTGAGAAATTCAGTTTAGTCTAGAGTTCAGTGTTACTTACCCCAGTGCCGTGCTCTTTGCCGTGACGCCCCTGCCCCATGTCCTGCACAGAGCTTCAGAGAATCAGCAGTGCCGCTGCTACCCGTCCTGCTCCCTGCTCTCCCTGCCCATTCCGAATTAGGCCGTACCCCCAGCCTCTGCTCAGCAGTGTGAACCATCATCCCAGCCTCCTGCAGACGCAGCGAGGGATAGCCAGAGCAAAGGCGGCTTAAAGGAGACTGGGGAGAGGAGGAAAGAAGCTGCTTCACCATATCTCCAGCAAAGCCACATATTGGTTTACTGGGAGTGCCCCAGTATTGACAGCTGGAGTCTGCCTAGATAATCTATTTGCATGTACCCGGGAGCAGGACAGGCCATGTGAGGGTGGGGGACCATGCAGCCGATGTCCCCAGCGGCTGTACTGCCCAGGGCACAGCCCTGCAGGTGCCGATGCGTCGAGGAGCCAGTGCTGGCCACAGAGAGTGGGTTTTCCCCACGCCCTTGCCCCGTTCCTGTCCTTGCCTGCTGTGCCCCAGCTGCCCTGGCAGCACCAGCACAGGAGCAGGGGGCTCTGGGCAGTGCAGGTTGGGCGAGACAGGAGCAGCATTTCCTCAAGTCCCCCCTGTCATCTGTGGTTGTGCACCTGCAAGCCTGTCCCAAGCTCTCAGCCCATCCAGAGGTGCTGGGGAGCTGGGATGCTGGTGGGACAGGGCAACCCCTGGCAGCAGCAGGGCTGGTGACAGGCTGCAGGAGCGGGACATGCTGCCCAGCCGCGGGGTCAGGACAGCTGAGCCACTCTGCTCCACGTCTCCAGCCTGTGTCAGCACTGTGGGGAGCTGGAAACGGGGGACTGAACAGCCTGAGAAAAAAACTGGGAACAAAAGGGACCCAAAGAGGTTGTCCAAACTACGGTGCCAGCACTGATGTGATTAGAAAAAGAAATAACTAAAGAGCATTTATCAAACTTTACACAAGGCAGGCTGGGAAGTTGTCCGGGGTGAGTGTTATTTGCAGGTTGAACTGCACTTTGCAGGGCAGGCTCTGAGGCACGCCGAGGCACTGGGCACTGCCGGGGCTGCTGGCTGCCAGCGGGAGGAGCGCCCGGCCGTGGCCTGGGCTGGGGCTGCCTGACCTCGTGCCCACTTCAGCTGGACAGGAGATTTCTCTCTTTTCTTTTTCAGTCTGCAGAATTCTTTGAAATGCTGGAGAAAATGCAGGTGAGCAGCGGTGTGTCGATGAGGCCTGTTTCCCAGGTTTGCCCTCCCCATGCCCGTCCCCATTTCACGGTGTGCCAGCTCCCCGCAGACGGCTCCGCTCCTGCCGCTGCCGCAGGGTGACTGTCCTGAAATGTCCTGCCCTGCCCTGCTGGCACCCCCTGTGCTGCTGGAAACAGCTCTGTTATTCTGTCTGTTGGTTTTGTTCCAAACAGGCACCAAAACTTGAAGAACAGAGAACTGGAAGCCAAAAGCATAAGGTTTGTTGATTTATTTTTTTTCTAGCATGGATCTTTTCAAGCACCTCCCCTTATCTCTACAAATCTGGGCTTTAATGTTTGTAGCCAAAGACAGCCACTGTAAGGACTAAAAAGGATTTCAGTGTTATCTAAAAGCAAGGCGCTGATTGAATCGCAAAGATAAGAGAGTGGTGCTTGTAAATCTCTAATCCAGCTTTGTGTCCAAACCTGTGTATTTCAGCGGAGAGTGATTTAAAATGGCTGGGTTTTGTATGAGGCATGGGGAAGCTTGTACCACTAACTGGGCGGGGGAGCAGGGAGCAGCAGGACAGGATGCTGGGGGCTCACAGGCCAGATCTGGGCCGTGCTGGGGGCTCAGCCGCCTTGCCCGATCTCACCACTCAGCGCCTGGGTCAGGTTTGGGGTGCGGGTCGGCAGGACCAGCTCACTGGGCAGCACTCCTCGATTGTGCTGGGGAAGGCTGTGGTTTTAGGGGACGGCTAGCAGGGAGCAAACACTCATAGGCGGTCTTGTGATTCCTTTTTCCAGGAAGACTACATCCCGTACCCCAGCATCGATGAGGTGGGTGCTCTGCAACACGCTCAGGCAATGCCTTTCCCAAAGTGCCGACAGAAGGGGAGCGTGCAGAGATCCTGTTCCCAGCAGGAGCTGTGCAAACCCCATCTCCTCTCCCCTTGCTCCACCTCTGTGGCTGAGCTCTTCCCAGGCAGCACAGGAGCCCTCTTCAAGGGGAGGGAAGAGGCACTGGAGAGGGGCAGGATCTGCCCTGCGGCGCGGGGCTAGGGGCTGTTGCGGGAGAGACAGCCGGGGAGGGGGCAATGAGGCCCCAAAGCTGGACCCCAGCACTGCCCAGCTTCCCTGTTCCTCCCCAGATCCTTGATAAGGGCAGCCCCTACCCACTGATCATCCTGCCCCAGTTTGGGGGATACTGGATTGAAGACCCAGAAAACCTTGGCACACCCACCTCGTCTGACAGCAGCATCTGCGAGGAGGAAGAGGAAAACCTCAGCCCCAGCACCTATGGGTACAAGCTGGAGTGCAAAGGAGAGGCCAGAGCCTACAGGAAGCATTTTCTGGGGAAGGTAGGTGCTAGAGGCAGTGAGGAGGCAGCTGAAAAATGCTCCTACCCTGTCCAGGAGAAAAAAAAAAAGTCCTACAATTGTGAGCAAAATAGGCAAATTTTACAATTTGCCCTCTTGCAAGGAGAAGGGATGGCTGGTGTGCAGCAACGGCCACGGTGCCCAGCCACCTGCAGGAGCCGGGGGGGCGCAGGGCAGTCTCCTGCTGTGCACAAGCTGAGCCACCTTAACCTGCTTTCTCTATTTGTAGGACCATTTAAATTTTTACTGTACGGCCAGCAGCCTGGGAAATCTGATTCTTTCTATTAAGTGTGAGGAGGCAGATGGCACTGAATACTTAAGGATTATACTCAGGTATGGAGAAAAGAAGCACAGTGCTTAGCCAAGTGTTTTCTCTTTGGAAGGCTCTTGCTTTGTTTCCGCTCTAAATGCTGCGGGTGTGCTGGCAGCACACACGTGTCACCCGCATGGAAGGGCTTGGGTTGGGTGGGAAGCCAGAGGCATTGTCCTGCAGTGACTGCCTGACTTCTGATAATGAACACAAGGCTTTAATATGCTGCTGAAACTGAGTGTGGAACTCTCCGTGACACTGGGTGATATCTGTCATATCTGTCACTGTCCTTCCTGTAATCTGACAAGGCCCAGGGTGGCTGAACTGTTGTCTCATTTCTCCTCCAAACTATGAATATTTTAAGATCTGCAGAGATTAAAAGAAAAAATGAGCCTTTGCTTGCTAACCCAGCCCAGCAAGTCCAGCAGAACATCTCCCAGGGCCTGGCAGAGCCTCCTGCGGCAAGCACGCCACAGAGCCAGCCATGGCTGGCATGCAAGGAAGCTCCGGTGCATCTGGTATCGCAGGATCCTTCCGAACATCCGTTCGTTTCTTTTTCTTTGCCAGATCCAAAGTGAAGACGTTGCATGAAAGGATCCCTCTAGCTGGATTTAGCAAGCTGCCTAGCATCCCACAGATAGCAAAGGTAACCGGCACGGGGTGCCTGCTGTGCAGGCATGCAGCGCGTGGCGAAGCCTGCACCATGCTGGGTCTGTGGGGCAGCCGTTCCTTCAGATTTCCCAGGCCAGGCTGCCCGTGGCTGCCTGCTGGCAAGGCTCCAGGCAGGGTCCCAGCACTCCTGCAGGGGCTGATGACACTTTTCCCTTGCTCCCAGGCCTTCTGTGATGATGCCTCCGGACTGAAGTTTAACCCAGTTCTGTATCCCAAGGTGAGGATCTTACCCCATGTTGGTTGCACATTCAGCCAAGGACAGGTAGGGTTAATTCTCTCTCCCATGACCTAGAAGCTCTGATACAGAGCGTAGGCACTTGTACTGCATCTTCCTAGCTCTGTTCTTTTGCGAAAGTTCCCCTCAGTGCTTTGTATAGATGCAGGGTGTAAGATACTGTTTTTATCTGGGCTCAGCAGTACAGGATCTGGGATAGGACCTGCGTGCACCCACCATGGTCTCATTTGGGAGCTGTCCTCCCAGGCATCACAGCACCTGCCCCGGGCCATGGAGAAGGAGAGAAAGGCTGTGAGGTGTGAAACGGCCTTGGTTTGATGCCTTAAGATTGACTTGAAACCCAGTGAAAAGTGTTGAGCTTGTGCTTGAGAAGCTGTGTGGGAAGGGGAGCCGCGATGGACGGTTGGCTGTGTGGCGGGACGCGGTGTTTCACCAGCAGTCCCTGCGGGGCACGGCAGGCTGCCCTCATTGCCCTCGCTGCTGACGGGGCCGGGACTTGCTCGTCCCCCCACTCCGGGATCGCTTGGCCTAGAGCTCTTGTGCTGCCACAGAAACCCATTATGGGGAAGTTACACAGCAAATCCGTCATTTTCAACTACCTTTTATGTGGCAGACTTCTCATGTGGCAGGCCCAGCAGTGTGTTACGAGGCAGTTTCACCGCCCTTTGATGTAGCCGAGATCAAGGCAATCCATTCATCCATTTTCATTACTCGCGTTGCTACCAAACCATCACCTGGAAGTCTGAGAGCAGCCGCTGCCCATGTCAGGCTGACAGACGCCTCAGACGCATGCCCACACAGCGAGAGCTGGTTCGGCAGAGCGGGGCCGCTGCCCGCCATGGCCACGGCAGGGCCGGCGCTTGTGGCGGTGGGCAGGAGGCTGTGGGGCCCCTATGGTGGTTGTGGGTTTGGACAGCCGAATGAAATTGTGGTTTGTTTCACTCCAGGCGTCCCAGATGATAGTGTCTTACGATGAACACGAAGTCAATAACACGTTTAAGTTTGGTGTGATCTACCAGAAGTTCAGGCAGGTGAGTAATCCCTGCATCATGCTCACAGAATGAGTCCTGCGGCATCAGGGCTTGTTTGTCAGGAGACGTGTGGGACCCTGAGCCTGAAATTTGGTCCTGTAGTTAATTTTGGGACAATGTTTAAGGACACTGTGTCACTGGTGTCCTTACGAATAATGCACTTCTTACTACTTGGATGTTTCCCTGACTCAAAATATGATGTGGCTGAAGAAAAATCAGTATGAAAATCAGCCTGCAAGCAGCTGTAGGGAAAAATGGATGTGAAAATGCATTTTAGCAGCCGTGGTGTTTTAATCAGATGTATGTTTAGACAGTGAGACCGTTACATTTGTCTTGGAAGGCTGTAGGCTATGCAGACATGCGTTTGCTGAAAATGCTTTCATTAGCCTAGGAACACTGGATGCGAAGCACGGAGACAGCCGAGTCTTATAATTTACCAAAGATTATTCTGACAGGCACCCTAATTATCCTTACATATTGCATTTTATTTTGGATTGAGTAACTCATGGAAGACCGTAATTACGGTCTTGTTGTTTTGAAATATACCACACAGAGGATGATTAAGACTTAGATTTTTCCAATGAAATATTAATCTGTGTTCCAGTATTACCCCTGCTTTATCCTCACATCTCTTTCTCTTGGTCAGAAGTTGTTCTCAGCAGCTTTACTGCTGGAATTTCTTGGTGGCTGAAAGGGCTCTGAACCTGCCCACGCTGGCAGCTGGGAGGCACGTTCAGTGGTGCAAAGCGGGTGCTGAGCACGTTGTGGCAGTGCACAGCACGTTTGGTGGTGCAGAGTGGGTGCTGGCAGCATGGGGATGTCCCTGGCCCCCGGAGCCCCCTCAGTGTGGCCGTAGCCCAGCCCTGTCCTGCCTTGCTGGGAGGTGTGGGCAGCCGGGAGGGGCGCAGCCCTGTTGTGTTGGCTGCCCTCCTGAGATGGGCCTGTGTGTCCTGTAGACCCAGGAGGAAGAGTTGTTTGGCAATAATGAGGAGAGCGCTGCCTTCAAGAACTTCTTGAATTTGTTGGGAGACACCATAACGCTGCAGGACTTTAAAGGGTAAGTAAAAAAAATGATTTTATATATAAATTCAACAAGACACCATATAGTATGTAAAGTACCTCTCGTGCGAGAACAGAAGTCATCTTATTCATGAGCAGTACAAAGCAGAAGCAAATATAGCCTTGGCTTGTTTTTCAAACTTGAGGGAGTTTTCCAGAAAAATTGGAACTGCCAAGAGAAAAGATCCTGCTGTTTGGAGACGATATCTGGTGACACTCAGCTGTAAATGAGAGACTTCCATGGAAGCACACACTGTGCTGAGCGCTGTGCCGCAGGGTCAGGGTCAGCAGAGCCAGGCGGGGAGCAGCCGTGCAGTGCTTGGCCCCGTGGCCGCTGCGGATGCTCACGGCTGCTGCCAGTGCTGAGCCTGTTGCTGTGACCACATTGCCTGCCCTGAGCTCCAGACTGGTACCGGGATGCTCAGTTACGATATATGACGCATGATTTGTTCTCTCCCATTTGCTAGCTACTAGATAAAGATAAATGAGCTGGTTTGTTCTATCACCTTGTCACTGACAACCGCCTGTAGGCTTTGGTAAGCTTTCAATTAATATTTCTTCATTTCTCCCTTAATTTCTCTTCGGTTCTAGTTTTCGAGGAGGCCTGGATGTCAGCCACGGGCAGACGGGGGCCGAGTCTGTGTACACCGTGTTCAGGGACAGGGAGATCATGTTTCATGTCTCTACAAAGCTGCCTTTTACTGAAGGAGATACACAGCAGGTAAGAGATGTACAGACGCCTTCCAGCAGCCATGTGTCGCTGCTACAGCCGTGTGGGAGCTGTGACCTACCCAGCGCCACAGCCACAGAAGTCCGTGCTCCAGAGCACCCTGACCCCTGTGTGCCGGGGAAGGCTGCTGCCGCCTGTGCTCCTGGTCTGCAGGAGCCTGCACACACAGCACTGATGTGGCAGAGCTGCCTGCTTTTACCAACCACGTTTTCCCTTTCCGCTCAGCTGCAGAGGAAGAGACACATTGGCAATGACATTGTGGCAATTATCTTTCAAGAAGAGAACACGCCGTTCGTCCCAGACATGATTGCCTCCAATTTCTTGCATGCCTACATTGTTGTACAGGTGGAAAACCCCGAGACAGATAACACATCCTACAAGGTAGGGGGAATCTCAACTTGCACGTGTTGATGTTCGCTTTGGCCCCAGGCATGAGATGGTGCCCGTGGAGCTCTGCTCACTCTCACGGATGTCTTTGCTTCCTCTTCAGGCAGTTCACGCCCAGCTCATGTGTATGTGCATTGTTTGTATGTAACTGTGCAGTAGGACAGACTTAAATTCCAAATTTCACATTCACTTACGTGTACTCAGTGATATATACATAACCGGAGTATGTATATATTGAATGTACATATGTATACACACAAATATTTATGTATGTACTATTACGTAGTGTGTGTATACATACACAGGTGCATGCTCATTTATTAAGAATTTTGGACTTTTTAATAAGGATTTTTTGACTAAATACTTGAATAAACCTCAGGACAGCTCAGGCCCTCCTAAACACAGCACTCAAGTGTGGGTAGCATAAACCCTGCTCTCCCTCTGCTTTCCATCAGGAGGTCAGTAGAACATCACATTTCAAGCTGAAAGCACACCGCTTAGAGCCGTGAATGAAAACAAAGTTCATAGGAAGTAAATGTAAAGAGCACTGCAGCCAGTCCTGCCCTGGCAGCTCCGGGTGCCGCAGTCAGCAGGCTGGGAGCATCGCCTGGGGTGCAGGGGCCGCGCTGGGGGCTGCCCTCGTGCCCCTGCCTCACCGGCTCCTCCTGGCCCTGCAGGTCTCCGTCACGGCCCGCGAGGATGTCCCCTCCTTTGGCCCGCCGCTGCCGAGCCCGCCGGTTTTTCAGAAGGTGAGAAATGGGTCTGAAAGCGTGTACCAAGTCAGGAGGAATATACGTGTGTGTGTCCAGGATGCTTCAGAGCATGCCCTGTTGGGGGGAAATGTGATTTGTGGGGTTTACACACATTATTGGTAGCGAGGAGTGCGAGTCTGTGGCAGGGCAGGAGGCCGTCCATGGTGTGTCGTCGTGCAGCATCACCCCTGCAGGGTGGCAGATGCGGCTCCCTGGGGCACTGCTCGTTGTTGGGTCCGTAGGGTTACGCTACCAGAATTGCCAGGAGCAGTATGATGGCTGGTATTCAGCCTTGCCTCTCTTGCTCCCCCAGAGCCCTGAGTTCAGGGAGTTCCTGCTGACCAAGCTCATCAATGCTGAGAATGCCTGCTGCAAGTCAGACAAGTTTGCAAAGCTGGAGGTAACGCTCACTGCCTTCCGCCTCGCGCCACCCCAAACTGCCCTATAGCACCCTGCAACACCCCATACCACCCCAAACCACCCCCTACCACCCTGCGGTGCCCTGTGCGAAGGCTGGGAGGTGTGCAGCGGGGTGCAGAGGGCTCTCTCCATTTCTCCTCCCAAACTGCTCTTCCCGGCACTGAGCCAGGCCAGCACTCGCCAGCAGCGCGAGCAGGCGGGCGTCCTTGCGCCCGAGGCCGGCCCCGGCTGAGCCGGCTGTCACTCCCCAGGACCGAACGCGTGCCGCCTTGCTGGACAACCTGCACGACGAGCTCCACGGGCACACCCAGACCATGCTGGGGCTGGGGCCCGAGGAGGACAAACTGGAGAATGGAGGGCATGGAGGCTTTCTGGAATCGTTCAAGGTAAGCCCCAGTCCCTTGCCAAGAGCAAGGTTAAAACGTGCCTGGGGTGGGCAAAACATCTTCGGGGCTGAGCACCGGGCGCGCTGTGCTGCGGGAGGGCGGCTGGCGGGAGGTGGCTGGTGTCAGCCACAACAGGAGCCACAGTGAGAGGTGCTGGGTGCTGAGGGAGGGAAGGTGCTGCCATGCCAGGGTGAAGGTGTGGGGTGGGTGTAAGTGGGGACAGCAGGAAGAGTGGGCTGGAAAAAAGGAGAAAGAAATGAACGACCTGGAGGAAATTCTGGGTGACCGTTCCAGGTACGGACACCGACCTGCGGGGTAGCAGGGAACAGCCCTGGTTAAGCAGGGAAGGCTTTTGGACAATGTCCCTGACCAGGAGCCATGGCCAGAAGCCTCATGCAAAGGCTTCTGTAAGACAGTGATGGGGAGCTGCTGGGAAGGGCTTGCCCTTTGGGCTGGCTGTGTACAGGGGGTGATGCATGGAGTGCCCGGCTGGGGCTCCCCATCCCCGTGGTGGGTGATACCCGTGCCCTGGCTCTGGGCACACGTCTCCTTTGCACCTCTCCCTGTCCTGCTCCAGGTGGCTCTGGCCACAGCTGTGGCAGGGATTGCTGCTGGTGCCGTGGTGTCCCCTGCTGTGGTGGGCAGGGAGGGCTGTGTGGGCACAGTGCTGGAGACAGCTCCTGGAGCTGTGCTATAAGCACAGCTTTCTCTTCATCATAGAGAAAGAGGCACTTGTAGGAGGTTAACCTTGCCATACCGCAGGCAGCTGTGGAGGTGGGATGAGCGGTGCTGAGGGGTTTTGTCTGGTCCCTCACAGAGGAGGGGGTGGAGGCTCAGCTCTGTCCTGCTTAGGTACGAGATGGGCTGCAGAACCTGAGGTACCACGCAGTCATCTGTCACAGTGTACTTCCCGGCCTCAGACATCGATGTTAAATGATTGTTTTCTCACACGCCTTTGTGTATGAGAAGATGCACTTTGCTTTCTTGGCATTTCAGGGTTTCCTGGGGCGTGTGGTGCATCCAGCTGCTGGAGCTGGCTTGCACTTGCCCCTCCACCTCGGGACCGCACTGCTGGGCTGCTTGCTAGCTTACCTCCTGCACAGTGTGTTCCTGGAGTGAGCGTGGGGCAGGGAAGTGGCAAGCACGGAGGGCTGGGAGCAGGGCAAGACGTGATCTGCTCCATTTCTGTTTGCCTGTCGCATCACATCGGTGAGCCAGCCCTTGGCCCGCTCCCTCCCAGCCTCTCCGTGGGCACCGTGGCTCTCGGAGTGCTGGCCCTCGGGGACATGCGGTACATGAAGCGGTGCCGGGGCGAGGGGCTGCGCCGGGCGGCAGGTGGGTGCTGGGAGCACCGCAGAGCTCCGCGGCATCAGCAGTGCCAGGAAGAGACCTTCCTGCCTGCGTGTCGCGGGCAGCCAGGGTGGCTGGCAGCAGAGCGACCTGCTGCTTTCACCTGCGGACACTGACAAATTTTGTATGAGTTGCTGATCCTAATAAATCCGGTCTGATGGACGCTTGCTTGCAGTTCGTTACTCGAGGGGCAGGAGGGGCTGAGCGTGGGGCTGCTGGGGACACCGCGGTCCCTGTGCAAGCAGGGTTCTGCAGAGTGCAGCAGACTTTGGTACCTGTGGGGTTTTACAACTGGCTGAAGCCAGCAGCAAAGCCACCTGTGCACCACAGGATGTGGTGCTGGGCGCCTTCAGAAATACACCCCTTGCCGGCTAGTTCCCTCTGACATCTCTTTACCTTGAGCTGTCATTGAATGGGTTGGGGAAGAACGTAGCCATGGCATGGTAGATAGCACAGCAGAAATTCAGAAGGTAATAGCTGCAAAGGAAAAGTTTACTGTAATTGGCACACTGGTATCATAGTCCAGTTTGGGCTCCAGTTACTATGGTGACTACAGTAATTAAAATAAGTGTATGGATTTTTTTTAACTTGCGCATTTCACTGTTGCTTTTCATAGTGTGTGCCAGACTTTCAAAAGATCTCGTGGTCTTATTTGTAAGTGCTTGGGACAACAACTGAGGGAAGGCTTTAAAAATAGCTCAGGTCCTGTTTAAGCATCCAGAATGAGTGTTCAGATTTACAAAAGGTCTCTGCCTCCAGTATGCGCAGCTCTGGTTACCACAGTTTTGAGTCAAAACACATTAAAGTTGTCCTCATTTCCTGCTTGTGCAGTTCATGCTCACAGAGCTGTGCCTTTGGTCCTTTTTCTGGCGGACTTGGAATACTCTTCACATCCCTTTGTGTTCACACCAAGCACAGCACCGCTCCGGTCTCTGTCAGTGGACTGGAGCCAGCACCTTGTCTGGAGAGAGCAGGGGCACCAGACCTTATCCTGGGATCTTCTTCTTGATAACCAGTCTACACCAAAATCAGCACAGATGTCTCAGGCCAGCTGGGAGAAGGCTGTGGTTTGCTGAATAGCATGGTGCCGAAGGCTGCATGGGAATCATCATGCAGCCAGCCTCCCAGCCTCGAGAGCGGGCAAAAAAAGCATGCCTAGAGAAAGCATGTCTGGAGATGCAGGGAGCAAGGAGTGCAGACAGGGCACTGCAGGGTCTGGAGGTTTGAAGGCTGAGGAGCAGCCACAGGCTGCAGCTGCTGGTAGCTGCCACAGGAACACGGCTCAGCTCTCCTCCATGGCCACTGCAGAGACGAGTGGGCCAAATGAGCAGCAGAAGCACTTTGGGCAGGATGTGTTTAGCAAGCATAAGCATGCTGAAGACCAGAAACACTTGTGCTGATGAGGATGTGAAGCCTCCAGCGCTGTGATGTTTAGGGGCTGGTAGATGGACCTGTCAGCAGTGTGGGCAGCGGGGAGGGCTGGGGGCTCCTTGCAGACCTTTCCACTCCAAATCCAGGGAGAGGTGCCGGGGTGTGCACCCGAATGCAGCTATACAGCTGGGCTGCAGCTGCTGTTCCTTGGGGCATTTTGGAAGGTTGTGCACATGCAGGGCAGGAGCCAGGGCTCCAGGGCTTGTCCCGGCCCTGCTGCTGCTCTCGGCCCTGGCACCCCGTGACTGCAAGATGAACCCCACCGCGGTGCCCACGCAGCTCCTGCTGCTGCCAGGGCAGCTGCTGTGGGCACGTGGCAGCGCTGCGGGCGGTGCTGGCGCTGCAGGGCGAAGCAGGAGGCAGGCTGCATGCCAGCAGGGCCTGGGGCTGGGACGGCTTTGGGCAGCAGCAGGCCCCTAGGTGGTGGTGACCGCTGTCCCCTGTCCCTCACGGCCACAGAGAGCCATCCGAGTGCGCAGCCACTCCATGGAGACGATGGTGGGCAGCCAGAAGAAGCACCACGGCGGTGGCATCCCGGGCAGCCTGAGTGGGGGCATCGCACACAACAGCGGCGAGGTGACCAAGACCACCTTCTCGGTGAGCATGGCCGCGTGGCCACACGTCCTGCTGTCCCTCTGTCTGTCCCTCCCTCCCCATCCCAGCGGGGCGCTGCACCCTGCTGGAGCCGCGTGGCAGTCGCCTGAGCAGACAGAGAACAAAGGGACAAGGAGAGGATCTGGGCACAGCACACTTTTGTGTGTGTTGTTAGAATCAGGTTTGTTTTGTGGAAGAACCAGAAGATCGGCTTCCTGTCATTTTTTTAGCCCAAAAGTACATAGAAGATGTAAAAGGAATTCTGGTATTACACATTTTCTAGATGTGCAGGCTGAGAATTGCGAGCAGCATAATTCCTAGTAGGATGTTTGGTCTCTGGAGTTCCCAGGATGGAGCTCTGCTCTCTGAACGTGGGCTGTTTCCTTCTTGCAGCCCCCCGTTCCAGCAGCCACGGCCAAGAACCAGTCAAGGAGTCCCATCAAGCGCCGGTCAGGGCTGTTCCCCCGCCTGCACACGGGGTCTGAGAGCCAGTCGGAGAGCAGGACAAGGTGGTAAGTCTGACATTGTCCTGATTGCTGGGTCAGAAACACCCAGTATGTGTTAAACATTGCAGGAGCTGTTGGCTGGTGCTGGAGGCCTTGCAGTGTGTCTGGGGTGTTGAAACCCCCCCTTTTCCACACCAGGCAGCCACAAGGGCTTCTTCTGCCATGTTCAAGGCTATGGTGTCCTGAATGCCTTCTCTCTGTTTTATATCAAAGCGGTGGTATCCAAAGAGCATCTGTTACTCTTACAGTTTAGCACTTGGTGCTAGGAATATAATTTGACCATCCATTTTAAGTCTCTTGTGTAACTCACGCAGCCTGCTTTTTTGTGCCCTCAGCGACAGTGTTTCTGGAGCCCAGAAGACACCAGATATGGGACATTCATCACAAGAGATGAAATCTGAAACCTCATCCAACCCCAGCTCCCCTGAAATATGCCCCAACAAAGACAGGTGAGTAGAACAGAGCTCAATCCTCCTCTGAGCTCAAATTCTTGCAAGCCCCTGTGTAGCTAACAGCCATCAGGGACTGTTGAACAAAATCTTCAGGTCTTAGTATAAATAAGTTTGATATTAAGGGATAAAAAAAAGATTCTGGTGATTCATGCACACAGCTCCTTTATGGTCTGAAAATAGTCATCTTTAAAAAAGAACAGTAGCAAGGAATGGTATTCGACAGGAGTTGTCCAAAACCAGGCACGGGAGCAGGCACATGGTGTAGAGCCAGCCAGGCCCTCGTGTTTCTGCTGGTGCCACTGGCAAGCTGCTTTGTCCTGTTGTCCGGGGGGTTTGCTCCTAGCAGTGCCCTGAGCAGCAGGTCCCTGTGGTGCCCACAAGGCGCTCAGCTCTGCCTGCAGCAGCCGCGTCATTTCTTTCCGTATCACTTTGTCTCCTAGGCCATTCATCAAGCTGAAGGAGAACGGGAGGTCAAACATCTCACGCTCCTCCTCAAGCACCAGCAGCTTCAGCAGCACGGCGGGAGAGAGCGAGACACTGGAGGAGTACGACAGCGTGGTAGGCACCAGCCCCTGCGCCTCCTGCTCCTGGGCTCACGCAGCCAGAGCTCTGCAGGTTCCTCGGCAGCCCTGGGTCCCTGGGTGCTGCCTGGCAGGGCAGGAGGCTGGCAGGGGGTCTGCTCCAGAGCATAAGCCTTCCTGGGGGCTCTCTGATGAGCACGGCTGTAACAAGACGTGAGCAGAGCCCTGGGACATAAACTTGCTGCAGGAGATGGAGCTGTGCCTCGCTCTCTCCCATGCAGGGAAGCCAGCCGTCCACGGCGTCGCCCTTCAAGCAGGACGTGTTTGTCTACAGCGCATCGCCTGGCAGTGAGAGCCCGAGCATGGGGGCCGCGGCCACCCCGGTCATCATGAGCAGGAGCCCCACAGGTGGGTGTGGGGGCATCCCCCGGGGGGGCAGCTCTGGAATCGCAGCAGCTGCCAGGCAGGGGCAGCAGGAGCGGCCGCGGGACGCCGCGGGGGCATGCCCCGGGGCATGGCTGTGGCGCTGGTGCTGTGCTTCCACGGGGAGTTTGCTTCCCTGCTAAGTCAGAGGTAGCTTCTGTGGTGGCTCTGTTTACTCCACTCCCTCCTGACAGACATTTGCAGTAGTCTTGGAAACTCACTGTCTCCAAGGAATGAGCCGTGACTCACAAATTATTTAATAAACGAACAGCATTCCTTGGGCCTGGCTCTATTGCCCCTGCTGCTAACTTAACTCTGTACTAATTCCGTCCATTTTAGTCAGACAATTAGCAAAGTGAGGCACAAGTCGGCATGAGCAAAATCAGGCCCTTTGTTAGTGCAGTGCGGCGGTGACGACACCGCTCTGCTCGGGGAGCCCTGGGGTGTCTGCAGCGCCTGCTCCTCGCCTGCACGTCACAACCCTTTAATTTCCCCGTGCGCTGTGGTCCTGCCGGAAGGAACCACGATTCAAATGAAAACGCACATTATGAACTTAGGAGCACTTTGCAAAATAGACAGAGCTGCAAATCCACTGTTAACAGCTTGGTAACTGGGAACAGCTCAGGAGAAAAACTAAGCTGGAAAATGCAGTCTGGCTTGCTTGCTTTTTGTATCTCTGCACCCCACAAGTCCTCCTCCTTATTTTATTAGAGAATTTCTGAATGAGTAAAACAGCCTCTTTTAATGCTTAAAGTGTTTATTTTGCATTTTTCCTGCCAAGAGCATTGAAATCCACCCATACTTGTACGGATCAGTCATTTGTTGTAGCCTTTTCAGTGGCATTTCCAGTAGAAACACTGTGAAATGTAATTAAGCCTCAATTTATTCCATCAAAACCACTTAATGTACAGATTTTGCCAAACATTCAGCCAAGATAGACTAAATATTTGTAACACTGGTGACAATCTATTAAAGTGCCTGGCTGCTGCGCTGGTAGCACAGCAGTCAGCACTACAGCTTCAACGAACGCGCTTGCTTGTGGATTAGTACTATTTTTGCTTTTCCCCACCCTCCAGCAGATATAAAGAACAGAAACTCTCCAAGGTCAAATCTGAAGTTCCGCTTCGACAAACTCAGCCACGGCAGCTCCAGCACGGTAGGTGCCGCGGCTCTCAGGGGGGATGCACAGGGCCACATCCTGCCCTACCTGGCCATGGGGCAGGGGCAGAGCCCGCAGCGCTTGTGCCATGGGGCAGCGCTTGTGTGGGTCTGCACGGGAACACTGAGGGTGACAGAGACGGGACATCCATGGGGGAACAGCCCCGCTCCTCTGGGCCGGTAGGGCAGGGCTGTGCAGCACGGGGCAGCCTCTCCGTGCAGGCAGGGTGCAGCGCAGGGCACGGCCCAGCCCCTGGTGTGCTGTGTCCCACCTCCCCTGCTCCCAGATGCAGTGCTGGAGCTGCTGTGGGTCCTCCTGAGAATAAATACAGGAGATGCGGGGAGGAGGGCTTGGTGACTTCTTGTGCCTTCTTTTGCAACTCAGCTGTATTCTGGTTTTTCATTTAGAGCCACTAGCAGGAGAAAGAAGTCAAGAACTTTTCAGCGGTAAGTGTTCCTAACACTTGTGCACAGTGATTCATCTCATCTGTGGTCACGTGTATCCTTTAGTGATAGCCCATATTGGCCAATTGCAGTGTTTACTATTAAATATGTGATCAATAACGTGTCTTACAGCATCCTAAATGCTTTTGTGAGATGAGGGCAGCACTGACTGAGAAAAACAGCAGTGTTTAATGATGGGAATGATTGGTGCCCCTCAGTGCCACCATGTAGCAGTATGTATTTCTTTCTGGGGTGCTTCTAAATGTTCCCCACAGCAGTTCTGCCACCTGCTTTCAGGGAAGTTGCTGCATGGCTGCAGCGGCTGCACTGAGTCCTGCCAGGGACAGGGCAGCCAGCCCCCTGCTTCCACCCTGCAGCTCCACCAGTGCCCGCGTGTTCTCGTGCCTGGAGGCATTTACAAGTTTGTTTCCTGGTTCTCCCACAGGCTTGAGTTCCTGCAGCCTTTTTTGTCATGCAATTCATGGTATTTGTTAGGAAGTTTGTAGCTGAGCAGAAGAGCCCTCAAAACTTAAAAGGAGAGGAAATTCCATTTCCAAAAGCACTGGCTTCTAAAAGCCCCAATCTTCTCCCATTACCTGAGTCTCCTTCTCTCCCTGCCTGGGGCCACTTGGTGCCTCTGAGAGGATGGGCACTGCCACACCACTGCCATACCAGTACCCTACTGTATGGCTTTTGCTCCTTCCCTGGGGCTGGCACATCGTAGCCACCACTGCAGGGATATCTTCAGGAGTGAGAATATTGAAAGTCTCTGAGGCTTTTATCCTTTTTCTTTGTTTTCAGAATTTTTTGTTCCAATAAAGGGAAAACTCTTCACCACCCAGTGGGAACGCGCACACCCTGCACTAACAGCGAGGTCCCCTCATCGCTGCAGCTGCACCCTGCGCCAGGAGGAAGCCGTCAGTGTCACCGTGCAGCCGCTCCTGTCCTCTGGCAGAGACCCAGCCACCCTGCCCCAGCCGATGGCGTTGCTAGCTCGGGGGCACCCTGTGCACTGCCCCAGGAGACCCCTGCCCACCCGCCCCACGTCCCCCTGCAGTGCCGGGCGCGCTGCGGCGCTGGGGCCAGGTGAGCGCCGTGCCTCTGCCCCAGCGGGAGACCTGCACCCTGCGGCTGGGGCACCAGCACCAGTCTCCCCCCTGAGGCTGGCCTGCCCATCCCGGGGGGCGGGAGGGAGGCCAGGCAGATCCCCCCCAAGGTTTGGGGGTCTCCTCCCTGTATGTGTAGTATCAGTGCGGAAACACTTTCTTTTTGTATTTTTCCCTTATGGAAGGGCAGGCGGTCAGGGCGCAGTTAGGGCTTTCAGTGGGCTGGTCATGGTGGCTTTCCCCCCATTGTTGCTCTCCTCTGCCAGGGGTCAGGAGGCAGCAGAGCAATGCTGCCCAGCACGGGGCTGGCAGGGCAGCAGCACAGGACCTCATGAGCTGCCCTCTCTTCTCCTCCTGACCAGTTTTGCTCCTTGGGTTGCAAATTTTCAAGGCAAATGCAGCCTCGTGTCCCGTGCCTCCTCAGGTGCTGGCACAGGAGGCAGCCGGGGTTGACTTGCCCTCTCTTGGCAGCTCAGGAGATGGTGTAGGTGGCCTCTGTGTTTTTTCCCTGACCAAAACTCCATGCATGGGCCTGGAAAAGATTAACCAAAGCTAAAGCTGTAGTATAACTAAATACTAAATCTGGCACTTGGAGTGGATTTATTCTGTGGGCTCTACCTTATCCTGCGTGTTAGCTTGCCAGGCAAACAAATGTATAAAGCGCCAGTGATTTTTGATGGCATTGGGCTTTACCCCTTGCAGAATTTGTCCCTCTGCTTTTGAACATGCTTTTGTTTACTTTAAAAGAAGAGGATTATGAGTTCTGGAAGGTGACTTCCCTGTAACACCCTTTTCCAAAAAATACCTCTCTAATCATGCCACAGAAGTCCCTTTGCTCTTATGGAGCTTTGTCTAAAGTTTACTGAAGTCTGTCCACTAATTTCAGGATGCTCATAGATTTCCCTCATGGATTTTTTAAATAATACACTGCAGTGCTGCAGAGGTGCAGAACTGCATCTTGCCATAATCCGTAATCTTTGCAAAAAACACCCCATGAAATAAGGTTCTTGATTTCAAGTGAAAACTCTTTTGTCAGTTCATGATTCTCAATGAAAACAAAACTTTGAGTGCCAAAGTTAATCATACACAGCTGGAGCTCAGAGGCACAGGCATGTCTGAGCAGCTGGGCTGGTGGCTGTGGTGATGCACGGGGCGAGGGCTTGTGGCAGAAACCCACCGCCCCTGCCCCACCACCTCCCACCTGGGCCAGAGCAAAACCGGGCTGATCCGAACCAGCTGTGCTGAATGAGGCTCTGCGTGGAACTGGGAAACAACCGGAATGTGTGCTCCAAATGGGTGCTCCCACTTGTGCGTGTGATTTGCACATTCGAATAGAAAAGGCAGTTGCCCTCCTGGGAGAAGAGTCAGGTTAAAGAAGGAGCCACATTGTGGAAAAAACAGAGAACGCTTTCATGGGTATTGAGCGCACTGTAGAGGATCAGTAAATACAAATAACCAGCAGTGGTGACACTCCCTCCTGCTTTCAGTGAGTTGCTTTTAAATAACATTTAAATCTTGAGATTTTCTTTGAAAGAGGAAAAGCACAACACATTTAGCCCGGTCCGCAGCTAGCTCTGGATGTCTCACATTCCAGATACTTTGCTGTTCAGTTCTGCTGTCTGACGATGCTTCAGTAGCACTTTTAAGCCCATCCCCAGTTCTTCCTCCTAGAAGCTTTTGGTCTGGTTTTCTTATGCCCTGCAGTGAATACTGACTGGTGCAAAACCTTGTTTTGAGGGGCTGTTTTTGTTTGTTCGTTTGTTTTTCTCCTATGAAGTTGCTTGATTCTATAGATGTCATCATTCGCATGGGTGTTGATCTCTGTGAGATCTTTCAGCAGAAGATGCAGTGGCTACTCTTGTCTGGGTTTTTCATTTTGAGTTGTTTTTTCTTTTTTTCTCACTTGAAACTGTGACTTTCCTTTTTGACCTAGGTCAATTTGTAGAATTATTAGAAGGTGGTTAAAAGGCACACAGGACAGTTTGAAGCTCCAGGGAGAGAGATGCAATGTGTTAGATGTGTCCTGAGCCGTTCCAACCGGCTGGGAGAGCAGCAGGGCCGGGCAGACAAGGTCTGCCAGCTGCTCCTATACTTCCTGGGACAGTTTCAAAAGTGCTGCTCACAACTGGCTGTAAAACCAGCTCCTAAATAACAATGGGCTTTTAAAGCTCCTGTCCTAGCCAAGCTCTAGTGTGGCTTCTGCCTATCTGCCCTGCCCTGCAGCCCTGTGCAGCAGCCTTTCAGTTCTGGGATTGTCCTAGGTCACCCTGCAGCAGCGCTGGGGACTGCTGAGCAGTTGTGTTCAACCTCGGAGGCATTTGCACTCCAGCAGTGGGTGAAGATGTTCCTGCATATATATTGCAAAATGTTTTGTGCTTACATGTGACACACACACATACATATACGTATATATATATATATATATAACAGAAAGGATCCCTCGCTGACACTAACTGGTGGGGCAGTGCGCGTCAGAGCTCGGCAGCTCCTGCCCGCTGCTGGTGCTGGTGCTCTGCGGCGCAGGGAGCCCAGCATGGGGCTGCCGGGGGCTGCCCAGGAGGCCTCAGGGCCGCTGCTCCGTGGGCTCAGCAGTCGCAGCCCAGGGCTCGGGGCTGCAGCGGGGATGCCTGGTGTCAGCCTCAGAGCAGCGGTTTGCCTGTCCCGTCTGCACTGTTTACATGCCCGCAGCTCACACCAAACTCAGAAATGATGTTGCACAGCGAACGCCGGAGGTAGGACTGCAGCCTGGGGAGGCTCAGCGGGATTTCCCGGCCGTGTAGGACAGGTCTCTGCTGTCCGGGTGTTTGCTCTCCTTTTTCCCCTGGGTTTCGGTGCCCTGGTTACTCCTGCCGCACCCTGCCTCCTGCTTGGCACAGACTTGCTGGCTATCCTGCTGGGGGCAGGATCAGGCCCAAGCCCAGGCCCAGGTCTGCCTCCCAGGCCCAGCGTTGGGGCTCAGGGCTGTGCCATGCACACCATAAGGCTCTGGGGATGTGTTTCAGTCCCTCGTGCACATCCCTGCCCACCCCACAGCCCCCCGGGGCACAGCAGGGCCCGTCCTAAGGGCGAGGGTGCGCGGGAGGCACCGGCACCACGGGCCTCCTTTGAGGGCTCCCCAAGCCAAGCACACGCTCAAGCACAACGTGAAAGTGCTTTTTTTTCTGGGTGGAGATGGGGGGTGCTAAGCACAGGTCCAGCTTCTTTCCAGCATTTTGGGGGTCTTCAGGAATGGCAGCTGAAGGGGCCAGGATACTTCCTTACCATAACTGGGCTTGTTAACCCCAACTGAGGATCTGACTCAGAGGTTTCTCGGCTGTCTTTGTCTTGACTGCAAGAGGTGGTTAGCACTGATAATTGCTCTTAAAGGCGGTCAGAGCTCAGCACCTCTGCAGATCACAGCTCGCACTCATGCTGCTTTGCTTATGTTCCGACTCTGTCCACTAGAGCTGGTCAAGAAGCTCTCATTTCTGAATCTTAGAGCATGCTTTCATTATGTTTTAATGAATGTAGCACTGCGTATACCCTGCAAAGGAAAATGCTGAATTTATATCATTAGAATGTGAAGAGAGTTTATAGAGTGAAAAAAAATCTTGAAGAAATGTATCTGACAAAAGTTTATTTTTTATGTAGAGAGGCGGTGCTTTGTAGTTCCTGGTGGCCTGTCTGTTGTAAATAATGTACATTTAATTTATTGCTATGGTAGCAGATTGTATTTGTTATGTATAAAACTAAAGGTTCACAAATGTATATTTTGTTGCTTAAATGTGTCTTTGCAAAATTCACAATAAATAACATATTTTGTGTCTGTATGTGTATTATATTATGTATGTCCATGAAGGGACAGCTTTAGCTGAGCTCCCTGGGGACAGTCTGGGGTCTTTATACCCCTGTGAAAACCATGCAATGGCATAGACTGGGGTTGAGCTGTTACTGAGGTGGGTAAGATCAAATAAAGTTACGATCCAAAGCAGAAGAGTACCAGAGTGTAAGAAGGTGCAGATCAGGACATCTCTGCTGGTCTTAGTGACGCTAGGACCAGGTCAGCAGGCAAGGATCCAGCATCTGTTCCCCACGCATCGGAGTTTCCATCAAGTGACCTGTTCTGTCTGAGTTGGAGTCAGCGTATGCCTAATATAAGCCATGCAGTGTCAGAGTTAGAACTAAAACCTGTTCCTGTCAGTCGCAGACCATGTGTGGTATGGAAAACAAACAATTTCATAAAATGAAAATGAACAAGCAGCAATTTGGTTTCTCTAAAACAGCTTTGTTTACCACAGAGCTTCAGTCTCTGGCATCTTGGCTGCCTTACGGACATCCTCTCTGAGTGAACTATGAAATTGGATTTTCTCTCTCAAGTTCCTCAGGAACCATTTCAAATCCCTCTAATTTCCCAGCTCTCTTCCTCCCAGGACACTAAGAAAAAGCCATTATTGTACAGAGGAAGCCTGTCTGGTGCGTTTTTCCCCACAGCTCAGGCTGAATGACAAACAAAGCTATTCGCCAGTGTTATTTTTCTAACATTTTGTGATGGGGGAGAAAACCCATCAACATGCATGCGTAAGAACAAAATGCTTGTCCTGGGGAGGGAACAAGCCCAGCGGAGGGGCGTGGGGTCCCTGGAGCGATGGGTGAGCAGCGTGGGCGCTGTTCCTCAGACTCCCCTGCTTCCACCAGGAGTGGCAGAGGAGCAACAAAACAAAGCATGCAAAGTTCAGGTTCTCTTAATGCATCCTGACTGTTGTAAAACTTATACTCACAGCTCCCCACTTTGCCTGTAATGAGAGTAAGAATTCTGGAAGGCAAGCTTCATTTACTTTGGCATGAAATGATAGCCCCCTGCTATCATTGTCAGGTGGACACAACCCAAGCCCCTTCTCTCTGCCCACCCCCTAACCTCACACCTTTGAGTGTCCCCTTGCCCACCAGGACTTTCCGTGCATGACCAGCAAAGTGCCTGGACGCTGGCAGCCTGCTTTTGTCCTGCTTTGGCTGTGTTACAGCTGTGGAGCTGCTGGGTGCACAGCCACCACCACACCTCGTGCAGCGCCCTGAGCTGCAGCCAAAGCCCCGCAGCCAGCCTCAGCCACAGCCACTTGCTGCTTTGGAGTGAGGCAAAGTTTCCAGATCCAAACCCATTCAGGTGAGCCTGCATTAAGTGGGGATCTGAGACTCTATGCTGCAGGACGTGGGACGCCGACTGGACTTGCTACGTGAGGCCGAACAGGTGCCACGTTCTGACCACGGCTGTGGGGTCTTGTGGCATTTAAATCTGGGATAGCTGCAAAGACAGTGGTCATACTCCACAGGCTATTGAAAAGCATAACTGCTAAACTAATTCCTCCCAGCTTCTTCCTTCCTACCTCTCCACTGCCCCCATCCCCAACAGCACCAAAACCTCACAGCAACGCATTGTGGACAACCTCCTACCAGCACAAAAAGCAGGCACCGTACAGCAAAGCACCACAGAACATGAGTGGCTCCTGCCCGCATGCCAAATGTCCTAAGGTACGGTATCACAAGGCGAGGTAAAGTCGGCGGGGGGATGCAGGGGCAGCTGGTGCAGCGCACGCACAGCGGTGCTCCCCGGGGGCTGCCTGCAGGGCTGGGGCTGGGTGGGCCCCTGGCAGCCCCCAGGGCGGTAGCACTGACACAGGGCACTGAGCTGCTCGGGGTGCAGCGTAGCTGAGCCACAGGGAGTCAAGCACCAGGAAGCTCCCTGGTGACACTGGGCACAGTTGTATTTGCTGGTAAGGGTGATTACAAGACATCCAGGGCAGTAAGGCACTCTGTGGTCACAGGGCAGATTCTCTCCTGATTTTGTCTACATGCGTTATGTGGCTTTAACTGGACCAGTGTACGTGCGGTGTTGTTAGCTCTGATTATTATTTCACATCACCACTGAAAAGAAATAAATCCATGCAAAACATGCAAGAACGGCCAGCTGTCTGGTTAAACATGTGTGCTCTGCTCCTCCCACGGTGGCTGCTGCCAGCTGTGAAGTGTACACAGCAGCTACCAGACCCAGATTGTGCTCTCATCCAGCAAACGGTGAACCAGCTCTGAGTCAGTATCTGTGTCACCAAAGCCCATCTCTGGCTGAAACAAAGTGCAGTCCAAGGTGAAGTCACTTCCTTCTTCCTTCCTTCTAAAAATCTATGGTTGTTATAAAAAAAAAAAAAAAAGTAATGGAAATGTATATTTTTCAAGACAAGCTCAACCTGGTTTTGTTCCCTCCTGCCAGAATTTAAATACATGTCAACTGAGCAATTTGCATGACTTTGCAAAGTCACTGGGGAGAGCAAAAGCCTTTGGGGATCTGTGCCAGGGAGACCTCTGTGCACTGCCCCCACTGTCTGCTCAAATCGGGAGAGGGGACAGATCTACCCCGGCTTTGAGCTCAGGGAACAACCGTTGACATTCTCCACATGTCAGACACAGATACTATTTCATTCCTCCCACTTAGCCTATTTTCAGCCAAGGACAACATGCCATGCCCAGCACAAACTGGAGCAGCCATCAGTGGTGCCTCGGTCTGCCCACAGTCCCTGCCCAGCATCTTGGGGCTCAAGAGCATCATCCTGAACAGCTCAGCATGAGGAATGTGGGCAAGAAGCTGGCCTCTCCTCAGACATTTCCTCAACCTGATTTTGAAATCAGAGGGCTTTCACAGCAGGGAAATCAAATGAGAATTAAACTCAAGTGCATTTATTTAACAGAAAAGAGCAGGGAGGTTGTCACGAATGAGCATGAAACATTTATTGAGGTTCCTGTGAACAGAGGCTTGGTCACACAGCCTCTCTTACATTAGTACATGCACAGAGACAATCCCTCTGCCACTCTCACTGTAACAGGAGATATAACGGAGTAGTTTCTTTTCCCACCAGACCGACTGTTGCTTTGCAAATCATTGCAAACCTCAAAGCTGCAGAGGGAACATGCCCACAGGACTGTGTGACCTCAGCATGGGCTACAAGGCAGCCACCAGCTGGGAAGAGCTAAGGAGTGTCCAAATGCTTTGGGTGGCAAATCAAAGTCTGCTGAACAGCCTGATTAACCTGCTGGGGAGGTTAGAAGAGGCAGATGGGTGGCAGCAGAAAGGTTGGACTGAGAGGGAGAGCTATGTTGGGCTGCTCCTTGAACGATGGTAAGGTGTCCAAACTGAGTTTCTCACGCATTTTGTTTGCTTGGATGAAGCAGTGTTAGAGAAGCCCTTCTGATGGGGTGAGCAATAAATATAAAGGTGTTTTGCTTTGTTTTCTCACAACGGATGGGGGAAAGGCTGATATAAGCCAAGGGCAGTGGGAGAACCTGGGAAGCATGGTGTGTATCTTGGGAATGTGGGTGCCTGCGATGTGCCCTCAGCTCCCTCTAATGTGTGTGGTGCTGCCTGCTCTGGTGTCACTGGCCCTGCGGGGGTACCTGCTCCTTCCTGCAGTACCCTGCTGACACAGCCCCATCTGCGTGATTGTGGAGCCCTTCTCCTGCTGTTTTTAAGCACTGCAGCTGCATATTTCTCATCAGCTAAGGCAAGTTTTTGGCGGGGTTGTGGGTTCAGTAACAGAAGTTTGTGGCCTGCAGACAGGAACTGGAGACTTATTTTCTTGACCTGGTGCTGGCTTGTAGCCTGCTTGCAGATGCCAGCTGACCCGCTGCTTTCAGTTTCTTCACCTGAATCTGCTCCCTGACCTTAAAAGGGCAGTTTACGCTGCGGTGCTTCCCTTCAGCACAAATACTGTGCAAGTGCTCCGCCTGCTGAAAAGCCGAGATAAGTCTTAATGTGTGTGGCCATATTAAAGCCTGGGTGATTTAAGTATTTGCTCTTAGGGCTTTTAGCGATGATAACACAGAACTAGGCAAACAGAAAACAATTATGCTTTTGAGAAGCTTGAAGTTACTACTTTCTGCAATGTATGCATAACCTCCAACACAAGGGAGAATGTATACTTTTCAATAAAAGCATTTTGTATTACAGTATGATAAAAAGTTAGTTTAAGCTACCTGCAAATTCATGAGTATTTGGGAAGTGACATGAAGCAACAAATGATGCAATGCAAAACTAAATTGTGAATTCATAGTACTCTAGCACAGCTGGAAATGATTTTTTTTTTTTTTTTTTAATATCTCAGACTTGAAGCTTGGGATGTGGTTTGGGATACAACTGGAACATCACAGTGGTACTTGCTCACCAATTACCTTTTTGGACAGCTGCTGCACCCTGACTGTTGCTTGTCCCCTCTGTGCTTCATTTGGGACATAGGAGATTCCCTATCAGAATGCTTCTTTTTCTGTTACCTAAAACAAGACTGCTCTGAGATGCCCTGAGAAAGCTGTCATGGATTTTTGTCTTGTTCTCTTTATGGGCTTGCACAAGGAAGGCAGTAGCTGTGTGTTTCCCAGCTTTGTGTTTGATGGTGCAAATGAACCAGGACACCAAGGTATGGGCTCAGATTTCTCTCCCAGGGTGGATGATCTGAGTGTTTGCTGTAAAGTGAGGGCTGATTCCACAGTAGAATTTGTTGATATCTTATTTGTGTGCTGCAGAATATCCACTGAGGACTCTGTATGAAAACACATGCATGGATTTGTTATGATCCTGACCAAACTAAGTGTGCAGCAAAAGCAGCCCACCATCTATGCACTGGTCTTTCATGCAGTGTGAAATCCTTGACAGTGCCTCACATACAGAGAAGTATCAACCCCAAGAGATTTAAAGTTAAACTTTAAGTAGTGTGAGACAATGATGACAGTTAAACAAGCAATTTAGGTATACCTTTTAAAGAAGTATATAAATAGTTTGTATACCTAGCAGATGGGTTAGTTTTGAATTAACAGAGGAATATTCCAGCCAGAATATGGAAACTTGCCCAAATAATCTGGACTCTAAAATCAATTGGGAGAGAAACAACTTCCAGACAGCTTTGAAAAACTTCTCATAATAGACCTCATTGCAAGAGCTGCTTCCCTAGTTCTTATAGCTCAAAATGTGAGGGCTGTAGAAACAACCATTTAAGTCCAGGACTTGGAGGGCAGCAATTGACCTAAATTGTTCACTTTTACAGCTGAGACTGACCAAATCCTTATGTGACATGCTTCATAATGTTCGACTGCTGGAAGCCTTGCTCATCAGGTGAAATGTAAAACCAAATACTGCAAATCCTTTTCCCAAGAGGCCATTAAGTCTGATCTTGAGTTTGGGTGGTGCTTTCTGGACAGGAAGCTCTTCCAATTTTAGCTGAAGAACGTGTTTCAGTTCAGTCATAGCATGTTTAAGACACTCACCATAATTTATTCCAGAAGTAGCTGCAATTATGATAAGCTGTGTACACAAATTTACAGCTCAGTCTTATTCCATATAATTTTGAACTTGAGTTGCTTAAATCAGGATCCTAATTTTCTAGGCTCTATAGACAGAGATGCACAGGATGAATGGCACTTGGTAACTGTGTTGCTCTTCCTTTTCTTATGAACTACAGAAAATCTAATCAAACATGAATCCAGGCATAAGAGGAAAATAAAAATAATCATTAGAGCATTTTACCTCCTAGAAGTTTATTACTAGATTACTTGCTAAATTAAGCTGTTTTCTTTACATATGTAACTGCTTATAGGCTTGACTAATTTTCTCACCTGGAAGTGATCTTTCCTTTTCTCTTCTTCAGAAGGCATTAATGGTTTGCTTGGGTCTTTAATTCATTTGCTTCCAGCTCTCCTTTGCTGTTATAACACAGCTCATCAACAGCATCAGTCAAGAAAACTCCTCGTGCTACTCCAAACATGGGAATCTCTCATGCACGGCCACTAGGCAGACAAATTTCATGTAACCATGTGTGAGATTTTTGTCTTCAAGTGACTATCCACATAGTCTAAAGAGCATCCTGTATGGACTCGAGTGATTTGGGCTGGATATGAGAAAGTCAGCCAGGAAGACTGAAATTAAACATCAAGAATGCAACAAATAACTTATCTCGTTCCTTGGCAGCTTCCCTGTTAATCTCACTAGTTTCAAAGATAGTCTCATTTAAGAAGAGCAGAAAGCTAGCCTGATTATCTTAACTTCTCTTGGTGAATAACTGTCAAAAAATTCCTATCAGCAACCTCAATCAAATAGGAAAAATTTGTTGAAAACTTTAGTTTTAACAAGTTCCTTGAAACTCAGACTGCAGAACAAAGACACACCACTCAACCTGCCTTTGAGCTGTACAGATGCAAAAAGACAGCTGAAACATGGTGGTTTTGTGAGGCTGCTCACCTGGTTGCAGGACTGGACTGATGGAAAGGTGATTGGGGATTTTTTTCTGTCCAAGCACCTTCACTGCTTCTTGTAGGTATGCTCACTATGTCACGGACTTCTAATTCTGATCACAGAAGAGAATAATGAAATCAGTTACAGAACCAGCTGCAGATGGGAAGCTGTCTTTGATGCTACACCTGCAGCACAAGATCATGCCTAAAACTTTGAACCAGGTTGACCACAAATGCAGAAGCAAACATCAGCCACCAGCCCTCCATGCTGCCAGCTGACTGTGCTGAGCCCATAACCCAGCATAACTCACCATACTGACGTTCTGCTTCTCCTGGCTTGAAACCCCTGACCTAAACAATTGAGCAAAACCTGGATGTGCAATGAGGAGAAGTGGCAGAACCAGCAGAAGAACAGCTGTGCTGCTCCAGCTGGCCTCTGGTACAGCGGGGAAGGGAGCACAGGTCAGCTGCTAGATGTAACTGGGATAAACCAGAGCACCATCTCCTTCCTGGGATCATTATTTTCCGTCAAGCTAGACAAAGGCTCCTTCCAGAGCTGCCTGCGAGGCGAGCAGGGCCGCCTGGTCTGGCTCAGGGCAGCTCTCTGCCTGCCTGGGTCGGAGCCAGCGGTGTGAGCATCGGCAGGGGAAGCTGCTTGAAACTTGAGGCCCCTCTCTGCCACCACAGCGCTTATCAGATCTGGCAGAACAGCGCCGTACATCTATTAGGGAAGCTGATAAGGCCTTGTCTTCTGCCTAATGAAAGTCTGTGCGCACCAGATAATCATGCTGATTTGCAGCCCTTGGAAAACCCCTCAATGAAATTTATCAAGTAACTTTCTAGCCACAGCTGGAAAGCAGAATGAAGAATGAAATCTAGGCATCTCTTCTAGGTCAGCAGTTCCAATTCAGCTCTGATCGATGGCTTTGTGTGGCTTTGGCAGCCATCAAGGGGACTGCTAATTAAAAAGAAAATTTGCTCTTAACGTTTGAGTTTGGACCTATGGACAAGAAAATCCAATTTATGAATTTTATATCTGGTGAGCTCTTGAAACAATATGAAAAGCACAGTCCTGGCAAGAGTCTGTAGCAGTCATTTGTACATGTTATTGGATAAAGTAGAGTTATTTGGGAGCAAGGGGTGCATCCCCAGGTGCATGCAGTGTGGCCATGACACGTGGCACTGTAGTGTGGAGTAGCCAATGGAACTGGAAATCCCATCGGACCTGTGTTTTTTTTTTTTTTTTTTTTTTTTTTTTTTTTGTAACAATGGATGTTTTTCTCATCCATTAAATGTCATCCCAGAAGCTGTATGAATTTATGGAAAACTCAAAGTGAAGCTGCTGTACTTTCTTTGTAAAATTAGAAGTGTTTGGCACATGTGGGTGTCTTTAACACACAACTCGGTATGCTGTTGAACTACTGAAAATGTAAATGTCTCAGTGTTTAATTTCGGTAGTTACTGTGCTCCCAGGTGGGCGGGGAAGAATTTTCCGGCTTCGTTCCTTGGAGCTTCTGAATCTGCCTCTTCTGTACAGCAGGTGGCACTGGAAACACGCGCATGGAAGCCCAATCCTCTGGTTTCTTTTGCAAGCCTCCTATTTGCATAACGAGTTGGAGAGCGATTCTCACCTTCAGAGAGAGAGCATTGCCCCCTTCGCGGCTGTTAAGCGTCCACTTCAGCCTCTTGCAAAGGTGCTATCTGTAACTTGACTTGTACTGACTTCAGAGGCTTAAAATGGAGAGGATGTGCTCTGGGTCCCACCCGGTCTGGAAATAGGTCGCTGGGGACAGGCTCATCCAACTTGCTCTAGGTCTAAGTACTTTTATTTGGCATGATCTGCACAGATCATTCAGACAGCAGCACAGCTGACTTGTTTTGTGAAATGTAGGTTGTTTTCCTCCAGCCTATGTGCCCAGAGCTTTAGAACGAATACAAAATAATGGAAATTACCGCAGCATCTTAAAAACATGTCTGAGCTCTAGAGATGAATTTAGATATAATGTAAATTGTTATAGCTCCTAAAATTCAGGAGAACCAGACATTCAGAAGTGACTGTGGTTCAACAGTACCTCCTGATGTGTCTGCATGGGCAACATTTAAGTGGTAATTTGATGTCTCTCTTGCCATGCATCAATTGTCTTCCCTGTGCTTTCCATATGCACTATGTTTTTGTGGCATGATGTAGGGTTCCTTCTGCAGGAAGTTCCTATAAAATTAAAATTGATGATACGGTGAATGATTTCAGCAACGTGAGGAAAGAGATAAATAATGGCTTTCATTCTGTTGTACTGCTAGCAACTATACTTGGATAAATAATATTTTATCTTTAATTGAAGTGAGGTTTCCAGTGCCATAACACTGCATCTTTACAGGTCCTAAGCAGGGCTCTTTTATAGTTATTGATGAGTTGCTATGGAGTTTCGTGTTATATGCAGAAAAAGCAGTAGTTATGCCATTTACACTACTTTTTTAGTTTAATGAGTTTGGCTCTATTCCTAGAAGTGGTTCTTGCCATTTTTGCTGTCTCTGCTGCTCTAGAATGACATTAAGATGCGGGTATGTAGAGAGGTGTGACATCAGAAAGCGAAGTGGGTTTGGAAATGGCACACTTGTGGAAGTCTCAGTCCTTTCAGTTTGTGTCATTAGCATAAGGACAAGTTGTCTCTACATTAAAACAGAATCAGGTCCCTACTGCTTATGGCACTGCCAGCCCTCAGGAGACAGTGTCTTATCTGAGATTTCCAGGGAAGATCCGATTGCTGCCTGGTGGATTAGAAACACCACTTTTGACAATTTCTTCCAGCTGAATAATTTAAAAGGTTTTTCTGCAGCTGCTTCATTTCCTGCATTTGTTCTGATCCAAACCAATGTTTTCTAGGAAAGCTCCCACTGTTTCCCTGCTGTCGCCATGGTGACCATGCTCGTGATGCATATTCCTTCCCTGAGCTCTTGCAGAAGAGAAGTGAAGGAGTAATTCTGCTCTCCTGCCGCAGCAGGGGACAAGGCACAGTGTTTGCAAAAGCACTTTCATGACTTGATCTGTATTATCAGAAGTGCCTTAAATCCTCAGGAGTGAATTGGGGCTGGGAATCAGCTAGAGTCAAGCAGGTTCTGACATCCCTGGGATTCTTTTGGAAGAGGGAAGGCAGCCTTTCAGAGGTGCCTGGACAGCTAGCCACAACTGCTTGTGTGTGGGGGGTGTTCCTGCATCCCCTCTGTGCACCTGGAAGCTTTTGGAAACCCATCCTTGATGTTTTCCTACGATGGCAGCCTCAGTTTGAGTTAGCCTGGAGGGACCAAGAAACTATTTGTGTTGGGGGGGTGGTGCGGAGTGCGGTGGCATCTCTGTCCTGGTGGTGGGACCAGGGCAGCAGGGCCAGGAGCAGGACTGTGCCTCACCCACCCTCGGCTGGGTAAGACCTGGAGCCTTTGCTGAAGTCAGGGAGTTGAAGGGGGCCACCCTGAGCCCCGGAGAAGCTGTCTGCTGGCGAAGGGGTTGCTTTGGCCACTGGAGCCAACACAGTCCTAAACCGCTGTAGAAAAAAATGGCAAAGCTGCCTTGACTCTTGAGTGTAACATCTGTGGTGCTGTGAAGATTAAAGCTCTGATCTCACTTTTTTTTTTTTTTTTTTTTTTTTTTTTTTTTTGAAACAGCTTTCCAGAGCCTTCTCCCCTTGCATTTCTTTTCATTGTCTGCCAATTAACTGAGCAGAACTCTTTGTAGTTTCATGAAGCTTTTCACCCCCGCACAGTTTGGAATAAGATTGATGACAGATTCATGTGAACTTAGATTTTTATTTTTATTTTTTTCTGAAGAGTTTGATGTGGAGGCTAATCCCACACGCAGCTCAGCAAAATGGAAGGGTGACGTGGGCAAAGTCGGAAGAGTGGACCTTGGGAACATATTTCCTGCAAAAGATAGGTATTTATTGTGGTTGAGACCCTTATGGCTTCATAGTTTCCTGTGTAATGCTGTGGCAAGAGCCATGCTTTTCTCCTAGTAAGAGCTCTGTGCTTGCATCCAGGTGCCCCGTGTGCCTGTGCACCATGTGATGAAGACAAAATGGGCCTTTTGGGGAGTTTTATTCTGCCACTTCAGCAACCAGTGAGTTAGGGAGAGCTGAGATTCTGGACAACAAGGTCATCCTGTGGTGCTGACAGGGGCTGTGCTGAGTGCTGGTATGGCAGATAACTTCCCTGCAGCTCTCCTAGGGACACTCAGGCCCACCTGAGGTACAGAAGAAGCAGGGCAGTGAGGGAGCATCTGCAGCAGCACATGTGGTGCCGTCATGGTCAGGAACAGGAGCAGTGACCCTTTGGCAGTAGTGATTTTGTTCCTTGGTTGGTTCCTGTAGTGCTTGCATACGCTCTGGCCGTCGGTCACGTCCTGTGTTGCTCTTTTATGTCAGTGAGACCCATTCCTCTGTGTCACTCCTTTAAACACTCTGTTCAGGGAAGAGCTTGGGTTCTGGGAGTCCACAGTTGTGCTGTGTCAGCTGGGGCCCTGCATTGCTGCCCACCGTGGGGCTGTGGCTCTGCGTCCTTCCAGACAAGCGTTTGTATGTAAGCTGTTAGGAAAGGAAGGGCAGTCTCTGCAGCACTACCGCAGACGTGTGGAGGGTGTTGTGAAGGCCTGCGTTGCACAGAGCTGTTCTGGGCTGTTCTGGAAGTTAGTATCACTTAGGTTAGTAAGTGGGAATGTCCATTGCAATAACTGGAACGCGCTGGGATAGACGAGGTCACCCAACTGTAACAGCGCTGCAGGAAACCAGCATATGAGTAAACGTGCCGTGCAGGGATAACTGCGGGGGACAAGAAATCCCCAGCCTTTGTGCCTGTAAACTTGCGTTGGGTTACCAAATGGAAACGGTGTATGGGTCATGTACAGAGGCTGCCTCCTTGTTTTAGAGGACTTGACGTCTGCACTGCCTGGGCTAGGTGTCCTGGCCAAATATAACCCAGATTGCTAAAAGTACAGGTTTCCTGAATTCTGCTGTCAAGGGTGGCTACCCTTTCACATTTAGAAGCCTAGAGGAATTAAAAGCAGTGCTGGCCACTGCATTTGCAACCAAAAGATACAGAGAGAAGAGCTTTGAATAATTGTGTTCCTCCAATAATGACAAACAAAGGTTTGGCTGAAGTTCCAGAGCTGACTTAAAGTCTGGCAGCTCCCATTGTCTTAGAGACAGTTCTGTAGTCTTTAATTTCCATCATGTTTCTAGCTGTATGTCCAATAGGAGAAGAAAGTTTGGAAGGGAAAATTAATAGATCTGTCTTTCTGTGCACATAACTTGTGAGATAAATTGTGTAGCTCTGTAAAGTGCTGGACAGCTTGAAAAATTGGACTGCTACATTCTGCTCTGTCCACCAATCCGTTTCCCCTTTGAGGTTTTCCCCCTGTATTACCAAATCCCTTTTGCAGTTTCAGTCAAGTTCCTTCTTGCCCCGCTCCCCTGCCAGCCACCTAAATTCCTACAGAAATGTCTTCCTTGCACATCCTGATGCAATTTTCCCTCTGTTACTTGAAGCTAGAAGTTGGCTATGGTTTGGAATATAGAAATGGCCGCTTTGGGGCACTCCATTCATTCCCCTAATTGTCTGGTTTCTCTAATAGGAGTAGTATTACTTTTCTTCTTTGCTCTCCTGCTCTTTTTGAAAATTAGGCAGAGGAGTGGCAAGTGGGTTGAATTTGGCATGCTCTCTCCTCTCACTGCTTGAGGTCTTCCTAGTGGACTTTCAGTTAAATTAAATGTGATGGGAATAAAACAATTATTCATAATTCATAATTACTGTATAAAGACTTGGTTGTGTACCACTGACCCCAGTGGGGATTTTGACTGACATCAATAAATGCGTTATTGCATCTAAACAGTGCTGCTCTAAATGTGGTTCTGTCTCTGAAGAAATGACCATGCTACTGACGAGAAAAAATAATCTTTTTTTTTGTTTGTTTGCATGGATTTTGCTCTTGCAAAATCCAGCTTGTTTTCCATTTCTGCACCATGAGAAATGTATTGATTTTTCTTCACTTCTGATTGTTCACATTACTGGATTGCTTTTAAATAGCTGACAGAGATCATTCATTTTCCTGACCCAACATATTTTACAGCACCTTTTTGTTTTACTTTTGTGTGCACGGTGTTTTTTTGGCACTTATACATTGTATTGATCCCATTTTTACAAACTGCGGTCTGTGGATGTGTTAGAAGCTGTTCCTCTGCAGTATTTTTTTCCTTTCCTACCCTTTCCTCAGCAGTTTCAGCATCTGCTTTCCAGGTTCCTGATCTGGAAGTTGGAGACGAAGCTCAGAAAAAACCTCTAAGCCAATGATCAGAACATACCAAAGAAAGAAAATGACCACTCCTAAATCTGTAGAGCTGTAAGAGGTGTTTGTGACTGACAGAAATATCAGGAGTGGTCATTTGGGTGTTGTAATTCTAGGAGCACTGAAGAAGGGATGGTGAATTCTCCAGGTGTCCAGGAAGTATTCTTCCAACTCAGCTAACACAATAAATGAGGAAACTTGTGGCACCTTTTCATTTCAGAATCTGCTAGGCTTTGAAATGCTACCCTAACCTGAACATACGCTAGCATCTATTTAAGGTATGTGTACAAAGATGCAACATCTTCTTCAGTCCAGGCCTGTCTGTAGTGCAGAAGCAAACCACTGAAGTGTTGTAGCAAAGGAGCAGACAGCAGGTTTCATTTTTATTTCAAGATTAGTATTAGAGGGGAAAACAAACAAACAACAACAAGAACGACAACAGAAAAAAACAACCAGTTGGCCATTAACAAAGGATGTCAGGAGCTTAAGTGGCAGCACTTTTTTGAACACACTCATGTGTTGCATGGATATGTTATTTCATTCCTAGAGTTGACCCCTGGGGAGTGGAAAAGTGTAAATTTTTTTTTTCTTCATTTGCAGATGGTGACATTAAAACCCAGGCCTCCTAAAATATGCTCCTACAGCACCAAAAGCATGGGGCTCTGGTTTCAGTGAGGCCCCTAGGCAGCAGGACAGCGAAGCTAATAATGAGAATTAATAATGAATTTATCACTTTACTCTCAGTGAACAATCTTCAATAATCATGTGCAATTTGCTGCTTCAGTGAATACTCTGATAGTAAACAGATCTGTTAGAATAAAGTCACAGGAACAGAATAGAAAAGAAGTGAGAAAATGGTTGAGACTAATTAAAAAAATTCTAAGGAACACTTATGCATAAATGTTTGCAGTATTTGTCTGGTGCTAGTAATGGCCTAGATAAAGTAAACACAAGGGAAAGCAGATAAGAGGAAAGAGTGGCACAATCTCATACACAATTCTTGTCAGAAAGCCAAAACCCAGCTGTGCTATCCTGACAGGATATGCAGTCCTATGCTCGCAGGAACGCTGACTGATGGTCCCAGAGGTCCTTTTCTCTCTTAAACCTCATTGCGGGGTGCAGAAAACAGTAAGAGAAGTGCTGGCCACTGAATCAGCTACGTGGGCATTAAATATTCACAGAGTCCAAATGATTGGGGCATCCAGATGAGAAAAAGATTAAGCCTGCTTGAGAAATGCAGGGAAAATGGTCTTTTACGTGGTATTGCACTCAATGCAACTAAAGGTTAATTTTCACATAACTGTCCATAGTAATGAAATTGCATTTAGTTTTCCCATTTGTTCCTTTCTTTATCTTTCTGGCACTTAGAGGATTGCTGGATTCATAGGGCTGTGTTGATTTAGAGCTAGCAGATCTGGCCCTTGTTTTAACTTGTGTTTATTGCAGAGGTTTTTGTGAAACGGGCAGATAGAGGCAGCAATGAGTGTGTCAGGCTGCAGCATTATAATTGGAAGCTGTTGAAACCCAGGGTCTGGCACCAAAACATAAACCTCTTTCAAAAACAAATTCCACTTGAATTATATTGTTTTATTTGTAGCAGGGTGCTTAGAGTGCCTTCTCATATTATCCCCTCACTGATGTATAGTGATGATGCATAAGTTAGATTTCTCAATGCTGAGAAAATTAATGCTTCAGAAGAATTTATCTCCGTGTTATTGATGTTCTGTCGGTAGCAGCGCTCTAATATTCTCTCTAGAGAAACTAATGGCACTGACAAAAAACACTGAAGTTCTGTTCTCATCTAAATATCTCGATAAAAGATGGCATTTCTGTGTGTGAGAAACATTATTTGGTGATAGCAAACTGTTATCTGTTTTTCTGTGTGGGTAACAGGATATTTGTTAGGTTTTTCTTTCTTTCTTTCTTTCTTTCTTTTTTTTTTTTTTTTTTTTTCTGGCCAGCTTTCTGAAACACGATTTGGCAGATATTATTTACTGAAGCCTTGGTCTCTTACATCTTTTTCCACAGAAGTATTAAGGCATTTAACTTTCATTTAGGCCACTGATTTTCCATTACTTTCAGCTAGAAATAACACGTCTGGATACCTAGGAGGATCTCAGTCTCTGTGCTGATCCTTGCAGCACTGTGGTTACTGCACAGCGTGTCTGCAGCACGATTCAGCTCTGACAGGCAGTGATGCTTTTCTGCAGTTGCTGGCTTTAAGAGTGCCAAACCTGAAACTTCTGATCTGGAATGCGATTTGCAAATCCACCCAAGCAGACACTTCTGGAGAGATGAAGCACAGTCAAAAGTTGGATCCAACCTTTTTCCAGAAATGGGGTTGGATGTGAGGTGAGACTTGATTTTTATGTTGTGTGATCATAAAAGCTTAGATTTTCAAGGCATGTAAATCATTTAACTCTTGTCAGATGCTCTAAGTTTTCTTAAACATGACATGCACAAATCATTAGGAACATTCAGATTGTAATCTAGAGTTTATAATCACAAGCCTGGTTGAGTTTGCACCTGTTTTCTTCTGTTGCATGGCAATCTAAAAGTCTCATTTGGGGGGGTAAAGTCTGGGGAGTTTTCTCATTGTGATTACCCCATTAGCAATGTGCTCTTTCTTCCCAGGAAGATGAGAATCATCCTGAGAACATGGTGCCATTGTTGCCACGGTTATGAAACGGTTTGCAGTCTCTGAGAGGGTGAGAACAGGTGATTTCCCTCTGCATCATGCAAATGAACTAGACCTTTCACAAATTCTCTGTGAAAGTGGTAAAGCTGAGGGTTCTGGCTGCAGATGAACACGCCATAGCTGGTGTTAAAGCTGGGAACTGCCCGACAGTGTCTGTGGCAAAAGAAGCCACATCTGTCTACCTTGGCTCTCTTACAGGAGGGTGCAGGGCAATTTTGGGGTAAGAAGAGCCATTTGATGTCTGTGCATGGTAGTGGACTTCCCAAGCATATTAACTGTTAGAAATGACAGCGAGTATCTCTACAAAATGGCCAATTACTCACTGAAAGGTCAAGAGTAACAAACTTCATGGGGCAGTGGCTGGGTGGGACCGATGGTTTGCCACTGGCAGCCCTGAGCTGGTCCAGGGGCTGGTCCTTCGGGCAGGCCGGGCAAGTGGCTCAGCTGGGGCTGCAGCCGGGCCTCTCTTTCCGGAGAGACCTGAGCCATTCCAAGTGCTGCGTCGTGCCGCTGCCCTTCTGTTGCTCTTTGATTTCATTTCTAACGAGGGCTATTAAATGTGTTTCCCCAAATGAATAGTCAGCGATACATATTCATAAGTTTGTGAATAAAGCCCTCTTGGTGGAAGCACTGCTACAGATTTCCTATGCTATAAAAGCACATGTGCCTCTTAAAATAAAAATGAGAGCATAACATTTTAAGTTATAAGAGATTCAAATAATCAGTGTTTTGGACAGCTGAATTGAAAGTAAAAATCCAGGGAGGGATTTACTCATTTTCTCATTAAGCTACATAGAGCAAATCACAATGGCTTTGCAAGAGGCTTGCAGGGATGGACACAAACATTTGCCATCTCCAACGAAAGCAGCCTGTGCTGGGGCACGTTTGGGGCTCCTGCTCTGGCTGGGTGACAAGGACATGGCTGAGGCCAGCATGGGCTGGACCTGCTGCTCCTCCACTGAGGGATGAGGCTGTCGCTGCTCTGTCATGCTGCCAGTGTTGCCTGGAGCCAGGACTGCTGCAGGAGCCTTGGGGTCTGGGGGTTTCCTTCTCTCTTGTGCTGGTGCTGACAGACCAGCACAGGTGCTGGTGCTACCTGCAGGTGCTGGTGCTACCTGCTGCTCTGCAAACACACAGCTGCTGCTCTATAGGCATGTCGTGAGACATGCTCGTGAAGGATTCTGAAACCCTTGGGTGACAAGCAGGCTAAAATAATTCTAGTTCCCAGGGGGCTTTCCCCATCAGCAAAGATTTTTTTTTTTTTGCCTTTCTTTTTTTTTGGTTTTGTTTTGCATTTAGTGAGCAGTATTGTCTGAGGACTGTCCTGACAGTGATTATCTCTGAGGCAAAGCAGCAACAGATTCACAGGGAACTGCTGAATTTTTAATAGACTTCAGTTTATTATTGAAGTATGGCAATGGAGCAAACAGTCCCTGTTGCACCACAGCAGAAAGCCTGGCCAGGGTTGCTGCCCCCAGAAACTGCTCTGTGGCTCGGTGTGAGCGTGCACACATGAAAGTCTCAGTGCAACGTGGAGATCAAGAGGATCAAGGTGTTCCAGCTTTTCATCCTCAGGTAAATACCTATGAAGGCAGACAATTCACCCTGTCTGTAGGAATGTGTCTTACTCACCTTGCTCTGCATCTTTAAGCTGGGCAGTAATTTCTTCTTGTACCTTGGGGGAGTTGGGGCAGTTCAGCAATGCTAATGAAGAGCACTGTGATCATGCAGATTATGTAAATGTACCATTTTTCCTACCATTTCTTGTGCTACCATGGGAGCAAGTATTTTCTGGTGTGTGAGCAGGCTGCAGAATTTAACCCTGTTCCCTTTTAAAAATGCTTTACAAGAACAGGAGTGCCTTCGGAGGTTCACTTGTCTAATACCCTAACTAGAGACTGTGAACACAGCATGCGCTGTGCAGAAGCCAAATAACCCTCCAGGAATTCTTCCTATTAAAATAACTGCTAGGGCAGAAGAATACTGCAAACAGCTGTGGTTCATCCTATAAACATATTCTCCCTCCTTTTGGAGCCTTGGCTCCCTACTTATGCCAGAGCCCATCAGCTGCAGGAATAGTGGAACATATTTCCTTTGCAGAAATGAAACGATTACTGTTGAATAAATATGTTATGTGTAGACCTGAACTATCCAGTGAGTATTGCATATGCAAAGAGGAAAAAAGTGACAGTGTTTCACACTGAAATGAGCTGAAGCGACAGATCATCTGGCTAACATGATGGCAGCGGAGCTGCCTTGTGTTAGCAGCCTAGCAACACTGAGTTTGATGAAAAAATCCCCTGGAATCAGTTCAGCTCTGAATGGCAGCATCCTGCTGTTAAAGTGCGCTTGCCTGGGCTGGGAAGCCAGCTGTGAACCATCATGTGGGATGTGTCCATAGAGAGATTCCCCTCTGAATGGAGCATCCTCCTTTCGATGGCAGGCGTCCCTCTCCTGCGTGGGGTGCAACATCCCTGCCCCGCAGCGCCCCAGCCTCTGTCCGCACCCTGGGTGCTCCTCTGCGGATCTGGGGCCAAGCCCTGCTGTGGGCTGGCAGCAGGGGTGCTCCTTGGGCAGGGTTACCTGTTCTTGGTCTGTCTTGCTGCCCAAAATGGTCCCAAGGTGAAAGGCTTGATGGTTATTGTGGGGTATGTGGCTCTGATCCCAAGCCTACCCACCCACCTCTGTTGACAAGTTCCCAATTTGTTTCAGAGGGCGTTGACTCAAGACCATTACCTGCTGATCCAAAATCTTAAATACAAGAAGCCTTTCCTTTAAAGCTGTAAGGAGACATGCAGCACGTTCTGGATTGTGAAGCACATGGTCACAACTTTAATTTTGTCAAGGAAATGCCAATATCTTTCGGCATCTCTTGTGTTTGTTCATAGTAATGCATGACTTCTTGCAGGAACTTCTTTAAATGTTTTTGTTTGCACCAGGGAGGCTTTACTCCACTCAGAAGTTGACACAAGCTTTCAGGGAAGATGGTGTAAGGTGTACAAAGCTTTTTTCTTTTTTTAAATTAAGACAGATTGATACAATGCATGGAAGAGAAATACAAGCTGTCAGACAGGTGCCATTCTTCAGCATCTAAAAAAAGGCAGAAAGCTTCAAGGTAAAGACAGGTAAAGAGTTAATTTAGTTACTAATTAGGTAAATTGAGAGAAAAGGGTAGTAAAGTCAATCCTCGTCAGTGTAAAGGTGCTGTCACATCCAGGTTTTGCAGCTAATAAATGTAACACTGCACTTGCCACTCAGAGCCCGCGCCTGGTTTTGATGTGACATTGAACAAGTCTCCTGGTCGAGGCAGAAGTGTGGTGAGGTTGGACCACAGGAGCAGCGCAGGAGTGTGCAGATGGGGATGGCACTGCCCAGCAGTGTGCTGGCTGGGGGAGGCAGAGCAGGTGCAGGAGGATGCCACTGCCCTTCTGTGTGGGCATCCCAGGTCCTAACAAAGGGCTGCTAAAGCTTCTTAGCCATCCCCAGTGGGGTTCCTCTCTTCCCACTGTGCTTTTACCACTCCTAGTGCCTGTGAGACATCAGCTCATGGAGACCTTGTCAGCTTTGCTTGCATCAAATGAACAGCTCTGGCGAGGGCACTCGCTGTGTTCCCTGAGGCCAGGCACCAGTGGGCTGGGCTGTGCAGCTCCCTGGGCTGGGGAGCTTTTATTGCAAGAAGTTATTCCCTGGGTTTTAGTTTACATTGTTTTGAAAAAGAAAGCACGAGGCCCCTGGGGGCTGAGAAGCCTTGCTGAGCAAGCAGAGTCAACACTTGGGCTGGAGGCAGGGTTAGGCTTTAGAGCTAGCACTGCAGCAGGTCAGTGGGGAGCTGGGTCCTTGGGGAAGTGTACTCCAATGCTGACCCAGTTGGAAATGGGGCTGACCCAATCCTACCTCTTCAGCAGCACACTAAATTCACCACTTCGCAATGCTCTGCCATATGCCCAAATCCCTCACCTGATGTATGGGAGAATGCTGCAGTGATCCTCATGCCTGCTACTGGAAGTCACTGGAGTGGGGCTGGTATATGGAGCTGATGAATTGCTCTGGAGATACTCAGGAAACCAAGCCCCCAGGGCTGCATGAAGTGCTTCTGAACCAGTTTTTTCTACCCTCTAAACTAACGTCTGCAAAGCTGGAATAAATGTTTTCAAAAGAAGCAGAGGGATAACAGCAGATCGATTGCTCCTGTGCGCCGTGCGCTGAGGCTGTTCTGGAATTCACCCCGTGCACTGCAGGGCTGGCAGGCACAGCTGTGAAAGCTTCCTGCAAGGAACTGATGCACAGAGTCAGCAACGGCCTGCATTTGGAGCATCTCCTCCGTGGCCTCCCAGAAGGGCAGGGGAGGGTGCACACAGTATCACCACCGATGGTGCCGTGAGGGCTGGTGCAGCCTCTGGCAGTGCTGCCGTCCCGCTGGCACAGCGGGCTGTTCTGGCTGGGTGGGCACTCGGGTGCTCCAGTCTGGCTGCTTGGTCTGCTGCTTCACCTGGATATGGGGGTGGTCTGATGATACTTACTTTTAGCAAATGTCATTTGCTTTTTGCACTGTTTCTTTATCATGGGCTTGGACAAAATGTAGTCTAATCTTGACCAATTCACAGATAGCCATAATCTGAACCTTGGCCCTATGGAACACTTAGGATTCCATAAAGAGCTTTGGTTGCCTGGCTGATATAAAATATGATCTGAAGGAAGTCCTGGATTGGGAGCTCCTTGCCTCTCCCCGTGGCACAGCACTGCTCCTAGCCAGGCAAAGGGCTGAGCAGGGGAGGGCTGGAGGCTGTGAGCCCCTGGGGCCAGGCTCAAGCTCCCTGGGCTGGAGACCACCGGGTGCTGTGGGGCTGGCCAGAGCCGTGCGAGAGCTGGTCCACCCAAGCAGCCGCCTGGCAGTGGCCAGGAGGAGCTGAGAAGAAGCAGAGCGAAAAGCCCAGCCTATGGCTGCAAAGAGACATCAGGGAAAAAGTGCAGCGGTCAATGTGAGCCATGTTTGTCCTAGTTTTATGGGTTTGGTATTTGTCTGACAAAGTCAAAACTTCTGACAAGCCCATTTATTTCTTTAATTCACGTCCTACTGGAGGAGATGAGCAATGGACACTGCCACCTATGAACCTGATGTATTGGCTAGCTGTCACGAGCCCTTACTGTCACAGCTGTATTTCTTCCCACTTGGCGTGCGGGAAGGGGAAGGCTTTGCAGGGAGTAGCGCGCACCAGGCACGCTGCCTCCGCTGTCCGCCTGTCAAGCTGCTAAAATAGACCGCACCATATTTGCAAAATATTGTTAATCAAGAGACACAGTTCAAGGCTTTTGACTGGCACATCCAGTTAAGTGGTAGCAAACACATGTTGTAAAACTACTGTGCTGAGGCCACCTTCCTAATGAATGCAAAGTGGGAGCAATCAATCAGACTCGAGAGCAGTCAGCACTCAGCTCCCTGCATCTGCAAACGCAAATTGAATGAACAATAATGAGTGTTATCTAATTAGTCCACACAGCTGCAATGTTACAGCCCCATATAGGACATACCTTGTTAAATTTCATGGTATGTATAATAGAGTGTCTAAGTTAAAATGATTGAGATTCACCATGTGCGTGCTTAGTACAATAGAGATAGGTAGATTCTTGGTAATAAATGCATTATCCTCAGCAGATGGCCTCTGGATTAACTAATGCAAGGATCGCTCTAACAGTAAGCTAGTTAAAGAGCAAATTAGCCAGAGGCAGCACAAGTGCTTGGTGTCTAGGTGCTTTAGCCCACCATCATCAATAGACGGGGAACTGAGAGCTTCACTTTTGCAGAGCCGGGTCCTGGCAAGCTTACTGCTGCATCCAGTTCTCCAGGAGCTCTGCTATTTGGTGTCTTTGAGGGTTTGAAACATTTGCATACAGCCCTGCTGCTTGCACTTGTGCTTGCTGACCCTCCCGCGCTTCCTGGCAGCATTAGGAAGAGGTCTCTGTGCCCCTTTGGAAGGGAAGACTGCTTTGGATAAAGTGACTAGGTAGCTACGCAGGCTTGGCGTTCTAGCGTCTAAAACAGAGAAAGCCTCAAACAAGTCCTCGGTCAGTAAAACATTAGCCTCAGTCCCCCGCTAGCCATGGAGCTCTGTTCTGTGTGAACCAGCCTCGTAAGAAGCAAACCTGCCTCCCTCCCCCTAAATCACAGGTGGGAGTTCTGCGTGCACTCAGCTCTCCCCACACACGCCTCAGCCATAGCATCTGTTTCCTGGTGCGACCATGCACAAGATTTTCTTTTGCGTTGTCAATAATCCTGATGTTTTGAAGCACTTTGCATGAAGTGATGCTGGAAAGCAAATAATAAATGATTTAGGAATGACCACTGAAAGCCCATTCTCTCAAGCAGCCTTCAGATCCCTCCAGCAGTGTTTGAACTGATATATGACCAGCAGCAGGCACAGGAGCTTTTGGAGTCACTCAGGTGACGTAGTCCTGAGTCTGTTTAGATGTGACTTGCACGTTTGAAGTGGTCTGAGCCTCCCTCACCTCTTCACCGTCAGGCTCTTAGCAGGAGTCCCACTGGAAAAGGTAAGTTCCAGAGGGCAAATCAGCCTCCCTCCACTGGCTGTTAAAACCTGAGCCTTCTGCCCTACAGCTGGGTGCTTGGAAGACCTGCTGCAGAATGCTCCTACCTGACCACAATCCAGCAGCACACAGCGGTACCCAGCCTCGTGTCCACTGGCTGCAGCCCCGAGGCCATTCCTGGTGCTTGCAGCAGCATGAGCTCCTTGCTGAGGTCTCCAACTGAAATTAATTCCCTGCGTTCATCTGAGTTCCACTTCACCTGCATGGGGGCTAGAAACTCATACTGCTGTATTTCTTAACAGTGAGGGAGAGAGAACACCTGGGGCCAGATTTATGCCTGTGACAGTTCTATTCCAATCCATGTCAGGAATTTGGCCAAAGAAGTGTTTCAGGCAGTTCCTGTGACTTCATCACCTTCATGTTCAGAAATATCTGCTCTGCCAGCAAAATCTGTGGTGACACTGCAGGGGATGGAATTTAAATATTAATGTTTTAGTAGTTTTAGGTTTTTAATACATTTTAAATTATGCACATATTTATTGGACTTTCAGGTTCATCATCAGTTTAGTTTCTTCCAGCTCCATAGCAGGGTGTGTGGTAGCACTCAACCTTTGAATTCTCATGACTGGATGCATCTTAGTGCCTTGGCAAGGTAAACAAAGCCACAGGCCTTTATTCGAGCTCTGCTGGTTAGTAGCCATAAATGTGTAATGAACAACTTGATATACCTGAAATTAGATCTTTCTAACAATCATTAGTTTAATCCCCCTCCGTTTTAATAAACCTCTTGGTAGCAAGCCAGAGTCAATTATACTTGTGCTTGTAAAATTATGAAACAAGGAGAAAAACAGAGTGTTGCCCACAAATAAGTGAGGATTTGAACTGGTCATATACTGTAACTCTTCAGGTACTCGTGTTATCTAGTTGAAGTTGAGAACTTAGTACTGGAGGCAATATTAAGGGTATCTATATTTATATATATGTTGATTCTCCCAGGTGATGCTACCTTGGCATCGGTGCACCTCCTGCTGTGACAGCAGTGTCAGGAATGCTTGGGCTTCCAGGGTCTGCAGTTTGCAGAGGGCTTTCCCTCCAGGTGAAGAGCTTACACTAAAAATGTGGAAAGCATTGTCATCTAAAGCCTAGACACTCCCATGTAGCCCAATTTTTCTTCACATTTGGTGAATGAGCTCTGTATCATTCAGTGGGAATGTTGCAAAGTGCAGTGAGAAGACGTATTTGCACCACGTACAACTATTGCGTAAACTCTTCCTACAAGAAAATCATTAATAAAAGATCCATTCATTCTTCTCCAGGCAGTTCTTATACCATCATGCACAAGATATATTTTTGGAGTGAGGTGATAAGTTTGTAGGATGCAACATCGATTTTACAGTAGAGCCGCTGGCATTAGCGAGAGGAGAATGGTAACATGAGCCATAAAAATAACAGATGGAAGACAGATATAATAAAATGGAAGTGCAGGCAAATTATAAAACCATTCAAACTGTTCATGCAGATAAAACAAGGAAACAAAAACATCTGAAATCACAAAGACTGGGTGTTTGTTGGGGAAAAAATGTTTGGTTTTGTTGTTTGTTATTGTTGTTTGCAGCAGAGGCGTTCAAGTTGGGAAGACCTGAAGGAGAAGCAATGATACGTGCTGCAGAGGGAGCTGTGGCTGTGACACCACCGTTTGTTGATCGGGATTGTTTTCTGTGTGGAGGCTTAAAGATAGTGTTTTTTTTCTCAACCTCCACTGCAAATGTTAATGTTCATCTTGTGCCAATGCAGTTACTTTATTACAACAGTAAAATATTACCTAAACTTAAGCAATGCAAAGGGGAAAGGAGCCCACAGCACCAAAGGGGCAGCTGTGCTGGGATGGTGCTGGTGTGCTGCGGGTGTCTGCAGGGCATACGCTGGGCATGGGGGTGGCACCATGGGGATGTGGGCAGGGGACATCCTGGGGAGGCTCCTGGGGGGGTTCTGCAAGCACACAGTGCTCAGGGGTGGTGTTTCAAGTATCCACAGCACAAATGCCTGCCTTTTACAGGAGGTTGTAGGCTCGCAGCTGTGGCTGCAGTGGAGCAGGGGTCTCTGTGGTGTCAGAGGCCCAGACCATGGGATGCTTTGTGCTCATAACCACTGAGAACTGAACTGGGGCACATGGAGCACCCAGCTGTGGTGCAGGCACCGAGGGAGTTTCAGGTCATCACCTCCGGGGGAGGAGGGGGGGTGTTAGCCTCGTCCTGCTCTGGCGGCATCAGACACAGAAGCCAGTGCCATGGCTTGCCCTTGGCCGGTCCCATCGTGGCCCTGACATGGTGACTGCTGCTGTTCCTGGGGCACGGGCTGACCCCCAAGCCTGGGCTTGCAGACCTGCTAAAAGCTCTGTGGTAAACGCCTGCTCTGCCTGTGCTCTGCAGTGCTGTGGGGAGCAGAGTTCGGGGTGTCCCTGGCACCGAGCTGGTGGCCCCCAGCTCCCCGTGGACAAGGGGTGCTGGAGGCTGGGGACACCACAGCACGTCTTGTGAGATGTTAAAAGACCCAAATGAAAGTCGAAGCATGTTAGAGCATCCAAAATCATCTAGCCAGTACCCTGTCTCCAGCAGGAACTGGGCAAATACTGAGTGCCCCCTGCCTGCAAACAAGCCTCCCAGTTTCTAGTAATTAGCAGATTAGTGACCTCCTGAGCCAGAAGTTGCACTGGGACTGAGGTGCTTAATAGCCACAGATAGGTTTCTCCTCTCTGAATTAATTGAATCCCTTTTTGAACCCATTTATCCTTCTGGCTGTCATGCCTCTTACAGTTTAATTACACAGTGCCTGATGATTTATCTGGGTGCCTCGTTCCTGTTGTACCGAGCATAAGAAACAGCCATTTATAATCTCACCTTCTTCACATCATTTATCCAAAAATCTCACTGCAGGTTTCTACAACATCTGATGCTTATTAATGCCTTGATTTCTGAAGACATTGGGCAGGAATCTAGTTTCTTTCTCTTAATGGTTTTATTAGTGCATAAAGCGGGGGGAATGAGTTCTGAACATGTTCCAAAAGACCTATGTCTAGAAGGTAAACAAAGACTCTCAAGTGAATTTCTGTTCTCAGGTCCTACAACTCTTAAGCTGATTGCACTCAGCTTATCAGGAGGGAGGGAGTGGGTCACTGAAGCAGCGCATGGTTAGCAGAAGGTAAACCAGAGCTAGTGGAGGTAAAGCAGGGTGGGAGCTCTGCTAAGCCCCCGTGCAGAAGCACGCTGTAGGGCTGCTGATTGCTCTGGCTGCTTCGTGATTAAAAAGCCTAGGATGTCACTTGTTACGGGAGAAGTCTGTATGAAGGGGGGGATTATGAGCTATTATGTATATTTCAGTTCAGCTTTGTCGGTGAAGTGTGTGTAAGAGTTCCTAACAAAGTTGGGGTAGCTCAGGACGGGAGCTCCAAGGAGCACAGGCAGTCCTTGCTGCAGGCGGCTCCTCTCCCTGGCTGCCAGCCCTCTGCATGACCCGGCCCCTTTCCAGGAGATCTGTCCCGAGAGCTGTGCCCACCCGTTTGCTCCTACGCCGGGCTGACCTTTGTCGCTGCGCACCCCGAGCTGCAGCAGTACTGAGGGGTGACATTGACACAAGGCACAGCGTGCAGTGACAGCAGTTTGCAAACAGGCTTTGACTGCTGTGGCGATGGCGATGAGAAACTCGAGGGGCAGATTCCAGTTCTGCCCAGCCCACACAGGTGGGTGCCAGATACATAAAGGTGATTTGAGATACGCTGTGCTGAGTGGGTGTGTGGGGAGGAGCAAATAGAACAAGCGTTGGCATCTTGATTTATTTTAAGGTATCATTGCAAAAGCCTTGAGCTGTATAATTGACTCTCTTTCTTCTCTAAGATTGTCATTATTACTCTAAATTTCATAATTCTTCCTAATATAGAGCTCACTTCAATATCACAGCATTTGGAATATTGCACTGAAACATTTGGATCATTGCAGTGGAGCTGGGTGTTATAGCTAGCCATTATGTTTCACTCTGCAATGGGTGCAATTAGAGATACAGCTTCAGAGTTAGACGTGGGAAAATATGAGTACTGGGAGGGTAAGAGGGAGGAGAGAAAAAGTACTGACTAGAAGCAGAGCCTGCTCATCTAGGAAGAAAAAGACTGATGGCTAATTCATCAGTATGAAATCTGGCATGCACCAGATGGGGCGTTCTGTCTGTCTGGGGCACTTTTAGGACACTGCTTGCTGTAGCACAGCAGTGGGAGCTGCTGCTCAGAGCCCCTGCAGGACTCAGCAAGGTCTGAAGAGCCGTGTGGGTAGTAGCCCCAGGAGGGCAATGCCTGGCACCAATGGCACTGCGGGGCTTTGCTTTGGCCCCTGGCCAGCTGGGGGCCTTGGTCTGGGGCTCAGCAGGAGCCGTGCCCAGGTCCGGAGGCACCAGGGCAGGGTGCGGGAAGTGGAGCTGCGGGGAGCCAGGGGAAGGCTGGGCGGCTGCTGAAGGTGAAGGGGGTTTGCAGGCAGCTTGCACAAGGGCTGCTCTGAGCCCATCCCTCTCAGCTGGTTGTGGTCACAGGGATGCCTTGGCTTTGCCACAGCTCCAGGAAGGAAAAAGCAAGCTCCAAATCCATGCAGATAGGCTGGGGCCTTGAGTTCTGCGTAATGTCTTTGTAAAGGTAAATAGACGAGCACGACCGCAGGCAGAGCACCGCGAGCCAGAAGGACCAGTCCCCCACTCCCCGTGCCCCAACTTTTTGCCAGAGGGGTGCTCGTCCTCCCCATCTGCTCCCCCACTGCCTGCACTCCAGAGCAAACAAGTGACTTAAGTTTTCAGCGACCCCATCGTACCTGCAGTTTTCTATGCTTCACTCTAAGCAATAGAAGCCACTGGCCTCTTTGTAATGCCTGGAGGGTTGTTTTGGGTTTGTCTTTTCTTTTTGATTTGGCTGGGATTACAAGGATAATGCTTTATCAGAAATCCATAGTTTTCTGTGGTTCTTAAAACACTTCAGTGTATTTTACATTTAAATAGAAATGAAGCCTCCTTGAAACAAATTTATTCCAGTTGGCTTTGCACATTGATGATTAAAGAACGTGGTTCAATTTTTTTTCTCTCATTCTGAGCAATGTCTCATTAGACTTGCTTTTTATTGCTTTTCATATCCATCATGATTTGTGTCAGCAGAATGGTTATATAGACGGACAGCTTATTATCAGCTTTAAGTGAAGAAACAGAATACAAGAATGGTTGCTAAAAAAGGGAAAGGTAATTAATGCTGGGTGCCAGAATATAAATGAAGCTTGACATTTTCACTTTGTAAATCCAAATTAACCCCTGACTTAATGCTATAGAGCACGAGAGGGAACGCTGATCCTCTGCTCGCGTCTCTGCCTCGCCCCCCACCCAGCACATCCCGTCTCAAGCTGCAGTCCCAGCTGGGGTCTGGCGGGTGTGGAACACAGCTGCAGAGCTTCACTGCCCCTACCTGAGCTGTGGTTACCCCTCTGGGAAAGCTTTGGGTCTGCAGGGAATTCAAATGATTGTTTTTACAACGCACTTTGCTGTTCCCCCCTTAATTTTATCATCCTGATGTGATCCATCTGCAAAGTAATTAGGGTTAGTTATTTGATGTATAAGGTGGGAGTGGGAGTGAGGGTCAGGGAGGACAGATTAAAGTGAATTGGGACTCTCCAAGTGAAGAGAAAAGAGGACTAAAGGGAGCCATGATAGCTCTTTACAAATACTTAGAGGGACATAATAAAGAAGACAGGGACCAATTACTTTCATTAGTCAATGAGAACTGAACAAGAAGTAACGGCTTACCCTGCAGAAGCTAAGTGTAGATTATGACAGAAAAGTTGTAAGGATAACACCACAGAACGAGCTGCCAAGGGGAGCCGTGGTTTCTGTCTCCCTGAGGCTGCCCGGGGAGGTTTTCTGGAGGTGGCTCAGCCCCTAGAGCTCTCAGGTGGATGTTGGATGCCCGACTTGCACAGAAACCGTGTGAGAGAGTGGCCTTGAATCTGAAGGTTGATGCTGAATATTTTGGAAATGTGGTTCCGAACGCTAAATGCTCCCTTTCCTTCTTTTCCTAGTGCTGGTGCAGAAAAGCTTCCAGCTTTGCTGTTCGCCTTCGTTACCTGCAGTGAGCGGGGGCAGGCGGTGCCCAGTGCGGCCGGGCCGGGCAGTTTTGGGGATTTGGGGCTGCAGCCTGGGTCCTGCTCCACAGCCGTGGGCTCTGCGGTGGAGAGAGGATGGAGTCTGCCAGAGACCCGCAGCTGCACCAGGAGGGAAGGCAACTCCCATCGCCAGCAGAGGATCTGTGGGTGCCTCGGCACCCTGTCTGTGAGGAGGAGCTCCCAGTTCTGCCTCTGAAGCCGTGCTGTGGATCCCAGTGAAGTAGTGCTAACGTGAGCCTTAAGCAGTGCAGAGACTGGCTGCTACTGGACCATTGTCGGGCTGAAAACGCCCTTAGCACCTTTGAAAAGCAACCAGTAGAACATTTTTATTGTCTGATAACCGAGCAATTAACTCATGTCACAACTGTATAGTGTTTCTTTTGCCATAATATGGAGCTTTTAAGAAGAAAATTAAACCTGCCAAGCATCATTACATGATAAGCCTACCAAGCAAGCAACTATTCAGATTTCAGTGGCCTTGACTGAAGAACCTGGGAAAGTTCAGACAACTGGAAAATGTAAGCATCTGGCCAGACTCCAGATAATTTACCAGTACATTAGAGGTAATTTTTTGCTGGGTTCATGTATACCTGGTGATTCCTATTCAACTATGGAAATTTTTCTTGTTCTTGTATACATCCTCATTACACGCAAGTGACACGTTAGACACCAAGCTACAGCCTGTTGCTCCTGCTGCTTCTGATCAGAAACCTGACATCTTACTGAAATGGAAGTGAAAATGTGGAAGGCTTTGGAAGATCTGGGTAGGAATCCTATGGAGTGCATTAGCATTTGGTGAGCTGGGCACAAGAATTACTCAGGAAATTAAAAGGAGGATGTTATTTTGAGGTGATAAAACATTAAAATATGGAACTTGCATTTGAGTCAGATCCAGACTTAATTTTCCCTTTTTAAGCTGTAGCTTATGAAAATCCTGATTCTATGCCAGTAACGAGTGAAGTCTTTGGGATATTGCAAGAGGGAGAAGAGAACAAATTTGATGGTGCTGGTGTTGGGCTTCTCAGTGACATTTTGATGAAATGAAAAATGCTGAAACAAGTCAAAGGACAGGGAAGGTGGCAGGGTAGCTGAAACAAAACGGCAGGCAAGCCTACTTACATGACACGTTAATTAAGGTGATGTAGTTGTAGCTATCCTTGCTGCAGTGGGTCACTGAGCAAGGAGGAAGCAGTGGGACGGCTACAGCCTCTTTGATAATGAATTCATTTTGATAGGCTCCCGCTGACACCTACAAACGTTTCTCTGACGGAGTCAGCCTTTCAGAAGAGCTAAATTCTCAACAGTGCAGCTTTGGCTTAGGTGGTCCTGCTGCCATACCAGCTGGGGGGACGTAATGATTTTGCGATACCATTCTCTTTTTTTCGAGAAACAAAGTGGATGCGAAGTAAAAATTCATCCCTCAGTTTGCTGCATAGACCAGCTCTAATATGAAGGTCTTGAACTTACAAAATAGCAATACATATCCTTCCCATGTTCGCCAGCTTCATGTAATTTCCAGGCTGACTCAAGTTGTCCCAAGAGGCTGAGGAGGACCGTCCCCTGGAGTCCATCTTCAAGGGAACTAGAGTTTACAAAAAGGTCTGTATTTTGCTGCAAGTACCAGAAAAAAAGATGTGGGCATGAAACCTATAAGGAGGCACTGTGCAGATGTCTTCCTGGGGCTGCTGGAAGGAGGAACACCCCAAGTCTCCAGCTACAGCCCTGTGGTCCCAGGGCTGTGCTGGGTGCAGCTCACAGATCGCTGCGTGGTGCTTTTGTGAGGCCTTGGCTGCTGGTGAAATACAAACCAACCTTTTTTTTTTTTGTTTTGTTTTGTTTTAATTAGATGTATTTAGCTCTGCTGTGGCCTGTTGGAAATATGTGTAAAGAGATTAACAAAGTATTCTGTAAAGGCAGAAAAAATAAAATATCCTTAGTGAAATACAAAACCCTCAAGTCTTTGCTTTGTGCTTGTTTTCTGTGCTCTCTGTGTGTAAATGGCTCAGTGATTAAAAAGCAGTATATGCCCTCTTTCTACACATGCTGCATGCTGCATCCAACCTCCCCCAAGCCATAGCCAAATCTTCCCTCCCGCAGGCACTGCTGCAGTCCTGAATGCACAGCAGGAGATGGTGGTGCGGGTCCCTGCTGCTCCGCATGGTGCTCAGCACCTCCCCCAGGGGTGCGCAGCCCCCTGGGACCCTCCCCACTGCGCCCCGACCTTTTTCCGTTTCTTTGCTTCAATTTGTTCTGCTCCGCAGCAAAATGATTCCCTTGGTGAGCTGTTGTTTTACTGTTGGATTTTCTCATTCTTTTGTGGCTGTTAGTGGAGGTACAGGTTTCATCATGGCCGTTCGGTGGAAAGGGATGATAAAAACCAAAGTGGAAAGGCAAGAAAGCACCATTTAGGAAATAAATGCAAAATTATGAAGCCTCACTCTGCCTCAGAAAGAGAGGGTTTTATGCAGTTTTTGGCATTTACAAATCCTTTGTGAAAAGGTCACCCTCTACTTGGAATCTTATTAATACTGAAGAATGGCCCAGAAAATGTCATGTCTTTTTACCATGATATTTACACAAAAAAGAATGACTAAGCATGTGAAATTTCTTAAGCAGGATAGCATAACAAGGCCAGAGAGCACAGTCTTGCAGTACTGATAGGTGTTTTTGTCAGCCTGCTGACCCCACCAGCACCGTGGCAGTGGTGAGGTGACGTCCTGTCCCTGTCACCGTGCAGGGGACAAGGGGACAGCCAGCGGTGAGAAGCGTGCTGCTGGCTGGGCGCCAGCTGTGTCGAGCCGTGGGTTTGCCCACGCGGGTGTCCTGCAGGCCCTGGGGCACGGGGCGAGAGAGCGGGCACGGGCACGGACTGCAGAGACAGGGACAGCTACACTTCTGTACACATGGAGAGACAGACGGACATGCTTGCATATGCTATAGAAATGTACATGTATTTTAAAAGTTGCAGTTTTATGGATATAGTTATATATAATATAGATTAAATTATATATAGTGTATATACATACACAAACAATATACAAGACATACAGACAGGTGCACACAGATGTACATGGCTACACACAGTCTCACAGTGTAGGTACACGTATACTATACATACACACACACAGTACGCTTGCACCGTATCTGCACACGATATATATACATACCCAAAACCATGTATCTGTAGATACAGCAAACATCTTACACACAGTGTATGTATCACAGACACGATATAAATATGCATACAGGCTACACATACTGCCTAGCACGACCAAGCCCCCACTGCTGTTGACCCCTGTCATGAAACCCAGCAGATGGGAAACCGATGGCTAAGCTGGAGCAGCTGTCCCCTCACTCCACAGCCACCACTCCCTGTCCCCGTGCCCCGGCAGCAGGCACTGGTTTTGAGCACTGGGACTATCAGAACAAAGGCTACAGCCCATTTGTCGGCTACTAAGAAAATAAATCTTTACTGGGGAATAAAAAGCTGCCGCTTGGCAAACATTTAGTTACGGCAGTATGAGCAGAAAAAATGCTAAACATACAGCCCAGAGCACACAGACAGCTCCTCAGTGGGAGCAGCAGGGCTCTGCCAGCAGCCTGCAGGGCTGTGGGCTTGTCCCTGGTTCCTGGGGGGCGCAGGGCTGGTGCTGGCGTGGCGGCACATGCAGGGTGCTGGCGACTTTCTGCTGGTTTGCATGCACCACAGTCACTGCTGACACAGGCTGTCAAACCTGCTTCTGAATTTTTATTTTGAATTGCAAGTCTCTCTTTGTTGCTGTTGTTAAGAGGCCCAGAAGCGGGCTGTCCCCAGCTCACAGAGCACCGTGGTGGCAGCTGCTGCTTGCGGCTGGTGGTGACCGTGGTCAGCGCTCACGTCCCTCCGGGAGCCAGAGTCAACAGGGAGCTTTCACCAACAGGTGGGCTTCAAGCAGTAAAGACCAAACAGCTGGGCTTTTCTACCTCACCTGTGGGTGAGGGTGCTGCAAGTCACACCTGAGAAATGAGACTGGGGAAATGCGTGGGCACCCGCAGGCAAAGTGCTGCCTCCAGGAGGCTGCGATGCCCAGTCCCCGCCTGCAGACAGCCCTGTGGGGTGGCTTTCCTGCACACACTGAACAACGGGGGCTGCAACAGCCCTGTGCTGGCCCTTATCCATTACAAGCTGTATAGGAGAAAATGAGTTGCCTTAATCAGTTGCCACATAATGATCCTTGCATGAGACAGACCAACCTCTGTATTTAGCATTCCTAGGAGTAATTTCTCTCGCTTTTGCAGGGAAAAAAAAAAAAGAGGAAAAATAAAAGGTTTTTATTCCTCTTCTGTTCCTCATTAGCAAGCAGACAACCAAAGGGCTGGCTCCCTGGGAGGCCGATGGGGGTGTGGAACCTGTGGCCCTGGCTGAGCGCACCGAGGTGAGGGCACCAAGCGCAGCTGGGGCTCAGGGCGCTGCTGACGGCAGCTGTCCATGCTCACCGCTGTGAAGGAAGGCTCACGGCTAGTCTCTAAAGCCTGACTCATGTTTTTTAACACTTGGGATCATCAGTGCCAAGAAGCAAATATTATGGGACAAGGCACTGAATCCTCAGTGATTTATCTGCTTTTATTTTAAATGATTACCCCTGGATGCCCTTTTACCCAAGTAGAAGTGTAGGGCTTCTTTAGAAACAATATCTTGCTAATTGTACCAGAGTCATTTTGCTGCATAAAACATCTTATTTCATAAAGATGTGAGTGGTGCAGTATAATGAATGCCTGCCTGGGGAAATTAAAGTAATCAACTGCCAAGGCCAACACATTTTAGAACGAGTACAGAAAAAAAATGTAGATAAGGGCTTTTAAGCCATTGGGTGGAAAATACACACATAATTCTTTGACCAGTTTTAAAATATGAACAAATGTAATTTCTTCATCAGCCAGAGAGATAAAAAGCTGGCTCTGTCAAGCAGGGATTTCCACCCTCTGCTGAAAACTGTCCCTTGGAAGGAACCACCAAAGCTGTTTCAGCAAGACGTCCCGGCCCCACCGAAGCCCCATCTGCCTCCCACGTGCAGCTGGCCCTGGGCCGGTGCTGGTGGCTGCGGGCTCGTCCCATCACAGGGGGACACGTGGGCACCGAGCGGGGCCATGGCAGGGCACAGCACCGGGCTGGCATGTGGGCACCGGTGTGCTGCCGGGGCTCCAGGCCTTCCTTAAATAAAGGCAAATCATCCTATATGAGGGAATTTTGCCACTTACTCATCTGTGAGGTGCAACTGTTTGCAAAACACTTGTAGGATGAAAACGCGCTCCAGAAATGCTAAGTGTCATTGTTCTGCCAGCTGGCAGGGACGAGTTGGTGCTTAAACAGCTGCTGCCGTGCGCCCTGAGCCCTGTGGGCAGGAGGTGCCCGGGACGTGCACGGTGCCACTGCCCCCCAGCAGCACGGGGCTGGGCACGCTGCGCCTCTGTGACTGCCGGTGCTCTGCCTCCAGTGCCGGGGCTCTTTCTAACGAGCTCTTTCTCTTTTTTCTTTTCAAAACGATTTCCACTGTAGTTGTGCTGGACAGCTCGAGCACAGCACACGTTTTAATGAAGGCATGGGACATCCATAAAAGACTATGCCACAGATAAAAGAGGGAATACATCATGTTTATTACTTGTTACATCAGATTGAATTGCCCTGATGAGCTGATGCTTAAAGCCAGTTGGAAATGAGTGTGAAACGACTACTGTGTGTGTGATTTTAAAACCTAAGGCACAGTCATTTCAGAACCGCTGCCCTCCACCCTTTCTGGTCCTCTGCTCTCTCCCTAGCTGATACATGGCCCCACCACTTCTGGACAAGCACTGGAGTGGACAGGACGGTTTCAGCTACTTTGAAAAGCACAAAATGCTTGGATACTTCAGCTTCTCTTTTATAAAATTCAGTCCCAATCCAAACCTTTATCTGTCTAATCCAAAACCAGGACTGCCATCCTCGCACCAGGACCCACCAACAGCTCCTGCCTCTATCAGTGATGCAAGCACTGAAATCATATCAGATCTGGCAGCAAACAAGGCTTTTCAGCCCTCTGTTTCACAAAACCATTTTCTAGTCTGTGTGTGAGCTCGCCTTAGCCCCACTGGCAGCCAGCAGCTGGGCACAGCAGCTGCAGAACACGCTCTCAGGGCAGGTGCCACCTCCTCCCAGTGTGCTAATGGCTGTCTCCCACACAGGCACGGGGAGATGTTGAGGTCAGCCCCCCGGCAGGATGCTACCCCTCCAAACAGCCCCCAGGTTTACTTTCTGCTTGCTTCTCATCTTTTCACAAAGTCACTTTGTCACTTACTCTTGGTGACAGGTCACCACCATCCCGAGGACCAGTCTGCAGCAGTGATTTATTACTGCTGGATCTGCACAGCTCTATAAAAAGAGCCAATTCTATTTTTTTTTGGCTGACACTGACAATTACAGATAGCTGACCATTTTTCTTATGAGCTTCAGCTTGTGGCTTTTTCATTCCTGCACACCTCTAGAAGCTACCAAAATGTTTCAAAGCCTGAAGAGAAAGCTCCTATTCTGTCCAGCCCATCTAAATCTCCTTTGTGGGTCAAACAGCACTCACCTGTGTGTGCACCGGCACTGCAGAGAGCAGGGCAACCAGCAGGATTTCAGGAGAGATTAGTTTGTCTGGCTAAGAACCTGAGCTAAACTCCAGATGTATTCCTGGCTCTCAGACGGAATTAGTTTAAGATAATTGGGATTACAAATCATCAGAAGAATTTGCACTGTTATGGACCTAGGTTGGACACTGGCATTAGTGGTACAAACACTCATGTTACAGAAAGATGTTTTTAAAGTTCAAATGTGTTTTCCAGAAATGGGCTCCGGAGTAGGTGAAAAACCTGCCAGGCCCTGGAGGGCACAGAGGGCCACCCCTGACCATGGTGCGCTGGGTGCTGCACCGAGAACTTTGCTGAGGAGCAAGGAGCTGATGGGCAGCTGCAGGTTTGGCTCATCAAAACCGTGACCCAGTTTGTAGGAAGCAGCTTTCTGAACAGTGAAGGACAGATTGCTTTTTTTTTTTTTTTAAATAAAACAAACAAACAACAACAACAACAACAACACCTAATTAAGACTATATTAAATTATTAGATTATGGCATCTGGCTGCCCAAGTGCTGTGATTGTGCATATTCTTCCCAATGCTTTAAAACTTTTTTGCTTAAAATTCATTTAAAATCATTAGCCATGTCCTTTCAGACAAAGATTAGCTGGCTCAAGATGTAACACCATTTTTCTAAGACTCACTAGCTCTTGGTGCTCGGCATGTATGCAGCCCCAGGGTCCTGCAGGTGCTCACAGTGCACACCACCGTGCGGAGGGCAGTGCCCACGGTGCCCAGCCCAACTGCCCCCACGTGGGGCTCTAGCCCTACAACACCAGTAGCAGCCATCACAGCTTTGTAACTTTTTGGCAGGAGCTATTCACACACTCAAACTGGGCTGACACCTTGGCTCACTGAATGAGGTAACTCAAGTTTCTGCTCTGCGCCCATGAGAGTGTTGCGGAGGGCAATGGCAGCGCACCTTGTGCAAGACCCCACGGCAGCAGGACCCCATGGGCTGGCAGAGCAGCCGCAGCCCCGCAGCACGCGCACTCCCAGGCTCTGGGCAGCCCAGCAGCCTCGTGACCAGCTCCGTGTACTCCAGCACGCTCAGCTCATCACGCCCCGTGCTGGGATCCTGCGATGGCTGCAATGTGGTTTGAGCTTTAACACGCAAGACTTAAAAGCTTACATGCTGTTTAGTCCCCTATATAATTTGTACTGGGATTCTTACCAGGGATAAAGAAAGACCATTTTGTGCAACTCGATACACAATGTGCTGGCTGTATCTACCACCTATTCTGTACAACTCTGCTTCCTCATTTAAATGAACCAACACATTGATTATATCCTGCTGGCTTTAATAAGCTCTGTGAACTATTGTTCTTGCCAAAAGCAGCTGTAGCTGCCTGTTACAATGCTCTCAACTTTGCACACCAGACGCGTGGCTATTGTGCTACTGCCGCAGCCGCATCCCTTTGGAATGCAGCTAATAAATCAATGCTTTTTGTGTAGTTTTGTGCCCTGGTGTTTTGGGTTTCCAGCATTAGGGAAAAAAACAAGAGCAGGTCTAGAGGAAGGGCTGGGCACAAGGGCAGTGCTGTAGGCACTGGCATCACCCATGTGCCTGGCAGCCCTCGCTCTGCGGGGCCGAGGCCCGGGGGCTTGGTGCTGGGTGCAGCCACTGCAGCGTGGCACAGAGCGGCTGCTCTTGTTCCCTGGTCACAGCCACGCAGCTGCCACCAAGAGGCATCACCGGGCTTGTCTGAGGTCTCCCGGGGAGCCTGAGCGAGGGCCAGCATAGTGCCCACGCACTGAAGTGACAGGTTTTTGCAGCCTCCCCCACGAACCTCCCTCAGGTCTGCAACAGCGCTGGGTGTGAAGGTGGGAGCGCGAGCTCGTGATCATTGCTGTGTCGCAGGAGGGGCTGCGAGGAGGAGGCAGCTCGTGCAGGTAGGAATGCAGTGTAAGGGCCTTTCATCTGGAAAATTACTAATGAAAAGCTTGTTCGTCATGTGGGATTTAACTTTATATTTCAATCTTTAATCTACAGATTTTAGTTGTTTGTGACCAGCTTGGAAATGGAAATAACTGAACTTTTCAGACATGAAAATAATGTATTCACAAAGCAGAGATTAGAGGTTTAGAGATTCATTCTCTATTCTCCTTGATTTGATGTGGGGAAAGAACTTGAAAGAAAAAAGTAGACCTTTTCAGATCCCTTCACTTGTTAGAGATGTTTGGGCAGGCTCACATCCCTGTCTTTTCCTGAGGACCTGTAGGTATTTATAGTTACCTTGGATTTAGTCTTGTTGGAGGTAGATACCCCAAGCTAACTTCTTGCTCATCAGCTTTTCTAAAAGCAATGAATTTTTTCTTTTCCCTGCTGCAGAGTCAAAACTGCAGCAAAATACAACCATAAAAATGGCTTTATCAATGCCACCAAATCCTGATGAAAATCCTGCCCTCCAGTAACTAGAAAGGCCCTGACCAGATTTAATCATAATGGCACCAAGAATGGGCAAGGTTGTTGTTCCTGCTCCATTTGATACTCCTGGACTTGGTGGGAGTGCAGTGCCTGCATCATGAGGTCCCTTTGACAGCATCCTGACCTGCCAGGCACACAGCGCCGCGTCCTGAGGCTGTAATGGGGCTACTCTTCCAGCAAGCAGCCCCTTGCACTTCATCTTCTTGCACAGGTCATTTGTGGGCAATTTTGCTGCAATGGTGAAGTTTTCCACTAAGTGCAGTTCTGCAGATGTCGGTGACATTTTTATAACTCTCACTTCTGCTCTATTACCAGCATCTGCCTTTTATGTTTCATTTTTCTCCCTTCCCCATTTCTTGCTCAGCATGCAAAGAAAGGAAAAAAGAAAACAGAAGTCTAGCCCAAATCCACTTAAGATGAGTGCATGCAGGCAGATGACACTGCGGGACTGGACACCATCTGTTCCACTTCAGAGATCTGTAGCACGTAGGTGAGAAAGAGCCTCAGTGGAGGTTATTTAAAATACAACACTGGCTATTTGCTGCCTCTCCAAAGAGGGAGTTTCTCTAAGAAATTGTTCGGTATTCTATGTGATGAGAGGTATTTGTACAAAGCAGAATCCCAGCTGAACCATGAAAGGACTCCCTGACACACTTTCCCGTTAAATACACATACATATATCGGGGGGGAGATGGACATGGACAGATCTTGGTCCCCGTCCAAGTGAATTAAAATCCCATTGCCGTGTCTCAACACTTCTATTATTTTTTATATCTCTGTGTGGATACGCATATATAAGCAGCTGCGATTCTCCCACAGGAGCTGCAGCTGATGCAAATGCAACAAACTTCAAACAGGGGAGCATTTTGCCACAGATGCCTTGACTCAGTAAAAGAAAAAAAAAAAAAAAAAAAGTGAACAGCAAATCGACCTGGGAAGCAGTGGGGACCCCTGGCAGCTCTGTGGGTTGCCCCGGCGGCGGCAGCGCGGTGGCCAAGTGGGGCAGGCAGCCATGGGGCTGCGGCCACTTGGCTGGAGCATCCCCATCACGGGGAGGGCACAGCCTGCCGACCACCCAGCTGTGCCAGGGCTGCCCATGCTGCTGCGAGGCAGCTTCCACTGCAGTTGCCTGAGTGCTGACTCACTTCACCTTTAATGCGCTTTGGCAGGGCTGAGGTATTTATTTTAGCAAACTAGTGGAAACAGTTTTGAGCATGTTGGCAATCCACGCAATTCTTGTCAAGTCACTGCTTTTTCAATGCAGTGGCTCGGATCGACCTGACTTAGCTCTAAGCATACACAATCAATCAAGATCAAACTTTACCCTGTATACAATTTTCTCATTTTTAATAACCTGCACAGTGAAATATTTTGCTAGCTCTGACATGTCACAGGCTCACACTGAGAGGCATGAGCTTATTCGGCTTTCTCTAATCCAGTACAACGTTTCTATTTTACTCGTCTCCCGATAGAAGTCAACTGGATATGTAAGAGTTTGGCGTGGGTTTTGACACTACGACATAGGACAATGGTGAGCAATTTTTGTGATTCACCATCTCTGACTGCAGCAAAATCCTAAATTATATCCCATTGTCCACTGTGACTTCTAATTTTTATTTCCCGTGTGATTAAGATTCCCATTGTCCTGTTCCACCTTGTGACCTGAACACTGATTTCCTATTAGGATATAGATCTACACTGAATGCTCATAAAAAAATGCATGTTCCTGCTTAGCTGCTCAGTTATCAGTTTTCACTGGCAGTAGACCAAATTCTGCAAAGTCACAGAGCTGTTCCAGAACCAGAATTTTTGAAGGATCTCACATGGGACACTGGAACAAGCTGAGGAGGAGTATAAATGGCAGAACACTGAAGGCTCAGAGGTAAACACCTCTGCCAAACTGATTCAGAATTTTACTATGAAAAAAACTCAGTTCTGTAAACCCTCCCCCAAAAATCACACACATACCTGTTCTTGTTCTTGCACCGTACAACAGGCTTGGGAAATATCCTGCTGTCTTCCTCTGCAGAGAAAATACAAAATTTCCTATCTTGTTTCGCTTACACAGAATGGCACTAAGACATCACAACAACAATATGGGAGTCTCTGCAAAAGCCACCGTTGTCAGTCACCTCCATGACCAGCATCATTCCAATAAAACATTGCAATTGAATTACAGGCTAAACCTCCATCCACCCAGGCTTAAGAGCAGCATTTTGCTCTTTAAGCAGCTATGTTTCCCTTCCAGTAGAGCTTTACAACCTACATACTACATTACTTCTCAAATCTGTTTTTAAGTTAAGTTGGTTTGTAATGCAGCTACACGTGCCTTATTTGATAAATCTGGCTTTTAGTAAATGCCCTGAAGCCAACTGTTTAAAAGTAGAGTGCACATTTTATAAATGTGCTTCATAAATAGTAATATTTTCTAATTTCATAGGACAATAAGAAAAAATCACCAGCTTCTTTCAGAAACAGATTATTTCCTAGCAGACAATACATTGATCCTAACAGATTTGCATCATTTTCCAGACTTTCAAAGAACAGCTATTACCATTCAATTCTCATGCTTCATTAAGCGAGTTAAAACCTACACATTGTGAGCTTTTCCTTGGGAAAAAAAAATAAAAAAATCAGCAGCCTTGTTTAATGGCCTCACAAGGAAATTCCGATATCCACCCTGCTGGTGAGCAGCCTGCCTTCTGACACGCAGATGTGCATGCACCGGACTCCTGCGATCATCAGGGTGACAGAATTTTAGTAGGAAATGCTGGGCACTATGTAGAACTTAATTGCCTCTGTGCTGTAAACTCGGGGACTGTCGCGTGGCATCACTGATGTCTCCATGACGATTCCCAGTCAGACAGGATGATGATGGAAGTCGTCTTTCTCCTTTTCTCTTCCCCAGCCCATCCTCTGTGTCCCATCCTTGGCTCACTCTGCCCTTCTGGGAGGAGGCTGTGCTCCTGGTGCTGGGCAAGCACCGGTGCTGCTGCGGCAAACTGGGGCTGGGGGTGGCCACTGCCTGAGGAGAGGAGAAAAGAGGAGCCAGGGCCAGGGGCCAGCCCAGGGGAGCCCTGAAATCCATCCCAAGGCTGTGCCTGAAATCCCCCAGGAAACCTGAGAGAACAAGCACATGGATCCGTGGCTTCTGAATCTGACTCCAAAGCCTTAATTGAAGGTCACCTTGTGCCTTTGTTCAGGGTTTATTAGTTTTCTTCTTTCCATAGTCCTTCACAAGCATTACCGGTGATGAGCAATGACAGTTTGTGTATATGCGTGTGCATATACACACACATATATATATACACTTCCTTATATCTGAATACTATGCCAAATAAATTATTTCACATCATTTCTAGTGTCATCTTTGATTAATTTTTTTCTCTTTTCTCATTATGGCTCATCCCTCATTTCAAAGGTGTCCTTCAACCAGGACACTGGGAGAGAGCTGAGAAGTGAAAAGCAACAAGGAGTAAGCTAAAGGTAGAGCCTCAGAAAACATTTCAAGGAGTAGCACCTCTGGCTTAACACTCCCATCCCCAAACTGCTTCTTCCATGTAGGATTTCCTCTCCGGCGAATTAGCTGTCCTCAGAGCTGATTCACTGCCTCACAATGGCTATACATTCCCTCTTACATCTTATTCATCAGACTAAAGGAATGAATGCACATGTCTCTGAGAATAACAGTGGGGCACATGACAGCTAAACAGAGCCAAATATGCAGAAATATAAACATCCCCACACGATGTATGCCCTGCTCCCCCCGCCCCTCACAGCGCAGTGTGTGCGGGTGACCATGCTCCTGAAGGTTACATGAGCCCGTTCCTGCTTCACAGCCCAGGCTCCACAACCCAAGCAGCAATAAAGCAGTTGCAGGGAAAGGCCCACAGCTCCACAGCCTGCTGGCTCCCTGGCGCAGAGTGCCTGTCCTGCCGAATTACCGGCCCCTTTGTGACAGAGGCTGTAAATCGCAGCCAGGACTTGCAATGGTATCACTATTAATAAAGTTTGAAAATACCATAAACAGAGCTCATCTCGGCAGATGTCTCATCTTAAGGCTTGATGACAAGGTCAGCAGCACTTAAATGCATCCTTCAGCTCTGGTCAATCCTTTCTGCACGTCCTGTTTTATGATTGCTCCTGCCAGTGCCAGCCTCCATGCCCCACTGCACCCTTGAAACGCTGCCTGGAGACCTGCTGGATTCATGCATTGCCTTGAAATGCCACTTTGTAATACCTCCGTGTCCTGGTTTCAGCTGGGATGGAGTGAATTTTCTTCATACTCGCTGGTATGGTGCTGTGCTTTGGATTTAGGATGAGAACAATGATAATAACACACTCATGTTTCAGTTGTTGCTGAGCAGTGCTCGCACAGCCAAGGACTTCTCAGCTTCTCTTGTTGCCCTGCCAGCAAGGAGGCTGTGGGTACACAAGGAGTGGTGAGGGGACACAGTCAAGACAGCTGACCCCAGCTGGCCAAAGGGATGTCCCACACCATGTGGCCTCATGCTGAACAAGAAAACTGGGGGTTGGCAGCCATTGCTTGGAGATGGGATGGGCATCAGTCAGTGGGTGGTGAGCAGTTGGGTTGTGCGTTGCTTGCTCTGCGTATTCTTGGTCCCCCCTCCCTCCCCCCCTCATTCTTGTTAAACCGTCCTTATCTCAACCCACGAGTTCTGGCATTTTTCTTTTCAATTTTCTTCCCTATCTCGCTATGGGGGGGATGAGCAAACGGCTGTGTGGCATTTAGCTGCTCATCACATTAAACCACGGCATACCGATGTGTCTGCAGGAGAGCCTGGTGCTCATCTGCACTGCAGAAAGCACCTTGTCAGTCCCTGACCCCGTGCCTAACCCAAGCAGATTTCTTTTCTGTGCAACATCCCATAAAGGGTCACTGTCTTGAAATCCTTCAGAGGATACTGCTGGCCTGGGCATTGGGCCCTGAGCTCTGCAGCCCAGCTGACAGCTCTTGTACCACATTAGAAGTGTATTTTAGAACAAGGTCAGACAGCATGTTACACCACTCCTCTTACGTAAATGGATAATCAATGTACATAAAGCTACTTGACTTCTTGCAAGACATGCCTCAGTTGTAACATCTGAAACACTCACCACACCACCACTTACCGGCAAGGATATGCTACTTTGGATAGAAAATGGTTTTCCACATTTGGATGTCTACTGCAGAAAAATCACAGTTAAGAAGAAGTAGTCCAAGATGCAGGATATACAAAAAATGAGAACAAAAAAGACAAGGCAGTCCTAAATATTTCCTTTTCAGTGTCAGTGAGCCTTTGACTAGCAAAGGCCGAGGAGCACAGCACCAAGAACATCCCCCTGCAGAGACCTCTGTCTGCTCTGACCAGAGATGACTGCCCCAGCGTGACAGCAACAGCACTTGAAAGCTACTTTCAGCCAGCACTGCTTAATTCTGTTAGTGCATGTGACAAACAAGAATAATTATATATATAATTATATGACTCAGGCTAGTTAATTATCACAGGGAAAAAAAGAAAAAAATAAAACACAACAGAACAATGAACAACATTTCCCAAGATTACTGCAAGCCTTTAAAACCAGACTGCCTTTCAAGCAACTGTTATCAATTTCTAATTAAACCCAACTCTAAGTGCTTTTGCTGAAATGGAGCCAGTAACAGAAATTTAATAGGATGCTTTTTGTTGTAACCCTGTGAGCACAGTTAGGATCATCTTACAAAGGCACCATCCCTGACTGGCAGCAAGTGCTCTGCTGTGTACTCACAGCAAACTGAACACAGCATCGGCTTGTGCCATGTTTCATTTTTCATGTATGGTTTTGCAACACATAAACCAAACACAAGACCCACCAACACAAGACCATCCAAGAGGTCATGTTAAAAACATCCTTATGGTATTTGCTGAAAATCTATCCTGTATCTTCTTGGTCAAAAAGATATTTTGCATTTAAAATTTTCACCAGAAATGGAGCATTCTCTCCAGCGTTGCAGATGGTGAAAAGGGAAAAAAAAAAAAGTCATCACTCAGTGGCACGTAGGAAGCCTGAGTATGTGATTATACAACACAGAAACAGTTTGTTCTCTGCCTAATACAAAATTAAACATTATGAAATTCACTGAGTGATATGTTTTGTCCCATGAGAGATTTGCTTCAGTAACACACAGACAGAAAAATGCTCATCTTTCATTACCACACCAGTTTTTAACAGTTGGGAAATACAACTTCACTCCTCAAATGAACAGACTAGATGAAAACAGTGTTCTACCCCCTACTCACCCCCCTTTTCCTTTTTCCCAATGAAATTTTCCGTTTTGATTAAATTTCCTCCTTATTAGTACCTTCTGTTTTATTTCATCTTTCTGGCTCATTTTCTCCTACTATTAACCTTTTTTCTCCCCTACACATTTATTATTCATTTTCATTTGCCAAGGGCAACATGTATCTGTATGCATATGTTGGGGAAGAAGTGATGAGGAAAAGAGGAGAAACAGAAGAGAATACAGATAGAAAAAGTGTGAAAAATCATTGATAAGGAGCAATTGCTGGAAACATGCTGGGTTTCATTATAGACTTGAAAAAATGATAATTTAGCATATAAGACCAACTAAATTGGTTGAAAAGTCACTTCCATGAAAAATAAAAATCCTCTTTTGTCTTATTTTGTTGGGAATCTGCTACGGACCATTTCTAAGCACACAGCCCTTTCTCCTCTCTTGCTGTGTCTAAGAGGGAGTTCATCCCTTGACGCTAATTAAAGCCACACCTCAGCATTAAGACCTATTTAATCGAGAAGAAAACAAGCAGAAACAAGTCATTTCTGTTCTCTGAGCAACTCTCAAGCTACTTTTAGTAACAGATTTTCAGATGCTGCACTGAGGAAGGGGAGAGGTGCTGTCAACCATGTACTTGGTCTGCAAACTCCATGTCGGCCCCCGAGAGGACACGTGCGGCAGAGGGGACAGGGACGAGGAGCGCAGTGCCAGCGCCCTGAGGACAAGGAGCGCGTGTGCCAGCTCCCACACCCACCAGCTCCACGAGGCTGCAGCACGAGCCCCGTTCTGGCCACGCTGGTCTACAGTTCACCCAAAGACCACCACACGTCTCCAGGCAGAAACCTGGAGCAGGAGGAAGGGAGAAAGCATCTGTGCTCTCCCTGGCGACATTCCCGGGGGAGCCACAGTGCCCAGACCTTGCAGCCTCCTGTCTCGCAGGCTGGTGGTCGCTGAGATAGAGAGTCCTGCCCTGCAGCCAGTGTCCCAGCGCGCCCTCACAACAGCACCTGCAGTGTGCCACAGCAGCCGGGGAGCTGGGGAGATGTCACCTCGGAGGGGCCCCAGGCCAGAGGAGAGGCGGCCCCAGGTGAGGGCCACGGATGGCTGTGAGCAGGAGGGAGGACAGGGCAGGGAGCCCCACGGACACTGCTCACCCGGAGAGACCAGGCTTACACCTGCAGCACCCGCTCCCAACTAGAGATCAGCATCTTGCACTTGCATTAGCAAGGATCAAGAGTGTTACATTGCAGGAAGAGAGAACCTGGCCCATAAGTCATGTATTTCATTGACATATTTCAATGCCTGTATTTGCATTTACAATCCAATGAAAAATTTATGACTGTTAAACTCATCTGTATGTCATAATTAAACACAAACAATCATTTCTAAATAACTGTTTACCATATTGCATATTCCTTTCTGCAATTAATCTCAATGACTCTTTCTCCTTGTAAATAAATACAGGAGGTGGCATCTTCCGTCACACCGTACTCATAGCTGCATCCAGTGGAAGATGAAGAGTCACGCTGACATTTCAAGAGAGTGGTTACCTGCTTAATATATAGATTGGAAATCCTGTCATTTTCGAATAGATGCCTTGTTCTCCCGCTAACTATTTGTTCTGAGAAAAGCCTCTGAGAGAGATTTATAGGACAAGTGCTGTTTAAACATTAATCTTCGCACAGGGAAAGAGGGAAGCAGGCTGCTCTCACGGTTTCACTGAGGGATAGGGGACCTGCAGAGGGGACTCTGAGCCAGCCCCTGCCCTGCAGCCCAGCGTAGGCTCTTCTCACACTCTCCTCTGTGGTGACAACCTGTGCCATGGTTTGGGGACATGATGTGGGGGTGCCAGAGGGCAGAGGAGCACCTGGGGCTTCTAGGAAGGGCAGCATCTGCAGCCATCCTCGGGGATGACTGCCCCAAGCACAACTAGACCCAGCTCCTGCAGGCTCACCCGATGCTGTGCCTGCCTGTCCCAGTCCCCATCCCCCAGACACCCGCTCTGCTCGCAGGGCAGGGGCAGCAGCAGCACTGACCCCATGGGGCAGGCCAGGCAGCCAGCAGCCGCTCAAGGAGCTTCCCCACGCGGCTCCCTCCGCCCGTCCCCCTGAGATCAGGGCTCCTCGAGCAGCACAGCCTTAGGATTCAGCAGCAGACTGTTTCCGTTCAGGCATAAAAAAATGAAATAGCAGTCTACTGATAGGTTCTGATTGGTAGATGGCTCCAAATGAAATAGCGTTTGTCCTGAGAACAAGGTGAATAAAAGACTTAATGGAGTTCAGTGATGCAATACAAATAACGGTGTCCCTTTACATTACCAGTAACACACACTGCACCCTCTCTGGATCCCTGTTCTCTCAAAACACTCCACCAGGAAGCCGTTTGTAAATAGGATGTCTTGCTTAGTGTCCTCTCCCAAACACCACATTAATCACCCACGGTCACAGGGAATACACCCAGTTTGGGGCAAGGGAGACACGGCTCCTGACTCCAGCCCCGCAGTGGCTGCAGCGTGGCTGTCCGCCCGCGCTGTCCCCCTGCTGCCACAGCCAGGTCCGTGGCAGCCCCGGGCACAGCGGTGCCGATGGTGCCAGGCACCGCGCCCACAGAGGTGCAGGGACAACCCGCAGGCCCCGGAGCAGGAGCTGCTCCGAGCTGCAGGCTCGGCGCCATCGGTTGTGCACAGCGAGGCCCTTGCGGCGCCTCAGGAGGAGACGCAAAGGAGGCTGAAGGGTATGTGACAACTCAAGAGACTGCTAATCGTCTGTGAAGGATTTCTCCTCCAGATCACGGGCTTATATTATCCCCAGGTTGGTGCTAGTGACTGGAAGCTATTTCCATCTAGAGACCCACATGAAATAAAGTTGAGTGATTGTCCCAGGCTGGGTCCTAGCAGACGGATCTCACAAGCTCCCATTACTGCTTACTGACACAGGAAAGGAGCGGCTGGGAATGTAACTGCAAAGGGCAGAACCGCCCTCTGCTGTGCCCAGCCCCACAAGGTGCAGCCGGGTCGGTGCAGCAGAGAGGTGGGGAATGCCGCAGCACTGCCCTGAACGCTCCTGTCCCACAGCACCAGAAAATTTCAACTCTCAGGCCTGTCAGCTTGCCAGCTTCCATGAGCACCAAATTCCCCAACGAAATCAAATTCTTCAGAAGTGGTTAAATTTGCGTATGTTAATTTTTGTTCTAGCGCTACCAGTCTCATATTCGCAGTTGTTTATTTTCAACAGTTGTTTACCCAATCTTTGCTGTAAACACATTTTCACAGGTCAAAAGCATAACATGAAAATCACCAAAAATATTTGTACCATGATGATTTTCATCTGGTAAATTCAATCAGGAAAAAAAGCAGGGGGGAGGTTGAAAGAAGAAGAATGATGACTGCTATTCCCCTAACCCTCGCTCCCCACTCTCTGCCAGTGCAGCAAAGGCTCGGTCATGCTGTCTGCAAGCCCCATGCTCTCTGAGTTATTGCACAACATCCTAAAAACATGACCTCTAGCAACCAGCAGTGACATGCACCTACCAAGCACTGAGAAAACCCCCACATTACAGCTGCGTTTGCCATTGCGCTCGAGCTTCCTGCTGAGGCAGAAATAGCAAAACACACAGGCCAAGGAAAAACAGTGGTTCAGCTTCCCAGGTTCAGCAGCAAATGATACCCTAGTGCTTTAACTGACCCCAGAACAGTTCGCTTAACTTCTAGTTAGGAAGTTTGGTGTCCAGGCAGGTTACACACGCAGATGGAAAACTGCAGGAAGGAAAAAGGCTCCAGAAGTCACGGCAACCCTCTCTAGACTGCATGGACTGAAACTGCTCCTGCTGGAGACTCAAAATTGTCTCAAACAAATGCAACTTATTGTCTTTTTCACATCTTGCAGTCCCTAACAAAGCTGTTTTCATTATCTGAGAACCCCCTAGTGAAATGTTAGCATCTCAAGTAACCATTCTAAGTGGAACCAGATTAGGAAAGCGAACGGACAACACAAGCAGAGAAAACAGATATCATTTTCTATATATCAGTTTCTATTAGTTTCAGAGGTAGGTCTCGGTTATACCCACCATTTGTCCGTGGTCAGAGTGCATTTGACAAATTGGAATTGAAATGTGTCTGCTGATGAGACTGACACTGTTATTAGATTTAACTATCAATCTCCAGCTGAGTGAAGTGTAATGCAATTCATCAGGTACCACTCTTACAGATATTTTGACTGGATCCTGTAAGCAAACCAGAAGCAAAGTGCTCTATAATGATTATTTGTGATTATTTGGTTTGCAAACAGCTTATGGGGAGCAGCCCAACACTGGGCAACAGGCGAGCAGGAGAGGGAGGAGGTGCTGGCACTGCCACCCCCGGCTGGAGGCTGCCTCCGCACTGCTCCGCAGCACACCTGCACAAGGCCCTCACCCACCCAAGGCTGCTCCAGCATCTGCAAGGCACCCCTGAGTAACCCTGCAGTGGCTGCAGCAACCTCCCCACCACCACCCGCAGCCAGGCGGGGTGACTGGGCCATCTCCTGGAGCTCAGACACCTTCCTGCATGGGGGGTGTGCAAGGCCTGCTGCCCCCACCACTTCAGGGCCCCACCAAACTCCCTGGCACTGCTCTGTGTGAGAGGCTGCAGATGCCACCGCAGCCACCTGCATGTCACCTGCCTGCCTCCGAAATGCCAGGCAGTGTACAGGGCTTCTCTCCAACCTGCCGCATCACAGCTATGGAGAAAGTTCAGTCAGAGCAGCAGGGAAGAAAATTTGCCTGCTAATTGCTAATGAACAACAAGTTTCCTTGCTAGCACATGAACGAGGAAATGTGTCTCTTCTGCTGCATAATGTAGCTTGTGAAAAGTAACTTGCAAGGCGGGATTTTTTTCCAGGGTAAGCCAATGCTCCAATTATCAGTAAATTGCTGGCACTCGGAATGACTGCATATTAACTCAAAGCAAGTGAATGTTCGCTGAATTACCCAGAACAGTAAATAGCTCTTTGTGGGGTGTGTAAATAATCCCTGGGTATCCAGGAAATTAGGAAAAGACATTTTAAAAACTAATTTGCCTGGGTAGAGTTAAAATTTAAAAGGAAATTAGTAAAAGACGGGTTATCAATGAAATGGTTATTTTGATTGTTATGAGCTTGGTCATGTATTTGTGATTAGAAAAAGACTATTTCTGGAGAGATGCGAGCACTCCTTCCAGATTTTAACAGAGCTTCTATTCTCTCATTTTGCAGAATTTACTCAGCCCTGACCTTTTCACTCAATATTAACTGAAGCATTTGAAATCCCAGCCACTCCACCTTTGGACGCCTACCTGGGCAGCCTGCTCTAAGGAACCTGCTTTGGCAGGGGGGTTGGACCCAGTGATCTTTCGAGGTGCCTTCCAACCCCTTCAGTTCTGTGATTCTATGGTCCATGGGAGTGGGCGAGTGTCGGGTACGGCCCTGGCTGACAGTGGCAGCAGCAGCCCAAGGCAGGGAGGTCCCCAGAGCAGCCGTGATGGCAGGGCAGGAGGAGACCCATTGCTATGGTGCAATGAAGTCCATGAAGTCCAAACTCTTCCGCTCCTCCCGGGTGGGTGGCTGCCAACTGAGCCCACTGCTAACAAACTGAAGGTTTAATAAATGGATGGGGCTTTGGCTTTTTTTTTTTTTTTTTTTTTTCTCTCCCCACTTTTTATTTATTTATTTTTAAATTCAACTCCCTCATCACTGAGCTAATGCACTAATGGACACTTACCATTACCTAACTTCCGACCTAATAGGCACAGTAAATAAGTGAAAGGCTCATAAAATCAAATTTACTGAGCATCATTCCTTTTGCTGTCCATTAACTGAAACTATTTATTAGGTTAAACATATCTAGGGTATAGAGCTATATTCATCTTGCATTGGAGCAGTTACACAGGCATTTTAGGATCCCAGGAGCTCCTGCAGTCACAGGATGAGCAGAGGCTGTTCACACCCCCCAGCCCGCAGGCAATGTCACGGTGCTCTGGGCTGGGGGGCCCAGAGGGAAGGAAAAGAGGGCGCTGAGGCCAGAGGAAATGTGCTGTTCTGTCTTCTAAAAATTGCAGGGTTTTGTCCTCTCTGGACAAAAGCTATTCCAAGAGCTATTCCTCACTGTGCTTTCAGTGCATGCTGGGATCACCTTGGTCTGGATGCTCTTTTGCCTTAGACTTGTCCTTGAGTGGAAGTTTACAGCTTATACCTGCTCAGCACGCAACAGCAAGCACTCTCACTCAAGGAATCTTGTTAAAATAAAGCATTGTTTGTCCTTGTTACACTAAAAATGTAGGTGCTGATGTGCTTGTCACCTATGAAAATTGTAGCACTAGGCACTAGATCAAAAAAAGGCTTGTTGAACCAGGATAACAAATGTCTGCTCTAGGGAATTTACTCTTAAATATTATTGAGTACCAAAAGAGGAATAAACCCTACAGCTTTTTATTTGCCAGGTGCATTGACTTCAAGGGGAATCAGCACTAAGGGGCCATGGGACCATGGCACACGTGATGAACACTCGCTTGCTCTCCACTCTGCACTCCCTCTCTGCCCCGTCCCCAGCAGTGTTTAGAGCATCGGAGGATCACCTCCCTGTGGGCTGGCTGCCCCTGCTCGCTGCTTAGTGCCCCTCCAGCACGGGCACCCCTTGGGGCCTTCCTGCCCCCTGCTCCTGCTCTAGGGCTCGCCCTGTGCCCGTTGTGGGGCCTGACACAGGGAATGCTCAAAATGCAATCCATCTGTTTGCCTGTGCAAAGCAAATACACGTGGCCGGGTCACCACGCTGGGCTGGCTGTGCTGCCATCTCACACAAGAAGGACTCAGACTTATATAGAAGTGTATCTGTAATAGGGTCTGGCATAAAGTATGAGGAAGACGTGCTAAAAGCACCAATTATGTCTTCTGTTTTCTATCACAAGAAAGAATTTCTGTCTTTATCTTCTGGCATTCAGTTCTTTGTAGAAATATAAAAAGAATTTCAATTGAATCAACTTTCTGAATAGCAAATTACAATCTGCTGCCCTTAATGGGTAATATCCTCTGCCATCAAGTCTGCCTTTAGGATTTCACTGTCTCCCATAAAGAACAGTTTTACTGGATTATCAATGAAAAGAATAGCTGTAACAAAAGACAGGTTGATAGCACTTTTTTCCCTTCAAGTCTGGCAAGTTTCAGCGAGTCAATCTCTCACATGAAGTTAGGTGCCTTTGCTTAACTCCTAAAGAAACCCTGGCGCTCCATCACCCCACTGGCTGCACCTCTCATCTCCACAAGCCTATGGGGCATCGGGGCCCAGGTTAGGGCATGTTCCCCCCCTTCTGCAGAGCCCCCACTACTCACCCTGCAAACTGCACGTGGCGACAGGAGAAGATGCGGCTTCCCTCCACGTGCCCCATGAGCGATGCCAGGTGCAGCAACATAGAGCGAGGACACTGAGTCAGAAGCCTGCACCACGGACAGATGTGTTTCAGATGCTTAGCCCAGAGACTGGAGGACATTCATTGTCAGCACGCACAGGCCATAAAACATCCCAACGACTCTCTAGCAAAGAGCAGGCACAAGGGGAAAGGGCAAAACACCATAAAAATGATGCAATGCTGTAGGAAGACTGCAGAGAAGTTCAAGATTTGAGGTCCCTGAGCTGGGAGATAACTTGTTACCTGAAAACATCCAGCTAGTGTGGGATGGCAGAGCACTTGCTCCTGGCAGCGTGGTGTGCAGCAGGCATTGTGCTTGGGCTCTCAGCTCACAAGGAAACCCCCAGAGCTCACTTGGGCATGGCAGGCAGAGCTCCAGCTGGGCCATAGCTGCAGTGTTCCTGGGCGTGGAAAAGTGCTGTTGGCCTTAATGACGGAGTCTGGTTTATAAATATCCATAACAGAGATGGATTAGATGAACTTTGAAAACTTTCATATACATATTTTAAGTGCTCCAGCTTACTAAGCTGTTTTTTCTTTTGTAAACTCCCAGGGCCCTAGTAAAGTCAGTCAACACACCATTACAATCATTTAGGGAACAGTAAAGCTTTGAAAAATAGCATTTCCACTGTGGATTTATAGAAACCATTTGAACTACAGTGAGCATTGAAGATAACTCTGAAAGATACTTTGATTTCTCCATAATTTCTTGAGAATCATTAAAATAAATGAAAACTCTACACCCTGGACAGACACAGGAAGGGAAAGCACTTTGAGAGGAGCAAAAAAATACTGCCTATACTTAAGAAAATACATAAAAAGCTTGCACTGGGGTGTGAGACGGCTGAGGGGCAGCCAGAGCTCTCAGCACACCGGGAGTTGGTGCCATGGTCTCTGTAACGGGGCAGCAGGGGCAGTGCCAACCTCCAGAGCTGAACGATGCCGGGCAGGGGCTGTGGCTGGGGAGCAGTTACTGCGATGGGCGATGGATCGAAGGGCCCCTCGCATCGCCCCTCCCTCACCCATCAGTCCTTTCATCTGACTGTTCTAAAACAAAATGCAAAGGAGTGGCTCTTACTGCAGCTGAGTCATGACATTTTGGGCTTAAAACAGCGCTGTGCCCACGCTTCACGATGAATCAAATACTTTTTAATGTCTCCTGACCTACTTCTCAGATCCTTTACGGTATCTGCTTAAGATAAAACTCTTGCTAGGGATTAAAGCATTGATGGCAAGCGTCCAAAGGGCAGGAGAGACCACACTGTCACTGCAAACTGAGGAAACTGCTCTTGGAAATTCTAATGTTGTATTTTACTTCTGGAAGAAGAAAAACTTCTCAAAACTGGCAATTATGGTAGGGCCCAACAGGAAGAGCTGGGGTATCCCTTCAAAGAACAGTAGCCTTTGGAAAAGAAACCAGCCTCTAAACGTGCATCTTTCTTTCTAGCAAGTCAAGAAGGTACTGGTAGAAATTAGGATCTATTTTTGCTCTTAAATCACTTGATTTCCTGCAGTGGTTATGCTGTAAATAGGAATTAAGTAGGAAGTTATTTGAAGCTATTAAAAGCTTAAATGCCTGGCATTCCCACCTATCAGCTGCAGCTTCATTTGGTCGCCAGCACAGGTGTCACTTTGTAGTCTAGTACCAAATGCACTCCTCGTGTTTTTGAATTGATCTCTGCTGGGCAGTGGTGCCAGCCTAGTTCCAAAGGCAAGAGCTGAAGCAGAGGTGCATGACAGCACAGAGTCTGTACACTGATTTAGCAGGTTTCCAGCTGCCACAGGACGGGAAACCTGCAGCCAGGCCATGCTGCAGCCAGGCGCGAGCCATGCTGAGAGCTGCCTGATTCTTCCTCCAGGTTGCTGGTGTCACCACACTGCAGTTGGCGACTGGGGTTAATGATAGTTAAGTGAGAAGCTAGGAGTACAATGGTAGTTGATTTTCAGTTAATTTAGCAAATTATGTCAGATGTACAGTCACGGGCTATTTAACATTCTCGTTCATTAACCTCAGTTATGACAAATTGCACTGCTGCGTACTGCGCTTCAGATAACATTCATCAATCCACCATGACTTGCACAAACGCCACTTTCTTTGCACTGATGGTGACAGGAAAAATCCAATTGTTTCTGCTGCTTTTCTGTGGAGATTGGGTCAGAACCTGGCACAGAGTGGGGCCAGGCTGCCATGAACCCTGGCTGTTTCAGGAGACGGGAGCAGGGATTCAGACGTGAGCACCTTGCCCTTTGTGTTGGGCCAACGCTTGAACTGGCACCTGTGGGCACCAGGCTGCTTTGGAAGCCACCCTGCAGATGCACTGAAAAACTGTGGTCCCTGATCTTGAGGGTCTTTGAGAACTTTATGCTGATTTTCCTAAGAACTGGGTGAGAATCCTGGAGCTGTGCTTAAAATCTTGCTTTCTCCTGGATGCTGAATTTCTGTTCCAGCACGAACAGAACCTTCAGTCTGAAGCTCCCGTACGGTCAATGAAAGAGAGAAAATCAGATGAGTGTATGTACAACAAATTGTTCTCGTACTTCAGAGAAAGTTTAATTATTTTGATTTTCTTACCTTCATGAAATAAAAAGAATTACTGTGAAAGAGGTCCTCTAGAAGAGGGGAAATTTAGGTTATTTCAAAGGTTCTGTGTGAACAAAACAACTTTTGGCCTGAGCCTGGTTCCTGAAAAATGTGAGAGAGCAGAAACATCCAATTCTGGAAATACAGGACTGGATGGCTTCCTGAGCGAGCTGTAACCACGTCTGAACACTTCAGCCTCCCTGAAGTGCTTTTTCTCCCAGGCACTACTAGAATACTTTGTGTTGGAAGCACGTTTCCTCAAACATCTGGTGTTACAAGGTTGTTCTCCAATGGAAAAATCATTGGCTGAGTATTCTGACAGGCACTAGCCAAAAATCCTCAGCGCCGTGCCCACGTCTCTGCCGTGGATCACAGTGCCCCTGAGCACCATTCCCTGCCATGTGGAGTGCTGGCAGGGAAGCCGCAGGGCTGCAGTGGCCACACCGCGCCAGAGCTGCTGCAGCCACCGGTGCGCGGGGATGAGGGGGCTCCTTGGTGCACTTCTGGAAGCTCTCCTAGTTGGACAGACCTTGATCTTCAGGAGGACAAATGCAGAACACCGAGGCCTCCTGTGGTGCTGAGGCATTTTATTCCCATTTTCTATCAGAATTATAAATCAGACAGGGGCTAATTAAAAATGCAAATAGATGCAGAAGCACAAAGGTTGCTTCCCAGTTTTAATTTGCAAGATTTTATGTTCAGTATGAGGAATGCACAGAGCTTCCACACACTGCATTTTCTCACTGTTTTCTCTCACCCTTAGTTAGAACTGGTATTCTTTGTAGTCCAGCCTTTATGGTGCAGCATCATTAATGCTTAATTGTTTTAATGAACTGTTCTGGGCTCCTGTAATTACAGGCACTTCTGTTTTGTCAGCAGCTCTGCCAGGTGCAAGACAGGAGGTCAGGCAGAATACCTTAATCACTCGGGTTTGCCGCCACCACGTCCTGCATGCTGCAGTGCTTGCGTGCCTGAACCCACCGGGTGCTGAGGGCGCGTGCTGACCCTGTGCCCAGAGCTGGCTGAGCACCGGGAGTGCTGAACACGCAGAAAAAGGACCGCAGGATGGCTGCTGCTCTCCAGCAGTAAAACCACACAAAAGTGTTGATTAATTTTCTGTGGTACCAAATAGCACCAATCTGAATTAAAACAAGCGACACCAGCCACTTTCAGGCTGGGAGCATGCGCAGGGCTGGGTCTGGCCCAGGGGGTGCGGGCCCCTTCGTGGTGCTGCAGCCCTCTGACCCCACTGCCAGGAGCACAGCCACGCTCCCCTGGCTTTGGGAAAGCAGCACACACTCTGAGACACACCACATCCTTCCTGCTGCAGCACAGAGAGAGTTAAACGCTATGTAAGTGGGAAGCCAGCCCATCCAGATCATGGCAAATCATCCCTTATTACTTATTTATGAGAGTTAATTTCATGTGCTGGCATTTAACGCACCATATGGAGGAGAGGCTTCTGGAGCCAAGCTACAGGCAGCTGAAAGCTGCCTTTTTTCTTTTCTTTCCTTTTTTTTTTTTTTATTTTTAATACTGTTGAACGTGACTACAGTGAGGTTAATTGTATTGCTGCTTTTACTGAGCAAAATTGCTTCTTAAAAAGCAGTCTATGTAAAAATTGAAATCCTCACCCCTCTCAAATAGCAGGTTTATGCTGCAGAAGAAATTGGCGTGCCCTGGAAAACAGACCCAATTACCTTGATGAAGCGGACTTTGCGAACAGACCAGTTTTGTAGATGCAGCTAAAAAATAATTAGATGCTAAGGTGCATATAGCCACATCTAGTGGTTTTAGTAAGCAGCACTTCCTCCTCCTATTTGCTTCTCTGATAGCAATTTAGAAGGGAATATTCTGAACTGATTTACCATCAAAGCCCACGTGTTCCATACCAGGAAACTTAGGTACATGCTGCTTTGTCCTGTGAGACCACAGCCCCAACAATCTTACTCCCATTAATATTTTCTGTTAAATTTGGAGTGACTGTCTTTTTGGAGAACTTTTTGTAAGGGTCTCAAGGCCTAGCATTGCCCAAAATTATTGTGTAAACAAAACCTGAATTATGTGTGTCAGGAGGTCCAAGTCACTTCAGCCATGGAAGCAGCTATCTCTGACACACACACACACACATATATATATATTTAGGACTCCTTTTCAGTGGAGGGATTTCTCCAAAGATAAAGCTGAAACAGATTCACAGCAAGGTTGTGGCACTTCTGGTACTTACCATACAGGGCTGACATTTCCGACAATAAAAGCGGCAGAACTGCCGAGCAGTAGCAATCGCAGTCACGCCTTGCTAGAGACAAGAAGTCTGTCGGGTGTTTTGAGCAGGCACGGAGGTGCAGAGGAGCCTGCTGTGGCAGGGGAGCTGGGCTCTGGCTACATCCCTGCCCCATGCCCTCGGGCACAAAGCGAGGACGCAGGGCAGGGAAGGGGTGCGTGGGTGCTGTGAGCAGCGCGCTGCTGATGCAGCCGTGCCACTGGGACCCGCAGCAAGCCCTGCAGAGCGGGCAGGCACCGCGGCCCCTGCCCCGCAGGCAGCCCTCGGACCGTGCCTGGGAACTTTCTTCCTTGCCTTTATCCAGCAGCTCTCTGAGTTCTCCTGGCTTTTACACCAAACGACAAACCTCAGCAACATGCAGCAGAAATCCACACACCCTGCCCTCTTGCATCTCGTGCACGACAAAACCGCTTTATCTCTGTCCGGAGAACGAGCACCAGCGCTGCCAGGGTAGGGCCCTCTCCCCAAGCCTGCCCTGGGCTCCTCGTCCTGGCCACGCAGCAGCCACAGTGCAGCCGGGCTGAATGCTCACACAGCTGCCCGCCTGCCTGCCCCCTTGGCTTTTTTCTCTATCAAATACCAGTTCCTGCTCATTTTTCCTCAAGTCCAATCAAAACCTCTTTTCTGCAGATTTCCACGGTGAGGTCTGTGAATCCTACCAAACCCATTTGTTTCCTTCACTTATGAGCCACCTTTTGACTTATCTGAGAAGCTCTCCGAACACTGTAATACAAAGCTGCTCTCATTACAGTGTTAAATTAAAATTTAGTAGAAGATGCACAAAGCAGAATAAACTTTCAATTAAAATATAAACATTATTACTGAGAAAGAAAACTGGAGGGAGCTGCTAGGCTTCTTTGCATTAAAAGTGCCTAAGATTTAATTTCACTGTGACATCTCCTTGGAATTACACTGCTAATTGATCAAATTTTGTCTGTCTGTTATTTAAACTTTCAATAAAACTTAGATTAATGGAAGGTGTAATCCTCCCGGGCAGAACAAATATTCCCATTGTTCATGTCAGGTATGGAATAGCAATGCCCTATAACAGCTTTTGCATTCAATCTGTGAACACGAAGTTAATCATAGAAGTGCAGTGATTCTTTAATTGCTTGAATGAAATTTTCTGTGTGTCATTTCTCGTGCCTGCTCTTCCCCACCCCCAGTCTCCACTAAATGCTGGTACAGATCTTTAGAACTAACTAGGTGTAATTTTCAGAAGCGATTTTCTTTCTTCACAATGTGAACAAACACAAAGCTCTCTCCATCTGCGATCCTTCAGAGGGATGGGAGCATCTCTCCACCTGATATTCCTGGCAGAGGGTCCTTTCTCCCATAGAAAATAAATAAATAAAAATGAAACAACACAAAAACGACAAGTGTCCTGCCTTGTGCAGGATAAAGAAAAATGCTCTCAAGCTGCCCTCCTATACAAATCCCTCCAGCTTCCGGCCTAGCCCAGGGGGCTGCAGCCAGACTTTGCAGAAACTCAGATTTCAGAGACCTGCAGTCCCACAGCAGCAGCACCGGCACCCAGCGAGTGCACAGCTCCCACGAACACCCACAGAAGCCGCAGCACTAAGCGAGCCCTTCCTTAGCACAGCTGACCCCCAGCTTTGGAGGATTCAATTGTTTTTCTTCACAACCTGGACATTAGCACTATGTATTTTTGAATACATTTGAGGTAAAACCATTTCTCTTTCTCAAACTGAATTTCAGTGGATTACATAAAGCTCCTCCACGACTCATGATGTTTCCCAAATTGGCTATTTCAGTTTTCCATCTCAGTGAGGGTCATAACCTCTCGCATTTTTAGACATTGTGGTGACTTTCCAAGGGAGAAGTAGCGTTTGTAAGGAGCATTGATAACATTATTGTGGAAATTATGCAGATTCAATGACTGCGTGATGCACAGCAGCAGCTCTGAAAGCTGTGTTCCCCCATATGATTTAAAAACCATTTTCCCCGAGAGGACCGTGCTAGCACAGCCGAAGCCCTGGCTGCGCGCCAGGCTCTGTGCCACGGGCGGCACGGCCGCTGCCAGCACTGCCGCGGGCTGAGGAGCTCTGTGTAGCCACCGAGCCTGCAAGGGGCTCGGGGCCATCGACTGCAAGGACATTTGAGGGCCGCTGGGCCAGGCAAGCAAGTGCAGGTGGCAGAGAAGCGCTGAACCCCGCACTGCTGCAGTGACACCTGGCCCTGAAGCACAACCATGGTGCTGCCAGCCCACAGAGCTGCACAGGAACCCCCCAGCTGAAATGAAATGTTCATTTCTGAGCAAAATAGAGATGTTTAATAGCAGTATTGTTTCTTCTGTTTATGTAGGGATCCACACAATTCAGAAAACTGCTTTGTATCCAAAATACCTCAGTAGCCTGCTGTGTTGGAGTGTGGAAATGGTTGCAGAAATAGCAAACCGTTCCTCACAAACTCAGGTATTCATGTACAGGTAAAGCTCAGAAAAAAAAGACCACTTTGTGACATGCACAGGTCATAGCATCTGCAGCTAGCTCCATTATTTCTAATTTGTTACACATGGAAAATAACCACTTTGGAACAAGTATTCCCCAAACCTGTAGAAGCTAAAGTCTAAACCCAAACTGCGTGAAGCCTCATGAAAAAATATTACCTTTCCCCACAGGCTGTCTTGCTTACATCTGCCTGTCACCCCCACCAGAGCAACACTCATTTGCTGCCTGGAACAGCCCCGAGGCAGAGCAGCCAAGGCGTAGCTCAGCAGCATGACTTGGTGGAGCGAGCCCTCAGGTCAGAGCACACGGCTGGAGGGGGGGGACACGTCCTGGCTCACGGGGCCCTGAGCGTGCGGCCAGGCCACCACTGCAGGCTGCATGGGGCTCACTGCAGGCAGCCCGCATCAGCCCTGGACGAAGGGCACAACACACCGCCAGAGCGACACAAACTGCTTGCAAATGCTAACAAAGCGTGAGGAATCACAGGCTGTTCCTCGCCATCCTTTTTCCATGGGGAGAGCTATGCAGCTGCACTAAACTCAGCACTCCCGAGAGGAGGAAATCACACTATATTTCTTCCTGACGCACGCCTTTTCGGCAAATTTACTATTTGCCAGACTAAGACCTTTTGTATCATGCAGAATTAAAACACAAAAGAGGGCACTAATGAGAGGAGGAAGAAGTTAGGAAGCAACTAGTTTGTATTCTTTCAGCACTACTGTTTGTTGTGCAGTGCTAAATTAACTCCCATTAATTCATTGCGAAAACCGGCCTTGGAGAATAGGATGGAAGTTACAGTTTGTTCTCCTGAATTAATGTTGCACGGTAGCACTTTATTTTAAGAATAATTAATGATAACTCAGTGGAAAAAAAAAAGTCTTAATACATCTGAAGAGTGTCAATGGTAGATGGCTGCCACTGTACCTGCTGTGAGTCTTATTTAAAGCAGCCAAATATTTTCATAGCTGTGATTCATATTTTCATCTTCCTATGCCTGTGCTCTGTTTATTGAAAAAAAAAAAAAAAAAAAAAAAAAGAACACCTTCAGGGGTAGGAAAAATAACATAAATCTATATATTCAAAATGGGAACAGAAGGGCCAAGCGGAGGCGTTCCGCTCCTGCTGCCCACGGGGTGGGATGAGGGGACCGGCAGGCGCAGAGCGGGGGGAGCGGGGCCGGATCAGCCATGCCAGGGCCCCTGGGAGGCCGCGGCTCTGAGTGGGCAGGAGCCCCCTGTGCATGGTCACGAGCGGCTGCGCGATGCCTCGTGGCCCACCCCTGGATCGGGAAGGGCTGGCTGAAGGCCCAGCTGCCCCAGCTCCTCGCTGTGCACAAACGTCTTTGAGGCATCTTTCTCCCCAGAATGGCTGGTTCTGCTATTTCTAAATATACTTCTTCTGCTACCACTTAAAACTTAATCATATCCTCAATGACTCATGCAGAAAAACGCTTAGCTAGATGGCAGATGAATTGAAAATAACAGGGATGCAAACACAGTCAAAGACAGTTGCTCTGGTTCTAAATTCTAGCATTTTCTAAGACAAATTCCCCCCATACCACTGGGAAACATCACGCAGAATGCACCACTCCCAGAAACACACTTGGGATTCACCACCGCAGCTCATTTCACATGGCTGGTGATCTGCGACTCACATGAGAAAGCAGCACAAAATCACACGAGGGGCAAGCAATGGGGAGAGAGATGTGAGATGCAGCTCAGGGTCCTCAAAGGCCCCGTGCCCTCTCCGAGGGCGGCAGCGCCGTGCCGCAGACCTCGCTGCCAGATCGCTGGCTGCAGCCCCGCTCCTCGGCCCTGACCTGAAGCGTGGCCCCGTGCTTCTTGGGCAGGCTGTGCCACAGCTCCGTGGCAGGGCCTTGCACAAATCTGCGTTAGCAATTTACACAGGTGAGGCACACACCGTCGTCATTAAAGTATTGGAGTGGCTGGAAATGAAGATTCATATCTGCTGCAGGAGGCTTCCAGGGATCAATACGTTCCAACATATATTTTAATACTTTCTGGTTCTCATATGTATCTCATGAGAATTCTTCATTTACCATTTTTTTCCCAGGGTTATGAAGCCAACTGTTTTCCTATGCGCATGTATGTGCTTTGAAGCAGTGAGCCGACTTTTATAAAAAAAATCTCTTCTGTAGAAGGGGAAATGTGTGAAGCTGTGCTTCTAATCCAAACAGCCCATGATAAGATTATGTTGTGCACAGAGCCTTAGCTCTTCCTGCTGTGCGCTACTGTATTTAAGTGCTAAGCGCATGTTTGGGTAGATTATTTTTCCAGGAAGCTGCTACCTCCTTTTTCCAGAGGATACTATGTTTGATGTCTCTGTAATAGAAGATTATATTAAAACTGGTAGGTGAGTGGGCTGCACAGATTCACAGCTGGGGCAAAGAAAGCTGTTCTGAGTGCTGATGCAGCCAGACAAGCATGATCTTACAGTAAGAAAACAAGGAAAAGGGTGTAAGCGTGCGTGTGCTGGAGCATGGGGGAGCTGGAGCCCAGCACTGGCTGTGTTGGCTGCATGGTTGGCCCAGCATCACAGACAGACCCACAAGCTGCTCTGCAATTTCGCTGTCGCAGCACGCATGCTTAGCAACTAACATGATTTCTCATCAAGTCAGTTAATTAACAGGGAGGGCCCTTAAGGTTGGAAAAGACCAAGGGTTGACCGGCTTGATTTTAATCCAACAGCAGAAGACATCTGCAAGAAGTAAAAGATCCAGCAGGTGCTGAAACCTTATTCCTAAAAGGTGAGATTCACAGCTCGAAACAAAGACAGCCCATGAAGCTCAGCTGGAATGTACCCCAAGCGGCGCAGCTCAGCTCTTCTGCTTGGGCAGTTTCTGTGCAGCTCCCCGGGCTGATTCCAAGCACTTGACTGGTCCCAGTGACCCCAGCACCCTGGTAGCCAGCTTACAGCAGGCAAACAGAAGTCAGCCTACACTGCAGCAGTGTTCACAGCCCTGGACAGAGGAGTGCAGGAGCTGTAACCGCATCATTGTGCAAAGAGCAAGGAGGGATTTCAGGAAGCCACGTAGCCCCTTCCCCATCCCAAGAAGGGCCAACTGTTCCCATTGCTGCTGGCAGACATTTGTCTAGCTGGTCCTCAAAGACCCTCAAGCTCAATCTCCTCTGCAGGTCACCTCTGCCAGCCATTCACCAGCTTCCCTGCAAGGCAGCTTTTGCTAACGGCTTACCTGAATCTTTCTCACCAGAGATCTTTATTTCTTGTTCCAGACAATACATCAGCAGGCAGCACATTGTTCTCTTCCTCCCTGTAAGAGCAATTTCTATACTTTCAGACTCCTTGGCCTCAGCCCACTCCTCTGCAGGCTGACATTCTTCCAATCGTTCCTTATTGTCGCATTCTCCAGACAGACACAATAGATACGACAGGGCAGAAATAAGATGACTCAGTAGACAGCTCCAGAGCTGCCTGCCCTGGCATTTTGTACAGAGCTGTGGGTGCTGCTGGTTGACGTGGTCCTGGAAATCAAGGGGGACCTTATTTTGTTGTAGGCAGAAGCTGCAGAGCAAGCCGGGGGATGGAGTGGCATGGGGACGTGCCGCGTGGAACAAAGCAGGGACTTGCTTTTTGGCCTTATTGCCTGAAAGACTATTTTAAAATAATTGAAAGATGGAACCTTTTATGTGGTTTATGATGCTTTAATCAAGTTTTTTTTAAATTAACTTACCTTGCTTTAAGCCACTGAGAGTTCATTTCACCCTCACTGAGGACATCACAATGCACCTGGTGATAACGTGGCAAGGGGGTCAGCGGGGCTGGGCAGCATACACCACACCAGCTGGGCAACAGCCAGCAACACCTGGAGACAGTTAACCCAATAATCCAAATATAAGCACAGTCTCCAGCTAAGGTGTGCTTGGCTTTGTGCTAGACATGAAACTGCTTGCTGTCATTTCAAATAAGGATCAGGAATAAAAAAAAGAATTCATGCTTTATAATTAAAAAAATATTTTACATCACATACTCCTTGCTGTCATTTAGACAAAGGCTAGTGACTGACAGCTGTGCAGGTGAGCAGACCAGAGCCCTCTGTGAGGAATTGGGATAAGCAGGTTTTTAAGTAAGGAAAGAGAAGGAAGTGCTGGGACTGATGCCATGCTGCCTCTTCCCTGCCCACAGCAGGTGCCCAGGGCTGGAGGCAGGGTGCAGTGAGGAAGACAGGCGGAAGGCAGAGAGGGTGAGGAAGACCAGGCTGGAGAGCTGCAAGAAATGGCTCCAAAGGTTTGCTTTTTCAGTTCATATACTATCTTCAAGTAATCACACCTCTCCCTCACCATCTCCCTTGGTGGAGGAAACACCTGGAGTCCCTGGTCCTGCTGCCTCAAGAGCTTCTACGGGGAAATGGCCCCATTTGCTCTTGGCCCTGTTTTGGGCTGCAAGAAAACCCAGGAGGGATAAGGCTCTTGGTCCACCCCTTTCACGCAACGCCTGAGCCACTGCTTCAGCACAAGCAATCCTGAAAATCACAAAATGCTGGCAGACGGAAAGCATCTTGCTCTTTGTTGAGCACGGGGGAAAGATGTTTGAGAAAACCAAACAATACAGGGGAAGGAAAATTTAAGTCACTTATAACAGGTACTTTCTTAGTACTTTCCTTAAAGACCTGAATACCTGTGGAAGAAGTGAGGATGAAATAAGAAAAAAGATTTATTGAGTCTCAAAGCCTCCAGTTAAAATTAAATGCGGTGAGAAAAGTGGCTTTCCACATTTAATTGTCTTTTCCACAGTAACTGTGTGTCAGTCTCTTCTAAAAGCCTATTAATTCTGTAATTTAGTGCTAGCAAGAGCTTGGAGACAGACAAAACCACCACTGGGTTTTTTTCTTAATTCATTGACTAACTGTCATCAGGCATCAGTGTTAGGGGTGCTTTCTCCTTGAAGACTCCAAATACTAAAAATTAAAAACTTTTTATAGTCTATTTAATAAAAAAAGTGCTGGCACATCAGTTAATAGAATGGATTCTATGACATTGTATGTTAGGATTTAATTATGGCTAAAAATAACCTGACATGTCAGAAGAGCTACAGAGAAAACACTTCTCCAAGCACAAGGAGGAATTAGCTCAGATGACTTCTGTGGTTAGATGTAATTTATTTGTTTAGCCACAATTTTAGAGTTTATTCTGAAACTGGATAGAGGTGGTAATGGAGTTAGTAACCCAAGGAAGGGCTGGTAGGTCTATAACTGGCTATGCAACCTCAAACGTCAAGTGAACTGCCAAAAAAATCCACATTACTTCAGAGTCAGCAGCAGCAAAGCGACATTCACATTCTTGTCTTTACAAATTGATAGGAAAGATACTCAAGCAGGTAATCAAAGTCATCTGCACAAGAAATGACCTCACTGCTCTGCACCGCCCTGCAGGAGGACAGACCGAGGGTGCCCAGACACGGCACTGCTGGCTGCATGGGGACAGGCAGGCGGCTCGCTGCCGTGACTCACCTCAAGCTGTGAACAGAGAGGATCATTTTTTCAAGTCCCAGTGTCACCAGAAGGGCCCTGCAGCTCGCTCTGGGAGCATAGGCAGCGCACACTGAGCCACCCAGTACCTGCTGGTATCCAAGCCCACTTCTGAGCAATCCGTGATGTGCAAATGGGTGATCTGGGTGATCCTGGGTCACTTTGGTGCCTCAAGTAATACCAGCAGGGAACCTGAAGGGTCGGCTTAAACAAGAACTAGCATCAGAAATGAATAGATCCTGTGCTGGAGGGGAAAAAACAAAGCAAAACAAACAAACAAACAAACACACGAACAAAACACCTTTACTTTCTACACAATTCACCCATTAGAGTTTTTCTTGCATTATTTCAGATAAATCAGGATGCAATTTCTCTACAACCTTCCTTCAATTTAAGCAGAAGGCAATAGGAATGTTTTTCATTATTTTGCCAGCTGTTTCAGTTTCTCAGGCCTGCTGTAAACTAGAGTAGGTTTTATAGCTGGCAAAATGTGAAATTTAAACAGATTGTTTGCCTATTCTAATGTATTTTAATGAAGTGCCTCATCTTGTTTCTCAAGCAAGGCTTCCACATAATTTAAGTTTTCCCTTAGTCATTTGTTGTTTAGTTCCTCCTGGAAAGGGGCTGCACTACCAAGGGAAACGCTGCTGCTTGTGCCCTGTCTGGGTTCCTGTCCCTGAAGCCCAGGGCAGCAGACCAGGAGCTGATGCAGACCGAGCTGCAGGAGGAGCCCCCCGGCTGCTCCAGGGGAGGTGCAGCAGCGACCAGCTTGGGCACACCTGGGCTGCGAGGGCGATCTCCTGCTGCACGGTAAAGCCAAGATCACACTCTGAGTTCAATATAGCGTCATCTGCCTGTGGTAATCCTGTCCAGCATGGATAGGATCCGAGGGAAAGCCATGCCATCATGATAGGAAGGGAAGGATGAGGCTCCAGGGAGAGCTGCAGGCAAGTCCATGCAGATGTGCAACTCGCAGTGACATTTTCAGGAGCTGCCATTAAAGAACAAGGAGGAAAAAATGGAAATGTGCATATGAAAGATTAAATTGCATCTCTACAGAGGGCCCAAATAAAACCAAGATGCCAGATAAAAGCCACCACAATATTTTGGAAGAAGATTCTGGTGAAATCCAAGAAGTGTGCATACTGTATTTTACATTCTGCAGTTCATTTCACTCCAACAGACCTGTTAGAAACCTAGGAGACACAGAGGAGTATTTACTGTCTAATTTTATACTTCCAACTCAGTTGCCTGAATCAAAAGCTTGGGAACACACCACCACCATTTCCTGACACGCAGCCAGGGCAGGGCCAGGGAGTGCAGAACCCAACGTTGTAGACAATGCTCTCTTTCTGCCTGGGTGTTTCTCACCATCCCTGCACAGGTGACGTGCTGAGATCAGAACAGGAGGATGCTGTGGCATCCCACACAGTGTGCCCTGACCATTACAATGCATGCAGCTGTGGGGCAGCTGGCCTCTCACGGTCTCATCGTGTGCTGGCAGTATGCATGCCTTGGCTGCACAATCACTTTGCCCTCTAGTCCCATGTATGCAAATATAGAGACTTCGAAAGTCTTAAAACCGGTCTGGTAATTTGTTCCCCTGTGATTCTACCAAAAGGACAAAAGAAAAAAAATCTCCTCTTAGATTCAAGGTTTCCAAATTCACGGCTGATATTTTTGCATATACTTTCTTCCCCGCTTTAAAACCACCAGCTCAACTTCCTGCTGGAGAAGATAAACAACTGCATTTCAAACCAGATTCAATGACCAACATGACATTGTGAAGGACATACCAGCATTTGTCATCTCTCCAGATGAGTTGTTAAGCATTTATAGAAACATTTTCTCCCTGGCACAGCTTAAACTAAGTACTTATCTAATTTCCTCTAGAGAAATGTGTTGGAAAAATCAGTAAGATAAATCTGTCATCATAAATAGTAATAAACAACTACCCTGGCATAGTTGCTTATTTAGCAAAGTTATTTGAATATTAATGGTTTTTACAGGTACGCCTCCATGGTAAGAATCCAGGAGGGTGATAACTCAGAAGTAAATAGAGAATTCCCGAGTTTCAATCACAAGGCATAATTTGGGTAAGGTTATTCTTGTCAACCGTGTATGTAATAATTTACTTTACAGCATATACATACAGTGATCGGAGAACTTTTCCCAGTTTGGACTACTTACACCTCTCTCAGAAGAAACTCTTCATTGCATATGTCAAGCGATGTGTCAGAAAGATGAGCTCAAAGGACAGGAGACTGAAGGACGTCAGGAGAGTGGTTATGAACTTTAGAATATTTTTAGCAAGTGCCACGATATTCCCACACTCCACAGCCCTCAGATACCACTTCACCCTTCCCCACCAACGCACGCTCCTGTTTGAGCTCAGCAGCAGTGCCCAGCTCCCAGCCCATCCTCCACCGTCAGGGCTCAGGAGGTGCCCGAGAGCTCCAGGGCACCAGAGCAGGGCTGGGGAGGTGCAGCCGAGGGGACCTGGTGGGAGCCCTGGCACCACTGCTCCCACCAGGAACAGGGCACTGGGTACCTGTGCTCCCAGCCCCAAAGCTCCTAGTCTCTGCTATCTAAAGACAGGTGTAGGAAGTGCTGGTAAAGGCGGGCAGTAAAAAGAATCAGGAGAGATACAGGAAGGCTCCAGGGACCCAGCTGGCAGGCAGCTTTCATGCAGGAAGGTTTATCCCAGAGGTGCAGAGGCTGAGACAGCAGCTAGCACAAACACCCAAACAAACATTATACAGAGGAACCTGCCAAAGACTGCTTTCTGCTGTGGCCTGACCCAGTTCAGTGTTTATTTTTAGTCTCATTTGGTACATAAACAAAGCCCATGAGATCTCTCCACATACACGTGGATCTGCGTGTATCCGTGCTATTTTGCTTCCCCCAGCTGAAATCCAGGGCTGGGATGGCAAAGAGGTGGAGTTCCTGCAAGTCTTATGGCAGTAAGTGGCTGGATAGTTCAGAAATCCTTTATTAAGAGGAAGCCTGACGAACAGGCTTGACACTTTTTAAAGATGAAAGACACTGCACAGCACTAAGATGATTTTGTAGGAAACCAGGTTTCACCATTACCAAAGCTTGTTAAACAGCTGCAGTGAAATACAACATGCTGGGAATGCGAAGGGTCAAAGCCTACATGTGCTGCTCAAAAACAAATCGATTTCCACTTCCATCAAGATGTTGGATCCCATGCCCAGGTGGTATCCATATCTATAGGGAAGGATGGAGGAATGCTCACTATTATCACAAAAAACCCAAACAACAACAACTTTGTGTGCAAACAAACAGTAGAGGATTTCCATCACTGTTTGACAGGTCTGATTCTTCCCCGAAGAAGTTTACAGCTCGAGCTGCCCTCTGGAAAACAAGCACCACGCTAGTCCCCAGATGGGTGCCAGGCGTGAAGGGCGAGGTGCAGTACCCAACGCGCTCCTCAGTCTCAGCGCGGAACCCTGCGCGGTGCCAGGGCTGCTCTCAGCACGGAGCCGCCCGGTGAGCAAAGCCCCGCGCCCTGCGCCTGCCGGGGCAGCAGGGATGTCTCGGGCTCCTTTGATGTTGGCAGCAGGAGACATCACAGCAGCATGAAGATGCTTATTATCCCCTTGGGTTCTTTTATTTGTCATGGATTTCAGCCTGTTGTATAATACACATTTTTCAAGTTAAGCATCAAAACAATGAATACAAACGAGCAAGGAAGTGTTCACTTGCTGAAGGAGGAGAATTACTAAGAGCAACATCATGCAGTATTATAATGCATTTCCTACTACTACACCATTTGTATTAATGTATTAGAGACATCTACAAAGACAAATTGCAGCTTAGTTCAAAGGGAAGAGCACTCAGATGTCTGTAAAACACTGCAGGCTGCTATCAGCAACCATCTCCTGAAACAACACTTGGATTTTCAGCTCTTTCCTGGCATAAAGAGAAATGCTCTCCGACTCCCCCCCTTTCCAGCTGTATTGGCTGGCTGGCTGCACGCAGGTGCCCCCAGGCACTGGGAAGAGGGTCAGCTTCTGTCCCCAGCCAGGGGGGAGAGCTGGGACTGGCCAGCCGTGCTCAGCCACATCATCCCAGTCATCCCCTAGAACAGTTTATTGCATTTCTTGGTCTAAGTGAAGGTTCAACTACTGCATATCAAGTATATTACATACATTGCTGTAAGTTGCTCGGTGCGCCTCTGGCACAGACGACTGTACTAATAGAAATCCAGACCTGTTTTAGTTCAATTTGAATCACAGAAGCGGCAAAAATGCCTGGAATAAAAGTAGGGATACAACCCCAGAACAGCAAAGGCTGGAACACCCAGGCTATTAGGGTGAAAAAGCTCCCAACATCATCACTAGGACTAGGAACACAGGTTAACAGGACCTGTGTTCCTAGGACTCACAGGACCCAGGGCCAAGACAGCTCTCAACCACTTCAGTCCTTGCTCCAGCTCCAGAGTCATCCAAGCACAAGAGGGAGTCACGGCGTGGCTGCTTGCCCCACCACCAGCCACCAAACACTGAGCTCAACGTGGACTGACTGCAAGCCCTGCGTGAAATGCTTGGGCTGTCAGGACCCAGCCCCGCCAGCCCACCTGTGCAGCAGTGCTGGGCTCAGACCTGGGAGAAACACCTGGTCTTGTGGACAGTATATGGCCAGCACTAAGGAACTGGCTAGAGATTGAACCTTGGGAATTCAGAGTCCCCGAGAAATTCAACCCCCACATGCCCTATCACTAAATTTATGAATAGGTCATAAACTCATGGTAAGAAAATACAGAGCACTAACCTTATTGGTGTTTGTTCTCTTGGAAACTGCACAGGTGCCAAAAAGTCAGGAAGAAAACGGCACTGCTGTGCTTTTGTTCCCAAAACACTCATTTTAACGGTGACTCTGAGCAGACCTGGGATCCAAGCCCTCAGGAGAAGGGAACACAGTCATCAGCTTCCTGGCACAAGATTATACTGACTTGTAACTCCAAAACAAAAAATAATCAGCAAGAACTAGATTTACACTGCTTTAGGTTTGAGAACACAACTCTAGAAGTAACAAAAAACTGGAGACATTGCTAAGAAAAAAAAGGGGAGGGGGGAAAAAATCTCTTTATGCTAATTTGATGAGTTTTCTTCAAATGCTGAAGGCCAGGAAGAAATCAGCAACACCTGCTCCCACCTGCAGACCATTTACTAGGATCTTTAATCTTCACAGAAGCAAAATAATATCTGAGGATCCAGACTGACAGGAGAGTCCAACAGGAAGCATCACTGTGCTCGCAGAAGGCACCCACCTACCGGCAGAGGCAGGCAGACGCCTGTAAGAAGCTGCAAAGCATCACCCTCTCCCTGCACCAGTCTCCTTGCTAACTCAAAAAGTCACTAAAAACAATGTAATATCATAAACGTATCAACTTACCTCAGAAGTAAAATCAACATAAAACCAGTGCATCTTCCAAGATTTCTTCTTTCTAAGGCTGGACAGAGCTTTCCCCGGTTGCTGGCAGCTTGTGGGAGAGCAGAGGGGCAGGATCTGAAGCACCAAATCTTCCATGGCTTTCAGCTCGGGGTATCTGCATCAGGTGTGTTGCATTTTGCACTGTGTCCTTCCTTCTCCAACCAGTTATATGTTGGCGGTCTGCTGACTGCTTAATTAGCTTAAATGGAGTTTGAAATTTTTGGTACTTGGCTAACATAGACTGGTCTCTTACTCTTTGAGGATACCATGCTGATTTGCACTCTTCTCTGCTTCTTGCTCATCATTCCTCACCCTTCATCAGTGTAATTAGTACTGCAAATGAGCACTGCACCACAGGTGTGCAGGCCTTCCCTCCCTCCCATGCTTCTCTGTGGCTGAAAGTACAATTTTATCTATTTGCTTTCCATAGCAGGCGTGCATTTCTTTACAGCACTACAACATCACATCTGAGAGCTAAACCCCTCAGAACCTGCCACGTGTACCAACCAGAAGTGATGTGTGCGCTGACCAGGTTGATGTGCGTCGGGAACCGTTCGCCTTGCGCAGCCCTTCATTCCTTCTTGCCAGAAAGAAGAAAGGAAAAAAAGAGGAACCAGGCGTGGCATTCCCCTTCCAGTGCCTCGCCGTGCCAGGCTGTCCCTGTGGTGCACCAGGACCCCAGCAAAGCAGTGGGGGTTGGCGTGGGGGTGCCCTCCCCCAGGTGCTCAGGACCCCCTGTAGCCGCGTTTCCCCACCAGGGACCGGGGGGAGCCCAGGGCTGATGCAGCCGCCGTGCTGCAGCTGGAGCGCGTGGACCAGCACCCAGGGACGTGACGGCTCGGCGGGTGCGCTCGCGGGCAGCCCAGTGGCCACGGCATCAGCTACGGGGCCCTGCGGCTGCCTGGCAGCTTACTCACAAGAAACGTGTCCTTATTTTACACAGAGGCAGAGAAATGGGGAAAACCTGCCCAGCGAGCAAAGTCACTTTTGAAGAAATAGCTAAAAAGAAGTTAACTGGTTTCTAAGCTAAAAAGAAATTAACAGAGGGAAAGAAAAAGACGGCAACCAAGGCGTCAGGGCCCAGAGTTTCAAGGGTGGCCTTCTCCTCTGCGATTGCTAGTTGCATTCGTACCTCATTTCAAAGAGGCTTTCAGTGTTGCACGGTTCTGAAGGAGCAGAGAGCAGAAGTTAAAGCCGCCTGTGCTGACTGCAACCTGCAGCAACTGGAGGGCTCTCTGCAGCCCCTGGGTGGCAGAAATGTCGGGGCACAGCCAGTGCTGCAACACACCCACAAAGCTTCCTTCACGTGAACAGCCTTAACACCAACACTGCACACTCCAGGGCTGGTGCCGCTCTCAGTTGTTCACAGGCTGAGTTGCACATCAGCTGTGATCCTCTTGTTCCCCAGATCCATTTTCCTTTACGTGAACACGTAACTCACTTCACTGTGGTTTTGAGTTGCCTGTTCACATTGCAGTGAGATACTCTGCGTCAGAGGGGGGGTGCCTGCTGGGAGGGAAGGTGAGCTTCGGGCAGCATGCTCAGCAGACGCTGCCAAACTGGATGCTTCCTGCTGGTACCCAGCAGGCAGAGATCTTTTGCAGTTGGATTGGGTGCTCTTCTTGAGGAGAGCTTCCAGTCTGCTGTCATCCTCAACAGCAGCAGTCCCTGTGATGGAGCCTGGACACCTCCACCTCGCCCACACCTGGGAGGAATCCTGCCAGCCCCAGCCCAGGGGGACGCAGCACTCAGAGCAGCTGCAAGAACTATGCAGAAAAACACTTTTTTTTTGGGCAACATTATTACTTAGAGTTCTCCTGTATTATGAACACACATAAAGCACACAGTAAAAAGTATCCAAGTGGATATAATAAAACTGAATTTAATGACACACACCATTGAATCTAAGCACCTTTTAAATTCTCTGGCTCAACATACAACAAACAAGTCTTGCAATTTGTGAACATTTGTTAAAATCAGTTAATGATACTTCATTCTTAGTGTGTGAAAACAATATAGCAGACCTATATCCCCAAAATCCCAGGACAGGACTAATGACTGACATCATCATAAACTCTGGGTTGTTGAATGTGGTTGTTTTTTTGTTTGTTTATTTTACTGCACCAGACTTTTTAGTCATAATAAATAAATAAATATTTTTTTCCTTTTACTGCATGCTGTAGGATATGGACAGCAATAATGGCTGAGAATAAAACTGCTGCCTTCCATTTCTAGCTGCTGGTCACACTGAGAATTAACCCTTTCAGCTCATACAATTAAGGTTTTTGTTTCAGAACTGAGCGTCCTAGTTGCTGTATGTTCTGCTGTCCCACATGCTGCAGTCCAGCTTAGTACAGCAATCATTTGAAATTAAAGTTATATGCTGCAGTTTCTGTCTGCCTCCACCCTCAGCTTAGCTCCCACTAAGCTGCAATTACCACTGCACGGTGAGCGACTTGTGGCAGGTATTCACCCCTGAGTCCACCCCGAGCACACAGTTCACAGGGTGCCTCGTTACCTCTGACTGCAGAGAGGCAAGACAGGAAGCTGGGAAAATGATGAATTCAATGCTTGCTTTCCAGGAATGTTAGCACAATGACATACTTGCTTAGTTTTCGGATTGATCCACACAAATGATTAGAGCATTTTATGCTGAGTACAGAAATGTATTCCTTTTTGAAAAATCAAGCATCTTAAAATCTTTGTAATTCTGACAACTACAGGTCTTCATTTTGTTACTAAACTGTTTGGTCTTACTGTTTTTCTCTCTGTAAGAGGGAACATAACCTTCCCGCCCAACAAGGTTGTCTGAATCACATTTCTTTATGCACAATGCTAATATTTTCTAAGGCAATAGAAATCCTTAATTTTGCAAGGCACTCTACTACTTCTGCATGCTACCTGACCAAAACCACTGCATTTAAAGTTCTCTGTAATGGCTGAAGGTTACATATATATTCCACATTACTACAGGGAAAACATGTGTAGTCTTCTAAATGCGCAATGTTCATCTTTTAATGGGATCTAATGAATTGTGTATATGAGGTCTGCCCCTCAGAAACATCTTGTTACTGACAAGAGTTTACCAGCAGTGCTGGAACCGACAAGCAGGTCTCGGGCAATAGGACCACACGACTCATTCACAGCCCTGCCCCAACTCAGAAGTGAATGCATCATTTTTTGAAATGCCATTTCAAATCAGCACCAATCCTCTATGCAGACAAACAGCAACAAAAATACAGTGGTAAAGCAGAGGTCACCAAATACAATGGGATATCTGGGAAAGATGAGTCAGATGAGCAATTTTCTGGACATTGTTTACAAATACAGCCAATTTTCATTTGGTTTTGAATGAACTTGTTTTTCCTTTTTTTTTTTTTTTTTTTTTTTTTTTTTTTTTCCCCTCTACAAGCACAATCATCCTTTCTTATCTTCTTCCATCTCTCCCTGGCATATGGCATTTTCATCTTGCTAATAGGATTACATTTTCTCCTGCCAGGCTGTACCAATCACAGAATTTTGTTCCAGACTTTCACTGCTTCTATCACAACCTTGCTGCTATTAGCAAATGTCAGCCCTGTAGCATGAAGGTGTGGGGAAGGAAAAAAAAAATAAAGAAAAGGAGAGAGGGGGAAAAAGAAAAATAAAAAAAAGGGAGAGGAGTGTTGGTGGCAGCTGTGGAAAATCCCAGGGCAGGTGGTGGAGCCCAGGGGCTGGGGCATGAGCAGCCACGGCCTCCCCTGCAGCAGCTGGAGCCTGGGCACAAGCAGGGGGACTTGGCACAGCCGCGGCCACATCCTGCCACCAGGAACCTGGAGCAGGCGTGGCAGGAGTCCAGGCAATGAACAAGGGTTTCCAAGATGTTTCACACCTGTGAAGAAAAGAGAAAAATAGCTAAATTATTTCTTAGGGCGGCACCTTAGGCCTAAGAGGAGCAGGGGAATCCAGCTGCCCCGGCGGTGGCTGCGCCCTGCCACGAGGGGCTCACCCCCGTGGGCCAGCGCCAGGCAGCTCCACCTGCGGATGGGGCTGGTGTACAGACGCAGACGTGCCCGCCCTTCCCTGAAAATCTTGCAGGAAGAATTAATTAGTTCAGATGATAAAGCACGATGGGGAAGGAGAATCAAGGTTAATAACAGATATTAATAAAATATCAGCAAGGAAAAATGACGAGTTGTGTCCCAGCTAAGCCATTTCCATGAGCATAATATGTCCCTGTCTTAGCAAGTGGTTATTTCTTGATAGATCAGGAGGGGGAAATAACAGATGAAATAATGCTGCAAGATTTCAGCTCCATGCGGAAGCTCCGCTCGATGCTCTGCTAGGAACAAACCTGGTGCCACAAAAGGAGCAAATGTGGTGGCTGCGAGCACTAATTAGCCTGGAAGCTGTTACTGAAATGTGTTTCGAGGGGGATTCCAGCCTGGTGCAACATTGCCTACAATAATAGAGAGGGCAATCTGCAAGCAATTATCTTTCCTCTGTTGGCACTGGGTAGCCATCTTCATCGCTTACATGGCTGTGCTTGGAGAGAGCAGTCCTGCGGGAAGACGAGGCAAGCAGAATAATGTCCCTGGGGCGGTGGATTTGGGACCTCCTGGCAGAGCAGCGCTGCGGTGAGCTGGATTTTCTGGTACCCCCTGGACCTTGGCACCCCCCTTGCACAGACAGGAGGCAAGAGCGATGCCCTTCCACAGTGAGGCCAGGGGTCTGATCCCAGTTGAAGGGGCAGGGGCACTATGAAACCTGCTGCAAACCCCGCACAGATCCCAGCCCAGCCTTTGCTCAAGTACCTTGGAGATGACTGTAAAAAACACAGCACTTAAAATGTAATCTTAAATAGAACATAAGCTATAATGAATAATGTATGTAGGCAGGAAGATCTTCCCTCAGCACACAAGACAGAAGCCCATTCTCAATTCCTTTCACTTGCACCATGCTTTATTTCTAAGGAACAGGTTCGTAGAGTGGGGAAATAGGGACACGCCAGCAGACTGTCAGTTGTCGTCCTGTCTCAAAATGTGACCCACATTTTCCTTCCACTGTTCCTAAATATTGCACTTTATCATTCCCATTAAGTTTCCTATTAAGTGTTCCCACTGGAAGTACGGTGAGGGAGGCACACTAGTTTATTTGTAGTTTTACCACCCAACTAATTACTTGCCCACAAGCTGTGAAGCAGTCAGAGACGCACAACAGGCAAATGCTTTGATAGGTGTACAGAAAATAACACTTTACCTTTGACTAATGACAAATGTCCTCACCTGGTCTAAGATCTGAAGGACAGTAATAAAAAGAACAACAATAAAATGCAAAGTCCATTCAAAGGTGTACAAAATTCATTTTTCCATCCACTTATATCATCAGAAGGGAAATGGAAATTCACCTCTTCCGTCTCACTCTTCCAGAAAAAGAGGAAAGCTTTAATCCAGAACTTTCTCTCTAGAAAAAGTCCCCAGAAGCAGGTTTGGGACAGACAGTGAGAGCACAGCATTCACATGCACTTCACACAGCCTGAACTGATTGCTTCTGTTTCAAAAAATGAAACATTCTTTTTAAAAACATGAATCCCTCCCCAATACAAAGAAAACAAGGATCTGCTGTGTTCCATGATTTGTATTGATTTATGTCACTCAAAAAATTTCTCACCATACAGGCTTTTAATAACTTAGCAGTGAAATGAAAAGATGCTTTCATGCTGCTCAAGGAAGGTTAACGTATTATGAAAAAGAGTGTATTTGCATTTAATGAGTAAATTGTAAAAGCTCTGCTGGGTTTCTTGAAGGCTGCTTCTAGAAAGTTGGCTCCTGTACAGAGAGAAGCTACCCCTTAAAAATGAGTGTGTGTAACGCAGCTCTGTAATGCAGGGCAGCACAGAGGGTGGCATGTGCAAGGCTACCGGGGCACCACTGCGCGAGGACCAACCCATACCTGACAGAAAGTGCCGAAGGAAGGGCTGCACAGAACCACAGAACAGCTTGGGTTGGCAAAGCCCAGCTCCAAACCCCTGGCGTGGGCAGGGACAGCACAGCAGGGTCCCGCAGTGAGGGCAGGGGATCCCGCAGTGGAGGGGGGGCAGCACTCCATCCTCCTGGCTTAGTGGGTGCTTCAACTCTGTGCGCTCCTGTGTAGCTACAATTCGTTATTTTATTTTATTTTATTTTATTTTATTTTATTTTATTTTATTTTATTTTATTTTATTTTATTTTATTTTATTTTATTTTATTTTATTTTGCCTAGCTGAATAATGGTACATTTTTATTTTTCCTCTGTGATAGAGTCTTTGTGGGAGCTGTGCTGCTGCGTGGACAGATCGCCCGGCCCCGCCGTGATTCAATGTAGGGCAGAACGGCTCAGGGGAGACACGGGCGGGGGGGCTCTGCGCTGTGACCCCGCGCTCGGCAGCCCTGCCATCGCCCATTGCTCGTATTTCAGTTCCCTAACCATCAACAGCCTCTGACTAACGCCTGGCAGACAAGGGGTAAGATTTCCACGGTGATATATGCTCCTATTCTTATCTTTTGATACCTGGAAGTAGAGAATTTCAGTGAAAAAGGGCTTTACACTAAGATGACCATAAATCTCAATGTGTTTACAACAGAAGACTGACCAGAAGAGTTTATTAAATCTATAAAGGATTTGATGTATATCAAACTGTTACATAAAGTCAATACTTTGGAAAGAACTAGACAATAAATACTCTACAAGAGGCAATATTTCTATCACAGAGAAAGCAATCACATAAAGATTAGGAGACCAATTTCAATACTGAATGTCAGTCTGCTGTAAGAAGACATTTATTGTTTTTCTGAGTTATCACGGAGGAGCAAGATAAGCTATAACAATATTCTGAGCCAAGCTAATCACACTATCAAAGTTTGAAATACTCTTTCACCTTTTAAAAATCACTTTTCTACTTTGCAAATAAAAAGAACAACCTCTCGCAGGGGCAAGGGGAGGAAGGGAAGGAGATTTATTATGGCAGGTGTTGGGAAATGTCTGCAGACACAACCAGGCCTCAACTATTAACACATTTCAACATTGCTCTGCATGTGACAGCCTGGAGCCACTGCGATCAGAGGGACAGAAGGGCTGAGGGCAGGCGCTGTGTGGAGGAGCCCATCTGACGCTGCACTAACGCTGCCCTAAACACTCACGTGGCTTCAGCAAAAAAAGCACAGCCTTGTTACAAAGCCGGCCTCAGCAAAGGGCTTGGGAATTCATTTTTCTGACTGATCACTGAAAAGCTGTGACAAAAATATCAATATTCTCCATGGGAAAATGCTTCTGGTTTTATTTCTTCCCCTATAAACAGAATTTTCCTTTAATAGCTTGGATTAAAAAAGAAAATCTTAACCAGTTCAAATTGAAAGAGAAGTCAAGAATAGATGTTGTTGGGGAAGAGGCCTCTTTTTCAAGTATTGACCAAGTAGTATTTCAAGGCCAGCTGCCTTTCCCATGCTTCTCCCCTGTGCTTCAGTGCTGTGAGGCGCTGAGCTGCCTCCCACAGCTGCAGCCTCCTCTGCTCCACGCATGCCAGCCCCACTCTGCCCCGCAGCCCCAGCCCATGCTGCTGCACGCAGGGCTGGCTCGCAGCATGATGCTAAGCCCTGACTTCCCCTTGAACAAGGCTTCTCCAT